>NC_059332.1:37417106-38153981 GCF_018350155.1 Leopardus geoffroyi
TTAGCATAATGTTTTGAAGTTTATCCATGTTGTCCTATGTACCATGACTTTATTTCCCTAGTGTCTAATGATGTTGAGCATCATATACTTATTGGCCATTCATCCATCTTGTCTGGAGAAATGTGAACTTAAATACTTTGCTATTTATTTATTTATTTATTTATTTATTTATTTATGTTTATTTATTTTTGAGAAAGAGAGAGCGAGAATGAGCTGGGGAGGGGCAGAGAGAGGGGAGGATAGAGGGTCTGAAGCAGGCTCTGCAGTTACAGCAGCGAGCCAGATGCGGGGCTCGAACTCATGAACCGTGAAATCATGACCTGAGCCGAAGTCAGACACTCAACTGACTGAGCCACCCAGGCACCCCAATACTTTGCTTTTTTAAAAAAAATGAGTTGTCTTTTTATTTTTGAGTTGTAAGAGTTCTTTATATATTTTGGATATAAGTCCTATATCAAAGGATTTGCAAATATTTTCTATCATTCTGTGGGTTGAATTTTCAATTTCATTTTCTTTTTTTTCTTTATATTTTTCAAGTTTTTGCTTGAATTCCAGCTAGTTAAGGCATAATGTAATATTAGATATAGGTGTACAATGTAGTGAGCCAGTACTTCCCATTGAACACCCAGTGCTCATCACAACAAGTGCACTCCTTAATCTCCGTCACCTGTTTAACCCATCCCCCACCAACCTCCCCTCTGGTAACCATCAATTTGTTTTCTGTCTTTAAGAGTCTGTTTCTTGGTTTGCCTCTGTCTGTCTGTCTTTCTGTCTGTCTCTCACTCTCTCTGTCTCTCTCAATCTCTGTCTTCCCCTTTGCTCATTTGTTTTGTTTCTTAAATTCCACATATGGGTGAAATCATATGGTGTGTGTCTTTCTTTGACTGACTTATTTCAGCCCCATCCATGTTGTCAGGGAAATGCAAATCAAAACTACAATGAGATAGCACCTAACGCCTGTCAGACTGGCTAAAATTAACAACACAAGAAACAACAGGTGTTGGCAAGGATGTGGAGAAAGGGGAACCCTCTTGCACTGTTGGTGAGAATGCAAACTTGTGTAGCCACTGTGGAAGACAGTATGGAGGTTCCTCAAAAAAGTTAAAAATGGAACTACTCTATGATTCAGCATTTGCACTATTAGATATTTACCCAAAGGACTAATTCAAAGGGATACATGCACCCCAATATTTATAGCAGCATTATCTACAATAGCTAAATTATGGAAATAGCCCAAGTGTCCATCAACTGATGAATGGATAAAGAAGATATCTTTTCAGTATCTTGACAGTGTCCTTTTTTTCTTTTTTTTTGTTTTTTTTTCCACGTTAAAAGACACATAACATGAAATTTACTATGTTAATCATTTTTAAGAGGACAGTTCAGTGGTATTAAAGACATTCACATTGTTGTGCAGCCGTTACACTATATATCCCTATAATTCCTTTCATGTTGTAAATCTGCAACTCTATGCCTATTAAATAGTAACTCTACATTCTCCCTTCCCCTCAAACCCTGGTAACCACCATTCTACATTCTGTCTCTGCATTTGAAGCACAAATTTTTTAAATTTTGACTTAATTTTTAATAAAGTCCAATTTATCTATTTGTTTTTGTTGCTTGTGTTTTAGTATCATGTCTAGAAAACCTTTGCCAAATCCAGGGTCATGAAGATTTACTACTATGTTTTCTTATGTGAATTTTAGAATTTTAGCCCTTACATTTAGGTTTCTGATACATTGAGTTAATTCTTATATATGGTGTGAGTTAAGGGTTCAACTTCATGCAAAAGCATGTGGGTATCCAGTTGTCTCAGCACCATTTGTTGAAAAGACTGTTCTTTCACCAATGAATTGCCTTGGCACGCTTGTTGAAATCAGTTGACCATAAAAGTAGGGAGTTATTTCTGGACTCTCAATTCTATTCTGTTGCTTCATATGTCTACCCTTATGCCCGTAACCTAATGACTTGATTATTGTAGCCATGTGCAGGGTTTTTCCTTTTAAATAATGGTAAAATACACATAGTGTTTAACATCTTAACTATTTTTAAGTGTAGTTAGTAGTGTTAAGTATATTCATATTGTTGTGCAACCAATCTTCAGAAATTTTTCATCTTATAAAACTTAAATTCTATATGTATTACATAATAATTCATTTCTCTGTTTCCCCAGTCCCTGGCAACCACCATTCTGCTTTCTGCCTCTATAAGTTTGACTACTTTTGGTACCTCATATAAGTAGAATCATGCAATCTTTTTGTGACTGGCTTATTTCAGTTAGCATAATGTCCTCAAGGTTCATCCATGTTGTAACATGTGTCAGAATTTCCTTCCTTTTCAAGTCGGACTAATATTCCATTATGTGTATATGCCACATTTTGTTTATTCATTCATCTCTCAGTGGACACTTGGATTGCTTCCATCTTTTGGCCATTGTGAATAATGCTGCCATGAACATGAAAGTGCAGATATCTCTTTGAGACCCCACTTTTAATTCTTTTGTATAGATATCCAGGAATAGAAATGCTGTATCATATACTTTCCATTTTTAAGTTTTTGAGATCCACTCTACTGTTTTCCATATCAGCTGCACCGTTTTACATTCCCACCAACAGTGCAAAAAGGTTCCAATTTCTTCACATCCTTGTCAGCACTTGTTATGTTCTGTTTCCTTGATAGTGGGCATCCTATTGGGTGAGGTGGTATGTCGTTGTGGTTTTGGTTTGCACTTCCCTTATGATACAGAACATTGATCATCTTTTTATATGCTTGCTGGCCATTTGTATATTGTCTTTGGGAAAAAGTCTAGTCAAGTCCTTTGCCTATTTTAGAATTGAGTTGTTTGTGGTTTTTGTTGTTGTTGTTGAGTTGTAGGAATTCTGTATTCTGGATATTAACTCCTATCAGGTATATGATTTACAAATATTTTCTCCTACCCCATAGGGTCCCAATTCACTCTATTTATTGTGTTCTTATAATTCCATTTATTTCTGTAAAGTAGGTAGTGATATCCTTCTTCCATTTTTAAAAAAAATTTTTTTTTTCAACGTTTATTTATTTTTGGGACAGAGAGAGACAGAGCATGAACGGGGGAGGGGCAGAGAGAGAGGGAGACACAGAATCAGAAACAGGCTCCAGGCTCTGAGCCATCAGCCCAGAGCCCGACGCGGGGCTCGAACTCACGGACCGCGAGATCGTGACCTGGCTGAAGTCGGATGCTTAACCGACTGCGCCACCCAGGCGCCCCCCTCTTCCATTTTTAATTTTAGTTAATTTGAGTAATTTTTCTCCTTTATTCTTGGTTAGTCTAGGTAAAGGTTTGTCAATTCTGTTGATCTTTTGAAAGAAGAAACTTTTAGTTTGTTGATTTTCTCTATTGTTTTCCTATTCTCTGTATCATTTATCTGTGCTGTAATTTTTATTATTTCCTTCTGCTTGTTTTGCATTTAGTTTGTTCTTCTTTGCCTGGTTTGTTAAGGTGGATGGTTAGGTTACTGATTTGAGATTTTTTTCTTTTAATGCAGGTATTTATACCTATATATTTCTCTCTCAGCGTTTTTGAAGTTGGTAAACATTTACACAGTTAAACATTAAAAATGAACTTGAAGGGTGGGTCCAGATTCTTTAATTATAGTGAAAATTTTTATTGAATGTTAATTAAACATTGGATTAAAATTCCTTATTTATGGAGAGATTTGTCCCTGAGATTGAAGCAAGACAGAGTTGCAAGGATACAGAGCTCAAATTGGGGTCATGACTCGTGATTCCAGCTCTGCCACCAGCCAATTAGGTGACCTTATGCAAGTTAATAACCCTTCTTTCTCAATTTCTTCATGTGATCATTCAGTATCACATGAAAAATATTAGGAAATATAGGAAATATTAAGAAATATAGGAAAAATATTAGGAATTTTTTATGTGTGGTTATGAGGCTTCCTTGATGTAATGTGTATAAAATGCTTTTTCAATACTCATGTTTATCTAAATTCATGTTTAGTATTGACTAATCACTTATTTTTAAAAAATGATTGATGATTTAGTCAGAGAAGTGCATCTTGGGAAGGAAAGGGAGAACCCTCCACTGAGATTTAGTGAAGCTCAACTTTCTGTTATTGTTCAATGGGAAAGATTCACTCAGGTTGTTCTACCTCTTTAACTGTTAGTGTTAAGCCTATTGACCCATCCTTTTACTACAATCATGCATAATCTTAAAGTAGCCTAGGCAGATGCTGTTGTCCAGAACAGTTAAGAGCAGGAGCCCTGGAACCACACTGCCAGGTTTTGAATCTTGACCTTGCCTCATGCTGATGCTGGGGTCTTTGGGAGGTTATATTTAGTGTCTCTGTGCCTCAGTTTTCTCACCTGTAAAATGAGTATAATATCAGCACTTACCACACAGGGTTGTTGTGAGGGTTAAATGGGTTAATGTATGTAAAAAGCATGGCAGGTAGTATGAATTAAGTGATAGCTATTATGATTGAAGGTTTAAACAGAAACTTTGAAGAGTATTATAGAGGGCATCCCCCACTCCTTTTTTTAAATACCCAGAGTAATATCACTTTCTTTTAGGTGACTGTTCCAACCACTACAACCATGGGAACCTACTAGAGGTTATTAATCCCAGGTCTTCACCTGGCCCCAGAGCCAGCTTGTGACCCAGATTGGGCCTAAAGCAGTAGCTGTCCCCCTGGCCACAGTGATGGCCTGGACTGGATCAGTCAGAAAACTTTTTCCTAACCGCAGTTACAGAAGCTGGCTTTGCCTCTTAGGTCATGAACTAGAATTATTTGTGTCACCTGTTGGTGGATTTGGGTTATTTATTTCTCTTTTGTTTTTGTTTTTGTCTTTTAAACAACATTGCAGAGACATCCTTGTTCATCCCTGGGCATCTGCAGGATAACAGACTTGCTGGAATAGAATTAGGGCTTTCATTTAAATACATTTAAATACATTTTCATTTAAATACATCTCACGTTGAGTATTCTTTCTTATTCTAGGTTTCTGTGCAAGATGAACTAGTTCAAGTGCAGCCAAAGTTTAAAAGTAATCTTCTTGAGGCCGTGGAAGTTTTTCGTGAGGATGTAATAAACTTCGCAGAAGCGTATGAGATGGTAATCCAAGTATTTGCATACTGTGGGTTAAAATGTTCTGTGGAGTGTTATATGCGATGACAGTGATGAGTCTTGAGAAATACACTGTGATTTGCACATTGTATATAAGAGGCTGTACTTGCATATTTGCAGCTATCTGAAAAACAGGAGATAGCTAGTCCTTTAAGCTTGTTTTATAGAGGAAGAAAGAAGATATAACTGTTAAAAGGAGCAACAGCTTTTGAGATTGTGGAAGGAACCAAAGGGTCTGTTCTTGTCCTTTCTCAGGCCAGAATGCTTATAGTTGGAAATGGAATACTTTTGTTGGAAGGTTGCAAGAGACTATAAATACCATAATACCAGGGCGTTATGCAACTGATCTTTTTTTTTTTTTTTTTTTTTACTACAGAACCAACAGAGTCATTGAAAATAAATAATCAATGTCACACTTGCTCAGTACCACAGACTATTCAGCCTAGTATCATGACCAATAACGATCCACCTCTTTGAAGTTAAACTCAAAAGTTGGATATATTCCCTAACATGTGCTACTTTCTTTTAGTGGTCACAGTGGGTCTGGATTCATAAGATAATTTTAAGCCCTTAATAATAATCATAAATGCCTTCTTTTTTTTTTTTTTTACATGTGCTGAACTTGCCTCTTTTAGTTGGATTTGTTAACATTTTATGGCCCTCGTATTCTGTTATACTGGGAATCTAGTCTATTATTTAGCATATCCTTAGTATTCATGATTGTATAGATCATCTGGGGTCCTTTTTGCAACTGTTTTCTGGGTGATGGCCACCAGAGACTGCCTTTGGCTTCTTCCAAGTGTTCCACCTACATGCTTCTCTGTTTCCATATTGGGCTGAACCATCGGTGAAAGGAGGCTGTTGTCGGAACTCTAGATCAGTTATTCTAATGAGTAACCACAGCATCATCGTTTACAATCATAAATGAAGTGAGACAGAGCTCTAGTGGTACAAGCTTCATGCAGGGTGCAATTTTGTCACATTTTTTGTTAGCTATGTCATGGTCCTTTAGAAATGAATGGCAGTTGGAGTGATGTGAATATTCTAAAATTGACAATGGTCATGGTTATACAACTTTGTGAATATAGTAAAAGGCATCAAGTTGTCTGTTTTCAGTGAGAGATTGTATGATATGTGAATTATATCTCAGTAAGGCTGTTACAAAAACTAAATGAAAGCTTCATCTATGGGGCAAAATTTGACCATTTCAATTAAAAATAATGTTTATTGATTTAAAAGGAAATAATAGGTAAACTCAATAAATTGATAAATGCATGTGATTAAGAATTTAAATGGAGATTATATTATTCATTACAGGAAGGACCCATGGTTCCAAATATACCACCCCAAGAAGCTAGCAACAGGCTACAGATATTTCAGGTAAAATTTCATTTTCTGCATATAGAAAATGTGTTGTTAGTCTTTAAAATAATTTTAGGGAAAAATGTATGTGTTCTGTCTTACAGAGGAAAAGTTAATGTTTAAAGTGCATACAGATTTTAATTGTATTCTAGTCTGCTAAATAATGTAATTGATTCCTTTTCTTATATCCCTTCATGCTCTTCTCCACAGAATCTCTCTCTGTATTTTTAGAGAATAAGATTTTGATTTTGAACTTAAGCTTATACCTTATTCTCGTTCCAAACATCTTGTTTGTGTGTTAATGGTAAAAATTCATAGAATAATAAAATGTATGAAAGTAATAAAATATATCAAATTTAAAATATTGACAAAAAGTTTCCTTGTCTTCTCTCTGTATCCATTATTTTTCTTCCTTCTGTATCCATGACTTTAAAATTCCCACTTCATTTGCCCTACCTTGGACAATGCTTACTGGGTCAGGCCAACCATTTACCCTCTTTTTCTATGCCCAGAGTGCTGAGCACATCTAGAGAAAAACCACACACCCATTTAGGTTAATGTTTTGTGGATTCATGGATTCCTATGTAAGCCAGCCCCTAGGATTATCTGGAAATTCTCCTCTTTGTTTCTAATCTCCATCCTGTTTTCTGTAGTGGCTATACTATATGTTCTCTTTATGTTCCCTATCCCACCTGCACTTGTAGTCATGAAAAAATATTTATCAGATACCTGCTGTGTGTCTTGGTCAATAGAAAGGTGATTAAGAAATGGTTCTTTCTTCTAAGCTGCTAAAATCTGGTAGGGAGACAGACAGCTGGATAGATTGCAATTGCAAAACCATGTGGTGAGCATTGTGATCTAGGTGTGAGAACCAGTGTTAATGGAAACAGACCAATGGGAGCTGATGGGGCAGCCAGAAAAGGCTTCCTGGAAGAGGAGCCATCTAAGCTGCATCTTGAAGGACTAATGAGAATTAGCCAGGGGAAAGAGGAGGGAAAACAAATTAGACAGAATTTGTACCTCCCAGAAATGAAGACATAAGCAGGGAGATCTAGGGGAGATGAGAGAGTGAAGTGTGGGGTGCATTGGGCAGAGAGCATAGGGATGAGGGATAGGCAGCACAGTGGGCAGAAATCCCTAGAGAGCCTTGGAGGCTATGATAAGGAGCTTGTAGCCTATCCTAGGGGCTGGAGGGCTCTAAACAGGGAATGATCTGTTCAGATTTGAATTTTTAGAACAGTTGTGTGTTTAAAAGACTTCTCTGGCATTAGTGTGGAGAATGTTTTGGAGGGGGGGTGGTCAGCGATGGCCGTTTCAGTAATACAAGCAAGAAATAGTAAAGATTGAGACCAACCAGATGCACTTGCAGTAAAAAAGGTTCAGTCAAGTTGAATGGGATCTCTCCAGTTGCAGGTTCTCATGAGAGGGGCACTTCAGGCTTTTTCCATCAGAACCAAGTAGAATTTCTCATGTGGTATCGAATTTTCAAGTATCTCCCTTGATTTGAGTGGTTTAAATGGAAAATCCAGACCCAGATAAGAAAAGTGTTTCTCCAGGATCCTTCAAGCAACCGGGAATTGCAGCTGACCCTAGAGGAATAAACTTGTGCAAAGTAGATGAAATCAGCTGTCACAGAACCCACTGTGTGTGCTGCCTGGCACCAGAGGGGTAGGTCCAGCCCAGTAACTCTGGTGGTTTTCTATAAGGTAGGCTGTCTGTGCTGGCCAGGGTTTTCATGGAATGCAGCCTTTCATTGAATATGATGTCCTCAGACAAAAAGTCATAGTCCCTTGATATTGTTTGGGTTCTTTTGTCCTTAGGACAATAATGGTCACTCTTGGACTAAAACCAGATCCCCCTATCTATCACCCTTGCCAGCACTTTATGCTGGACACCGGAGGAGGCTCTGATCCTTTGCTACCTGAAGTCCCCAGGGCCCTGGGGGAAAGGCCTGCCTCTCTGGAGGAGCCAGGACCAAGATTGATCTGCTTACCTGGGGGCTGCCAGCTGAGCCAAGCAGAACCCCTCAGCAATAAAAGCAAGAGGGAGGATGAAAATAGATAGTAATGTTGGATGGTGATAAGTGCCAAGGGAAAAAATTAAAGCAGGGAAGGGGAATAACATGCTGGGCTGTGTGCGCATTAAGTGGAAGGTCTCCAGAGAAACCATCCTTGAAAAGGTGACATTTGAGTGGAGACCTAGAGAAATGAGGGAACAGACCCAGCAGGTATCTGGAAGAGCAGCTTTCCAGGCAGAAGGATGAGCAGGTGCAAAGGTCCTGAGTATAAGCAAATATGACATCAACTTACTTATATTTTCAGTGACTCGCTCTAGCTACCAGTGTTGAGAGTAGATTATTGACAGTCAAGGGTAGAAGCAGGGAGAGTAATTAGGAGGCTATTGAAATAGTCCAGGACAGGATGACAGTAACTTGGACCAGCCTGGTGGCATTGGAGTTGATGAGAAGTGGTTGGAGGCTTGGTGTATTTTGAAGGTAGACCCACCTCCTTGTCTTTCCGTCAGGAGTTACCAATTTATTGGTTAGCAACTGGGACTTTAATGGGTCACCCTTTTACCAGAGGTGTGGCCACTTCATTGAAAAGACAATGAAGGCCCATCTCTTGCCATCTTGCTCCTTCTATTCTGCATGTGTTTGAGGGTGTGAGGTAAGCAGGCTGTTCACCATGCATCTGGCTGAACACGTGACCCAACTCTCCTCAAAAGCAGGTGCCCTTTCATCCCCCAACCCCCGAGAGAAGCAGGTGCCAAGATCTGGATTGTGGAAAGAAGCAGGAGCCTCATGTGGGGCCTCAGGGTGCAGTGGTGTTCTCTGATGCAATTTTACTCTGATTTCTGGAGTTACTGGGCACTCCATTGGTCTGCTGACAAAGCTGATTATTTTGCTCCCCATTTGGCTGGTGCTATGGGTCTTTTTATATTATTTGGGAGCTGAGTGGAAAAGGGGTGAGTGACTGGCATCCATCAATAGTCTTTACCTCATAGACAAGATTTTAAATGTCATTATTTTAAAGTATGCTAACTTTAAAGTTTTTGTTTCTCCTTTTCTGGGTTCACCTTGTCCCATGGACACTTTAGTCAGTACATTTGTTGAGTAACCACTGTACTAACCACCAAGAAATGTAAAAAGTGCAAAATATGGCCCTTTCTAGGAACTAAGAGTTCACTGGAGTTCCTTCAAGGTCTTCACCCCTTCCTGATTTGGCTCCTTTAAAGTATGTTGTGGAATTTAAGAAATAAAACAAATGAACATATGGGAAGGGAAAGAGAGAGAGACAGAGAGACAGAGAGAAAGGGAAGCAAACCATAAGAGATTCTTTACAACAAACTGAGGATTGATGGAAGGAGGTGCGTGGGGGATGGGCTAAATGGGTGATGGGTATTAAGGAAGGCACTTGTGATGAGCACTGTTATATGTGAGTGATGAATCACTAAATTCTACTCCTGAAACCAATACTACACTATATGTTAACTAACTAGAATTTAAATAAAAAATTGAAGGAAAAAAAAAGAAATAAAAGAAGCTAACATAGCTGTCAGATCTGATTCAGTCTCTGGGTATTGTGAGGTCTGATGCCAGACATTCCCCAGGGCTGGAAATTTGGGATCCCTATTGATACGTTACACCCTTTATGTGGAGCACATATATGTCATCACAGGTGGGTTATTTCTATTTGGTTTGGTGCTTTAAACACTATTAATACTTAGCATTGTAAGTATAGGAGATTCCACTTTTGGTTCAAAGGGCATGTGCATTAACTTCGTTGATTCAGATTGCTGGAATTCTTTCAAATGGTATTAAAATGGAATCCTTCATTTTATACACGATTGCTTGGAGAGAAAACAGGGTTGAAAGGATTATACTCACTCATTTGGACCATGTAGAAGAGATGACAAGTCTAAATTAGTGAAAAAGCCTGAATTATAGGTTATTTAAAATACTGTTTTATTACTTTCAGACATATTTATGAGAACTTGAGAACCAGGTCTTCTAGGGACCACTTAATTTATTAAAGAAAAAAAAATTCATGTAAAATGGATACTTTTAAAATGCTTAAAAGTTAATTTTATTAAGTAGTCAACTTTTCTTCTGATAGCTTGGTATCAGAAGTATAAATTTCTTCACAGATCCTTGTTTCATAGATATTATTAAACAAACCTCAATCTAGCTTTTATTCCAGGTATAATAAATTCTACCTTAATGGGGCCTGAATTAATTATATTTTACTACAACTTAAAAATCTTCTTATAGGCCAATTTTGATGATCTGTGGAGGAAGTTTGTTACATATTCATCTGGTGAACAACTTTTTGGATTGCCTGTGACTGATTATGAGGTTTTACACAAAACTAGGTAGGTTTAGAAACTGTACAAGTGTTACATGCAAATAATTAAATTCTGTCCATTAGAAGAATCATGCCATCATTAAATCCTTTATCATGCAGACAGCCTCCCCTAGAACACTCCTAAATATCCCCCTTATTCCTGGCTATTCCTGACCCACTGGATACATGGTCACCATATACAACAGAAATGTCCTTGAGGAGTTGAAAATAGGTTGCCAAAGTTGTGGTATTTGTGGTCTATATTTAGCCTATAGAAGCACTGCAATTTTGGATTTTTTTTTTTTTTAATTTAGAAGAATAGCCATCCTTGGCTTTCCAACCCTTCTTACTGCATTTATGCTAAGTGCTCTTCGCTTTTGAGTAAACATAGAATTCATCAGGATTGAAGGCCAAGGAGCTTAACTGATTTTAAATAGTAAGTAGATCTAGGAATTAAGCAAGTATATCTTAATGGAATTTTGTGTAACTTTCCTCAAACTCAAAATTAGAACAGTGGCTTTAGCTTATTAGGATCATGGTTTCAGTAAAGAACTTTATGTTGATTTCATCAAAGTTCTAACATGTCTTTGCAAAATAGATAAGAAATTTTCTGACCATAAATTAATGCTTCCAACTACCTTAGGGTAGATGGCTTGTATTTTTTTTCCAAGCAGTCATTCACCAAGCTTAGCTGGATGACCAGTTGTGTTAGAATTGCAGATGTCTGTTCTTTGCCCTGACTTACTAAATCAGAATCTCAGGGATTGGGTCCTGCATTTTCATAAATTCTCTAGTTAATTCTTTGCATGCTCAGTGTGAGATTCAGTGTTTTCTTTTAGCCCTCAGTATTCCAGGAAAAATAACCATCCTCATTTACTATTTATTTTTTTATATTTAAGTGATTTATGAATAATTTGCAAAAGTACAAATAAGGTAATGGTGAAAAGCACTTTTATTAGAAAATTTAGTGAGAATTTAAGCAGTGAAAACCCAAACTTTTACTCCATAATACCCTGGTTTGAAGATATTTACACAAAGTGGAAACTGACTTTGGAATCCAACTGTAACAGAACCAATGTGAGTTTGCTCCTTGGTGAGTCAGAAACGGCACAAGTTTGAGTTGTCACACAAAGAAAACTTTATTTGCAGCAAATAAAGAGATCATGGGGAATAGCTTCCAAAGCCATGATTCCCTAAGAGAGGGTGAATGGGTTCCTTTTATTTAGGGTTAGAATGAATATATCAATAGGAAAGCTCTGTCATTGTTTGTAAAGGCAGGCATGAGATTGCGCATGTGCCTTAAGGAAACATGCCAATACACACATTGTATGTTATGTAAATGAAGCATGTGCTTCTCCATCAGTGGAGATTTTAGTATTATACTGTGGTGAAGGTGATTGTAAGTCATTCCAGAGGTCACTCCATGGTCCATATGAGTTTAGCTCCAAGGATCTGGGCGAGTGGGAGGTCTTGTGAGGGCAGTGGATACCACCTGAGTAGTGGTTTTGGGTTTCCTTTGCCTAAGTTAAGAGGTAAGACAGAAAGAAAAGCTTAAGGAAAAATTTAAGGCAAAGATTAGTGAGTACAAGCAGTGGGACAGTAAAGGTCAGTTCTTGGATTCTTGCTGGTGACACCACCAACTTCTCATCAGCTGTCATGCACAAACCTGGACCATACCCATTCTGTAGGCACTGATTTCAAATCCATCTCCAACAGCTTCTAACTTACTATTACTTCTGACTTTTCTTGGACTTGCATTGCTAAACCCCAGAACTGTTGAAAACTCAAACACCCATAATTTTGTTGAAGAGAGGATCACCATCTTTCTTGCATTATGAATACAAAAAATCTTTACTTTCACATTTGAAGGATCAAGTCCATGAACTTTTTCATTTCTGCATCATCTGTCTTTGAGTACACATCTGCCTTCAGCATCTGTCTACTTAGGGGATGTCCCAAATAAAAGTTACACAGACATCACAGATAATGGAAGAACAGTCATATATCCTTTTCACGAAATGGGATGGTTTAGGTTCTTGTAAAAATTTGCAGGATGAAGCCCTTGCCTCTACATAAACATATTGTCCACTCATAAATTACTGATTTGGGTAAAATTCATCCAGGTAATTATCATCTAAAGACCCACAGTCTGAGATCTCACTTACATAGCCAGTTGGACTATCACAGTTAGAGTCTAGTGTGTTGCCCTGTGTCTCTTTCCTGTTCAATACTTGGGAAACACACTCTTTTGTCAGTTTTCTTCTCTTTGCTGTTTTACATAAAAAATGAACAATTCCTTAACTGTATTAAGTGAGAGCTAAACAACAACAACAAAAACAAAACAAAAATGGTGTCTCTCCAGAGTTCTTTCTTGATACTTTCTTTCTTTTTTTTTTTTTCAATACAATGATCATTTTACTTTTATTTATTTATTTATTTTTAATATGAAATTTATTGTCAAATTGGTTTCCATACAACACCCAGTGCTCATCCCAACAGGTGCCCTCCTCTTGATACTTTCTTAAAAGATGATGCAATGCTTTGGGCAACACAGTAAGAAACCTGAAGAAAAATTGTCCCTTTTTTATTGGAGATCTTGTTGTTCTTTTTGTATTATTTTAGTCATTTTTAGCATAGTTGGAAATACTCCATGATTAACAATGGGATCATTCCTAAGAATCAGCAAAATGAAGCAAGAATTGGAAAAACAGAGTGTTTTTTAAAGGGCCCAGTGTGCCCATTTGATAATTGCAAGATAGAATGAGTTTTACTTTATTAAAAACATAAGCAAATTTTAACTTTGGCCTTTGCATTATTTATAATAAATAATAAAAGTTGTGAACATCAATCCTTACAAATAGTTAGAACTGCTCAAGAAATAAACTCAAAAACTGAAATTGGGTCTAGGGGACCCTCATGGTCCACTAAGCGTTGAGGAATTCTTGGGAGCATCAACAAACTCAATTTTTGGTGTATTACACGATAAAAGGACTTTTTCTAGGAATCTATAATCCCTCCTATTATTCTTGCTATGTATATAACTCCATTTGGGTACATGAGGGAAAGCTTTTGGTAGGAAAGTGATGTTTAAGTCACTTCCTAAAGATAGATGTTCTCATAAAAAAAACAACTTGCATTTGAAAGAAAAAAAATTAAAATCTTAGCCTTAGCTTTGATCTTACCAAGTTCTGGTCACACTGTTTGCACTGACTGGAATGGTAATAATAATCAAGCTATTTGTTAGTGTCAAGTCATAGTATGACTTGGAATATTTGAGAGCTGTACACTTGACCCGATTGATGGAGCTTTAATAAAATCTTTGTTTGGAAACTAACAGGGTTTTTTGCATATTGGTGTCTATAAAGTACACATGTGATGTATGAAATATTTGATTGGATGAATTCTGTCTATCCAACAATGACATTTATTTTTAAAATACACATTATGCAATGACTTAAATATTTGGTTTCCCAGAAAGGAACTCAACTTGCTGCAGAAGCTGTATGGACTCTATGATACCGTAATGAGCAATATTAGTGGTTATTATGAAATACTTTGGGGAGATGTAGACATTGAAAAAATTAATGCAGAACTGCAGGAATTTCAAAACAGGTGAGTTTTAATTGATTTAAACTTACCTTTTTCTAGTGGCTATCTTCATAGGATCTTGTAGGTATTTAACAAATGAATCTATCCTCTGATATATTGCCATATATATATATATATATATATATATATATATATATGGCAAAGTTGTTATATGTGTGTGTGTGTGTGTGTGTGTGTGTGTGTGTGTGTACACAAAGAAATGTGTAGTGATACAGTTTTTTTCCCTGAAAGGTGTCGTAAACTCCCAAAAGGGCTTAAAGATTGGCAAGCTTTTTTGGATCTGAAAAAAAGAATTGATGATTTCAGTGAGTCATGTCCTCTACTGGAAATGATGACCAATAAGGCAATGAAACAGAGACACTGGGATCGAATCTCTGAGTTAACTGGAACCCCGTTTGATGTGGAATCTGATTCGTTTTGTCTTAGAAATATTATGGAAGCACCACTACTTAAAAATAAGGATGACATTGAGGTACAAAAGCTTATATCTTATCACTGGTTCATTAAAGAACATCTTTTTCTTTTCTGGGGCACCTGGGTGTCTCAGTCGGTTGGGCATCCAGCTTTGGCTCAGGTCATGATTTTGCAGTTCACGAGTTCAAACCCCATGTTGGGCTCTGTGCTGACAGCTGCTTCGGATTCTGTGTCTCCCTCTCTCTGCCCCACCCCACTTGTGCTCTCTCTCTCTCTCTCAGAAATAAACATTAGAAAAAAATTAAAAAAAATCTTTTTCTTTTCTGAAAATTGTACAGACATTTTATGTAAGAGTGTACAATTGCCTTATATAACGTACCCTCAAAATTTGGAATGACCCTGAACATCCTTTGATTTTGCAAAATAATACAGTAACTCAAGGAGATAAGATGATTATTTGAAATATGTTCATTTGGGAGGTCCTAAATCTATCCTCCTTGTCCCTTAACTACACTCTCATTTAAAAGCAAAAAGTCTGTTTATTTCTGTATTACATTCCTGGTGAATTCCTTAGAACATTTTCCAGATTTCTAATTCTATACTTTTCCTTATTAATCTACTACATATTATTTTTCCTTTCCAAGATTTTAAATTGGTTCTTTTGTGTGTGCTTAGTGCTTGTATAGTATTTCTTTTTTATTATTGAGATATAATTTCTATAATTATATGATTTTTATTGCTGAGATATAAACGTATTAGTTTATGTTTGTAACATAATGACTCTATACATGTGTATATCACAACGTGATCACTGCAATATATGTAGTTAACATCCATCACCACACATAGTTAAGATTTTTTTCTTGTGTTGAGAACTTTTCTCTTAACAACTCCCAAATACACAATACAATATTGTGAACTATAGTCATCATGCTGTACATTAGATCCCCAGGACTTATTTGTGTTATAACTAGAAGTTTGTACCTTTAACCACCCTCACCCATTTCATTTGCACCGCCACCCCCCTAACCCCCCACCCTGCCCCAACACACACACCCGGCTGGCAACACTAGTCTGTTCTCAGTATCTATGTTCTGGTTTCTTTCTTTTTGAATTAGTGTTTTCATTTTCTTTGAATAAATACCCAGAAGTAGTATTGCTGGATCATATGTAGCTCTATTTTTAATTTTTTTTTTTTTTCAGAACCTCCATACTGTTTTCTATAGCGGCTGCACCAATTTACATTCCCACCAACAGTGTAGTGTGCAGGTTTCTTTTTTCTTCTCATCCTCACTGATACTTGTTATTTCTTGTCTTTGTCAAGATAGCCACTCTGACAGGTATGAGGTGGTATCTCACTGTGGTTTTGATTTGCTAATCCCTGAGGATTAGTGATGTTGAGCACATTTTCCTGTACCTGTTAGCCATTTGCATGTCTTCTGTGGAAAAATGTCTATTCTGATCCTCTCCCATTTATGAATTGGGTTGGTTGGGGTTTTTTCCTATTGAGTCATGTGAGTTCTTTGTATATTTTAGATATTAACTCCTTATCAGGTTTATGATTTGCAAATATTTTATTTCATTTGTAGTTTCCCTTTTCATTTTGTTGATGGTTTTCTTTGCCATGCAGAAACGTTTCAGTTTGATGTTGTCCCGTTTGTGTATTTTTCCCTGTGTTTCCTTGGCTTTGTTGTCAACATTTCTTGTAAGATTTGTCTAGTGGTGATGCACTTCTTTATCTTTGACCTGTCTGGAAAACTTTATCTTTCCTTTGATTCTGAAGGACAAATTTGCCAGGTAGGGTATTCTTGATAGAGGGTTTTTTGTTGTTGTTTCTGTCTTTTTTTTTCTTTCAGCACTTTGAATATATTGTGTTCTTCCCTTCTGGTCTGCACAATTTCTGCTGAAAAATCTGCTATTAGTCTTGTGAGAGTTCCCTTGTATGTAACAAGTTTTTCTCTTGCTACTTGTAAGATGTTCTCTTTGTTTTCAACTTTTGACACTTCAATTTTAATGTGTCTTGGTGTGGATCTCTTGGTTCATCTGTTTTGAAACTCCCTGGACTTCCTAGATGTGGATGTCCGTTTCCTTCCCCATCTTAGGGGAGTTTTCAGCCATTATTTCCTCAAATAAATTTTCTGCCTTCTTTTCCTTCTGGGACTTGTATAACATGAATGTTGGCCCATGTGATCTATCTCAAATTTAAGTCCCTTAAATTATCTTCACTATTTTTCATTCTTTGTTCTTTTTGCTCTAGTTGGGTAAGTTCTACTGCCCTGTGTTTGAGTTCATGATCCTTTCTTGTGCTTCATCTAGTTTGCTATTGAATTCCTTTATTGTATTTTTCTGTTCTGTGATTGTATTCTTCAGCTCCATGACTTCTGTTTGGTACTTTTAAAATATTTTCTTTCTCTTTGTTGAAATTCTCACTTTGTTCATGCATGTTTCTCCTGAACTTGTTAAGTATTATTATGACCATTATTTTGAGCTATTTGGTAAATCACCCATCTGTCTCATTGAAGTCTTTTCTGAGGTTTTATCTTGTTTCATTTGGACCATATTCCTCTGTTTATTTTATTTTCCTCTCTGTGTTGGTTTTTATGCATTATATAAAACAGCCACCTCTCTCAGTCTGGAAGGAGAAGCCTCATGTAGGAAATGAGCCTTATCATTCAAGCCCACCTTAGCTCTTGCTTGGCTCTCAGAACTTTGTGTTTCTTCTAGTACTCTACTTCATCCTTAGTTACTCCCAGTAACTGGAGGTGTCACAGGACCTGTCAGGCTCCAAAGTGGATTTAGGCTGATTGGAAGCCAAATTCTCAGGCAGCCACTTTTAAAGTATGCAAATATACCTCTTTTAGGGGAACACTAGGAAATGGACATTTCTGTCTGTTCTATGTGCACTGAACCCTGGGATGATAGCCAGTTAAGAACTTTCTTTGTTTGCTGCCATCCTGTTGAACCCATGAACCCAGGCCCCTCTACTCACCAGACTCAGGCCATCAAGGGATGTGCCTTTTGAGTGACAGCAACAGTTGTTCACACAAGTTCCTTTCTTGGAGATGCCAGCATTTGGGAGCATGGCATAAGGAAGATGAAGAGACCACTCACCCTACAAAGTCTCTGGAGAGGATTAGAGTTGACCCTCGGATGTATGTTTATTTAGAAGCCTACTCCTCAGGCCACGGCTGTGAAGTTACACTGACAGGCCTCTCCCATAGTACGACTGAGCATTCCAGTCTGCTGTCTCTGCACTGGGGGTAGGTAGCTGGTTAAGAACGTTTTCCTGGTTTGTTATGGTCCTGTGGCACCTCCAACATAAACCTCATTTGCCACCAGAATCAGGTGCTCAAGAGACATCTCCTGGGTGGCAGCTGCAAAAACAAACAAAAAAACAAAAACAAAACAAAACAAAACTCAGGACACCAGACATGTGCATAAGCTCCTTTCTAGGAGATAGCAGTGACCTGGGGTGAGGCAGAGGACAGTGCAACGGTGGTGCCCACTAGCCTCTGTCTTTGGAGAGAACCCCTAGTCCTGTGTTACATTAGATGCCTGACCCTCAGACAGAAGCTCTAAGATAAGCAAAGAGGCCTTCTTTACAGAGAGGCTGGGCAGTTTTCAGTGGGTTGTCTCTGCGCTGGGCCCTGGGGTGTGGCCAGATATGTCTATGCAAACCCTTTATAACTGCTTCCCCTGCCCCTCTCCACAACTCACCACAGCCCTCAGGCCTGGGCTTCATGCCCACCCACTGGTTTGCATATCTTTTTCACTTCTGGTTCATGGAGATGTTTGTTTGGCTTTTAAGCCTGGCTATGTTTTTACTTTCTCTTTTTTGCATTTTATCCACTATTCTGTATTTTTGGAGGCAGGGAACTGTACCATGTAACCAGAAATCTCTCATATATATGGTTTTGAGTCTCCTGCCCCTCCTTTTTCCCTTAACTACATACGTACACCAGCAATTGTTTTCAAAACATTATGTCCTGTTTATCAATGTCATCCAAATACTACTGAAGGAAACAAAATGACCATCTCATTCTTAGAGGTAGGTTTTTACACTTAAGAATATAGCCATTTATAAGCTGTGCTTTGAAAACATCATTTTATACTTCCAAGGAATTCTAGGCCTCAGTTACTATTTGCACCCCAAAATGGATTCTTAGTGCGGTATACCCTGGTACATCCTGTTTGCTCTGCTCTGCATGTCCTGCTATTAACCAAGCTGGATTCCTTCTGTCACTGGACTCACTGCCTCCAAAGGAACTCTTTTCCCTTGCTGTAGAACATCTCCTCCCACCACCCATTGGAATCTCACTCAGTCTCAGATGCTCCCTCCTCCATGAAGCCTTCCCTCCTGACTGCAGGCAGAAATCCTTTCTCCCTCTTCAGAACTCACAACAAGTCTTACCACGCTTAGGACATTTATTACACACCCATTTGGATTATAATTATTTGTGGAAATACTTTGCACCTTTCAGTTCCTTCCCATCTGTGAGATTCTGTGATTCTAAGTATGAAAATAAATAGAGGCATGGTGGGGAAAATACCTTACTTTTACTTTCCCTGTGAGACTTTCATATCGAGCGTTCTCAGAAAAACAGGAAAACTTGTAAGAAAAAAAATAGAATAACTTTTAAGCAAATGAAATATTCGTATCAGGGCTAGAAGAAGCAGGAATCTGGCAATGACTGATTATATGTTACTTCAAAGAGGTCAAAGGACTCCCACATACATTCTCAGTTGTTTTCTCATGGCAAGTTGCTGAGATAGAACAGCTGGGGTTATCTCTGTTTTGGCCAGAAAACTCCAATGAAAAATATAATCAAGAAACATGACGATTTAAGTTCTGCTATTGCATGTAGGTGGTACAATAAAATAATTAGTGGTCAGACAGTCAAGAGAGTTATTATTTGAACTTGTAATACGATGATCTTGAGACCTTGGGTTTCTTTTTTTCTTTTAAAAAAGAATTTTTTTTTAATGGTTATTTATTTTTGAGAGACAGAGACAGAGTGCAAGTTGGGGAGGGGCAGAGAGAGAGGGAGACACAGAATCTGAAGCAGGCTCCAGGCTTTGAGCTGTCAGCACAGAGACTGATTCAGGGCTCAAATTCACAAACTGTGAGATCGTGACCTGAGCTGAAGTTGGACGTTAAACTGACTGAGCCACCCAGGCACCCCTTTCTTTTTCTTCTTTTTCTTTTTCTTTTTCTTTTTCTTTTTCTCTTTCTTTTGTTTTTTCTTTTTCTTTTTCTTTTGCTGCTGCTTCTTCTTCTTCTCCTTCTCCTCCTTCTTTTCCTCCTCCTCCTCCTCCTCTGTCTTCCTCTTCCTCTTCTTTTGACAGAGAGAGTGAGAGTGAGAGCGAGCATGAGGGAGGGGCAGAGAGAGGGGGAAGGAAAATCTTAAGCAGGCTCCACGTCCAGTGTGGAGCCCAACACGGGGCTCAGTCTCATGACTGTGAGATCATGACCTGAGCCGAAATCAAAAGTCAGATAATTAACTGACTGAGCCACCCAGGTGCACCTTGAGTCTTGGTTTTTTGGCCACAAAATGACTATGACTTCTAGGTCCAAACTCAAAAATTCATTATTTTACAAGGCACTTAATTTATAATTGAAAATGTCATGACATATTCTTTGATCTCCCTCTGAAGGACATTTGCATATCTGCCATTAAGGAAAAGGATATTGAAGCCAAGCTGACTCAGGTGATTGAAAACTGGACCAACCAGAACCTGAGTTTTGCCGCATTTAAGGGAAAGGGAGAGCTCCTTCTCAAAGGAACTGAATCAGGAGAAATTATCACCTTGATGGAGGATAGTTTAATGGTCTTAGGTTCCTTACTAAGCAACAGGTAATTTTATACTTTGGGGGGGGGAGGTTTTAATTTGGTTTTTGGAATTATATAATACTAGGTGAAAGCCCAGTTTTACAGCTGTGGCATAATATAAGATTCTGACCTAAAGTGCTCACTGTTGTCTGTTCTCACACAAGCTACCTATTTTCCCTAACAATCATGGCCTCTGTCTCTTCTTTATGGTACTCATCTCTCCTTCCTATTTTCCTGGTGGACCCCATCATAATTACTTTCCCCCATATAGGCAGCTTATCTCCTGAACATTTTGGCTCCCCACCATGATGATGTATTTTATTTTCTTTCTCTTTCATTCCTCCAATCTGTCATCTTTGGCCTCCTTGGCTAGCCCTGCTCAAGTGTTCATCCAGTGGCCCAGGAGAAGTATCCTGGCAACACATTAAAGAACTGTTATCACTAGGGGCTTGTTACTTAAACATTTTATGCATCTTTTATCGTGAAAAGTGTCTCTTTATGTGCTGGGTTTACTGGGCCCTAAATGAAACAACCTGTCCATCTTTGGACTACTGTACCAGCTGGAAGGTGACTATGACCTTAAGTGCAGCTTTAGAAAATGGGAATCAGTCAGACTAAGTATACTGTCAGGTCTTAATCTGAGCATTAGCAACCTTTAATTCCCCTAGCTGACTATGCAGTAATTCTCAACTGTTCTTCGCCATAATACTTCTAAGAAATATGCCACAACTTTGTCATTAGAGGTCAGTGTCTAGGGTACATGGGAATTCCAACACCCCTTGTCCAGGTTGAGATCACTGGTTAATGAATGACATCCTGCATGACTTCTGGCCCCAAAGTCTGTCTTGTATTTGGATAAAGTACTTAATTTCAAAGCTCCTAGTTCTAGGAGTTTCGTGTTGACTTGCCATGGTTAAGATCCTACTTATGTCTTCTGCTCTCAGGGAATATGAATAATCCTGGCACAGGTGACCATGGGATATTCAGTGGTTTCTGGACTTCATGGGATACTATGTCCACATGGATCACTGCTAATTTTGCCATCCTAATTTCCTAAATGACTTCTTCCTTAGTTATTTTTTAAATGTGCTATTTATTTTTGGGGGGCGGGAGAGAGGGGGGGCAGAGAGGGAAGGTGACAGAGGATCCCAAATAGGCTCTGCAGTGATAGCAGAGAGCCTGATGTGGGGCTTGAACTCACAAACCGTGAGATCATGACCTGAGCCAAAGTTGGACGCTTAACTGACTGAGCCACCCAGGCACCCCCACTAAAGGATGACTTCTTGAAAAAAGGCTGGGGAGTCATGTGAATAGTGTCTGTGGCCAAAGAATTCAGGATTTGAGGCCTTTCTTAATTTCATACTTAACTTGCATTTAGCCTGATCAGTATAATATTTATAGCACTAATAAAATCAATGTTGAGGCAGTGGCTGCTGGGTCTCTAGGGTGACCTGGAAGTGACCTCAGAAAGAAATGGTATATTCCATGGGTGAGACTTAACTCCAGATATTGCCTGGATTGTGACACTTTCCTACTGGATTCCTGGTTGGTCTATGGCACTCCCTATCGGTCTTGACAGGTTCCACCATGCAGAGTTGTGCAATGCAAGGGCCTGGCCATAGGACCGAAACTGGTTATGCTAGATTTTATTTCAAGTCTCCCATTTTCATGTTGGAAGTTACATGAAACATAACCATCAAATATGACTCTTTTTTTTTTTCCTCTGTGCAGGACCATTTTGGGCCTCAAATATCTAGTTGCTTCAACCCCTTGAAGTATCCATCCATACCATCTTGGTCTGCATGTTTTAATTTTGAAGATTGCTTTTTAGCATATTGACTGCCTTTCAGCTCCAGAACAATGGTTAGACGGACAGTAAATGGGTGTTGATAAAAATGCCTGTTACTATTTGAATAGCTCACCTATCTCCTTGGGGCAATTTTTGTGCAACTCACTTTATACCTCCATGTATAACATAAACTTCTAGAGAAGTTATGGGTTGCACTCACGCATCAGACCCCATTCAGACCCAGAAGACCCGCTTCAGACCCAGAAGAACCCCCTTCTGTATGTGAGCAACCTGTCCTGGATCAAGACAAGTTTTAAGAACCTTGTATTGACAATCACCAGAAAATGCCACTATACCACATCGAAACCACTTGTCATTGCCACAAACTAAAATTGGCTTCTTAATCCAACTGTAGGCAGTTGGGTCCTTACCCAGTATCTTCCCATCACTTCTTGCATGACATCCATTGTGTTTCTTGTCTTTTTTGGTTGTGCCCAGCTTTCTGGACACCTTGAATTCTCATGAATCCTTCATCTAGCCCTGATGTTGAGAAAGCAGGAAGCATGCTATTTGGGGGCAGCTATTCTAAAAAAAAATTTTTTTTTCAACGTTTACTTATTTTTGGGACAGAGAGAGACAGAGCATGAACGGGGGAGGGGCAGAGAGAGAGGGAGACACAGAATCGGAAACAGGCTCCAGGCTCTGAGCCATCAGCCCAGAGCCTGACGCGGGGCTCGAACTCACGGACCGCGAGATCGAGACCTGGCTGAAGTCGGACGCTTAACCGACTGCGCCACCCAGGCGCCCCATGGGGGCAGCTATTCTAGATCTCTAATACCATACAATCTAGGCCCAGTGCCTGGTGAAACCAGCAGTCTTTGGATGAGAAGAGCAACATCTGTAAATGAACATCAACCCTCAATCTTGACATTGGCCTTGTGGTACTAGTTTCATGGACCAGTAACAGTGCCCTAAGTGTTATTCTCGCAGGCCATGCTTACTTCGATTTGGTTCACCAAAGTCTTGTAAAAACACCTTATTCCTTGCTTTCCCTTTACTCCCAGAAACAACAAGCACAGTTCCTTTGTTGGACCTCTGTCACAAAACTCAGTCCAATTTCCTAGTCTATGACTAATATGTGGAAACAAGTAAAATCACTATAATTATATGAGTTTTACTCCTAGAAAAGCAAATATCTCATTAGCTGTGTGAAAATTATTAGGAACTGCCTTTTAAGGAAAAAAAATGTTCATTTCCAAAGGAATGTTTCTCCTGTAACTTTGTTAGGCCATGTTATTTTCTGAATCATATATCCTTAAAATATAGTGTTTTTTCCATTTTCACTTTTTAGATATAATGCTCCATTTAAAAAAAACATCCAGAATTGGGTGTATAAATTGTCCACTTCCTCAGATATAATTGAAGAGTGGCTAGTAGTCCAGAACCTTTGGGTTTATCTTGAAGCTGTCTTTGTGGGTGGAGATATTGCCAAACAGCTACCTCAGGTAAATATGGGTTTTGTATGGTGGGAATGCAAACTGGTGCAGCCGCTCTGGAAAACAGTGTGGAGGTTCCTCAAAAAATTAAAAATAGACCTACCCTATGACCCAGCAGTAGCACTGCTAGGAATTTACCCAAGGGATACAGGAGTACTGATGCATAGGGGCACTTGTACCCCAATGTTTATAACAGCACTCTCAACAATAGCCAAATTATGGAAAGAGCCTAAATGTCCATCAACTGATGAATGGATAAAGAAATTGTGGTTTATATACACAATGGAGTACTACGTGGCAATGAGAAAGAATGAAATATGGCCCTTTGTAGCAACGTGGATGGAACTGGAGAGTGTGATGCTAAGTGAAATAACCATACAGAGAAAGACAGATACCATATGTGTTCACTCTTATGTGGATCCTGAGAAACTTAACAGGAACCCATGGAGGAGGGGAAGGGAAAAAAAAAAGAGGTTAGAGTGGAAGAGAGCCAAAGCGTAAGAGACTCTTAAAAACTGAGAACAAACTGAGGGTTGATGGGGGGTGGGAGGGAGGGGAGGGTGGGTGATGGGTATTGAGGAGGGCACCTTTTGGGATGAGCGCTGGGTGTTGTATGGAACCCAGTTTGACAATAAATTTCATATATTAAAAAAATATATATATATATGGTTTTTGTAACTACTGATAGAATGATTTGTGTTGTGTGTATGTCTCTGGAGAAGTCTTTATAAAGCCATATGGTCCTGTCTTGATTTATTTATTCATTTATTTATCAATTTTTTAACGTTTATGTAGTTTTGAGAGAGAGAGAGAGAGAGAGAGAGAGAGAGAGAAAGAAGGGAGTGGGGGAGGGGCAGAGAGAGAGAGGGAGACACAGAATTGAAAACAGGCTCCAGTCTCCCAGCTGTCAGCCCAGAGCCCGACACAGGGCTCAAACTCATTAACTGTGAGATCATGACCTGAGCCGAAGTCGGCCACTTAACTGACTGAGCCACCCAGGTGCCACCTTATTAAAACCTTATTTAAACAGGGGTTGGCAATCTGTGGTCCACTCACCTGTTTGTAGAAATAAGTTTCATTGGAACACAGCCATATCTATTCATTTATGTTCTGTCTGTGGCTGCTCTAGCATTGCAACAGGACAGTTCAGTAGTTGTAACAGAGACTATATGGCCTGCAAAGTAAAATATTTACTGTCTGGCCCCTTTACAAAATAAGTTTTCAAAATGTGCTGATTTTTTATTCACATTAAAAGAAAAAAAGAAAATCACTTATTTTCAAATCCCCAGGTTATCTGAGGATATCAGGTACCTTCAATATGGTACTACTACATTTAATTTTTTTTAATGTTTATTTATTTATTTTTGAGAGAAAGAGAGAGAGGGAGAGAGAGCAGGAGAGGAAGAGAGAAAGAGGGAGACAGAATCCCAAGCAGACTCCATGCTGTCAGCACCGAGCCTGATGTAGGGCTCAAACCCACAAACTGTGAGATCATCACCTGAGCTGAAACCAAGAGTTTAACCGACTTAGCCACCTAGGCACCCCTCAAATATGGTACTGTTGGATTATAGTAGTTCATCTCCTCCAAGAGGTGACTTTATAGTATTCCTCTGAGAGTAGAATTAAAATTAATCTGTATTGCATAAACACAAATTAACTATCATTAAGTCGACTAATAGTAGATCAGACACATACCACGGGGCAAGGAAATTTAGCTTTCTGAGTCCTTAACAAAATCTTTATAACAGCTTTACTCTGCGGCCTTTGAAATAAGTACACTTATTAATAGATTTATTCTATGAAGGGAGAATCCCTCTTATAAAATTAAGCCTGCTCTTCCTAAATTTCCATAACTATAGGCTCTATATAAATTAAAAATCAAGGTTAAAAGGGTTTCAAAAATAGCTCATTTCTCATTGTAACATTGTTTTAAACATAATTCTTTTCTTTCTTAACCAGAAAGTTGCAGTGTTTTAAAAGATGCCTTTAAAAGTTTTTAAAAAGGCAAGATTATGCCATTCCTAGAGGCGTTTTTGCAATTGAATGCAAAGCTTAATATCATCCATAGTAAATAGAAAAATTTCATTAGCAAAAATGTAAATGAAGCTTTGTTTTCGGTTTTTACTTTCTTTTTTTCTGCCCCCCCCCCTCCCCTGGGTCCTTTTGAGCTGTAATTATTCAAAAGATCTTGAGATCAAGTTATTGTCATGCTTCTTTAGTTTGCTCATCAAACCAAGCACCTGGGGTGCTGGAAGACTAGATTTGAGCTTTAAGTCGATAGCTCTGTAAATTAATCGTGTGGCATTTTGAAAATGTATTAAATGTAAGAAAACAAATAAGTGATAAGCCCCATTGTGACAAAGCAGTATTTCAATAAGCAGTTTTATGACTCTGGGTTTTTGTTTTTTAGAATTAATTGAGGTGAAAAAAAAATGCTCCTTTAAATTATGTAGACTGAGGACTAATAGAAGCGGGTCTGAGGAACTAGAGGCTATTCCAAAGCAAAGACTTTGCTTTTATTCAAATGCTCATTTTCACTGACTGTTTTTAGGAAGCCAAGCGTTTTCAGAATATTGACAAGTCATGGATAAAGATAATGCAGCGAGCTCATGAGAACCCCAATGTGATCAGTTGCTGTGTTGGAGATGAAACCATGGGGCAACTTTTACCTCATTTGCACGAACAGTTGGAAGTATGTCAGAAGTCACTCACGGGGTAAGAGCCGCAGTTTTAAGTTTCCTATCATTTTATATGTGATGGCATTTTATCCCAAACAAGTAAATAAAACTGACGGCATTTCTGGTTTGGTAGGGATGGCTGAAGTGGCTGCAGGAATTTAACATAGCCTTAATTTTTCTGCAAAACAAGACACCATCAATTTGGAGGTCCATGAGTTAAGGCATTGGATTAGTTTTATAGGGCTGCTGTGACAAATGCCCACCAACTGGGCGTTAAAACATCACACACCTATTTTCTCACATTTTGGGAGGCAAGAAATCTGAAATCAGTGTCAGCCAGCACCTTCTGAAGGTGCTGAGGGAGAATGTTTCCTTGCCTCTTGGAGCTTCTGGTGCCTCTAGGAGTTCCTTGGCTTGCGGCCACATGACTCAAACCTCTCTGCCTTCCCCTCTTTTTCCTGTGTGTGTCTTATGAGGACTCTTGTAATTGGATTTAGGACTCCTGTGGATAATCCACGATTGTCTCTTCTTGAAATGCTTAACTTCAATACATCTACAAAGACCCTTTTTCCAAATGAGGCCACATCCACTGGTTCCAGGGATTAGGATGTGGGCCTGTCTTCTGAGGATCTGCCATTCAACCCGCTACAGTCATGGAATATAGATGTGCACAAAGAGAACCAGACAAATTTACAGATAATTTCCTTAAAGGACAGTTCATTCTCAATTTCTGCTTGAAATAGAGTTGTAGTATATCTTAGTTTTTCCAAGTTTATGCCCCTGTCCTGACTTCATGGTTAGTTGTTCCCCCTTTAACTCTTCCAGTGTCCAGGTTTGGAGATAATCATGTGTTCATCATGGGTTTAAACCATGAAGTTCGCGATACTCCTAGAAAGGTCACAGGAGGGCTCTTGAGGAAGAAGACCGTAGGTCTTGCTCTGAATCCCTGTCTTGCTTTCCCAAGTGCCACTCATGACAGACCATGGACTTTGGTTCTAACCAAACATTTCAGAGGCAAATGGGAAATGACTATAGCTGTTTGCTGTTATCTTACTGAAGATGTTAGGGATTGTGTCTTGGCTAAAAACCCAAAAATTATTAATTCAGGAAAAGCCATTTGGTAACATGACTTTATTTACAGGTATTTGGAGAAGAAGAGATTACTGTTTCCAAGATTCTTCTTTGTGTCCGATCCAGTTCTCCTGGAAATTCTGGGACAAGCCAGTGATTCCCACACCATACAGGTATAATTTTAATATCTATTACCTAAATTGCTTTTTTACACAGCATACATAATTAATAATAAAAATGAAGTTAGAAATTTAATAGCACAAGGAGGAGAGTATTAAAGATTATGTTAAGTATAAAATGTCCTAGTTTCTGTGTGTTCTGAACTCATCAGCCTGAAGCAAGAGTCACTGATTATGCAACTCACCAGCTGAGTGACCTTAGCCAGCTTCTTAATTTTCCTGTGCCTCAGTTTCCTCATCTGTAAAATGGGGATATTAATGGTTTCCGCTTCATAGGATTGTCATTAGGATTACATGAGATCACACACTGGAATGTAGCTGACACACAGAATGTGCTCACTAAATGTAATTCATTTTTGTGTTGTAGTCTAAATATTCTCAGATCAAGTAGGGATCGTGGTTTGGCATTGTCCATATCCAAGTGCTTCCCAAGTGCTTTTAGCCATTTCCAAGGGCAGTACTTCCAGGAGGCAGAGAGAAACTACGAAAAACCGGATATGGGAGGCACTGAAACACCCCTATCCCAGAGCCTTGCCGAGTTTGGCAATCTGGGAGGCCACTACTAGGGACTTCCTTGGTGGTTTCTAGGGAGCTGTGGGGATGAGAAGAGAAAGGAGGGAAGTAAAAGCTGTGGAAGGCAGAGGGAGAGCCAAGAGACAGGCAGGACAGAGCTGTCTGTGGGAGGGAAGGAGGCGGGGACCACATGGTTCGGTCTCCATGTGGAGGAAGGTCACAGTCTTAGTCCAACCAACCTAGAGGAACAAGGGCATTTGCAGGAAACATGCTGTAGGGCTGGATTTTTAAAAGTGGGTCTCGAAGTCAATCAGCCGCCAAAGCCGTGTTGTGTGTGTTTGTTTCTGTCTTTGTTGGCACAATGAAGTGAATTCTTAATCTCTTACAAAGAAAACACATATTAAGGTTTTTAAAAACATCTCAGTGGCTTTTGTGTTTAGCCTCACGTGTGTTGTTCTGGCTCTGTCTTGTGCTTCTTACAGCCACATCTCCCTGCAGTGTCTGACAACATAAACGAGGTGACGTTTCATGCGAAAGACTACGATCGTATCCTGGCCGTCGTATCAAGAGAAGGAGAAAAAATTATTGTAATTTAACTTGGGTTAAAGTTTTCTTACTAGGATTTCTTTAAAAATGTAGGTCGAGGAGATTGCAATTCTCCTGTGAAAAACAGAGAGTGGAGGAGGGGTGGGCCTGGGTTCTAGTTCTCTCGCCCTGGCTTGGTTGCAAACAAGTCTGGGTAAGTCACTGACTTCTCTGAGACTTGTTCTATCATTAATTAATTATTAATTTTGTATTAAAAAACAATTTTTTTAAATGTTTGTTTATTTTTGAGAGAGATAGAGACAGAATGCAAGTGGGTTGGGGCAGAGAGAGGGAGGCACAGAATCTGAAGCAGGCTCCAGGCTCTGAGCTGTCAACACAGAGCCTGACGCGGGGCTCGAACTCACGAGCTGTGAGATCATGACCTGAGCCGAAGTCGGACGCTCAACCGACTGAGCCACCCAGGCGCCCTTAATTTTGTATTTTAGAGAGAGAGCATGAGTGGGGGAGAGGGGCAGAGGGAGAGAGAAAGAATCCTAAGCAGGTTCCACACTCAGCACGGAGCCTGATGTGGGGCTCGATCCCACAACACTGGGATCATGATCTGAGCTGAAATCAAGAATCTGATGCTCAACTGACTGAGCCACCCAGGCACCCCTACAATGAAAACTTTAGACCAGACCATTTTCTTCCACCTACAGTATTAGTTGGTTTTTCTCATGTCTTAAATATTTTGTGTAAAATTATTTGCTTTGTGTTGAGGTACTGTGATTTATCAAGTGAAGTGTGACATTAGTAAAAATAGGAAATTATTATCAATTTGTAATATATCTGTAATGTGTCTTTTTAGTTGGATAATCCTGTTATGGCCAAAGGTCCTGTAGAGATTTGGCTTATGGATTTGTTAAAAATGCAGATGTCGTCACTGCATAATATAATCAGGTCTGCGTTCTACCAAATCAGTGATTCAGGGTTTCAACTCTTACCGTTTCTGAATCACTTTCCAGCACAGGTGAGAATATATAATGTTTAAATAATGGAAATAAGGGGGAAAGATACACAGGAAGCAGTTGGCCTTGATGGTGTAGCAGCTGTGGTAGCTTTGAACTAGCTGGGGAGGCCTTCCCACCCCCCACTGCCAACCACCTGCTTGTGCACCTACATTATTCTAGGCCATCTCATCCCATTCGCTGGAAGAGGATTTGCCACTGTTCTTTGGTCAGAACTAAACTCACAAATGGAAATTTTCATCTCCTATACAAAACACACACATCTGTACATAAAAGACACCTATCTGTACCCATCTGTGTATGGATTTGGTGGCATATTTTCCATGTAGCTATGTATGGATAGATATAGATACAGATATAGATAGAAATATGGATATAGATAAGAATGAGCATATCTTGTCCTGAAACAAAATCCATCTTGCCTTTTTTTTTTTTCTTTTCTCCCTTCCAGTGATTACAAATTGTCATAATCTGTTAAAGGAGGCCTTGTCATGCAGCTAGCTTCCTAACAGGAGCGGACCTTCAAGAGGCTGGCGTTTGAGCAGGTGTTCTCTTGAACAGCTCTCATGTCCAGTGGCTTTTAGGAATGCACCCTACTGTGCCACGTGTTATTAAAACTGAATACAGAAAAGGAAGAGCCAACAGTTTCATTCAGATTTCAGCCAAAATAAACGAAAAGTGATGCTTTGTGATCTGGGTCAGAGAGAGTGTGGGATAGGAAGCAAGAGATACCCAAGGAAAATACACGCAGTTTTGACCCTAACTATACTTCTTCTCCAACCGCTCCTCGCGGCCGACCTCCAAGTCCCGACTTAATGCACACACAGCGGAGAGGGCTGAAATGATAGGAAATTATTTATTCAAATGACACAAGTATGGCTATAGAACAACCTTTACTGGAGAGAATATGTTGATATTGTATTTAATATTTTTGTATCGTGCAGTATCCTTGGCAAATTTTATATTCTTATCAGCTTTATTAGCTTTGTGATGAAGCTTTATAAAATACTTTATTTGATAAAGTGAGAAAGATAGCCCCTTAGACCAAATCGGCACACTTTCTCTCTCCCAGGAAAGCTTGTATAATCTGAAGGAGAGACTCAGTCTAGATTAGACAGAGAAGCTAGCACCATGTGGAAAACTGAAAGCGAGGTCAGAGTGGGAAAATTGACTAGCTCTAAAAGGTGACATTTTAAACAATTTTAGGTTAAAATCTTAACGTAATGGGCAAATTTCAGTTATTTGGAAAAAATGCTTTCAAGAGTAATGAAGATATATATTCATCCAATGTATATTCTACCCATAATATTTATTCAATATATACATTGCTTGTTTCTACCAGCTGCAAACGATGACTTCATATTTTAGTGTATTCCCTTCTAGCAGTTTTAACGTGCTTCTGACAGGCAGCGAGTGACGTTGAGGAGTATGAGCATTCTTGTTTTGTTTTTATTTTAATGAGACATCCTCCAGTTTTCACCATGAAATCTTCTGCCTTCTTAAACTGAGTACAAACCATAATTTAAGCTTTTCTAGGTGACTCAGGATAGTCATTTTAAAGATTAGTTTTTAGAATCTACCACTAAGCAGTGATTTCTCAGAGGTTGCGCGTCTGTGTCTTTAAATCACACAGCCTTACACTGTGGGTTTTTGGTTTGTTTGTTTTTTGCTTTTCCTGTCTCATGCCATCTGCTGCTGCCAGAGTCAGAACTGTCTTGTTGCTGGGAACTTCCTGACATGGGGTATTTCCTCTACATCGGGTTGCTCACCTCACCTGGGGGGCCTTCATTTATCTTTACCTGCAGACCGCAGGGTTGGCCGCAGCTTTTGGCAGAAAGCATTTTGAAGTCTTGAGGAGGCAGGGATAAGGAAAGGGTTTTATTCCTGCCTTACCCACACTGAATGCCATGCCCAACAGTGTCCACATGCCGCTCACTCTGCTCCCAGTCCTCCGCCAGATGTGGGGTTCCCTTTGGTCCAGATGATCTCGGATCTGTGGCTTGACTCTGTAGATGAACAAAAGCTCTTAAAGGGACACCTGTTGCAGCAAGGAGGGCATGTTTGTTTTGACAATTTTACACCTTTCCTGGGGTGGAGATTGTAGGCAAGGTGATAGTCACAATTTTCTTATGCCCTCATTGGGAGAAAAAGAATAAACTTCCCCCTTCTCATTCTCTCTCTCTCTCTCTCTCCTTTAGATAAATATATATAGAAAGAAGTCAATTTAGGTAAAGTTATAGATGATAGATCAGGAAAGAAAGGAAAGGAAAGGAAAGGAAAGGAAAGGAAAGAAAGAAAGAAAGAAAGAAAGAAAGAAAGAAAGAAAGAAAGAAAGAAAGATTAGATAGACTAGATAGATCAGGAAAGGAGAGAGTCAGCATACCGTTTCTAGAAATTGCAAAGAGACCTTTGGGAAACCCTGCTAAAGAAAAATACACAACAACAAGTCTAGAAATTCTGTTTGCTTTTCTTGAGAAAGAAAAATGATCATAGGAGCTATTGGGTGGTCTCGGGCCCTCTATAGAAAAATTTGCTAAGCATCCTTCATAAAACATATACAGCTTCATATATGGTAGCCATTGTTTTAATTATTACTTATCTCTCTGCATTAAAATAATTAAATATCAATAGTTGGAACTTGGAGTGTTTATTTTTCCCCTTTTGGGAGTGGAGAAATGCATGTCTCTTTTTAGTTTAAAATGAGGAAAACCTCGTTTGCCTTCCTATGGACGACTGACCACCAAATTTTATTGCAGATGTGCTTTGAATATTTGGCAAATTTACTTATTATTTTTCCTCTGGATGCATAGGTGGGGCTTCTGGGAATTCAGATGTTGTGGACACATGATTCAGAAGAGGCTTTACATAATGCAAAAGATGACAGGAAAATCATGCAGGTGACCAATCAGAAATTTTTGGATATTCTGAATATTCTCATCAGTCAGACAACACATGACCTAAGCAAGTTTGACAGAGTGAAGTTTGAAACTCTGATAACCATCCATGTGCACCAGAGAGATATTTTTGATGACTTGGTAAAGTATCTTTGTTTTTTAAAGTGATTCAGTGTACTAATTAATAGTTCAGTGCTCCTAATAATGAACAATTAGTATTATATATATTCCCTAACTTGTGTGAACTTGGTCCTTTTCCACAACTGTCTTTCTATATACTATGTCTACAAATATGTATATTTGTGGTTTAAATAACCTTATGTGTATACTCACATTTGGCATTGTGAAAGTCTGGAACCAACTGATGTGAGGTGAACTAATTACTCGTTCTGTTACACCAAATAACCAGGGGCATGATACAATTTAGGTAGGATTGGTCATGAATCATTTGCTCCATTAAGAAAGAAGTCTTGATCAAAGAGAATCAAGCTTCAGAAAAGTTTCATGGATATTTGTCTGATTAACAGTGTCCAACAGGGCATCATGGGCTTGATGTGGACAAGGTTCTGTAGGGTAAGAGTAGGTGGGGGTGGTATTTGAATTCCCTTCAGAAACAGGACTCGAACCAGCGGCCTTGAGCGAGACAAAGTTCTCTGAAAGCAGTGGTTATCATTGTAGGGTAGGGGCCTACGTGCCACCATTTGATATACCGCCATTTGACTATCTTTGTCTTTAACTACTGTTGCTTTATTTGATTTGATTTGATTCATCTTAAAGGTGTCTCTTTTCTTCACCAGAGACGTGTAATTCATGCAACTTGGGGTTCTTTTTTACCGAATATGATCACAGACTACTTGTTTCAAGCTTGTGTCAAAAGTTCTGATCAGATAGGTAATATTTATGGAAGGCTGAGAAGGACATGCAGTCCATTTATTCCCCTGGAATCTAGACCCTCGCTTCTCAAAAGTATTATATACCAACCAGTTGCATTAGCATCTCCTGTGAGCTGGTTAGAAAAGCAGAATCTCCAGTCCCCTCCCCCACCCCACCCTCTACTTAATCAGAGTCTGCATTTCAAAATTCCCAGGTGATTGATACGCATGTTAAAGTTGACCAAACACTGCTCTAGGGTTTGTCTCTGGATCTTCCAGTCAAGCTAATCATCAGAGAGCTGCATACTCAGACCATATTTCTTTGGCCTTCTACAGATTTGCTTTCACCAAATTGCAGTTACTGTCACACTTTGACTTTGTTTATTTGAAGTCCACCTCAAGAACTCCTATGGAATCCATTACTGTATCTGCTAAAGGCGTGCCATTTAGGGTGTTGTCTGTACATCCCTCGCGGACTCTTAAAGCTGAAATCCCATGGAAGAAATTTCTTTTAAATTTAAGTGCTGAGCAAAGTTTTACTTTACATGCATAATGGAGTTTTAAAAAGAAAAAAACCCATACACAGTTAAAGCCACGAAACTGTTTTCTTTTTGTCTTAACTACTGTTGAACTCATGGTCCCTCTGCATCCCAAGTAAAATGAGATCTCATGGCCAGCATGCTTGCATTTTATTTTCCTGTGTGTGATGCTTAGAACAGCCTGGTATATGGTAAGAACTCAACAAATAGTAGCTATTCTTTCTTCTTCATCTTCTGTTGCCTCCTCACCATCTTCATGGATTACTGAGACTAGCTAGTTAGTTGATGGCCTCTCCATGGCTGCAGGTCCTGTGTTGGGGAGCAGAGTCCCCAGGGATGGCACTGGATCATCTCACCTGACAGTTGCACTTTAAGGTGATGAATCCAAACTGTGATTTCTGCTGGAAGCCAGAATTCTTAGCTGCAGGGGGAAAGCAAGGTCATCATGAACAATGAAACAATGACAAAAAGCAAGACTGTTAAATAGGGTGGAGACTTGATTAGTTGGAGATCAGGTACATTGCAGGGTTGCCAAAGGTCAAGCCGAATGACCTGGAAGAGGGACGGAGTTTAAGAGCAGTGAAGGGATCATTTGCCTCTTTCCTGTGTTGATTCTCCTGAGTGGGCAGGACCAAGTTTTCTCCAAGGTTGTCCATGGAAAATCATGAAGCACCTGAGAACGTGGTTGTGGCAGGATGTTATTCCTAAATGTGCTTCCCTGGTTTCTATCACTTGCATGTATGGCTGTGGGGAGCCCAGTACCTCGTGCCCGTAGGGGTAGACTGATGATCCGGCAGGTTGGTTGGTTTGGCCACAGTGCTGGTGGAGGAAGGCACTTGTGCATATATGACTGTGTATCTTCCTGCTTAATCCCCTCAGTGGCTTCCCTTTGCCATGAGAACACTGCCCAACCCTGTTTCCATGTCCCATGAAGCCTCAACTCTTTCTCAAGACTCCTGGATGCCTCAGCTGTGCTGAACTTCTTTGAGTTCCTTGAACATACAACCAGGTCTCCTGGGTCTTTGCCTAAAACATTGTGCCCTCTTTTTTAAAATTTGCTTTCATTTTATTTCCCTTGGTAATTCCTACTATTTTTCCAGGTTTTAGTTTGAATATTTCTTTCTCCAAGTATCCCTCTCAGTCTCCCCTAGACTACGTTAGGTCCTCTTGCTACATATTTCCATGAACCCTGAATTTCTTTTCATATTTTATTCCAATTATTTATCTGTTTGTCTTTTGTCTTTTTTTGATCAGCTTCAGAAGACAAGAACCATTGTCTGTCTTTGTTCACCGAGCACAGTGTCGGGCCTAAGGAGGGACTCTATAGATATATGTTAAATAAATGAACCAGTTCGTGAATGAGTGAATAAAAACTGCCTATATGCTTGTGTTTTGTGCTATTGCAATTCAGTATGTAATCTCTTTGTATTTCATGTTTTTAAGGTAAAAATGCATATCAAATCAGTTACTGATTTTGAATGGCTGAAACAGAGTAGATTTTATTTTAAGGAAGACTTGGATCAAACTGTAGTGTCTATTACAGATGTGGATTTTATTTACCAAAATGAATTTCTGGGATGCACTGATCGTCTTGTTATCACTCCGTTAACAGATAGGTAGGAACTGAGTTTTTGTTATTCCATTAAAAAAATTCTTTTTAATGTTTATTTATTTTGAGAGAGAGAGAGAGAGAGAGAGAGAGAGAACATGAAGAGGGGAGGGGCAGAGAGAGAGAGGGAGAGACAGAATCCCAAGCAGGCTCCACGCTGTCAGTGCAGAGCCCAATGTGGGGCTCGAACTCATGAACTGTGAGATCATGACCAAGAGTCTTATGCTTAACTGACTGAGCCACCCAGGCACCCCTTGTTATTCCATTTTGTAATTAAATGATGTACTTAAAATTGTTTTAAAATTGCATCTGAGAGGTACCTGGGTGGCTTAATCTGTTGAGCATCTGACTCTTGATTTGGGCTCAGCTCATGGTCTTATATTGAGCCCCACATTGGACTCCGCACCGAGTGTGGAGCCTGCTTAAGATTCTCTCTCTCTCTCTCTCTCTCTCTCTCTTCCTTTTCCCCTCTCTCTGACTCGTGTGCTCTCTCTAAAACAAAACAAAACAAAACAAAACAAAACAAAACAAAACAAAAAGTTGCATTTGAAATATTAACAAAAGCATATTGCTGTCAGCTTAGGTCCATGCTAGCTCATCAAAGTCAGTCTACCAATGAAATAACTGTAGCTGTTACTTAAACGAACATGTACATTAAGTTTTTGTGAAGTAAAAAAGATACAAGAATGAAAGCAAGTTAGAATGCTGACTAAGAGAGTAATGTAGTAATGAATGACAGCAAGCTGGAAGAACCTCTCTGGCACCATAAAAGAAGTCATTAGAATTGTAAAGAAGGAAGGGACCTTGGAGATGATGTAATTTGGCCTCCTGGTTTTCCAAGTGTGGAGATTGATGCCTAAAGTGAAGGTCCTTGGCCAGGTACAAATAATCAGCCAATGGCCGATCTCCTCACAGTTCTTTCTTTCCAATGTGTGACACCAGACAAAACTGGGCCTTATTCATCTCTGCATATCCACCAACACCCAGTTCAATACGCTGTGCATAGAACATGCTCAATAAGGGGTCGCCTGGGGGGCTCAGTTGGTTAAGCATCCGACTTCGGCTCAGATCATGATCTCACAGCTCCTGAGTTCAAGCCTGCCGTCAGGCTCTGTGCTGACAGCTAGGAGCCTGGAACCTGCTTCGGATTCTGTGTCTCCCTGTCTCTGGCCCTCCTCTGCTTGTGGGCCTACACACACACTCTCTCTCTCTGTCTCTCAAGAATAAATAAACATTAAAAAATTTAAAAAAAGAAGATGCTCAATCAGTATTTGTAGAATTGACTTGGGTCATAGAACAGTTAATTCTGCAGTTACTTTAAATAGGGCTGCATGATAATGACACAGATTACATCTTTACTGTCCTCTTGATTCATCCAACCCCCTTCTATATGCCCAGTGCCCTTGTAGCATAAACTTGTCAATGTGTTTCCTCTTCCACCAAGCTCCACTCAGTTTTACTTAGATCTGGAACAAATATAACTGAAACTGCATCATAGATACAAGTAGATTCATTATATCATTCTTTACACTTACCTAAACGAGTGAAACATTTCGTAGTGAGATGATTTATTTGCCATGGTGTGCTGGAGTTGGCTTGTACCAGCTTGTGAGAGTCAACTGTGTGCATCTCTTCCCAAGTTTGTGGGATCACATTGGTAGCTTGTCATTGGCCCTGGTGGAAGTATTTGGACCACAGAAATCAGCAAACATGAGAATCAGATTGATTTATTTTTTTTCCTGGAGTTGTTCAATATCCGCCAGTATAGCACTGCTCATTTGGTCCTCTGCCTCACGATTTATCCTGACCACAGTAGAAGGAAGGCCTAAAAGTTTTTTTTTTTTTTTAAGTTTATTTATTTATTTAGAGAGACAGAGAGAGAGAGAGCACACGAGTGTGGAAGGGGCAGAGAAAGGGAGAGAGAGAGAGAGAATCCCAAGCAGGCTTTGCATCATCAGTACAGAGCCTGATGCAAGGCTCAAACTCAGGCACCGTGAGATCATGACCTGAGCTGAAGTTGGAAGCTTAATGAACTGGGCCCTCCAGGTACCCCAGGCCTGAAGATTTTAAGTCAGGGTTGAGGAGTTTAAAAAGTTTGTCTCAGGGGTGCCTGGGTAGCTCAGTCAGTTGAGTGGCTGACTCTTGATTTTGGCTCAGGTCATGATCTCACATTTCATGGGATCACGAGCCCCACATTGGGCTGGGCTCTGCACTGACAACATGGAGCCCACTTGGGATTCTCTCTCTCCCTCCCTTTCTCCCTTTCTGCCCCTCCCCCACTCATGCATGCACACACACTCTTTCTGTCTCTCTCAAAATAAATAAAATAAAATAATAAAAAAGGAAAGTTTGTCCCAAGAAATGTTTTAAAAATTTTTTTTTAACATTTATTTATTTTTGAGAGACAGCACAAGTGGGGGAGGGGCAGAGAGAGAAGGAGACACAGAATCCCAAGCAGGCTCCAGGCTCTGAACTGTTAGCACAGAGCCCCATGAACCGTGAGATCATGTCATGAGCTGAAGTCAGATGCTTAACTGACTGAGCTACCCAGGCGCCCCTGTCCTAAAAAATGTTTGTAATCACTGCACTACTTTTAATGGATATCAAGTACTCCAGCCTTGTTTGGTTGACTCTTGTAAGTGGGGGGCTCAAATTCTAAAATAAATAGGCCCATTCCAGTCACATTCGACTTTGACTGGTGCCTACTGTAACAATGTGTTATCCCGTACTCATGGTGCTTTATCTGATTCACGTCTGCAGGTGCTATATCACTTTAGCCCAGGCTTTGGGAATGAACATGGGAGGAGCTCCAGCAGGACCCGCGGGCACTGGCAAAACAGAAACCACGAAAGACATGGGAAGGTGTTTGGGAAAATATGTGGTTGTGTTTAACTGCTCAGATCAAATGGATTTCAGAGGGCTCGGAAGGATTTTTAAAGGTAAGTGTCAAACACAGTTAAATTACTTTTGGTGAATGTATTTTTATTGCACTTTAACATTATTTTCTGATAAAACCTAAAGTGATATTATCCCGTGTAACCGAAATTAGTATAGGTTGATGCATATAATACTGCCATTCTTTTTTCTGGGTCAAGAATGGCTGGATATCATCAGTTTCATATGGTTCAATACTGTTGCTGGCACTCTAGTCCATGAGTTGAATGTGTATTAGATTGTGAAAATGAAATCAATTTGTTATTTCCTGAAACAATGGTGGAGGGGATAAGATCAAGATAGCAAACCCATGACACATGCGGTTCCCCCTTCCTGCATTAGATCCTGCTGAAATGAAAGATCTCATTTAGAGCATAACTCAGAGCCGAGATTGATAAATAGACCAGTGGAATATAATAGAGAATGCAGAAATGGGCCAAGGACACTTGACGTATGGCAAAGGTGGTATTGTAAATCAGTGATGAAGGGATAGACTTTACAATGAATCATCCTGGGGCAAGAGATGATTAGTATTTAACAAAGGAAATCGGGTCCCTACATATATAAAAACTGGATGCCTACACCATATATAAAAATCAATTCTGGGAATTAAGCACCTGAATGTGGTCAGCAAAACCATATGGTTTTTAGAAGGTAATAAATAAAAATATCTTTGTTCTCAGAGAAAGGGATTTTTAATACAAAAATCACAAGCCATAAAGGAAAGATTGATACATTGCTTACTCTAAATTAAAAACTTCTGGGGGGGCGCCTGGGTGGTGCAGTCGGTTAAGCGTCCGACTTCAGCCAGGTCACGATCTCGCGGTCCGTGAGTTCGAGCCCCGCGTCGGGCTCTGGGCTGATGGCTCAGAGCCTGGAGCCTGTTTCCGATTCTGTGTGTCCCTCTCTCTCTGCCCCTCCCCCGTTCATGCTCTGTCTCTCTCTGTCCCCAAAATAAATAAACGTTGAAAAAATAAAATAAAATAAAATAAAATAAAAACTTCTGGGGACACCTGGGTGGCTTAGTCCATTGAGCATCCAACTCTGGCTCAGGGCATGATCTCACAGTTTGTGAGTTCAAGCCCTACATTGGGCTCTGTGCTGACAGAGCAGAGCCTGCTTTGGATCCTCTGTCCCCCTCTCTCTCTTCCTCTCCCACACTTATGCTCTCCCAAAAATAAATAAAACATGCTATTTCTAGGTCATAGGGTCGTTCTATTTTTAATTTTTTGAGGAACCTCCAGAAATAAACAAACATAAATAAAACATTAAAAAATAGTGGATTAGATCTATGTGTATTTGCTTAGATAAATCTCAGAAAAATAATACTGACCAAATAAATCAACTTTCAGGAAGATATATACAGTATTTTATAGACCTATACATGTAGATAGATACATATAAATCTTGAATACACAAAATATATAGTGTCCATGAATATATGCAAGTGAGCAGTAGTTTATTTTTTAAAGGTTTTTAAAAATGTTTATTTATTTTTGAGAGAGAGAGAGAGAGTGTGTGAGTGTGGGAGGGGCAGAGAGAAAAGGAGACACAGAATCCGAAGCGGGGTCCAGGCTCTGAGCTGTCAGCACAGAGCCTGACACCGGGCTCGAACCCACGAACCGTGAGATCATGACCTGAGCCTAAGTCGGACGCTTAACCAATTGAACCACCCAGGTGCCCACGAGCAGTAGTTTAAAGCACACCTGGAACCACTGGCATCAAATTCAGGACAGAGGTTCCCTCTGGAGAAGGAGGGAGTGTGAATCCAAAGAACCATACATGGATGTGAACTGTGGTTCTAATATTTTATTCTTTAGAATGAAATCTGAAGCAAATTGTTAAGATTTGATAGGTAGGTGCTTGGGTATACATTATGTTATTCTTTATAGTTGCCTGTTAAACATTTTTGAGCCCTGAAAATCATGTCCTGATCAAAGAGAAGGGTTCTTCTGTGGATCACTCCCAGCTTGAAGGTTGGGGATGGTTGAGAGCAGCCAACAGAGCACAAGGTAAATCCTAGAGTGCCACAAAATGATAGGAGATGACAGAGAAAAAAGAAAAGGAAGTGGCTGGCTCCGGTGTTTCCTTTGCATAAACGATGTTGCATAGCTCTCTGAAGCGGGAGTCCTGTCACAGATAAACCTCGGATGGGGGCTTGTGTCAGAGAGGCAAACTGCCCACCCAGGACAGGCTGCGAGCCCCAGACCCCGAGGTGAAGCTCTCATGCCTCTCCAGTTCCTTCCTCCAAATCACCGGCAGAGGTCCTACAAACAGAGATTGGCATCTGAGATAAGGAAACATAGAGATACAAAGATACAGAGATAACAATACAAAGGTAACAAAGTCTCATAAAATATCTGAAAAAATGAGGGAGGCGCCCCAAACAGCCGAGAGACCGCTAAAGTGATTAATAGAGGAAACAGAAGAAAAGAGTAAATAAAATCATTAGCTTCAGAGGGATTCAATAATTTATAACATACAACTGATGGAAGAAAGACAGGCTGCAATGAACAAAGTAACAGTTGGAATAACATGAAATTGAAAACGTGAATAAATTAAAAACCTCTTTTGAGTTAAACTGTCTAGCCAAGAGAATAAATACATTGAATACAAGAGAAAGAAATGGGAGGTTTGACAGAAAAGCCTAAGGGTAATAGGGATACGTATAAAAGTTCCAACATCTGTATAATGGAAATGCCCAAAGGAGAGAGAAGAAAAACTGGGGCGGGGGGACAGTAATAAAAGAAAGAACATTTTATGCAGCTGAAGATAATGAAGGTTTTCATCCTTAAGAGATTAGATAGGAGTAATGTTCATAACATGGAAGTCTTCCTTTGTATTGAGTTTTGAAGGGAATAAATAAAAATCCCTTTGACCATTTTCTATCTCACCCTGCATCCCCTTGTATCTGTCATTGCAACAAGAAAGACACAGAATAATCTGATGCAGACAGGGCATGCCTTATTTTGTCTGTTTCCCCAAACGTGGCTCCTTCAGCCTCCTTCCCCACTGAATCCGGTTTTATCATCTTCCAGCATTCCTGGGTGTGATGACGTGTCTATTCTTTCATTTTGGCAGTGCCCTATTTTCATGATGATGTACAAATAATTAAACCCCTTTATATCACTGGAATTAAATATGTCTTTATAAACAGCCAGATATGAAACTTTATATAAATTGTATTTCTATATAGAATTGTTTGAGAGCACTTTAGAGAAATGATTGCTACCAAGAAGGTGTATTACAAAAGAAACCTTTTGAAATTAATCCTTTTTCATACCAGGTCTTGCACAATCAGGTTCTTGGGGCTGTTTTGATGAGTTTAACAGAATAGAATTGCCTGTATTATCAGTGGCAGCCCAACAGATTTATATTGTTCTGACAGCAAGAAAAGAGAGAAAAAAACAGTTCATTTTCTCTGATGGTGATTGTGTTGATTTGAATCCAGAATTTGGAATTTTCCTAACAATGGTAAGAATGTGGTCTTTAAATGCAATTCTATTGGTTTAATTGCTTATAGACTTAAATGAAATAAAGCATATATTAATTAGTAAATCAATGACTATTCAGAGGTCATGAGCCATTCCCTCTTGTCATATGATTTTTTGAGTAGTAACAATAACCTTGAGAGAAGATGAAATAGGAAAATGTTAATGATAATACTAGCTACTGTTTAGTGAGCACTTATTATGTGTAAGGTGCTGGGCTAAATGTTTTCTGTATTATATCAGACAGGCTAGCCACAGTAACAATCCCCAAATCTCAGTGGCTCAAAACCTCAAAGATTTATTTCTCTCTCATGTCGCATGTCTATTGTAGGTTGATGAACACACCTAACTTCAAAAGAACAGGCAAATGTAGTCCTGTACCTCATTTGTATGGTGGATGTTGTAACTGAGTTATCTCAGGCTCAGAGAGATTTAAAAACCTGTTCAAGTCACGTAGCCAGTTAGAGAAAGAGGTTATTGTCTGTCTAATGTCAAAATCTAACTACTTAACCTTTGTACTTGGGTTTTTCTCTGACACATAATAAAGGATGATGGAAATGATTTAAAATAGCCAAAGTAATTCACCAAAAACCTGTAACAATTGTAACAAATTCAGTTACCGTGTGATTGAGGGCAATGTGTTGTGATACATTTAGTAAAGAAAGAAAACCAAAAGCATGAATAAGTAGAAAAGTCTGTGAATTGTAAAAGTGATGTTAATGTTGAACCAGTTTTATTTAATGTTTTTGTATGTTTTCTATATAGTTAAATCTTTATGTTGCAAGATAACACAACGTAATCTCAATTTTAAATGTCTCAGTGGACAAAGATTATAGAAAGTAAAATTAGGAAATTTTCTGATAAGCTTTATTATAAGCAAACATAAGCAAAACACTCAGGGGTAAATAATAATAATCCAGAAGTGATTAGTTATTATAACTCAGGAAATGGGATGAAAAGTTTTATTGTGTGATACTGTGGTGGAGAATAATTTAAAAGAAGAGGAACATTTCCCTTGGATTAAGAATAATATTGGAAATATCAATTAAGTATTACATTAGACTGTAAATAACTGAGACATGAAAAATAGTAGCTTAACACATAAAGATTTATTCTCTTAAGATCCTTCTATGTTTCTACACCATCATGATTTTTATCTTCAAGTCACCTTTATAACCCACGATGCTACAGAAGCACCTCTGTTTTGCTGTAGCCAATTGATTGAATCAACTCCCTTCAAACAAGCATCATATTATGTGCCCCTTTGCATCTTCCAGTGTCAAATTTAATCACACCAACTGCAAGGCAGGCTAGGAAATGTAGTGTTTTATCTGGGTGGTGATGCACCCAGTTTGCAACTGGGGTTCTGTGACTGAGAAAAGAGAAAAGAAGAAATATTGAGAGGCAGCTAGTAACTTCTGTATTCCCAGGACTGAGGAAGGTATCTGGCCAATGGACAGTGCCCACGAAATGCTTAGGGACTGAAGGCTTCTTAATGTACTTTCCTAAAATAACTAACCCCTCTTTGCCTGACTAGTCTTTGAATCCCTAACCTCTCCCCTGGAACTGTTGAGTCTGATGTACTCAACCTTTTGCTATTCGTGAGGCCCTAGCTTCCTTTCCTCTTTTACTTTCGTCCTTTTCAATATTTTCCCCACCATTCCCATCTTTATTTCCCCTCACTCCAATGGAGTTTTTTTTTTTTTTTTCTTTTTTTTAAATCAGCCAGAGAACTCTATAATTCTGACCATGGAGAATAATGGAAAAGATAAAATAAGAATTACTAAGTAAACTGATCCATATGAAATCCTGAATTTTCTTCCTTTTTCAATAACCTATGTTAGACCATAATTATCCTAGTGTTTATGTATCTTTCTTTTCTATTTTCTTAATCAATAGATACACAGAAGCTTAATTTTTGCTACATGAAGTGTGTGTGTGTGTGTGTGTGTGTGTATGAGTTTGTTAGTATAATGGAAATGGAAATTATGCATGAGGGGGTAATGTGACCTTAAAAAATATGGATAGTCCAATACATATTTTTGAGACAGGAGGGACGTTTTATGAATCTAATGTTTTTCAATACCACCTTAGAATATGAACTAGGAATTTGAATGTGTTTGTATTCATGAAATGAACATTACATCAATAATTTAAAATAATTTTAACTTTTAGAACCCTGGGTATGCTGGGCGCCAGGAGCTACCAGAAAACTTAAAAATTCAGTTTAGAACTGTTGCTATGATGGTTCCAGATAGACAGGTAGGCACCAGGATTTGGAAGCATAATATGATTTATGTTCTTGTTTTTCTCTAAATTGTTGAAAAATCTCATGACCTTAATTTTCAGATCATTATGCGAGTTAAACTTGCAAGCTGTGGTTTTCTTGAAAACATCGTCTTGGCTCAAAAGTTTTACGTTCTTTACAAACTGTGCGAAGAGCAACTTACCAAACAGGTAACTTTGTAAATCAATCTTTTCCCTAGCTGTAGAAAGTGATTTTTTTTTTACTTGGCAGTTTTACCCTGATAGATGTTAATCAGTGAGTTAAAAAAAAATATCAACTCTTTTCTAAGACATATTTATAATTATGTATGTATGTGTTTTTAAATTTTTTTAGTTTGAAATGATTATGGAGTCTCAGTGAAGTTGCAAAGAAAGGTAGAGGGGGTCTTGTGAACCCTGCTTCCGCACGGTTGACATTTTGTAACAACAGTATAATTATAAATGACAAAACCGGAAAACAGATGTGGGTACAATCCACAGAGTTTAAGAGTTTGCCAGTTATGTATGCACATATGTAGTGTAGTGTAGTGTAGTGTAGTGTGTGTGTGTGTGTAGTACTATGCAATCATGTCACGTGCAGATTCATGTAACCTCCACCTCGATCAGCAAACAGGACTGTTCTGTCTCTGCTACCCCTTCATAGCCACACCCACCACCCTTCCGAATCCCTAACCCCTCGTAGCCCCTATTTTCCCTCCATCTCTATAACTTTGTTATTCCAAGAATGTTATAGGCATGGAATCACAGAGTGTGTAACCAACAGGGTAAATTTAAATCTGTTTACTGTGAGGCATCTGGGTGGCTCAGCCAGTTAAGTGTCTGGCTTCTGCTCAGGTCAGGATCTCATGGTTTGAGAGTTCGAGCCCCGTGTCTGTCTCTGCACTGACAGTGCGGAGCCTGCTTGGGATTCTCTCTCTCTCTCTCTCTCTCTCTCTCTCTCTCTCTGCTCCTACCCAACTTGTGTGCACACTCTCTGTCTCTCAAAAATAAATAAATAAACTTAAAACTAATCTGCAGTCAAAGGAAAGGTAAAAGTCTTGAGCTCATGGAACTTTGAAGCTGAGCCCCTGCACACAGCAGTGTTTACAGATCAGCATATCCACCTATGTGTATACAGTGGGTCTGCACTTAGGATTGGTCAATTAAACAATCTTTTCTCCCCCCATCTTAGGTTCATTACGACTTTGGGTTGAGAAATATTCTATCTGTCTTGAGGACACTCGGATCTCAAAAAAGAGCCAGACCAGAAGACAGTGAACTAAGCACTGTCATGAGAGGACTGAGAGATATGAACCTTTCCAAACTGGTATCCTTCCCTTCCCTGAACTCGCTTCTCCTTCAAGATTCTCACCTGTTCTTTCCCCCACTTAGCCGAAATGCGGGGGTTTGGCTCAGCTGGAGCTGAGCATTAGTAACGACAGGGACAGTGGGTATGTGAAGCTAGCCCTGTGCTTCCAGAAGACAAAAAGTCTGTGACCTTGTATACCCAACACGGGCCCTTACCACTTGTGAACCATAAAACCATTGGTGGGTTCTGGCTCCCAAATTTCAGTCCAGACTTCTTTTTTGTTTTTTTATAATTGTGTCTTTAAAAAAATATTTTTATTTATTTTTGAGAGAGAGAATATGAGCAGGAGAGAGGTGGGGGGGGGGTGGGGAGCGGCGGCGGGGATAGAGGATGTGAAGCTGGCTCTGTGCTGACAGCAGAGAGCCTGGTGCGGGGCTCAAACTCACGAACTGTGAGATCATGGCCTGAGCTGAAGTTGGACGCTCAACCAACTGAGCCACCCAGGAGCCCCTTAGTCCAGTCTTCTACTATTATTTAGAATGTAACACAAATTCTAAACATGAAAGTCCAGGTTTCTTGGATTCACAGAGAACTATAAGAACTTTTGCTTTCTCAGAACACGTCTGAACTTACCTCAACTATGTCTCTCCCCCGCCATCGACACCATTTCTGTTTTCCAAAAGTGCACTGAAAGTTCGCCATGAAGATGATAATAATTATCTTGCTGCTTTCACGCTTGTCACAATTATAGCCAGGTTCTTTGAAGTAGCTGACGGACAGGCGTGCGTGGGATTTATTCAAGGGCTTTTATGTGTTACATATTGTGTCAATGCCCTGGGAATACAATGTTGAGGAAGAAGTGGTTCTTAGGAAGCTCAGTTCTAGTTATAGAAACTAACAACTAACATCTGTGTAGTTCTTTAGTATTACAAAGCTTTTTCAGGGGTATTGTGTTGTTTGAGTCTCACAGCAACACTGTGGGATATGAATGGCTCGTGTGCTTATTGCCATCTTACTTATGAGGGAACCAAGTTCGAAGGACTCAGCCACAATTATGGTCAGTTGAGAAGCTGGAACAAAAATCCACAAAACTTTCTGATGTCAAATCCTCTGTCCCTTCTAGTACACCTTAGTGCCTCCCTTGGTAATAGTGTATTCTTGAAACAGCTACAAGAGAATTCCAGAAGGTGTCGGAAGAGTCCCAGAGGATAAGGAGAAATCAGAAGGGGGCAGCAGCTGGGAATGGGGTGATGGAGACGTTAAAGACGTAGCAAATGAGGATTAGGGTCAGTTGACTGAAACCTACGGCTTATTAAGGATGGCAGAACACTGCTCTGATGGAGTGTTCCAGCCAATGTTGGATGAGCCGGGCAGTTTAAATGAAATTTTAATTTTATAATTAAATATAATTTTAATAGTTCTATTTTCATGGGGTTGGGACTACTAATTGCATATTTTTAAGGTTAATGCATACACCTGTTTGTGACAAGCAGCCCATTCATGATAAAGTAGTGAGATCAAACCTTGAAGCCGCAGATTATAGAGGATGTTGAATGCCAAAGAGCTTTGGGTACGATGCTATAGGTAACGTGGATTCAGTGGTGGTGTTCAGGACTTGGGTCTACAGGACCCAAGTCTGGTTAGGAGAGTAATACATGATTTTCTGGGCATGCAGTGATAGTAGGTGCCATGAGCTTCGTAACTGGTCAGTAATTATTTGTTGACTGAAGAAGTAAATTTATTCTCTGCCATCTTAGGTTGATGAAGACGAACCCCTATTCCTCAGCTTAATCAATGACCTGTTTCCAGGACTGCAGCTGGATAGTAGTACGTACGCGGAGCTGCAAGCTGCAGTGGCCAACCAGGTTCAGATAGAAGGTTTGATTAACCACCCGCCCTGGAATCTCAAACTTGTGCAGGTAAAGAAATTTTAATCTGTTATGCTAAGTGTGTGTTGTTAAAGATCGCCATTTGGGGGCGCCTGGGTGGCGCAGTCGGTTAAGCGTCCGACTTCAGCCAGGTCACGATCTCGCGGTCTGGGAGTTCGAGCCCCGCGTCAGGCTCTGGGCTGATGGCTCAGAGCCTGGAGCCAGTTTCCGATTCTGTGTCTCCCTCTCTCTCTGCCCCTGCCCCGTTCATGCTCTGTCTCTCTCTGTCCCAAAAATAAATAAACGTTGAAAAAAAAAAATTAAAAAAAAAAAAAAAAAAGATCGCCATTTGAAGAGAAGAGCTCAGGATATTAGTCTTTTTTTTTTTTTTTTTAATTTTTTTTTCAACGTTTATTTATTTTTGGGACAGAGAGAGACAGAGCATGAACGGGGGAGGGGCAGAGAGAGAGGGAGACACAGAATCGGAAACAGGCTCCAGGCTCTGAGCCATCAGCCCAGAGCCCGACGCGGGGCTCGAACTCACGGACCGCGAGATCGTGACCTGGCTGAAGTCGGACGCTTAACCGACTGCGCCACCTAGGCGCCCCAGGATATTAGTCTTAATGTAAATGCTGAAACTAAATTAATTTTTTAATGGTTATTTTTGAGAGAGAGAGAGAGACAGAGTGTGAGTGGGGGAGGGGGAGAGAGAGAGAGAGACAGACAGACAGAACCCGAAGCAGGCTCGAGGCTCTGAGCTGTCAGCACAGAGCCTAACGCAGGGCTCAGACTCACAAACTGTGAGATCATGACCTGAGCCGAAGTTGGACGCTTAAACCACTGAGCCACCCGGGCGCCCCTGAAACTAAATTAAAACACATCATTGCAAGAAGAGTCTTCAGGAGGATGTGTTGGCCCCAGAGAGATAGTATGGCATTACCCTGCCTGGCAGGAAACAAGCTGTAATTTACTACCTAGAGCTGGTATTAGGGCAGGTGGTAACTAGAATCTCAAGAACAGTTAGGAGAGGGTGACAGGTTATATAAAAAGCCGGGGAGATGGAATGATCTCACAAGCTTCTTGTGTCAGTCTGGCAATATCACTCATAGCTGGGTACCTTCATGGGCATGGAGCCCGAGGAATCTGGGAGTGTTACTTTGCTTCTGTTTTGTGTGTGGTCAAGTTCATGCCTACCCTAAAATCTAAATCCTTTGCCTGTGTCTCTTGGTATCTTTTTGCTCATTACATTTCATCCTTGTCAACCACCCACCAGTTAATCAGCAGAGGCAAGAAGGATTGGCAGAGATGCAGGAAGAAATCTCTATGGGCCTGATGTTTCAGGGGTATTTTCTAGGGCATTTGGAAATGAAGGAGCTGAAATTATGGAAAATGTTAAAAACTGCATGCGGAAAATAACAATTCTTATTTTAACTTGCCGGATAATAAGTGCAAGTATATGAGACACATTCAAATTTTACAGGGAAATATATGAGGAAAAGTTTAAGTATTTTTCATCATCCATGTATTGAAAACCATTAAACACTTCTTTTAATTTCTGGGAAACTTTCCCAAATCTGTATGATATACATACTGAGTATACTGAGTACTAAAATCGTAGTCATTTCAATGGGTAGGGGACTAGAATATTGTGTTGTTACTCAGTGTCAACAGTGTTACTCTTGAATATAATGTTATGGGTAGTGTCTCTATTGCTTTTAAACTATGGGTTACTGTAGTAATACATTTCTACCTATAATGTTAGAATAATTTAAATTCTGCCTCCTATAAGGTGTAAGTTTTTTTTTTTTGTTTTTTTTTTTTGTTTTTTTTTGAGAGAGAGAGAGAGAGAGAGGAGAAGAGGGGCAGAGGGGAGAGAGAGAGGTTCTTAAGCAGGGTGGAACTTGATCCCATGACCCTGGGATCATGACCTGAGCCAAAATCAAGAGTCTGATGCTCAACTGACTGAGCCACCCAGCCACCCAGCTGCTACCTTTTAACTTCTTATTTTTATTAAGAAAACAATAGAGAGGATGTTGTAACAGATACCATCTAGTTCTTAGCACATCTCCTTGAATCTCTTTTACCGTAACAATGTGCCCCTTCCCGGGCTATTCTAATAGCCCATATTCTCTATTCTCTTCCAGAGGATTGGAGCCACTTTGTTAGCAGGCACAAATAGCAGTTAGTTTAGGACTGATGGATGATGGAGTAGGAAATTCAAGTTCCCCTGCTTCCAGGTGAAATAAATGCAGGTGTAACTTACATTCCAGAGTACCCCCCAGGAACAGTGTTCAGGCTTCCCTGTACAGGATTTTGTCCTCAATAACACCTTCCCTGACTTCCCTTTCCTGTCTCGCGTCCCCCACTCCCTTATCAGTTTCTCCTGGGAGTACTTCTTGAATAAATCACTCATCTCAAGCTGGTCTTCCCTGTGATGGTTTGTGTTGCTGCTTTCCACCACCAGGGGGCGACATCATCACATTGAATACAGAGAAAGCGTGTGTGTGGAAAAACTTGTGCATCAGCAAGCCAAAATCACAAGGAATAGTAGTTTGAGAAGCAAAAACTAGATCCTGAATTCATTATTTCCAAAACGTAATGCAAGTACCACATTGTCATAATTTTCTCAACGTTATTTTATAATGTGGTGCTAACTGGCTAGCCACGTCTAGTAAAAAAAAAAAAAATACAAACCACTTTTTTTTCTCATCCCTTAGTGAACTAGTTACTTTTTTTAAAATTTTTTTTTAACGTTTATTTATTTTTGAGACAGAGAGAGACAGAGCATGAACGGGGGAGGGGCAGAGAGAGAGGGAGACACAGAATCTGAAACAGGCTCCAGGCTCTGAGCTGTCAGCACAGAGCCCGACTCCGGGCTCGAACTCACATACCGCGAGATCGTGACCTGAGCCGAAGTCGGAGGCTCAACCGACTGAGCCACCCAGGCGCCCCTGAACTAGTTACTTTTAATAGCTTATTGAAAGCTTTTTAAATTTCAGCACGCTGCTATGAGTATCAGCAAGAGACTCATTAGTTCCATTTTTCAATTGCTTGCTTCATTGTGCAGTTATATGAGACGTCTCTGGTCCGTCATGGTTTGATGACTCTGGGGCCCAGTGGTTCTGGGAAGACGACTGTCATAACAATCCTGATGAAGGCATTGACTGAGTGCGGAAGACCTCACAGAGAGATGCGAATGAATCCCAAAGCGATTACCGCGCCTCAGATGTTTGGCAGACTGGACACTGCTACTAATGACTGGACAGATGGGATTTTTTCTACTCTGTGGAGAAAAACATTAAAAGCTAAAAAAGGTACACCTCAACTCTCCTTTGTGAAGCTTCCCCCTTCCCCCCCCCCCCCCCCCCCGGTCAGTTTATTAATAACACAACGTTTGATTTTTTTTACAGGTGAAAAGTGATTTTCCCTTTTAATTATTTGCAGGTGAAAACATTTTCCTCATTTTAGATGGCCCCGTGGATGCCATTTGGATCGAGAACCTAAATTCTGTGTTGGATGACAATAAAACTCTCACGTTAGCTAATGGAGATCGCATCCCCATGGCTCCGAATTGCAAGCTTTTGTTTGAAGTCCACAATATTGAGAATGCTTCCCCTGCCACAGTTTCCAGGATGGGCATGGTCTATATCAGCAGCTCTGCGCTCAGCTGGAGGCCGATATTGCAGGTCGGGACAGGAGACCCACGCCAGTGTGTGCTCAGTGGCTACCCGGGGTTCACATCCTTGGGAAACTGAGGTTCTGTCTCTTTGCTGCAGGCGTGGTTGAAGAAGCGTACCGCGCAGGAAGCTTCTGTATTCCAGACTCTGTATGATAAAATATTTGAAGATACATATACATTCATGAAACTGAACCTCAATCCAAAAATGCAGCTCCTGGAGTGCAACTATATCATGCAGGTAAGACTGTGGACATTCTCTATGTAGACTGGAGACGTTCCCTCCCCCCGCCCCCCTCCCCCCACGCTTGCAGTTTAGAGGCATCTGAAATAGAAAATTCCCACAGTCCATAGAAATATTCTTATGATATGGCTGTGAAGGCTTGGAGAAGTTGGATTCCTATTAAAGATTTCGTTCATGTTGTTACTGCCATCTGTTTTATTGTTTTCTCTTCCCAAGGGTGGGTGTTGTCAGGGGAAGAGGTATGAACTGTCTTCCCCACCATCAAGCTTAGTAACCTTCCCAGAAAGTGCATCCAATCATGACAGTAGACTAACTAAATAAGTAAAGCAGACTGTTCTACCGAAAAGCGCAAAAAGGGAGCTGGTAACAAGCAAGAAGATTTGAATGGCAATCTCATCTCAGCATTGCATATTTACAGAATACCAGACCAGGAAAACCTTTAAACAACTTTCCTAGTAGTCTCTAGCTTTGTGTGTATGTCTTTTCCGCCTCCCTCCGCCCCCTCAGCTTTTCTTAACAGTCTTCGGAGAAAACAGAACGAATCATAGATTTTGAAGGGCTCTCCTGCTTCTAGGCTATAGGTGACCTTTCAGTATCCAATCTGGTGCTTTGATTTTCTCTTAGTTTAATAATGGATACCGGTCAGTGAGGATGGGTAGGTTAGAAGTAATGCATGAGACCCAAATCAATTAATTATTTAGTAATTACTTTAAAATGCATAACAGAAGTGAACATCTTATCTTGAATTAATTTTGTTTTGAAAGACTGAGGATGTCTTGCTGTAGATACATTTCTTTCTGATGCTGGATGGGGGGGTTGGTGCACTTTTCTTTAAATGAGTAGGTAGCAAATATTTAAGCAAATATTTGCACAACTGTCTGTCTCAACACTGACACCTGCTGTTGTATTGCAAAGGCAGCCAGACACAATGCCTACATGAATGAGTGTGACTGTGTTTCAGTAAAACTTTATTTGCCAAGCAGGTGGCTGGCCCCTGGGGCCACAGTCTGCTGAGCCCTGCAAAAAGTTAAAGAGAAATGCAGTCTCTGATGTAGGAAATTTGGAGCCTGCTTCAGATTCTGTGTCTCCCTCTCTCTCTGCCCCTCCCCTACTCATGCTCTGTCTCTCTCTGTCTCTCTCAAAAATGAATAAACGTAAAATAAATTAAAAAGAGAGACAGAGAGAGACTTAAAATACAAATCGACAATAAAATGATGTTAGGAGAGAGATAAAGGAAATTAAGGTGTTCAAAGGTCATTGGATATACAAGATAGGAATAAAGGGTTTATCTTTATCTTTCATTACCCGTGTATGCAGGATATACTGTCTAGGTAAGCATTAGAACACAGAAATTGAGTGCAGTGTATAGGTAGTAAACAAACAAAAGGAAAAAGTCAATCTTCTCAGGAAACAGGAAGAAAGCTACGACACGTGTGCTCAGCAAATGGTAAGGAAATGGAGGTGTTAGAGGTCCGAGAAAAAGAAGAAAGTATGAAACAGTCATCTCACGGAGAAGGAGCCTGAATGGAAGCTGAGGTCCGTGATGATGATTTAAGTTTATTTATCTATTTTTGAGAGAGAGAAAGAGAGAGCAGGGGACGGGCAAGGAGAGAGGAAGAGAGAGAGAGAATCCCAAGCAGGCTGTGCACTGTTAGCACAGAGCCCGATGCCTGGCTCAATCCCACAAACCAGGAGATCATGACCTGAGCTGAAATCAAGAGTTTTAGTCAGTCAGTTTAACTGACTGAGCCATCCGGGCAGCCCCATGGTCATGATTTTAAAATGAAGCCAGAATTGTGTGGTTTTCTCCAGCCAAGCTTAGCTGCATAGGTGCAGGTGGGTGGAGAGCAGGCCGAGTTTCAACAAGGCTTTAATGGGGTTATGGCTCTCACAGGTGAGTAGAGGGTGTATGCAACAGTGATTATAGTGATGGGTCCTGGAATTCCAGCTAGGAAAGAAAGGAAGTGAGGAAATGAGGGATAGTTTAATGATGGCAGGAACTATGGATCGTGGTAGCTCTCTCTTGAACCTGGGAAGTGGAGGAAATAAGCTAGAAAGAGTGGGTATGGTAATCAGAGAATAAAATGCTTGAAACTGAGATAATGAAGGGGTCACAGTTCTTGATAATAACAAGGTGTAGGTATGACTGCACGAATGGCTAAAAACCGTTTATTCATTTTTGAGAGACAGAGTATGAGTGAGGGAGGGGCAGAGAGAGAGAGAGGGAGACAGAATCTGAAGCAGGCTCCAGGCTCTGAGCTGTCAGCACAGGGCCTGACACGGGGCTCAAACCCACAAACAGTGAGATCATAACCTGAGCTGAAGTTAGATGCTTAACCGACTGACCCACCCAGGTGCCCCTGAAATAAATATTTTTAAATGATAATATATTGAAAGAAGGGAAGAAAAAAACCCTATCTCCAGATATTGCTTGATCACTGTCCAACAGCAGATAGCATTTAGAGAAAGGTCATCCTGGTTTAAAAAGTCTGCGTGGGGGGCGTCTGGGTGGCTCAGTCGGTTGAGCGACCGATTTCGGCTCAGGTCATGATCTCACGGTTCGTGAGTTTGAGCCCCACATCGGGCTCTGTGCTGACAGCTCAGAGCCTGGAGCTGGCTTCTGATTCTGTGTCTCCTTCTCTTTCTGCCCCTCCTCCACTCATGCTCTGTCTCTCTCTGTCTCAGAAATAAGTAAAAATAAAAAAAAAATAAAATAAAAAAAAAAGTCTGCCTGGACTAGCAGAAAAGATGCCACAATGGAAATCAGAGGGTGTGGTTTCTGTCCCTAGCTCATGTGACTAACCTCACTGAGCTTCAGTTTCCTCATCTGAAAAGTAAAGGGCCTAAATAAAATAGATGTTTACTTTCTTCTTCTTCTTCTTCTTTTTTTTTTTTCCTTTTAGACTAGATGTTTTCTAGGTAGTTTCTGGATCTAAAGTTTAGTTACTCCAAAACGTTAATTTTTTTTTTATTTCAAAAATTTGAACACCAAAATTTATTTTATTATATTTCAAATATTTTCAGTCTCTCACTCTACTGGAAGGTTTAATTCCCTCCAAAGAAGAAGGTGGTATTTCATGTGTCGAACATCTTCATAAATTATTTGTGTTTGGCCTAATGTGGAGTTTAGGAGCCCTTTTGGAATTGGAAAGCAGAGAAAAGCTTGAGGCCTTTTTACGAAGTCATGGAAGCAAGTTAGACTTGCCAGAAATACCTAAAGGCACAAATCAGACCATGTATGAGTTTTATGTTACTGATTATGGTAAGTACAGTGACTTACACTTGAAATGAGATGATCTCTTTTTCAATGAGAAAAATATAAACTTTCATAAACTCTTCTATAGGGGAATATTAAGCCGATTGTAAATAACTTGATTGCTAATACCATTTTTAAAAAGCATAGATGCAAAAAATAGTGGAACTTTGCATATCGACCATGCTGGAAACTGGTAAGAGACTCTTGGCTTCTCCTCTTTTTGGAGTGGCCTAAGTGAAATCTTGTATAAATAAGTTGGCAATACCTCTCACATCATGTACATCCCGGTGCTTGAAGAGAAAGGCAGCAGTGTAGAGAACATAGATTACCCTCATGATGAAGTAACAGATCAATCCCACAACTTCCCTGTTGGAAACGTCGGAATGAGAGAATGAACCAAGCATATGGGGTCCTTCTTACCTGCAGCAGACTGGGCACAGTCCGGTGCTGTCACCTCAGCCCCCAGCCTCCTGTGTGTGGCACGGCCCAGCTTCCCTCTCTCTAAGAGAAATGCCCTTGAGTTTGGCGCCCTTTATCCAGAGCGTAGCTACCAACTCTTCTAAACTCCAGAGAAGATGAAACATGCTTCCTAAAAACTGTATTGACCTCTGATTCTTCCTAAAACCCCAAAGCAGCAAAAGCATTTTTTAAAAGTTTATACATTTATTATTTCTGAGAGAGAGAAAGAGAGAGCACAAGCAGGGTGGGGGGCAGAGACAGAGGGAGACACTGGATCCAAAGCAGGCTCCAGACTCTGAGCTGTCAGCACAGAGCCCGACAGGGGCCTCAGACCCACAGACCATGAGATCGTGACCTGAGGTGAAGTCAGACGCTTAACTGACTGAGCCACCCAGGAGCCCTGCATTTGTTGTTTTTGTTTTGATGCATAAACTCAGAACAGGACCCTGGATGGCAACAAAAGCATTTTGAAAGCAAGAAAACAGAAAGGTAAGTGGCACTTGATTTGGCACACGGGGCAAGGCAAGGTAAGTCCTAAACTGGCAGGGGGAAGAGTTGAGAGGCAATGTAATGTATGCCGCAGAACCTTCCCATGGCTCGGGAAATGGAAACTGGGGTGAGGGCAGAGGTAAAAACCAGAGTGCTGCTTGTAAGTCTAAGAAACAGAACCTCCAGGTCCTCTTTCCAAAATCACACTGGTAGATAATTGCACTCGCCTCATACTGGCCAAACACGGAAGAATTGGTGTTTAGAGAGTGTGAAACACAGAATTGCCTAGAGTTGGAGGATACTGGACACATTTGAGAGTGGAAGAATCATACTGAAAATAGGGATTAAGTGAAAGTTGGGGTTTTAAAGGCCTTTATAAAGAGACTGAGGTGAAGTGAACTTTTTTTCAGCTGGGCATTTTTAATCAGAATGATTAAGTTAATTCTATGTGTGATTAGATGCTATTAAAGATTTGGGTTCATAAAAGGGAGCTCTAACTCCAAATGCAAACTAACAATGAAATGCATCCTTAAATCTACTTATGAATTCTGTTACAATCCAGAAACAATCAAAAGATGGGGGTTTTTAAATTTTTTTTTTTTTAACGTTTTATTTTATATTTTGAGACACAGAGAAACACGAGTCCCAGCAGGGAAGGGGCAGAGAGAGAGGGAGAGAGAGTGGGAGACACAGAATCCAAAGCAGGCTCCAGGCTCTGAGCTGTCAGCACACAGCACGATGCAGGGCTCGAACCCACAAATGTGAGATCATGACCTGAGCCAAAGTTGGATGTTCAGCCGACTGAGCCACCCAGCTGTCCCAAAAGATGGTTTTTTTAAGAGATCAATAAAATTGATACATCTCTTACCAGAGATATCAGAGGAAATAGAGAAGACATAAATTACTGCTGTTCAGAATGAAAGAGGGAATATCCTTACAGGCTGTATAGACATTAAAAAATAAGGGAATACTAGAAACAATGTTTTGAAGGTATGTTTGATGATGAAACAGACATGTTTAGATAAAAAAGACAAATTCCTTGAAAGGTACAAACTACTAAACCTCATCAAGAAGAAATAGACATCCTACATATCCCCAGACTCACCAAAAATGTATAGTTAAAAACCTTTCTACAAAGAAAACCCCAGGCCCAGATGGCTTTATTGGTGAATTCTACCAAGTACTTAAGGAAGAAATAATACCAATTGTACAAAAACTGCTTCTAAGACATTAAGCGTAAGGAAGAAATACATCCCAGACCGTTTTATAAAGATGATGTTATCTTGATATCAAAACCAGAGAAAGGCATTATAATAAAAGTAGACTGTAGAGCAGTATGTCTTAGGAACAATGACCCATATTTCTTTCCTTTCCCTTTTTAAATTTTAAGTAGTTTCCACACACAATGTGGGGATTGAACTCATGATCCTGAGGCTAAGAGTTGTATGTCCTACCAGCTGAGCCAGCCAGGTGCCCTGACACACATTTCTTAATAAAATTTTAACAGGTAAAGTCCAAGTGAGCATTTATTCTATGAATTGAGGGTTGGAGTAACATTGAAAAAGCAATAAATTTATTTTGCCATGTTAACAGACTAAAAGCCAAACACATCATCAATCATCTAAATAGATGCAGAAAAAGCATTTGACAAAATTTAACACCGTTTCATGGTGAAACTCTCAGTAAACTAGGAACAGGAGCTTTATAATTTTGACAAAGAGCATCTACAGAAAAGATAACATTTATACTTACTTATTGATGAAATATTGACTATTTCCTTCCCAAGATTAGAAATAGGACACGGATGTTCTTTCTCATCACTGCTATTCAACATTGTACTAGGTCTAATCAGTGCAGTAAGGCAATAAATAAACAAAAACATACAAATAAAGTATCTACAGATTAGAAAAGAACAAATATACCTCTATTTGTAGACAATATGACCATTTGTATAGAATCCTCGAAAAAGTTTTTAAAACCAGTGAATTAGTTTAGCAAGGTCATAGGATAAAAGGACAATATACAACAGTAAGTTGTATTTCTATATGCTCACAACAAACAATTAAAAATTGGAATTTTAATATACTATTTAAAAGAGTATCCAAAACTTAAGCAACCATCGAGTCAAAATGGATTGCTATGTGGAGAAGATGTTATATACGAGCCTAATGGTAGCCACAAATCAAAAACCAGTGATAGATATGCAAAAAATAAAGAGAAAGGAATCCAAATATATCACTAAATAAAGCCAACAAATTATGAAAGAGAAGAAAGGATCAGAGAAAAACAGCCATAAAACGAGTAACAAAATGGCAATAAATACATATCAATAATTACTTTGAATGTAAATGGACTAAATGCTCCAATCAAAAGACATAGGGATACAGAGTGGATAAAAAACAAAAACAAAAACAAAAAAAAACCCAAGGCCCATCTATATGCTGCCTACAAGAGACTCATTTTAGACCTAAAGATATCTGCAGGTTGAAAGTGAGGGGATGGAGCACCATCTATCATGTTAATGGACATCAAAAGAAAGCCAGAATAGCCATACTCCTATCAGACAAACTAGATTTTAAACCAAAGACTGTAACAAGAGATGAAGGAGGGGCATTATATCATAATGAAGGGGTCTATCCATCAAGAAGATCTAACAATTGTAAATATTTATTCACCCAATATACGAGCACCCAAATCCTTAAAACCGTTAATAACAAACATGAAAGAACTAATCGATAATAATGCAATAATAGTAGGGGACTTTAATACCCCACAAACTTTGATGGACAGATCATCCAAACAGAAAATCAACAAGAGAACAGTGGCTCTGAATGACACACTAGACCAGATGGACTTAATAGGTATATCCAGAACATTCCATCCTAAAACAACAGAATACACATTCTTTTTGAGTGCACATGGAATATTCTCCAGAATAATAACATATTAACAAGGTAGCAACAAGGTAGCAAATGACATATCTGAAAAAGGGTCGGTACCCAAAATATATAAGGAACTGATACAAGTTAACACACACAAAAACAAATAATCCAATTCAAAAATGGGCAGAAGGCATGAACAGACATTTCTCCAAAGAAGACATATAGGTTGCTAACAGATACATGAAAAAATGTTCAACATCACTGATTATCAGGGAAATATAAATCAAAACTACAATTAGATAGCACCTCATACCTGTCAGAACAACTAAAATCAACAGCCCAATAAACAACAGGTGTTGGCGAGGATGTGGAGAAAAGGGAAACCTCTTGCACTGTTGATAGGAATGCAAACTGGTGTAGCCACTGTGGAAAACAAACAGTATGGAGGGTCCTCAAAAATTTTTAAATAGAACTATCCTATGATCCAGCAATTGCACTACTGGGTATTTACCCCAAAAATGCAAAAACACTAATTCAAAGGGATACATGCATCCCTATGTTTATTACAGCATTATTTATAATAAATTATGGAAGCAGCCCATGTGTTCATTGACAGATGAATGGATAAAGAAGAAATGGTATATAGATATACAATGAAATATTATTCAGCCATAGAAAGAATGAAATTTTGCCATTTGCAATGACATGGATGGAAATAGAGAGTATAATGCTAAGCAAAATAAGTTAGAGAAAAACAAAGACCATAGGATTTCACTCAGGCATGGAATTTAAGAAACAAAACAAATGAGCAGAGGGGAAAAAGAAAGACAAACCAAGAAACAGACTCTTAACTGTAGAGAATAAACTGATGGTTATGGGGGCGGGGGGAGACAGATGGGGGGATGGTTGAAAAAGGTGATGGGGATTAAGGAGGGCACTTGTCATGATGAGCACTGGCTGATGTATGGAACTGTGGATTCACTATATTGTACACCGGAAACAAACATAACACTCTATGTTAACTATACTGGAATTAAAATTTAAAAAATAAAAAATATGTCTGATAAAACAATTCAATCCAGAAAACATAAAGGACTCTTGCCATTCCATAATAGTGGTTAGACAGCCAAGCCAAAATTTTTTAAATGGGCACTATAATTAAATAGATGCTTGACCAAAGAAGATTTTAAAATGGTGAAAAAACACATGAAAAGATATTCAACATCATTGGTTATCGAGGAAATGCAAGCTGAAATTAGAATGGGCTATGATTACACAGCCACTACAATGATTGCCATATGAAAAGATTGATAATACCAAATATCAGCAAGAATGTGTAATAACTGGGACTCTCATATACTACTCTGTGGGATAGCCACTTTGGAAAAACAGTTTATCAGTTTCTTAGAAGTTAACACCTACACTTACCAAATGACTTGTTATTTTGCAAGGAAATTTGAGATTGAGGTTATTCCTCCAGTGATGAATATTTTCTTTGCTACTCTCAAATGTGTGAGCCTGTGCTCTGTTTTCATGCATTCTGTGTACACAGTAACTCTTTCGGTACAATCCTGAATCATGGTATAATATTCCTGAAAAGCCAGTTAAAATTAACAATACGATACCAACAATAAAAGTAATTCATGGCAACAGTGTGAACATCTCTAACCAAGTTTGCCTAGCCAATGGTGATTATAAATCTTTGTAGATTGTAAGGCACATTCCAGATATGCTAAATGTAAATACAGTTTTTTTTTATAATTGAAGAAATGTGGTAAAAATAATTCTTATACCAATAATATCCGTCAGTAAATTATGGGCTATCTAAAATCAGTTAATAAATTAGTAGTTACTGTTAAGTCAATAGGCTGAGCACTTTATTAACTAGTTTCAGGGCTAGATTTGTTTTCCCCATTTCTCATGGCAAACATTCTATGTCCACTAACCCCTTTTTGGTCTTCCCTATCCTTTCAGTTGATGGGGCTTCCCTACTAGATATAAACATGTCACTGGTTTTAGCAGTAGCCAGTTCTAATTCCCTTTCAGGCCAGATCTCTCTAGATGAATGATTTAGAAATTTAAAAACTGATTTTGTGAAGGGGCAAAACAAATTTAAATGATCAAATGCCATATATATTAGATAAGCAGATATGTTCACATATTTTTGGAAAATGGTTTAAATGTCCATGTGATTCTGTTGGGTGTTTATGGCATTTGCATTTTTATATTTTCAGATACTTTTCAAAGAATGCAGTTTTATTAAGATGAATTTTTACTTACTGTGTAGGTGATTGGGAGCACTGGAATAAGAAACTACAGCCATATTATTATCCAACTGACAGTATTCCAGAATATTCATCAATTTTGGTTCCAAATGTTGACAATATTAGAACAAATTTTTTGATAGACACCGTTGCAAAACAATATAAAGTAAGTTTGATAGTTTCTTAGCTGATCACAAACCTGTATGAAACACATCCCTTTTCACACGGTACAGATAGAAAAATTAAATTCCAGCACAGGGGGCCGGAAGTGGTGCCATTTAAGGGAAACACTTTTGGCGAATGAACCCCAGGATACACTCCAATTCAGTATCCCCTGAACTTCTGACTTCCGGCTTGCTAAGGAAAGCTGTCATATGCTCACAAAGTCCCTCATTCTCTCGTGGTCACGTGAATATTTGCCCATTCTTTCTTCCAGCACGGTTGTAGTACACATTTCACATTTAAATTTTTAATTGAACTAGGATTTATTTTGACGTGGGTCTAATTCTAAAAAGTAATTAAAAATTAGTCATATGAATTTTTAGAATGAAAAATGGCTGCTAGAGCCATAAGGCATTTAAAACCAAACACAACCCCTTTCACCATGACTATCCTATTACTGCAGGCTGTTTTGCTCACCGGAGAGCAGGGGACTGCGAAAACTGTAATGATTAAAGCCTATTTGAAAAGATACGATCCTGAAGTACAGTTATCCAAAAGTCTAAACTTTTCATCTGCCACAGAACCAGTCATGTTTCAGGTAAAACCCATCACTTGCTGAGGTAATCAACATCTTAAATGTTTTGAGTGGTGTTTACAGTAAAATGTGTATGCATATAAAAGCTGGTGTGTGTGTGTGTGTGTGTGTGTGTGTGTGTGTGTGTGTGTAGGAAATGGGGCTGCACCTGGCAGTCAGCTATTGGTTTTCCTTAGGCTAAGATGGAAACCAAAGCCAAATAGCATATTTTGACCTAATATTGAGGCTGAAGCTGAACTTTGTGCATAAAATTAATGATTAACATTCCAATAACTTATTTTTTGCAATTTTACACTGTTTATTTAAAAAAACAATTTTAGAGTTCATTTATTTATTTGAGAGAGAGAGAGAATGCATGTGCGTGTGAGTGGGGGAAGGGCGGAGAGAGAGGTGGACAGAGAATCCCAAGCAGGCTCCGCTCTGTCAGCGTAGAACTCGACGCGGGGCTCCATCTCACAAACCATGAGATAATGACCTGAGCTGAGACCAGCAGTCCGACGATGCTCAAACAACTAAGCCATCCAGGCGCCCCTACAATGTCTATTTTAATAATGGTATTTATGTATATTAAGTAACTCAATTCACTCTGAGAGACATGCTCAGCATTTTTAGGAATCTGGGTTGAAATCTAACACTTAAACCATTTCCTCTTTCCAGAGAACCATTGAAAGCTATGTGGATAAACGAATGGGAAGCACATACGGGCCACCAGGAGGCAGAAAAATGACTGTATTTATTGATGATATTAATATGCCGGTGATTAATGAATGGGGAGATCAGGTATGACTAAAATATCTCCTATAGATGATAGTTAATCAGTATTTTTAGTTATATATAAAAAATGTCAATAGCCTTCATCTTATTAAGCCTCCCTAGTAGCAGTTCTGTTTTGTTTGACTTCTCTGGTATAGCTGGCATTCTCCCTTCTTGAGGTCCTCGTGGGCTTTTCAGCAATACGCCTACCTGTCTCCCTGGCTTCGTGATTTCAGTGACCTTTCTGGCTCCTCTCTTCCTTTCCCCAGGGTTTTAGTTTTGTTCTGTTACCTCTTATTCTACATACTCCCTCCAAGGAATACCTGATGTAGAAAATACCTTTTTTTTTTTTTTTCCTTTTAACTCTGCCATGCGTGTGTCCCCCTTGTGATCATCTGTCAACCCCAGAGACATTCCCCATCAGAGAACCTCACTGATGCCGTCAGGGTTCTGCATGTTCCTTGTGGGATTGCCAACACCTCCCTCCCACCACTGCCCACTGCTTCATCAATTACATCTACCTGGAGCCTGCCAGCACCCATTCCATCTGGCCTTTTATGTGGATTCACCTCAGATACCTCTAGGAGGTCCAGACTCCCAGGTCCTGTGCTCACCTGAGACTATTCCTCAAACAGCTTTGCACAGCACTTCTCTGACCTTACTTCCTACTTTTCCCACTCTGAAACCTTTCACTTAAAAAAATTTTTTTTTAATGTTTATTTTTGAGAGAGACAGAGAGTGCGCAAGTGAGTGGGGGAGGGGCAGAGAGAAAAGGGGACAGAAGATCCAAAGCCGGCTCTCCATCGACAGCAGAGAGCCCGATGCAGGGCTCAATCCCACAAACCATGAGATCATGACCTGAGCTGGAGCCAGATGCTTAACCGACTGAGCCACCCAGGTGCCCCCCTGAAACCTTTCTATGTGCCCCTGGAAGCCATAGTTCATCCACAGAATTCCTTGTAAATGCAACTTCTCTGAATTTTTCTTTTGCCTGCTTGCTCTAATGGAAATCTGGGAGGCTGCTTTCCTCAGTCAAGTTGAGCCCCTGGGCCTAGAGGTGAGGGAGATGTCCTCCTTGCCTCTTGTTGTCCCCTGCCCTGTGGAGGGATCAATCCCACCTCATGCTTCCCTTGTTGCTGTCACCTCAGACCCTCAGACAACACCCTGAAGATTTCCATTCCTGTATCACTGTTACTCTCCCTCTTGCTGGGGCCAGAATCATGTGTGTGGAAACTGGGCAGGCACAGTGACTCATACTTCAAACAGACCTGCATTGGTTTAATGCTCTGTAGCCACCAGTGTGAATTTCTTAATAATTACTTTTGAACAAGGAGCCTTGCATTTTCATTTTGCCCTGGGCTTTGCAAATTATGCAGCCTGCTTGTTGTAATTCTTGGTGATGCCAATACTGACATACGTGATCTTGACCTCTTAGTTCCTCCTGTGATGATTGTGTCTTCCACCCTGGGTGAATTAGTCATCCACGCAGTCATACCTACACCTTGTTATTATTGAGAACTGTGACTCCTTCATTATCTCAGTTTCAAGCATTTTATTCTCTGATTACCATATCCACTCTTTCTAGCTTATTCCCTCCACTTCCCAGATTCAAGAGAGAGATACCACGATCCATAGTTCCTGCCATCATTAAACTATCCCTCATTTCCTCTCATTTCCTCACTTCCTTCCTTTCCTAGCTGGAATTCCAGGACCCATCACTATAATCACTGTTGCATACACCCTCTACTCACCTGTGAGAGCCATAACCCCATTAAAGCCTTGTTGAAACTCGGCCTGCTCTCCACCCACCTGCACCTATGCAGCTAAGCTTGGCTGGAGAAAACCACACAATTCTGGCTTCATTTTAAAATCATGACCATGGGGCTGCCCGGATGGCTCAGTCAGTTAAACTGACTGACTAAAACTCTTGATTTCAGCTCAGGTCATGATCTCCTGGTTTGTGGGATTGAGCCAGGCATCGGGCTCTGTGCTAACAGTGCACAGCCTGCTTGGGATTCTCTCTCTCTCTTCCTCTCTCCTTGCCCGTCCCCTGCTCTCTCTTTCTCTCTCTCAAAAATAGATAAATAAACTTAAATCATCATCATGGACCTCAGCTCCCATTCAGGCTCCTTCTCTGTGAGATGACTGTTTCATACTTTCTTCATTTTCTCGGACCTCTCACACCTCCATTTCCTTACCGTTTGCTGAGCACACATGTGTTATAGCTTTCTTCCTGTTTCCTGAGAAGATTGACTTTTTCCTTTTGTTTGTTTACTACCTATACACTGCACTCAATTTCTGTGTTCTAATGCTTACCTAGACAGTATATCCCGCATACACGGGTAATGAAAGATAAAGATAAACCCTTTATTCCTATCTTGTATATCCAATGACCTTTGAACACCTTAATTTCCTTTATCTCTCTCCTAACTTATCATTTTATTGTTGATTTGTATTTTAAGTCTCTCTCTCTCTAATTTATTTTACGTTTATTCATTTTTGAGAGAGACAGAGAGAGACAGAGCATGAGTAGGGGAGGGGCAGAGAGAGAGGGAGACACAGAATCTGAAGCAGGCTCCAGGCTCTGAGCTGCCAGCACAGAGCCCGACGTGGGGCTCAAACTCATGAACCGTGAGATCATGACCTGAGCTGAAGTTGGACACTTAACCAACTGAGCTACCCAGGTGCCCCCCGCCCCTTTTTTTTTAACTCCCACAAGACATTATTTTTACTTTTTTATATATTCACTCTTCATTTGCATTGCTGGCTTGTTTGCCACTTTCTTTGCTCTTTCTTCATTCTTCCTTCTTAGACCTTGCATGTGGTATGTTCCTTCTGCTTTTAGAACCTACTTTAGAGAAGGTCTTTTCATGACTAATTCTTTGTCTGCACATGTCATTTCATCTTTTTTTTTTTTTAATTTTTTTTAGCGTTTTATTTATTTTTGAGACAGAGAGAGACAGAGCATGAACAGGGGAGGGTCAGCGAGAGGGAGACACAGAATCTGAAACAGGCTCCAGGCTCCGAGCTGTCAGCACAGAGCCCGACACGGGGCTCAAACTCACGGACCGCGAGATCATGACCTGAGCCGAAGTCGGCCGCTCAACCGACTGAGCCACCCAGGCGCCCCTCATTTCATCTTTTTTATTTGAAAGACAGTGTTTCTGGGTGTGAAACTCTAAACTCGCAGTTCTGGGTTTTTTTTCCATCATGTTGAATATATTCTTCCTGTTTTCTGTTTTCCTTGTTGCTGTTGAGAATTCAGCTACCACTTAATCATGGCACGTCTGAACTTTATCTGCCTTTTTTTTCACTTGCTGCTTTTAAGACTTTCTCTTTGCTTTACTTTCCTATAATTTTCTTTCTTTTAAAAATGATGTTCCTTGGTGTAGATTTATTTGTACTTATTTGCTTGGAATTTGCTAGAACTCATGAATCTGTGGTTTGGTGTCTTTCATCACTTCTAGAAAATACCCAGTCCTTATCTCTTCAAATATTATTTCTGCCCCTCCTTATTTCCCTTCTTCTCAGAGTCCTATTGTATATCAGACTTTCTTCTATGCCTTGTATATTTCTCCTTTTTTTCTTACATCCCAGCCTTTTCTCTCTCCAATGCTTGTGATCTAGATAATTTCTCCTCTTTGTCTTCCTCCTCACTAATTTTCTTCTCTGTTTTGTCTAATCTCCTGTCAAATTCATCCACTGAGTTTTTATTTCAGCTACTGTTTATTTTCTCTTTCAAATATGTCATCATTTTTATAGTTTCCTATTCCTTGCATATATTTTCAAATTTTCAAATGAATTTTAAAACATATTGAGCATAGTTGTTTTAAGGTCTGTGTCTGTTAATTTCAGCATCTGAAGTCTATGTGATCCTATTTCTGCTCTTTGTTGTTTTAATAGTTCCTGTGTGTGTTGAACAAGTCTTATTTTCTGTAAGTATCTTTGACTGCTTGCTAGATCATTACCCTTGAAAAATTAATCATGACTGTGTTTCACAGCCTAAGCTGGATATGCTCTCATCAAGACAGGTTTTGAGTTTTCTTCTGCCAGATCCTTAAGAGCTTATTCAGTCAGGATTATCTCAAAGCAAGGCTAAGATTGGAAAGTTTCTGGTCCACTTAGGCTATGCATACCGAGGGTGCAAATCTGTGCAAATGTCATCCTGAGGCCACAGCCTCCTAGGGAAGTCTCTTATTTTTCTTTTTTCTTTTCTTTTCCTCTCCCATTCAGTAGGGATCTAAGAGAGACTTCTCAGCAGTAAGGTGAGGAGAGTGGAGGAATATTAAGATATCATCTATAAACTGAAGAGCTCTTGAATTTCGGACTCACTTAACCAATTAGGGATGTCTACTTGGATCTCAAACTTACCATGTCCAAAACGAAATTCCTGTTACTCCCTAGATCTGCTCCTGAAATAACTCCTCTTAATATCAAGAAGTGGAAACTCCACGTTCAATCTGTTAGGAAATCATGTGGGCTGTATCTTCAAACTATATCCAGGATTTTACCACTACTCATTACCTCTATTGCCAACACCTGGTGCAAGCCACCATCTCTCTCTCTCTCTCTCTCTCTCTCTCTCTCTCTCTTCTTAATCATTACAAATGCCTCCTCATTGTCTCTCCATTGCCTTTGCCCTTCTCAGTCTATGCTCACATCAGCACCCAATTAAAACATGGATCAGATCATGACACAGTCTTCTCGTCAAAATCCTCCCATGAGACTTGTAGAATATAAATGCCAAAATCCTTACCATGACCCAAAGACCCTGCATTGACTGATCTTACCTCCCCATGACTCTGCCCCAAACACATTTATTGGTCCTTGTATACACTGGATATAATGTTCACTCAGAGCCTCTATGTTTACTGTTTTCTCCTCTTGGAATATTCTTCCTCTAGATACCTAAATGGTTTGCTTTCTCACCTCCTTCAAGCAATGAGGTTATATATTCTTTGGTTGCATGTCATGTGAGGTGAATCCTCCCATGTTCTCCATATTCAGTTGCACCCTCGAACACTGTTTATTTCCTTTCTCTGTTTTATTTTCCTCCCAAAACTCATACCATTTTATTTACATACATATATACATACTAGCATACATGTGTATATATTTTTTCTCCTACCACCAGAATGTATGCTCCATGAAGACAAGAATTTTTGTCTATGCTACAACAGAGTCAGACACACAGTGGTCATTAATATGTGTTGAATGAAAGAATGTCATATTTGAGGTGCTTGTGTGTCATCCACTCAGGGATGCCTAGTAGGAATTTGGATATACAGGCATGGAGCTTAGAAGGGAATCTGAAGCTAGTTACAGAGTTGAGATTCTTTAGGGTATAGGGTTGACATGACATCGGCTGAAATAGTGAGAATGATAGAACTCTGTAGAACACTTACATGAGAGGGATAGGTGGAGAAAGAATGACTTAGGAAGTGATCCAGGGTCACAAGGTAAACCTGGAAATAATTGAGCCTCTGAAGCCGAGAGAGGAAAAATTTTCAATAGGGAAGAAGTGTTAGCAGTGTTAGAGTCCTCAGTAAAGGAAGATGAGGACATAAAATCTAAACCCCAAACATTCCTGAAGGCTCAGGAATAACTATCCCACATTCTGATTTAAAGTATTTTGAAATGTTAAATGTTGATATTTGTAACTCTGACTACTGTTGTAATTGTACCAAATATTTTGTAACTTGCCTATTTAAATTTCTCTGGAGATCCATTTTATCAAGGTGGTGAAGAGTACACTGAACTTGTTGCAGACGTTTAGATTATGGTTTCATTCATGAGTGGTAGCATTTAAGTATTTTTTAAAGTTTATTTATTTATTTTGAGAGAGACAGAGATAGTACGAGTAGGGGAGGGCCAGAGAGAGAAGGGGAGAGAGAGAATCCCAAGCAGGTTCCGCACTGTCAGCACAGAGCCCCATGTGGGGCTTGAACCTGTGAAGCCGTGAGATCATGACCTGAACCAAAACTAAGAGTCAGACACTTAACAGACCGAGCCACCCAGACACCCCCATGAGTGGTAGCATTTACATAAAATTGCCTTGCAGGTTATTATCAACATTTACAAGCACTTCACTGATAAGAGTTGACTATTTCATGTGTACTATTTTGTAAGAGCCATGCAGGAATATGATAGATATACTTACTAAAGTTATCACTGTGTACATTTCAGGTAACTAATGAGATCGTGCGACAAATGATGGAAATGGAAGGAATGTATAGCTTAGATAAGCCTGGAGACTTCACTACTATTGTTGATGTGCAGCTCATAGCAGCAATGATCCACCCTGGAGGTGGTCGAAATGATATTCCACAACGTTTAAAAAGACAGTTTACTGTGTTTAATTGCACATTACCTTCAAATGCTTCAATAGACAAAATTTTTGGTATGACTGTTCTTGGTGTTACATTTTTTTATCCTATTAAATAATGGACATAAGCCATGCAAAACCTTATATAAGAGATAAAAAGGCTCTGTCTGAAGTAGGGATTAAGAATCTGAAATTGAGAATTAAATACCAGAGAAGAGGGACTAAATATTAAGAAGACTCATGTTTATAGTCTATTCTAAAACTCAGGAATATTTAGAAATAGCCTTGTTGAAGTTTGACTTTGGTGTAAGCAAACATTTGTGTTTTTGTTTTGTTGACACAGTAGATCAAAGAAATTTGGGCTACTGAATGACAGCACATGTATTATAGGTTAACAATGTAATATATCAAGTCAAATGTAGCACTTTGATATGTTAATGAAATGGGAATTTTGATAACAAATTTATGCTCATATAAACTATTTCATTAAAAATTATATATATGAAGACATACAAGAGAAACGGACCCATGTATATATAGACATTAATTGGCATTGCAGGTGCTGTAGATTAGAAGGGAAAGGGAAGACTTGTAGTAAATGGTACTGGGACTTTTTTAGTAATTGTTATGTGAAAATAATTGAAATTGAACCCTTACCTCACACCAAGCATAAAATCAATACAGATGGATTAAAGACCTAAATATAGAAAGCAAAGATATAAAATATTTGGAAGAAAATATCTGCATGACAGCTGAGTAGGAAAAGAAACTCATATATTTATTTATTTGCTTATTTATTTATTGCTTATTTATTTATTTTGGGAGAGAGAGAGAGAAAACACAAGCAAGGGAGGGTCAGAGAGAGTGGAAGAGAGAGAGAATCCCAAGCAGGTTCCATGATATCAGCACAGAGCCTGAAGTGGGGCTTGGTCTCATGACCTGAGCTAAAATCAAGAGTCAGACACTTAACCCATTGAGTCACCCAGGTGCCCCTGGAAAGAGCTTGTAAAATGAGACTCAAAAAGCAGAAGCCATAAAAGGAGATGACAAGTTTGACTAGATTAAAATTAAGAACTTTTGTTCATTTAAAAAGCAATATTGAAGAGTGAAAAGACAAGCCCCAAAGTGGGCAAAGATGCAAAGATGCAAATTTAAAACACCAAGGAGGGGCGCCTTGGTGGCTCAGTTGGTTAAGCATCAGACTCGATTTTGGCTCAAGTCATGATGTCACGATTTGTGGGACCAAGCAGTGTATTGCACTCCATGTTGACAGGGTGATGCTTGCTCAGGATTCTCTTCCTCCCTCCCTCTCTCCCTGTCCCATGCTCATGCATGCATGCTCTAGATAGATAGATAGATAGATAGATAGATAGATAGATAGATCACCAAGGAAATAACATTTTATACCCACTTGATTTGCAAAAATGAAAAATTCTGACAAAATCAGGCATTGGGGAGAATGTGCAAGACTGAGACACTCACCCCCTACTGGTGGGTGTATAAATTGGGACAGGCCTTGTGGATAATAACTGGAACTCATTACTGGTAAAGCAGAATGTGTGGACACCCACAGCAGTTCCATTTCCAGGCATATGCCAGTTTATCATTTGTTTCCTTTATGATTTTCACTTTCTGAGTTTCACTTAAGAAGTCCTTTCCTATCCAGCAGTCATGTCGATATTGTCTGTGTTTTCTTCCCAACATTACAGTTTTGCCTTCCATATTTAAACCCTTAACCCGTCGTTACTTGATTTGTGCCACAAATCAATGGCACACATGTTCTACAAGAATGTTTATAGAACAATGTTCATGATAGCAGAAACCTTGAAACAATCAAATATTTATTGACAGTAAAAGTGGATCCATACATAGTGGTCTAGGCACACAGCCTAATGCCATTATGCAGCAGTGAATATGAACAAACACAGCTACGTGCTTCAACATGGCCGAAGCCCAGAAATGGGTTGAGCAAAAGAAGCAAGTCACCAAGGAATATATGATACGATTCCATCAAATTAAATTTCAAAAGTTGAAGTTAGAGAAAATGTTAAAGGTCAAACCCATAAGTGGGCCACCCTATAAAGAAAAGCAAGTCGCGGTATCTCGTTAGGTCAGAGTAGTGGCTGCCTCTGGAGGAAGGAAGGGGTTGTGGACAGCGACGGACAAACAGGGGCTTCTCCTGCATCCGGCAAGGTTGTGCTTCTCAGTCTAGTCATCCGTATGTGAGTGTTTGCTTATTTGTTAAACTGTTTTGATTAATGATGAATGATATCTCTGATATGATTAATACTGAAAACTAAACATGGAAAGAGAAATGCTTAACGTCACCCAGCTTAGTTGGTCTTGTAACGATTTATTCCCTGGGATAAACATGTACCTTTTGTCTTTTAGTAAGCTTGTACCTTCAATCTTGTTTTATTTTCCAGGACTTATTGGCTGCGGGTACTTTGATCCTTGCAGAAAGTTCAAACCTGAAATATGTGAGATGATTGGAAATTTAGTTTCAGCAGGCAGAGTGCTGTGGCAGTGGACTAAGGTACAGAAGGGTCATTGTCCGTAATAACAAAAAATCTACTATTATTTGGCCTGTTCTCACCTTGTGGCCCATGAACTTATCATCACATCACGGAGTAGTGGGTTCTCTCTCTCTCTCTCTCTCTCTCTCTTTTTTTTTTTTTTTTTTTGAAAAGACAAATTAGGTGCTCAAATAGATTTATGACACCTTTTCCTTCCAGGGAGCAAATATTCTGACTGGATGATGCTTTCCATATGTATGAGATATTACTATAAACCACACACGACATCCAAGATAAAGTAGAATTTTGCTAAAACAAGGACACTGCTTTTCTGCTTGTTACTCTGATATTTATCTCAGACACTCACCTATTTCCTGACTGAATACATGGATCTCCAGATGTTCTTAGCTATCTGAGACTTAAAATCTAACTTGTGTGAGTCTTGAGATGGAGTGGGAATTAGTAAATGGATGGAAGTGTACTTAACAAAATGGACTAGATTTTAAGACACAGGGCCAGTGCCCTAAGTAAAGCTCAGGAAACATATAGCTGTCACCAAGATGGCTTAAAGCAGACTCGTGAGAAAACAATTAAGTGTAGGTCTGAGGTAAAAACAAGGTGGAGGTATATGCCAAAAACATTCATTAGGCCAATTACACACATCTGGGAGGAAGCTTATGTCCTGGAGACTTCTGGAGGGTGCCAGCCTCTCAGATTCCTGGGTGGATGAGGGAATTTCTAGATACAAAATTAGCAGGGGTGCCTGGGTGGCTCAGTTGGTTGAGCGTCTGACTTAGGTCAGGTCAGAGATCCTCAGGTCAGGATCTTGTAGTTTATGAGTTCGAGCCCCACATCGGGCTTGCTGCTGTCATCACAGAGCCTGCTTTGGATCTTCTGTTTCCTTCTCTCTCTGCCTCTCTCTCTCTCCAAAAGAAATAAGCATTAAAAAAAAAAAAAGAATTATCAGGAGAGGAATTGGGTGTTTCTTATGAAATTCTCCGTCCACGCAGCCCCCTATGGTGACCGGTTCCTTGCATGGGGGCTGCCCTTTGCCAACATACGGTCTTTGCACATGCTGTTCTGCCTCTCTTAAAGTAACTCCAAAATGAATGGCAAGGGTTGAGCGTCTGAAATAATTTTCTGTGGTAAGATCCATCTGTTTTTCCAGTGGGGCTGTTGTTCAATGTCATGTGCTTATATATGCATATATATTTTCTGAAAAGCTTTGGCCTACTGGGTGTCTTTCCATCAAAGCTTTTTTTGTTGTATAAATGTTTACTGCTTCTATTTCTTCATCTTTCTTTACCTCCTTAACCTATTTTGCACAGGCTTTTGTTCGCTGCTCTCGGCAAGGTCACCAAAGACCTCAATCTTGCCAAATCTAAAGGTTGATATCTTCCTCTTACTTGGCAGCATTTGACATGAATTATCCCTCTTGACACTTTCTTCACTTGGTTTCTGAAGACCTCATGTTCTTGGTTTTCTTCCTATCTGACAGGCTATCTTTTTAAAAGTCCCCCCTCTTCTTCCCTTCCTCTATATGCTGGAGTGCACCTGATCTCGATGCTAGGACCTCTTCCCTATCTCCATGCTTTACCCAGATGGTCTCTCCAGCTTCAGGGCCTTAAACACCATCTCTGTGCTGATGATGTCAAAATCAGCTTCCATTCCAGGCCTCTCTGCTTGGCTGTATACTTATTTCTAACTGCTTAGTAGACATTACTGTTTAGATGTCCAATAACCATCTTGAAGTTAATGTGTCCAAACAGAACCCTCAAGTGTCCTTCAATATGACCTTCCCTCAGACCTTTGCCTCTTAGTTAATAGCAACACCAATTATCCTGCTCCTCAGGTTAAAACACTGGTGCCATGCTTGATTTGTCTCCCTCAACCCCCTACCTCCAATCCATCAGCAAGTCTCAGCAACTGTGCTTTCAAAATATATCCCAAACCTGAGCTCTCTCTCGAAGCAACTACCCTGATAGATGCTTCCAGCACCTGCCCTCTGGACCACACAGTGACTTGCTTTCTCCTTGCCCTCCTAGAGTCTGTTCTTTACACAGTTCTAAAATGCTTTTCAAAGAAGTAAATCAGAGATCCGTACTCCCTCTTAAAACCACCAGTAGACTCCCAGGTACACTTACAGTGAAACCCGATGCCTTGCTCTGGCCTGTGAAACTCCACCGGAGCCGCCCCTGCTTGCCTCTCTCCCCAGCTGCACTGACCTCCACTGCACTGTTCCTTGAACACCCCACATTTTTTGGTCCTTTGGGCCATCATATACTACTCATTCTCACCATTCTTACCTTCAGAGGGGCTATCACAGGCATTATCTGTCTCCTGACCCTACTTTATTTTTTCTGACCATGACTTATGTCATTATTATTTGTCAGCTTATTTGTTACCAATATATTTGTTTCTTATTTATTGCTAGGCTCCCCCCACTAGAATGGAAGCTCCCTGATGTCAGCAGATTGAGCTGCTACTTACTATAGTATTTTCTAAGTTACTCTGGTGTCTTCTTACAGGCAGCTGGAGGTATATAGCCATTGAATAATGAATGAATCTTCCTCCCCTCCCCATTCCCATAGAAGCAGCACCTCCTTTTTTGTATCTTTTCCTCAAACCTCCCATCTTCACAAAGCATTTTTAGTTCTTGTATACCACTTCACCTTTACATTACTCTACACAGCTTTAAAGCAGAAGCCCAGGTGAGAAAAGAAAGAAGTTGACAAAAATTGAAAGGAATGAAGAAGGTTAATGTGTGAGAAGGAGAGGGGAAAGAAGGAATTTATTTGATTCTCTTTAATGATTGCTTGAGTTGCCAATAGCTGTCATCACAGTGGTAGTCTTTTACAGCAAAGTGGCAGTCTTTTATAAGCAATATTCACACAGCCTTTATTTCTGCATATTTATAATATAATTTTACATGTTGGTGAATAGAATGAACATTTTAGCTGCAAATGGAACTGAGCAAAGAGGGAAATTGAAGGATAATTGATAAAATAACACTTGTCTTCATTCTGTCTTCCCTGGCTACCTGCTGTCTTAACGTACACTGTGAATTAGCCTGTAAAAATAATGCTATGAGTTCACTGGGGTACTTTTTCAATGTGGAAAAGGCGTATACCATGAATAGGTCCTAGAGAAAGCATATGCTATCCTGAACTAATCATGCAGAGAGTTTACTTCGTATCACCAGTATTGTTGTTTTCACGTTCAAAAATGATGCTAATGGTGTCAATTACAATCTTTACCCATGGCTAGCAGGGCTTCCCACACCTAGTACACCTCAAGTTTATCCTTTAACAGGTATCTCTCCGTACAAGAATGTATCACAGTTATAGCTTTGCCTGTTTGGATTCTGAACTTGGTAGAAATAATAAGTGAATTAGTGTTCAAACAAAGACACAAACACAACCCAGAAAAGCTACCTCGTCATTATAGCTGCATGTCGGACTTGCCTGTCAACTTATTATAGAAAAATAGATATTTGAAGTCATGTTGATTGAGTTTAGATCTCCACAGTGAAATCTAGATTATGATATTCAAATATATTGGGAGAATCCAAATATACTAAAGACCTTAATGGAACCTGTGGAAATAGTCCTTATTGACTTTAGAAGTGAACATTCCTTGTTCTTAACTGCAATGGCAACCAACTCACATTCAGTTTTTTTTTTTTATGGCATACTTCCATATACACATTAATATGGTTAACAATGATTAGTAATGATTATTCCCACAACTCAAATAGTTGGTAAGAATTCAGGGGAAAGTGACTTGTTCAAAGCCAACTCATGGTGATAGAACAGGCATTGGAATTGTCATCTAGAGTGTTGTTCTTGAATCGATCCTATTCAAGGGCTTATGGTCTTTGAAATCCTATGCAGGTTTATTTATGATGTGTTTTTCTCATCAGTGCTGTGACAAAAATATGAACTTACTCTTGGTTTATTTATTCAGCCTATTTGATTTAAAATAAAATTTGTGAAATGAAATAGTTCTAAAAGCAGTTCTGCTTTTGGTTTTATCTGAAAACAAAACTGAGAGCATTATGTTTTTGTCCACCTCTAGGTGAAGATGCTACCAACTCCTTCTAAATTTCACTACATTTTCAATCTTCGAGATCTTTCCAGAATTTGGCAAGGAATGTTAACCATAAAATCCGAGGAGTGCGATTCGATATCTGTTCTCCTATCACTTTTCAAACACGAGTGCAACAGAGTAATTGCAGACAGGTGTATATTACAGCACTTGAATTTAAATGTACTATATAAGAAGTTGACACCGTGAGCCTAATTCCTGCATTACCTACTCAAATAATTAGAGTATTGTCTTCATTTGCTCTGGGGCTTGTGAAGCATTGATGTCATTTCCCATCTGCTGGTCCCCTTGAAAAATGCTCTGCCAATTTGCTCCAGTATTATTTCCACAGGGTATCTTTTCAAATCATCACATCATCAGAGACTTGGTAACATTCAGAGGCAAATTTTAGTAGTGTATATTTTCTAAAACGTTTGAACTCCATGTAGGTCTTACTTGGTGAAATCTGGGACATAGGCCGGGTCATGGTTCTGAACTTCAGCTTCCTCCTCTATAAAACATGGATGGTAATGCTGGTCTTACAAAGCATGGGGAATGGAGGATTCTGGAACTAAAGCCACTTGACAGAATTCTTGGTAAAATTGGGTGATGCAGAGAAGGGCATGGAAACCCAAAAGTCAAGTTCTAATTGGAAAGAGGGTTCAGAGGAGCCTGAGATTGATCAAGGAGAGATTCTTTGCCAGTATTTTCTGTAAGTAATAGTCAATGTTATAACTGTCTTGAATGGAGTTATGTCCTTCCTGTCTGGGATGGAGGTGCAGGATAAGGCCTTAGAGGAGGTGGAGGGAGATTGGACATGTTCAATTAGGAAAGATGCCTTTATATTTTGCATTTTTCCTCCTGCATTTTTATTTCAGATTTATAACTTCTGAAGATGAGCAGTGGTTTAATATCCATCTTGTTCACGCCATTGAGGAAAATATTAGCCCAGATGTGGCATCTTATATCCTTCCCGAACCATACTTTGTAGATTTTCTCCGGGAGATGCCTGAACCAACTGGTGATGAACCTGAAGACACAGTGTTTGAAGTACCCAAAGTTTATGAATTGGTATTTATTTTTGCCTTTTAAAAGAGTTTTTTGACCACTCACCCAACTAGATATTTCTCCCTACCCCAGAGTCCCACCATGGAGTTGTTGTAACTTCTTCATTAGTTATATGTTGTGATTCATGTTATCATACACCAAGTAAAATATTTCTTTCAGTGAAATTTAGCAGCAATCCGTTAAAGTCAGGTATAAGACAAGGATGCCTACTATTATCACGATTATTTAATATTATGAAAGTTCTAGACAATGAAACAAATTACCTATCAGGAAAAAACAAAAATATTGTTTGCAGATGATAGGATTATCTCTTAATATAATGTAAAAGAACTTGAAATCTGTTTTAACCACTAACAATTGAGTAAGATGACCAAGTCTAACATAAATATCAAACTCAACAACTATCCTCAGTGCCAGAGGCTGCCAAGTTACAGTTGATGGGCTAAATTCAGTCCACTGCCTATTTTTTGTTAGATTTGTGAGCTCAGAAGGGTTTTTACATGTTTGAATGGGTGGGAAGAGAATCAAAAGAAGAATGATATTGTGTGACACGTGAAAATTATTTGGAATTCGAATTCAGTGTTCATCCCTGAAGTTGTATTGGAACACAGCCATGCCGATTTGCTTACTTATTATTGCCGAGGACCACTTTTACACCACGAGGGTGGGGACAAATCGTTATGACAAACTATATAGGCCACAAAGCCTAATTCTGCCTTTTATAGAAAAAGTTAGCCAATTCTTGCCAACAATCACAAGATAGAAAACAACATCAAAGTACTTCATTCAACAGCAACAAATATGTAAAGCATCTAGGACTAAACATGATAAAACTTGACTTGATTAAATTAGAACATCATTCTCCCTGAATTAATGTATAGGTTTCATGAAATTTGAAACGGGACTCCAAAAAGATTTTTTAAGCAGGGTCATAAACAAAGTAATTCTGGAGAGTTAATTCAAAGAGTTAAATGGGGGAGAAAAATTTACGAAACAAGTACATGAATATTCAAAACCATTTGACCACATCAACAATGTAAAACTTCTGTGTATTTTTAAAAATCCATAAACAATATTAAAAAGCAAATATAAACAGAGAAATATTTGTTATATTCCAATCATAATCCCCAGGGATAGGAGTTGGTGCTGGGGTTTTTGAAGGGAAAGGTCAAGGAATGATTCCATATTGGAAACCAGTTAATGCAGCGAGGTTTTGGGCTTCTGAAAATAGAATTAACCAAAAGTCAACAGAATCCATAACAAATTTTTGGAAATCCATTAGATTTTTATTAAAAAATTAGAATTACTTTCGAGTGCCTTTACAAGTTCTGCTTTCATGGATTTTGGCTCTTAAGTATTATTTTTCTCTCTCTCCCTACCCACAGGTACCATCCTTTGACTTCCTGTCTGAAAAACTCCAGTTCTACCAGAGACAGTTCAATGAAATCATTAGAGGAACATCTCTTGATCTAGTGTTTTTTAAAGATGCAATGACTCATCTTATTAAGGTTCTAACTATTGAGTATTTGCTGACATAAATAGATCATGTAAAAGCTTAGTAAATTTCACGATAGATGTTTTGAGAGAAGAAATGTGTACTATCAGGTAGTGTATAGAAGAGCGTCGTTAGGTTGAGTCCGAGCACTGTCTCAGAAAACAAAGTCTTAATCACAAACCCCTTAGCCGAGTCCACCTACACGGCAGCAAATGTTGGGCAAATTGACAGGTTTTGTGTTCAGGGCTTTTGACACCTTGAGTTTTCTTTCTAGAAAGAAAGTAAGTTGCAGAACTCTGTGAATAAATCGTCCTTCCCCAAATTTTATTTTGATATAATGAGAATTCTGTTCCCCATGGAGGAAAAGTTGCTGCTTTTAAAAATCAGTTTTATGATCGGCTTACAGATTATTGGCAAACTGATGGGGAAGGGGTGAGGCAGGTACACAGGCGTGGTGTAAAAACAGAAACCAATTAGAGGCAACACCCAAAGGAACATGCTTTGATACAAGTCTGAAAGGCTACAGAAAGGAGCTGTTTGTTTGTAAAATTTATAAATTGAAAAGGGGTTTCCCCAGGAAGTCAGAGCAGAGGAGGGAGTTTTGATAAAGACGAGGCAGCTTACTCTGTATTTATTATATGTTTGTCTTTTGCAAAGTTGGTGAATTTCCAGATGTCCTAGGGCTGTTTCACATTCATTCACTTAACAAGTAGTTATTGAGTACTCTCTGGCAAGGTCTTGGGGACCTGGGACCCTATTATGGTGCACAACCGCCTACGTGATTAACATGTTAAAAAATATAATGATAAAATTAATATTTACCAAAGTGTTGTTACTGTCTGCCATCTGTAAAACTTGCATTAAAAAAAAAAAAAAAGGTCTTTAGTGGTGACAATGAATTTAGTGATCCATCTAGACTTTCATCTTAATCAGTAATATTAATGTAAAAGACAGCTTTTTAGCGATGTCTTCAATTGGCCTACATAAGATTTGAACAATTCCAGCCTTATTCTTATTGAGGAAATCAGCCATAGAAAAGCAACACAAGACTAAAGGCCATCTCTCAGTCTTTTTCTACAAATGCCTTTCTGCCCCCCTCCCCCTTGTAAGTAGAATTTTGGTACTTAAATTTTTTTCTTCATTGGCAGAGATACAATAGAGGTGATATTCATTGTGGAGTGAGGTGTCTATATAGGTCAGTGTGTTAGACTGAATAACAAGCAGACAATTCTAAACTTCTTTCTGTGGATTGGGAAGTGCAATTCCATCATGCATTGAGTCTGAAAGTAATAAAATTACACACACACAGAAAATAGCTTTGAAATAGGAGATAGGAAAGCCAATTTGTTCTCTCTTTCGTGATGTACAAGGAAAGAATTTGAGTTGAATAAATCAATATGAGACATTAATTTAAAAAACTCTGACATATCTCATTAAAGGAAAAAGTCTAATGTCGTCTACAAGCATATGGCCAAAATTTGGACTCATGTAGAGTGCAAGCAAATGTAAACAGCTAAATTCTATTTTTAAAGAAACACTATTTTATTTCAAAACAGATCTCACGAATAATTCGAACATCATGTGGAAATGCATTGCTGGTGGGTGTTGGCGGTTCAGGAAAACAAAGTCTTTCTAGACTGGCCTCTTTTATAGCTGGATATCAAATATTCCAGATTACATTAACCAGGTAAGATGAAATAAGACACAGCAATATGTTTTTCTATCATTAATTTCTCTGAAGTAAAATGTTCACTTAAAAAGACACAACAATTTGGTGCATTTTTTGAAGTTAACTTTTTATTTGAGTGCAATGTATTTAAGGAGATGTACACAAACCACGGGTGTCACAAAGTAAATTCACCTGTGTCGTTAGCCTAGAGATGAAGAAATAAAACATTAGCACCCCATAAGTACCCCCCACATCCTGTCCCAGTCATTACCCTCCCAAGGTTACCCATATTCTGATTTCTAACCCCACTGATTAGTTTTACCTATTCTTTTTTTCCCTCTTTTTTTTAATGTTTATCTATTTTTGAGAGAGAGACAGAGGGTGAGAGGGGGAGGGTCAAAGAGAGAGGGAGACACAGAATCCGAAGCAGGCTCCAAGCTCTGAGCTGTCAGCACAGAGCCCGACGCAGGGCTCAAACCCACGAACTGTAACATCATGACGTGAGCTGAAGTTGGTCGCTTAACCGACTGAGCCACCCAGACACACCTAGTTTAACCTATTCTTGAACTTTATATCAATCAAATGCTACGGGATCTACTCTTTTCTTGTTGCTGGTATTATGTTTGTGAGATTCATCCATGACGCTACATGTACCAATAGTTTGTTCATTCTTATTGCTGTATAATCTCCCACTTGCTTACATACTACCACAACTTGTTTACCCGGGATTTTTGGCAAGTTGAGCTGTAATGAATATTGTGTACATGTCTGAGTATGCCCCCAGAGATAGACTTGCTGATTATGGATGGAGTACGCATACATTCTGCTGTAGTAGGTCTGAGGAATAGTTTTTCCACAGTGGTTCTGCCAGTTTACGCTTCTACCAATGGTTCATGAGAGTTTCAGTTGCTCTGCATCCCTGCCCACCTTTGAACTGTGAGCCTTTTTTCATTTTAGTGACTCCTGTGGATGTGTGGTGGTATGTCACCGTGGTGACACCGTGTCACCGTATGTCACGCGTGTCCCGTGGTTAATACTGTTGAGCACATTTTCACCTCTTATGGGCCATCTGGACAGCCTCTTTTGTGAAATGTCTGTGTATGTCCTTTGCTTTTTTTTTTTTTTTTTTCCAATTAGGGTGTGATTCTTTCTTTCACTGATTTTTTAGGAGTTCTTTACAGGTTTTGGATACAGTTCCATTGTCAGAGTGTGCATTATAAATATCTTCTCTGAGTCTTTGGCTTGCCTTTTCACTCCCAGTGGATCTTAATTTTAGTGAAACTTCAGGTGTCAGTTGTGTCCCTTTATTTTAGTGATCTTTGTATTCTGTTAAAAATGTATTGGTTTACCTGTGAAGATATTCTGTGATTTCCTTCACATTTATGAATAAAATATACTCCTTTAACATTTAGAACCATAACCCATCTAGAATTTCTTCTCTCTTTTTTTTTATGTTTGTTTATTTCTTTTTTTAGAGAGGGAGAGAGATGGAGGTGGGGGCAGAGAGAGAGAGGAAGACAGAGAATCCCAAGCAGGCTCAACACTGTCAGTGCAGAGCCTAATTCAGGGCTCCATCCCATGTGAGATCATGACCTGAGCCAAAACCAAGAGGAGGACACTTAACCGACTGAGTCATCCAGGAGCCCCTAGAGTTTATTTTCTTTTATTTATTTATTTATTTATTTTTTTAATTAAAAAAAAATTTTTTTTCAATGTTTTTATTTATTTTTGGGACAGAGAGAGGCAGAGCATGAAGGGGGGAGGGGCAGAGAGAGAGGGAGACACAGAATCGGAAACAGGCTCCAGGCTCTGAGCCATCAGCTCAGAGCCTGACGTGGGGCTCGAACTCACGGACCGCGAGATCGTGACCTGGCTGAAGTCGGACGCTTAACTGACTGCGCCACCCAGGCGCCCCAGTTTATTTTCTTTTAAAGTCTGAGGTAGGAGTTAAGATTATATTTTTATGTAAAAATTTTTTTTGATGTTTATTTATTTTTGAGAGAGAGAGCACAGTGGGGGAGGGACACATAGAGAGGGAGAGACACAGAGAGAGGGAGACACAGAATTCAAACCAGGTTCCAGGCACAGGGCCCGACACGGGGCTCAAACCCATGAATGGTGAGATCATGACCTGAGCCAAAGTTGGACGCTTAACTGACTGAGCCACCCAGGCACCCAAGATTATATTTTTCAATATAGATATCCAATCATTTCAACTCCATTATTGAAAAGGTCATGTTTTTCCTGACACATTACAGTGTCATTTCTTTCCCATTAATCAACTGATTGTGTCTGTAACTATAGTCTATTCCGCTGATTTATCTATCTTTGCACTATTACTGTTTTTTTTTAATTCTACCAAATATTTATTTATTTATTTATTTATTTATTTATAATATAATTTATTGTCAAATTGGTTTCCATACAACACCCAGTGCTCATCCCAACAGGTGCCCTCCTCAATACCCATCACCCACCCTCCCTACCCTCCCACCCCCCATCAACCTCAGTTGATCAACCCTCAGTTTGTTCTCAGTATTTAAGAGCCTCTTATGGTTTGCCTCCTTCCCTCTCTGTAACTTTTTTTTCCCCCTTCCCCTCCCCGCTGGTCTTCTGTTAAGTTTCTCAAGATCCACTTATGAGTGAAAACATATGGTATCTTTCTTTCTCTGCCTGACTTATTTCACTTAGCATAACACTCTCCAGTTCCATCCACGTTGCTACAAATGGCCAGATTTCATTCTTTCTCATTGCCAAGTAGTATTCCATTGTATGTATAAACCACATCTTCTTTATCCATTCGTCAGTTGATGTACATTTAGACTCTTTCCATAATTTGGCTATTGTTGAAAGTGCTGCTATAAACATTGGGGTACAAGTGCCCCTACGCATCAGCACTCCTATATCCCTTGGGTAAATAATTTTACTGTTTTAATTAGTGTAGTTTTAATATGTCTTGAACAACCCTGCTATTCTTCTTCAAGGTTATCTTGAATATTTGGCCTTTTGTATTTCCTTATACATTTTAGGTTCACAGCTTACACACGTATACCCCCCTGCTGCCAAAGAGGTAAAACATTTAACAAGATACAAACTACAAGAGCACTTAAAAGAACAAAACATCAAATATCTAGAGATTAACTTGTATTAAATCACTTGTCAACCTCAAGAAATTGGGGAGATTTCACACAGAAGATGGATTTCTGAGTGTTGAAACAGTTGGAAGCTCTGGCACCACTGTGCCGATGTTCCCGGGTGGCTGGGTCTGAGTAGCAGGTGCTTTCCTGCATGGGACATGCAGTCCTCCCAGTTTCCCAGAGCGCTAACTGCAGTTTTCCTGTTTTCTGTCTTCTTGACGTTCTGGCACTAGAGTCTTGCTGACTGCCCCTCCCAGGGCGAGCCGGTTCTCAGAGACAGCAAATGGCTGGCCCAGTAATGTGTGCCTTTCATAGGTCAATCAACCAATCCAGGGCTTGTGCTCTGGACCACCACCTCGGTCCGGCGACACCAGGAAGCAATATTGCTCTGCCCTAATGACTCCTTTTAATGAATGTCCCCCCTGGGAATTATTTTGAAAGGGACGTACGTTCTTTTTTCGATGGGGTTCCTTTTGTCAAAGTCTACAAGACGTTTTCCTGTAGTGCCACCCAGAACGGGGGGTATCTGGTTCTGCTGGTTATTTTTTCACTCAAGTGCACTTAGCTGAATCATCTCTAATGCTCACAGCAGCCTTTGCAAACAGGTATTATCTTCATTCTGCAGAGGAGGAAACAGAAGCTGAAAAATGTGAAGGAATATTTCTAAAGATGCAGAATGGGGATTTGAACCCTGGTCCTTCTGCTTCCACTGCCCGTGGTCTTTCTGGCTTACTTGAACTCCCTATTACTTACACTGTACACTTCCTTCGAGTGAAAATGTCTGTGTTATCAATTTACTCATGAGGATTTATACACAACACTTCAGAAAATGTCTGCTTTATTTCTGCACATCATGTCACCTCCAGTAGCATATACATGTCATAGGAAACAGAGTAAACAGAAAAGCAAAGACCAGGCTCTCCTTGTCATAATCTGCAACTACATAATTATACCATTTCTATTATTTATACCGCATCACATAACGCATCTTCTTCTATAGTCTGTCTGTGCCTCTAGCCTCTTAATGTGATGTGCAAATTATCACTGTATAGAATTTATCACTAATTTTATTTATGATTTATCTTGACTTTCTTCCCAATCCAACTCATCCAAGTTTTAGCTTAGTTTCAGATATTATACATATATTCACTTGGCCAAAATCTGATGTGGAAGACCGTCACCTTGCAGAGAATAAAAATCCATTTCTGAATTTCCAGTTGCTCTTCATGAGTCACTTCCGGTGAATTCCCATTTCTCACTTCTCAAGTTAAATAAGACATATTTGTTTTGAATGGTAACATATAGCTATATCACTCTAATCTCTGTGGGTTTTTTTTTTAGCAGACATTATTACTTAATATCTCTTGGAACAGGTACAGATTATGCTCTAATTACCATGGGTTATACTGTGTTTTGAAATAAATTATGACTGTACCTATATTTTTTATTTTAACTATTCTACCGCCCTTTTTAGGTCTTATAATGTGAATAATCTGACAGAGGACTTAAAAGGTCTGTACAAAGTTGCTGGTGCTGAAGGAAAAGGTATCACCTTCATCTTTACTGACAATGAAATAAAAGATGAGGCATTTCTAGAATATCTTAACAACCTGCTATCTTCAGGGGAGGTAGGTCTCAAAAGTAGAAAGGAAAGCTCTTGTTTAGAAGATGTAAATTATATTTGAATAGAAAAAGTAGCAACCCTTCAGAGGTAAGGCCATTCAACATACATTTTTCGTTTTAGAAATGATTAATGTACAAGATTTGGTAGATTTTTTAAAAACTTCCTGTGGAATTAATGCTGCCCACGTCCAGATTTTGTGTGTGTGTGTGTGCGCTTTGTTCCATTTTAAATATGATTGTGTATCTATTTCATCAGTCTTCAGTTTGGTCCTATAATTTATTTTAGAAGGAACAAAGTATCTAATAGTCAGGAGTATTTAAAAGAGATGAAAATATTCTGCCAGCTCTCAGTAGATGTTTGTGTCACCTTTTCTGACACCACCTTTATCAGCACTTGCATGATCACTCACATGGTTGGTGCTTCCTTAGAAGGGCTCATGGGACCAGCATATAGTTGTACTCTTGTCTAAGATTCATTACAGCAACACAGCAAGGATTCGTGGCCAGATCAATAAAGAAAAAGACATCGTGTGGAGTCTGGAGAAATCCATGTGTAGCTTTCCTAATTTCTCACCAAACGGGCCCTACAGAGTGTGCTTCACCTCCAGCAGTGAGATGGGTAACACATGCACTGTGTTTCCGTTCTGGGAAGCCTGTTTGAGGTTCAGAGGTCAGCAGTTTTATTGGGGGCTGGTCTGGCCATCACTCCCTGCCTAGACACAACTGCCAGAATTGCAGACTCCCAGAAGGAGAGCACATGTTCACCATCTATCACAACGTTTGTGTAAATAGTCCAGGCACAGAACAACCTTATCAATTAGTAATGGAGGAGACGTTCTAAACCCAAGGTCCCAGATGCTGGCCAAGTGCTAGCCCTGCAAGCACACTCTTCTCAAAATCAGGCCCACGGTGTCAACTCTTCCCTGCGCCATGGTGTCCATCGATGCTTGCTGCTGCATAAGCTACTTAAGTACCTTGGAGAGAGGACTTCTGCAAGATGGTGGCATAGGAAGATCCTGAGTTCACTTCCTCCCATGGAGGCACCAAATCTACAGCTACATATGGGTTATTTCCCTCTGAAAAAGATCTGAAAGCCAGATAAGCACAACAAAGGATAGAAAGACCACATCAAGACAGGTAGGAGGGGCAGAGACATAGTCTTGCCAAAAATATCACCCTCAGCATGGCAACATGCAATAGGGAGGGACCTCACAAATATGGAGCTTCTCCTGGACCAGTGAAGGGCTGGTGCCTCACATCAGGCACCCCGACCCCTGGGCTATACACGAGAGAGACAAGCCCCCAAAACCTATGGTTTAGAAAACCAATGAGGTTAGAAGAAGAAGAAGAGGAAGAGGAAGAAGAAGAAGAAGGAGGAGGAGGCAAGAAAACCAAGAGGGCTGACATCCAAGGGACTCAAAGTGCTATAGGAAACTGAGGTTCTCCTTTTAAGGGGCTCCCAGATAGTCTCATCCTGAGACCCAGCAAACAAACAAACAAAAAACACCAGCAGTTTAAACAGTGCCTGGATTATATGTGAAGGAGGTTCATTTGCTAATCTTGAAGTATCCACTGGAGAGGCAGGGGACAGTTGAAAAGTCTCCCCAGTGATGAAGTTGCTGGCAGATGCCAGTTTTGCACTTTCTACCTACCCTGCTCGCACAGGTGAGCAGGCTTGGACAAGGCACCCTCCTGCTACCTTGCTAAGACAGGTAGGGGTGAGTGGGTGGTCATGATACTGTCCTGCTGCCTTTTTGAAGTTGGAGAGCATGGGTGGTTGTGCCACTCCTCTGCTCTCTGGCTGGAGTAGATGAGCAATGAATGCAGCATTCACCTGTTCCCTAGGTAAGGTCCACAAACATGGGCAGTTGTGGTCACTCCATCACTCCCTGGATGGGGCTGGCAAGTGCAAATGGTTGAAATATTCTCCCACCCAGTCTAAAGCTGGTGCACACACTCAGACAAGGCACTCACTAACTGCAGTCCTGAAGCCCGTGGGAGCATGCAGTCAAAACCTTTTCCTACTGTCTTTCTGAAGCCAGCAAGTGTGCGCCTCTTCTACACTCTCCAGCTGCCTAGTTGAAGCCAACAAGCACAGGAGATCCACATGGGGATGCCCCTTGATTTCCTGATGCCGGTGGCCAAGGGGACTGGCTTTTCTGAGCTCTCCGGGAACGTAACGTTGGAAAGACAGTTCCTGGCAGGCCGCCACAACCACGACACTGCACAGACAGCAGACTGAAACACAACCCCGGTCTTCCTGTGAAAAAGGCCTATTAGCCTGGAGCTTCCATCAGCTGGACAGGCTTTAGCTTTCCCACACAGCTAGAGGCTGAGGAGACACTGGCAGGGAATGTAAGCAAAAGACACCATCCTTGCACAACCCCTTGGCCTTGCTAGAGCTCAATGAGACCTCCCAGAAAGGAGCTTATATGTTTGTCTGGAGCCCCAATTTTTTCAATCTAGAGAGACCTCCTGGTCTGGAGGCCAGCAGGGATTATGATTGTGGCCCTACAGGACTGCCTGTATTTGCATCCTTTATTTAAAAAAAAATTTTTTTTTAATGTTTATTTATTTTTGAGAGCCAGAGAGACAGAGCATGAGCAGGGGAGGGGCAGAGAGAGAGAGGGAGACACAGAATCCCAAGCAGGCTGCAGGCTCTGAGCTGTCAGCACAGAGCCTGACGCGGGGCTCGAACTCACAAACCGCGAGATCACGACCTGAGCCGAAGCCGGACGCTTAACCGACTGAGCCACCCAGGCGCCCCTGTATTTGCATCCTTTAAAAGCTGCTGCCTGAGGGCCTAGCTTCTAATCAGCCTGAAACCAGGTGCTAAATGAGATTCCTCCCCCTTGGAACACTGACTGGTCTTGGTATACCCTCAAGAAGGACATATCAACAATAAAGCAGTGGTTTAGATAATAAGAAACTTTTGTGAGACAACCAAGAGCTAGGGCAAAGTTGAATGAGAAGGTCCATCACCTACATAAGGCCACTGCTTCAAGACTGGGAGGAATATCTCTTTTGCCTCATAGAAACAAACACAGAGAGCCAAGCAAAATGAAGAAGCAGAGAAGTATGTTATAAATGAAAGTATCTCAGAAAAATACCTTAATGATATGAGGATAAGTAACTTACCTGGTAAAGTGTTCAAAGTAATGGTCATAAAGATGTTCACTGACCTCATGAGAAGAATGGATGAACACAGTGAGAACTTTAAGATATAGATGACATAAGAAAGTACCAAACAGAAGTCACCACCCATGCTCTCCAACTTCAACAAGGTGGCAGGATAGTACCGTGATCACTCACTCACCCCTACCTGTCTTAGCAAGGTGACAGGAGGGTACCTTGTTCAAGCCTGCTCACCTGTGCAAGCAGGGTAGGTATAAAGTGCAAAACTGGCACAAAACAATAACTGAACTGAAAAAATACACTAAAGGGGTTCAACAGCAAACTGGAAGAAGCAGAAGAACAGATCAGTGAGCTGGAAGACAAAGCAATGCAAATCACCCAGACAGAGCATCAAAAAGAAAAAATAATAATGAAGATAACTTAAGGAACATATGGGGCATCAAATGGAATAATATGTGAATTATAGGGGGCCCAATGGAGAAGAGAAAGAAAAAGGGGGAGAAAATTTATTTGAAGAAATAATGGCTGAAACTTCCCTAACCTGGAGAAGGAAACAGACATCCAGGGCCAGGAAGCCAAGAGTTCCAAATAAGATGAACCCAAAGATATTCACATCAGGACATAATATAAAAGGTTAAAGATATAGAGAATCTTAAAAGTAACAAGAGAAAAAACAAATTGTTACATACATACATACATAAAGTTACCAGCTGAGTTCCCAGCAGAAACGTTACAGGCCAGAAGTGAGTGGCACAGTGTATTTAAGGTGCTTAAAGGAGAGAAAAAAATTTCCCACCACGAATACTCTATTCAGCAAGGTTACTATTCAGAATTGAAAAAGAGATAAACAGATTTTCAGGTTAGTAAAAGCTAAACAAACTCATCTCTACTAAACAAGCTTTATAAGAAATGTGAGAGGGACTTCTTTAAGCTGAAAATAAATGGCACTAATGAATAGCCAGGAAGCATACAAAAATAAAAATCTTACTGGAAAAGGTAAATACATAGTAGAGGGGTTGGGTTAGTCATTTACGAAACTACTACGAAGGTAGTAAAGGTAAAGGTAATAAAATTAGCTAAAACTATAATAATCAGTTAAGGGATATAAAAAGATACAAAAGGTGACATCAAAAACATTAAATATGGGGGGAGGTAGTAAAACTAGAATTTTGGAATGTGTTCAAGTTTAAGTTTCTATCAAGTTAACATAGACTATTATATAATGAAATGACACAATGAACCTCACAGTAACAACAAAGTAAAAACTTACAGTAAACATTCAAAAGAAACTGAGCAAGGAATCTGAACCTAACACTGAAGAAAGTAATCAAACCACAAGGGATGAGAGAAAGAGAAGAAGAAAGGAACAGAGGGGAACCACAAAAGCAGCCAGAAAACAATTAACACAATGACAATAAGTACATATCTATCAAAAACGACTTTAAATGTAAGTGGACTAAATTATCTAACTAAAGACATGGAGTGGCTGAATGGTTTTTTTTTTTTTTTTTTTTTTTTTTAAGACCCATCTATATGCTACCTACAAGAAACCCAATTCAGAAGTTCAGGACACAGACTGACAGTGAAGGGATGGAAAAAGATAGTCTATTCAAATGGAAGTGAAAAGAAAGCCGGTATAGTTCAGATCAGACAGAATAGACTTTAAACCCTTCTTTAAAAAAAATTTTTTTATGTTTATTTTTGAGAGAGAGAGAGAGAGGGAGAATGTGAGTGGGGGAGGGGCAGAGGGAGAGGGAGACACAGAATCCGAAGCTGGCTCACTCTGTGAGTGGTCATCACAGAGCCCGATGTGGGGCTCGAACTCATGAACTGTGAGATCATGACCTGAGCTGAAGTCAAATGCTTAACCGACTGAGCCACCCAGGTGCCCCAGGACAGAATAGACTTTAAAACAGATCGTAACAAAAGACAAAGAAGGCACTACATAATGATAAGAGTCAACCCAGTAAGAGGATATGACATCTATGTATGTGTCATATGTATGTGAACAACATAGGAGCACCAAAATATATTAAACAAATATTAACATGCCTAAAAGGAGAAATTGACAGCAATACAATAAAAATAGGGGACTTTAACACCCCACTTAACATCAATGGATAGATCATTCAGATTGAACACCAGTAAGGAAACATCAGCCTAAACAATACACTAGACCATGTGGATTTAATAGATATAGAACATTCCATCCCAAAACAGCAGAAAACACTCTTCTTAAGTGCACGTGGAACATTCTCCAGGATAGATAATAGGTTAGGTCACAAAACAAGTCTTAATAAATTCTAGAAGACTGAAATCATATGAAGTATGTTTTCAGACCATAATTGTATGATAGTAGAAATCAGTTATAAGAAGAAAACTGGAAAGACAGTAAATAGAGATTAAACAACATGTTACTGAATAATTACTGGATCATAGAAGAAATCAAAGGAAAAATTAAAAAAAAAAGACTAGAGACAAAGGAAAACAGATATACAACACACCAAAATTTATGCACTGCAGTAAAAATGTTTTTTAAAGGGAAGTTCATAATAATACAAACCTACCTCAAGAAATAAGAGAAATCTTAAATAGACAATTTAACTTTACACCTAAAGGAACTAGAAATGGTGGAGGGGGAGCTCAAAGTTAGTAGTAAGTAAGGAAATAATAAAGTCGGAGTGGAAATAAATAGAAACTAAAAAGAAAATAGAAAAGATCAGTGAAGCTAAGAGCTGGTTCTTCGAAAAGATAAGCAAAATGGACAAGCCCTTCGCTAGACTAAACAAGGAAAAAAAAGAGAGAACTCTAATAAATAAAATCAGGAATAAAAGAGGTAGTTACAATTGATACCAAACAAATTGGACAACCTAGAAGAAATAGGTACATTTCTAGAAACTTACAAGACAAAATCATGAAGAAACAGGAAATCCAAATAGACTGATTACTAGTAAGGATGTTAAATCAGTAATCAAAAACCTCCCAACAAAAGTCTAGGACCAGAGGCTTCATTGGTGAATTCTACCAAACACTGAAAGAACATTTAATAGCTATTCTCCAACCCTTCTAAAAAATTGAAGAGGCGAGAACACTTCCAAACTCATCTGAGAAGGACAGACTTACCCTGATACCATAGCCAAAGACACCACAAGAAAAGAAAATTACAGACCAATATCCATGATGAGCATGGATGCAAAAATCCTCAGTAAAATGTTTGCAGACTGAATTCAACAATATGGTAAAATGATCATATACCATAATAAAGTGGGATTTACTCAAGAGATGCAAGAATGGTTCAAAATCCACATCAATCAACATAATACATCACATTGACAAAATGAAACACAAAAATTGTATGATCATCACAATAGATGCTTAAAAAAGCATTTGACAAAATTCAACATCCATTTATGATTAAAACCTCAAGAAGGTGGCTACAGCGAGAATGTACCTCAAAATAATAAAGACCAGAGGTGCCTGGGTGGCTCAGTCGGTTAAGTGTCCAACTTCGGTTCAGGTTACATATCCATAGCCAATATCATACTTAACAGGAAGTTTTTTGTCAGGCAAGAAAAAGAAATAAAAGTCATCCAAATTGGAAAGGAAGAAGTAAAACTGTCAGTATTTGCACATGACATTATATCATATATAGAAAATCCTAAAGACTCCACCAAAAAACTGTAGAACTAATACACAGATTCAGTAAAGTTTCAGGATACAAGAATAATATACAAACGTTGGTTGCATTTCTACATACTAATAAAGAGCTAGTAGAAAGAAAAATTAAGAAAACATGCCATTTACAACTGCATCAAAAAGAATAAAATACCTAGGAGTAAATTTGATCAGAGAGGTGAAAGACCTATACACTGAAAACTGTAAGACATTGATAAAAGAAATGAAGAAGATACAAATATATAGAAAGATATTTTCTTCTCATGGAATGGAAGGATTAATATTGTTAAAATGTCCATACTATCCAAAGCCATCTACAAATTCAGTATAATAGCTATCAAAACTGCAATGTAATTTTTCACAGATCTAGAAGAAAGAATTCTAAAATTTATATGGAAACACAAAAGACCCTGAATAGCCAAACAATCTTGAAAAAAAAAAAGGTGAATAAATCATGATCTCTGATTTTAAACTATACTATAAAGCCATAGTAATCAAAACAGTGTAGTATTAGCATAAAAATAGATCAGCAGAACAGAATAGAGAGCCTCAGAAATAAAGCTATGCATATATGGTCAATTTATGACAAAGGAGCCATGAATATACAATGCAGAAAGGACAGTCTCTTTAATAAATGGTGTTGGGAAAACTGGCTGAAGGAAACTGTAGCACTACTTTATACCGTGTATAAAAGTTTAACTCAAAATGGATTAAAGACTTGAATTGTTAAGACTTAAAACCATAAAACTCTGAAAAGAAAATATAGGTGGTAAGCTCCCTGAAGTTGGTCTTAGCAATGATTTTATGGATTTGACTCCAAAAGCAAGGGAAACTAATGGAAAAATAAACAAGCGGGACTTCTTCAAACTAAAATGCTCTGCACAGTGAATAAAACAATCAACACAATTAAAAGGCAACTTGCTGACTGAGAGAAAATATTTGCAAGTTGTATATCTGATAATGGGTTAATATTCAAAATACATAAAGAACCCATACAACTCAATAACAACAACAACAACAACAACAACAACAACACCCAAACAATCCTCCAGCCAGAGGATTTGAATATAGATTTTTCCAAAGAGGATGTACAGATGGCTAATAAGCACATGAAAAAATGGTCAACATCATTGTTGGAGAAATGCAAATAAAAACCACTGCAAGATAGCACCTCATACCTGTCAGAATGGCTATTATCCAAAAGATGAGAAATAACAAGTTTGGGTAAGGATGTGAAGAAAAGGGAACCCTCATACACTGTTGGTGGGAATGTAAACTGGTGCAGCCACTTGGAAAACAGTAGGGAGGATCCCAAAAAATTAAAAATAGAACTACTTTGTGACCCAGCAATTCCACTATCTGAAGAAAATGAAAACACTAATTCAAATAGATATATGCACCCTTATGCTCATTGCAGCATTATTTACAATAGCCAAAATATGGAAACAACCCAAGTATCCATTAGTGGATGAATGCATAAAGAAGATGTGGTATGTATGTATACACACACGTGCATGCACACACACACAGACACACACAAAGGGATACTACTCAGACACAACGAAAAATGCAATCTTGCCATTTGTGCACACATGGGTGGATCTTGAGAGTAGTATGCTAGGTGAAATAAGTCAGACAGAGAAAGAAAATGCTGCATGATTTTACTTATATGTGATATATAAAAAACAAAACAAAACCCAGACTCATAGATAACAGAGAACAGATTGGTGGTTGACAGAGGGAGGGGGACTTGCTGGGGTGGGGGTGGGGAAGACAGGTAAAGGGGATCAAGAAGTACAAACTTCCAGTTATAAAATAAAGAAGTCATGGGGATGTAATATATAGTGTCGGGAATATAGTCAATAACATTGTGTACCTTTGTATGGTGACAGATGGTAACCAGACTTATTGTAGTGATTCTTACCCAAAGTATATAAATGTTGAATAACCTGAAACTAATATAATATTGTGTATCAATTATACCTTGATAAAAAAAATACACAAACAGTAAAATAAAAAAAAATTACTTCAGACCCAGAATTGTGTCAGAGAATCAGAGAGTAAAGAGTGTCACTGGACATTTTAAAGAGATGATTGGAATGGTAGATACATTTTTGGTGATAGCTATTTGAGCCAAGGGAAACAACATTTTCTCCTGATTAAACTGCTCAATAAAAAGTAGTATTCTTGGTCATCTCTGGCAAATGAAGGATTTTGACTGTGGAGATGCAGAAAGAAAATATGAAAAAAGATGACACATTGGGGGGAAAAAAGGACCAGATTCTGGCAGTGAATTGGTGTGGGGAACCTGTAAAAAACAGAACACTCTCTTGTCTGTTTCTCCAAGATCTCCAATCTGTTTGCGCGAGATGAGATGGATGAAATCACCCAAGGTCTGATATCGGTAATGAAAAAGGAGCTGCCTCGCCACCCTCCTACCTTTGATAATCTGTATGAATACTTCATTTCAAGATCAAGGAAGAACTTGCATGTTGTTCTCTGCTTTTCTCCAGTGAGTTGTTACTTAATTTGTATTTATGTGGGAGGAGTTACTTACTGAAATGTACTTAATATTCACCTTCGGTGATGAAATGATTCGCCCGGAAACTAACATTTGTTACGTTGAGTTGAAATTAACACTTCATTACCACCAATCTCCACCAGAGGCAATCTCCTACCAAAGTGTAATAATTTAAAATAATTCATTTTTATAAGGAATTATTTCATAGCCTACAGCTTTCATTAATTGCCTAGAGATATAGATTATTCAAATTGTTAAGGGATTTGGTGATGTAATCTTGTCCAGCTCTTCCTCCAATACAGACATACCATCTAGAATGTCCCTGATGTAGGTTTGACTGTCTCTAGCTCTCTGTACTGTCCAGTATAGTAGCCATTAGACATGTATGGCCATTTACATTTTGATTAGTTAAAATGAAGTAAAATAAAAATTCAGTTCCTCAGTCCCACTAGCTCCATTTCAAATGCTCAGTAGCTACATGTGGCATGTGGCCACCATACTGGAAAGCACATCTGTAGAACATCTCCAGAGTCACAGAAAGTCCTGTTGGGCAGCTCTGCTCTATGGGTCTCACTAACTCACAAGCCAACCTGCTTAATTTTAGATAGTCTAATTGCCAGAGAGGTCTTCTTTAAAATGAATTGGATTTTGTCTTTCTGTTTTTTCCCCTGTGATTCTGTTTCTGGCCTGTAAAATGAACTTCATCCCCCGCTTCAGCTCCTCAGATATTTAGAGAAAGTCTTTGCAGACTTGCTAAGTTGTTTCTTTTGTAGACCAAACACCTCCCACCCCTTCCACTATTCTCACTTGTCCTAGTGTCCAGGACTTTCACTGTCCTGGTCATCTCTCTCTGTAAGAGTTCCAGTTTGTCACTTTCCTCTTAAAGGTAGCTCTTAGGATCAAAACCAATAATGCAGATGTAGTCTTAGGACAGGGAAGAGTGTAGAAATATTACCTCCCTTCATCTGGACACTTAATTTATTAATGCAGCCCAAGATTTAAAAAAAAAAATTTTTATTTTTGAGAGAGACAGAAAGAGAGTGTAAGTGAGGGAGAGGCAGGAAGAGAGGGAGACACAGAATCCAAGCAGGTTCCAGGCTCGAGCTGTCAGCACAGAGCCTGATATGGGGCTTGAACCCACAAACTGTGAGATCATGACCTGAGCTGAAGTCGGACGCTTAACCGACTGAGCCACCAAGGCACCCTGTCCCCAGGATTTTTTTTTAAATATCACACTGTTGGCCCAGAATGCCTAAGTCTCTCTCTAGACAATTTATTATAATCCCTTTGTGTGTCTAATGCTTTCTGTCTTTGCTGTCAATAGGTTGGTGAGAAGTTCCGTGCCCGTTCTTTGAAATTTCCTGGCTTGATATCAGGTTGCACCATGGACTGGTTTAGTCGCTGGCCAAAGGAGGCTTTGATTGCTGTGGCCTCCTATTTCCTTTCAGGCTACGGTATTGTCTGCTCCAGTGACACTAAAAGACAAGTTGTAGAAACAATGGGCCTCTTCCATGACATGGTTTCTGAGAGCTGTGAAAGTTATTTCCAAAGGTGAGTGACTTTTCCTGAGCGTGTTAGCTGCAAAACCAGAGTTCACTCCAAAGAGAAATTCAGTGCAGCAGCCACTAAAAGGCTCTTTATATTGATTGAGTGCAGAGTCCCAGATGCAGTTAGATTTTGTTCTTGCTTTGATTTTCTAGTGATTATGCATTTAAATAATGATAAATAAATGAGACTTAAAAATTAACTAGTGTCCGTACTTAAGTATCACTTTCTCTCCAGGCCTCAAAGTAACAGATGTTTAATGAATCACTCTATTTCATTTGCTTAATTTTTTTTTTGAAAATGATTTAACCGATTCATTATAAACTATTTAAAATTAGTTTATTATTTACATGCATTATTCATTCTGATTAAAGAAGTACACTGTTTTAAAGTTTCACTATTGCCTTATGTTAGGGGATATTTAGGTTTTGTGTTTGCATCTCTTAGCCTTTTTTCTTAAGTTTATTTATTTATTTTGAGAGCGAGAGAGCAAGAGTGAGAGCTGGGGTGGGGGGTGGGGGGGCGGGGCAGAGAGAAAGGGAGAGAGAGAATCCCGAGCAGGCTCCATAGCCTGCAGAACCCAACACGGGGCTTGGTCCCACAAACCATGAGATCATGACCTGAGCCAAAATCAAGAGTCAGAGGGTCAACCATCTGAGCCACCCAGGCACCCTTGCATCTCTTAATCTTATCAATGTGTTCACACCAAATAATTTTAATTGACTGTTTGCTAAAAATAGCATGGTGTTCACATGTGAAAGCTGTCATCAACAGTTCAAAAATACAACTTTTTCGCCCTCCCAAAGCATGATAGTCACTGTGTACATTTGACAGATGTAAGTAAAGGTGGGCCAACGTGATCTTCAGGCTTCTGGGGGTGCTAAACCTGCCAGAAGAATTTTCCTACATAGAGAGTCTAGCTAACAGTTTCATGAATTTTCCAGGGGGTCCCTATCTCACAAAAGTATGTTTATCTTGGACCCTTTTCTTTACTTAAAACTAGACCCAGGATCCCCACCCCCTTAACAACTTCTATATAATCTCCCAGATCCTCTTGGTGAATCCATGGGTATTAATTCATATGGTTAGGAAGATTTTCCTTCCATTTAACTTGAACACTGCCGGTTACTGTCATCTGTGGAGAGAAAGTTTACCTTTGTACAGCTCCAAAAAAAAGACTGTGTCTTTATTTTTGCAAAATTTGGTGTATTGTCCAAAATTTTCATATCCTCTCTGACTGTAGAAGTTTTTTCTGAATGTGATATTTATAAAATGCTTAAATGCTAGTCACTTATATGTCCAGTCCTTAAAATTTTTTTTAGTGTTAAAAATCTTTGGAACTCCAAAAATGAAAAAATTAATATAAAAGGTAAAATGATTTTATAGTATGTTAGGAGCTCTTCTTTGACTCAAGCTTCTCCTCTATAAAATTATTCCTTTTATTTATGTCTACTGTTAAATAGAATTACTATAGTAAAGCCATAGTGAGTTGAATATTTGAGTCAAGTGTGGCTGCCTTGATTTCAAGGATGATCTGGTCAATCTGGGGAGACACTGGTTTTCACATTTGTAGGCCCACCCAGCTAGTTTTTAACAGTGAAGAAGTGTTTAGCAATTATCAGTTGAATGAAAACAGATCATAGCACAAATTCCTTTCAACCATTTACCCCAAATGTTTGTATAGAATCTTAAAGTTTACAAGGTGTATTTACAGATGCCATATATATATATATATATATATATATATATATATATATATATATTATATAATATATATAAAATTCACAAAATGCTGGTAGGTGTGGGGCAGTGATTCTTTTCTCAGTTTTCCAGATGAAGAAACAGAAGCCCAGAGTGGGGTAAGGGTCAAGTCAAAGACCCCCTAAAGGGTCAAAACATCAGATATTTAGTGTCCTTTCCACCTCACCTCTAGGGAAGCCATTCACAATTCCTCTCCTCCTACTAGTGAATCACCCTTCAGAATTACACTGATTCCACAGTGGGAAGCGCATCTGTAGGATGCTTTATAGGAATACATCAGAATGACAGAGACGAAGATCATTGTCATGTTCTACTTTCAGATACCGCCGAAGAGCTCATGTGACTCCCAAGTCTTATCTCTCCTTTATAAACGGTTATAAAAACATTTATGCTGAAAAGGTGAAATTTATCAATGAACAAGCTGAACGTATGAATATTGGTAAGCAGAATGGAATCTTTTAAGGACTTTTTCATAGGAATCTATATATATAGATGCCTGTGAGGGTCATTTACCTTTAAGAAGCTCCAGGCAGAAGAAAATCCAAACAGACGGGGCCAATTTTTTCTCTCCAACCATTTTCTCCTGGCCCTTTCAACTGGATCCACACCGTCGGGCTGGGCGTCCTCATAGTCACTGAGCCCCTGCCTGCAGGTAGAGAAACTACCAGTTCTTGGAAAGCCAGTTCTTGGAAACTGACCACAACTTCAGTTTTTGGTTTCATTACACTTTGCCTTGACTTGCCTAAACTTTGCCATGTCAATGCTTCTCAGATTTCTAACAAAGGAAAAGGAAAAACAAATCAAAACAAAAAGAGAGAGTTTTCCTGAGCAATGGATGTCTGTGTCCAAGACATGTAATATAAGCGGGAAAATTATAAATTGGAGCAAGTTATATGTCCAGAAAACATTTGGTCCAAACAGGCCAAAAAGAAGTGGTTTTTTTTCCCCCGCTTCTCCTGCAAAAAATGTGGTGCCCTAGCATAACTAAACTCCAAGGTCTATGCAGTTATGTGATGGAAAGAAACACTGTGCAAGAAACTGTCCTCTGTTTTTCTCATGGTTCACCTTCTTGTGGCTCTCCATAGGATACTCTATAATCAGCGGTCAGCTGGAGCTACCTGGACTGGCTCTGGAGAGATAGTTAAATTCTTAAGAACTTTATGATCTAGTCATTAAACACAGCCTTTATTCAAAACATTAAACACAGTCTTTATTCAAAACATGTAAACTCACAAATAAGTTATATTTTAAGAAGGCAAGTTGCTCAAAATTTATCATATCTTAATTATTTTCACTCTGTTTTACTGCTATTCATGTTCTTGAGGTTAATTATTTTTATTCTATCAGTACGGTAGACATAAAATGGAGTGCTACTGACAGTCTCTTGGTGGCTTAAAATCAGCCATGGTGGGAATATTTACACCATGGGAATTGGAAAACATGCAAATGAGTGTTCCCCCCTCTCCCCAAGAGACCCAGATGCTAAACACTTACCAACACACCACCGTCTAGAACTCAGTTGCAATGTGAGAAATCCACTTAACCAGCTCTTTTGCTCTGTGGTACTGAGAGCCTTGGAGCCAGCTGCACAAGGTTTAGCTGCTTGTTTCATTTTCATAGCAAAGAAAACCACAAAATGATGACTATATTAGCTGTTTCATTTGCCATTCCAGCTGCAATGTGCTTCAAAGGCAAAAAAAAAAATGATATTTACATCATTAAAAATGATGTTTGCAAAGCCAAGGACAGCACTAAATTGTCAAATAAGTTAGTTACCTGACTAAAGTAATCTTAGTATGGCATTGTGACTTTCCCTTCAATTTAGCTGGGTGGTGTTCTTCACCCCCTGCTGAAACTCTCAGAGATTTGGTCAGTATTGTTGCTTCTAATATATGAATATTAAAAAAATTTTTTTAAATGTTTATTCATTTTTGAAAGACAGAGACAGAGCACAAGCAGGGGTGGGACGGAGAGAGAGGGGGACACAGAACCCAAAGTAGGCTCCAGGCTCTGAGCTGTCAGCACAGAGCCCGACGCAGGGCTTGAACTCACGAACCGTGAGATCATGACCTGAGCTGAAGTCAGATGCTTAACCAACTGAGCCACCAGGCACCCCTATATGAGTATTTTTTAAGCATTTGTCCATAAATAATTATCTTGTGTTATAATCCTGGTACAGTGCCTTGTAAATAGTAAATATTGAACAAATATTTGGGATGTCCATATTCTAAGGAAAAGTGTATGTGTGTGTATTTGCAAAGGTCTTGATAAGCTTATGGAGGCAAGTGAATCTGTTGCTAAGCTCTCTCAGGATCTTGCGGTAAAGGAGAAGGAGCTGGCAGTGGCTTCCGTAAAAGCAGATGAAGTGAGTGGCATTTACTTTATAACTAGTGATGAAGAATATTATTCCGTATTTTAAAAAGCATCATTTAAAAATGTTATTAAAAATGGTTAATATATAAACCCATAGACTATTTTTTTTCTTTAAAAAAATTTTTTTTAATGTTTATGTATTTTTGAGAGACAGCGCACAAGTAGGGGAGGGGCAGAGAGAGATGGAGACACAGAATCCGAAGCAGGCTCCAGGCTCCGAGTTGTCAGCCCAGAGCCTGATGCTGGGGCTTGAACCCATGAACCATGAGATCAAGGCCTGAGCCGAAATTGGATGCTTAACCAACTGAGCCACCCAGGTGCCCCAACCTGTAGGCTATTTCTCGTGAGATAATGTTCACAAAGACCATTACATATTTTTGTTTAACTTCCACCAAGGCACACCTAAATTATTATATCCTCCACCTGACTTTCTGTCTTCTCTGGCTCTGTCTCTCTTTATATAATTTTTATAAAAATTTTTATAAATTTTTTATAAATGCATAGAAATTTGTTTATATAATTTTTATATAAAATTTTTGCTTGACTATAACTTATACTTAAGTTTTCTCTTTAAGGTCCTCTCATGCTCTAAGTTTCTAGGATGGCCCAGGTCTCATCTAAAGTTTGTGTCAAGGAGGGAAAAGCTAATAGGAATTGTTGGTGGAGTTTAAAAAAAAAAGATACTCCTCTTAAGTTGATAGGGATATATGGTTGCTGCTCCTTCTTCTGTGACCCTACCAGCCTGTGACTGCTTTCAGCTTCCACTCACTGAGTTGGTTAAGAGTGGATACGTAAATCTTAACCCTTAGCCAGTTACTGAAGTAAGAGAGATAGCATAGGACAGGATTTTAGCATAGTCCTGTCATATTGTAGGTGCTCAACAAACATGAGCTATTTTATGTTTTTTACGTGGGCATTAATATGGTTTCTGACCTTATTCCATCATCTATATTTGAATTGTGTTAATTTTCTAGAAATTACATACAGTGGAAATACCATTTTCCTGAAAGCTTAAAATGTTTATGTATATAGCCTATAGATATAAAAATATACATATATAAAAATATACATTGAGAGAGTGAGGGAGAGAGAGAGAGCGAGCAGGGGAGAGGGGCAGAGGGAGAGAGAGAATCTTAAGCAGACTCCATACCCAGTGCAGAGCTGACACAGGGTATGGACCTGTGTCCATAAAGTAACTGTGTGTCCCATGACCCCGAGATCATGACCTGAGCCAAAATCAAGAGTCACGCGCTCAACCAACTGAGCCACCCCAGCGCCCCTTATTTATATATTTGTAAGCCTTAGGAGAAGACTGCAAGGGACCATTTAAAGGAGTTACTGTAATACACCTTAAAGCATAAATTAAAGAATATATATAAAATATACATAGGGAATCAATTTGCTTTTATTTGTGTTTTATATTGTATCAAATAAATGTTCTTCCACTACTCGAATCTGTAAATTTTGCTCAGGAGATACCTATTTGCCCTCATGTGTTCCCTCGATTTAACAGGTGTTAGCAGAAGTCACAGTAAGTGCTCAGGCTTCAGCCAAAGTCAAAAATGAAGTGCAGGAGGTGAAAGACAAAGCCCAAAAAATTGTGGATGAAATTGATAGTGAAAAAGTAAAAGCTGAGACCAAGCTGGAGGCAGCTAGACCGGCCCTGGAAGAAGCAGAGGCGGCCTTGAACGTGAGTGTGTGCTGTGACCTGCTCTCAGCACAAGTCCCAGCCAGAACCAGGTTTCATTCTGTGAAATTCACTGCAGGACTTCTAGAATCTGAAAACTGAATTGAATTCTAATGTGCTTTATAATCTCTGAGTCTGAAGACAAATGTTTCTGCCGGTTCAATTTTCTAAGTTCTAATTTTTTTTAAGTCTTCAGCCCCTATAACTTACTATTTTCGTTCCATAAATCAGCCTTCCATGAGATCTGAGAAATAATGGTGATTAATGGCCTAAGCAATAGCATAAGGGATTCAGATTATATAGAGAGCCTCCTCAGTTCCTCCAAAGCATCCCCTCCAGATTATATTACTTGCCCTTTAAAAATCTTCTTGTGGGAGCACCTGGGTGGCTCAGTCGGTTAAACATCTGACTTCAGCTAGGTAATGATCTCGCAGTTCATGAGTGCAAGCCCCATGTCAGGCTCTGTGCTGACAGCTTAGAGTCTGGAGCCTGCTTTGGATTCTGTGTCTCCCTCTCTGACCCCCAACCCCCACCCCCCCCCCGCTCGTGCTCTCTCTCTTTCTCAAAAATAAATAAACATTAAAAAAATTAAAACAAAATCTTCTTGTGGGTTCCAGTGGCTGTTGGGATAAGGTCCCCAGCTAGCCATCCACATCTGTGAGGCAACATGCAGTTGTCTCTTGCGACCACCACTTCTTAAATACATGATCTGGCGTAAATTTACTTTACTTTTTTGTGTCTCCATGGCGATTATAATTCCTCAGTGATCCTTGAAGGATCAATTTAAACATTAAAGGTAATGAATACAGTTTGCTGGGCACATAGAAAGTACTGAGTAAATATCAGTGCTGCTGTTGGTACTGATAATCTGGCTCCTGTCTACCTCTTGAACTCTTCTGTCATTCTTTCTCTATACATGGTATGGTCCAGCCATGCAGAAACATCCGTAGGCTTCTGGAAGAATCGTGGTCTGTTTAAATGTCTCTTTCTCTGCCAGAAATGCTTTTCCTAACTTACATTGCCTAATAAGAGGCATTCTCCAGGACAAGGCTCATCCTTTCTAGAAAGTGTTCGACTCTTCTGGCTCTCCTTTGTTTTTCCTGTCACCTCTCTGCTTCTATCACGATGATAATCCTAGTTTAGGGTGATTATACCTTCTTTCTTTTCCTCCAAAGATTATGAGGACAAGGTTATTTTTCTTTCTTTCTTTCTTTTTAAATGGGAGAATGCCTATGTTTGTTGAATGAATAGATTTATGATAATCATTTAATAAAATTGTGGCAAAGATCAGGACACATTCTCGACACCCCACTCCCTTTAAGAATCCTACAGTAACTTACAAGACAGAGAAATCACTGAACAAATGATTCTTAGGTGATTTTATTGGTCATGTTATGTTCCAATCCTTCTTGCCTTGAATATCAGGTAATATTTTAAATCCAGCTCACAGATAGAAACTTTGAAAAGTATTTTTATAAGCCATATGTTTTAATAACTTCTCTTTTCTCCTTTGAATTTCTTCCCCTTGGATAGATAGGGCAGCCCTTAGAACAAAGACTGAAGGTTAGGTTTCTGATATTCAGAGCCTTCCTTCTCTTTTTTAATATCCACACATAGAGTATGTGCTTTGAAGATGCAAGTTATCTAAATGTTACCCATCAATGAGGCGTGTTGCTCACAGAGGTCTGGGGTGGTGGGTAATGAATGGTAGGGATATTCTACAGCAATTATTTGAGGGCAACAGGAGAAAAAAGAATAAAAACAAACGGAAATCCCAAGATAACAATGAAAGAGCCATTATGCAAAAATTTTGGGATATAAACCCTTAAAGGGATAAGGTCAGGGGATGGGAAGAACATACATTTTAAAGTTTTCTACTTTTGTTATTTAAAAGCATTAGATTCCTGTGTGATTATTAATACTGTTCAACAAAAAATACGTTGATTTCCTAATCCCAAATACAGACTATCAAACCAAATGATATTGCCACAGTCAGGAAACTTGCAAAGCCCCCGCATCTTATTATGAGAATCATGGACTGTGTTCTGCTACTATTTCAAAAGAAAATTGACCCTGTCACTATGGATCCAGAAAAACCTTGCTGCAAACCATCCTGGGGAGAGTCATTAAAAGTAAGTAAAAATCTTTGCAAGACCAATGAGATTCATCAGGTGTCCCCAGTCCAGGACATTCAATATAGACCAGACAAGCTGGCAGGCAGTAATTGATAATTGTGTAATGAAGAGTTTATCTTAAACTGCACCCCCTAAAGTATAAGTGGGGAAAGATTTTAAAGCCAAATGCCTTCTTTTCGTAAAAAGTGTCCAGAACCCGAGGCTAGCACTGGCACGGTCTTGATGTCAACCCAACTGAGTCTCTGAAAGGGAGCTTCCATGGTTGGTGACATTCAGATGCACCCACTGGATGGGAAGCTCACATATCTTTTCTTCCTTACTCTTTTACCGTGGTAATGGGAAGACAATTTGCAGTTTACAGATTTAGGTCGACTGCTGTCAATCTTGATTTGTATGTTTAAGAGGGTGTCGGTTGTTACTTCTTTGGAAGAAACTTCAATTTCGAAATATATACTAACTCAGGAAGAAAGCATTGATTTTCTCCCAGAACGTACAGGTTGTGCTACTATTTTTCAGTTAATGAGTGCAACAGGGTTCCTGTGGAGCCTTCAGCAGTTTCCCAAGGATACTATAAATGAAGAGACTGTTGAGTTGCTGCAGCCATATTTTAACATGGATGATTATTCTTTGGAAAATGCCAAAAAAGTCTGTGGGAATGTGGCTGGCCTGCTGTCCTGGACCCTTGCTATGGCCACATTTTATGGTGTCAACAGAGAGGTGTTGCCTCTGAAGGTAAGAGTTTCCCTCTGCCTCCTAGAAAATCAGTGTTCAGTAAAAATCAGTCATCAGTATTACTGCTATGAGAAGACAAAGCAAAGCAGCATTTTGACTAATAAAGATCTATGTCGCCATTTTGCTAAATGTTTCCTCTTTTCTTCATGTCTTCTTGTGGTTTCTCATTTTCTTTACATCTGTTACGTGTTTCTGGGCATCACAGACAAGAAATCAAAGCCAGCTTGTTAACTTAAAGCAGGAAATGAATTCAGTGCAAGTAATAATTAAGCTGTCATAAAAGAAAACTTGCCATTTCTTTAAAGTTTAAAGAGATTAGGTTTGGAGATAGAATTTGATTACTAGTTTCCAAACAAAGTTTATAGAAATTAAGGTCAACACCCCAAAATATTTGAAATTTAAAAAGAGGGGGAGGGTGGGGGGAACCCTTGTTTCTAAGAAACAAACGAACAAACAAAATTTTGAAAGATCGCTCACAAAAGAAGAGAAATCAGGATGTTACAGACTTCCCACAACCCTAAATATTAGAATGTAATGGGGAGATATATGCAGGGTACTGAGGAAATTGCTGTGGTCCAAGAATTCAATAACTGGTCAAGCTGCCCTTCATGTATAAGGGAACAAAAAGACATTCTTAAGGATGCAGTTTAAGTACTGAATGGTAAATACACACACACACACACACACACACACACACACACACACACACTCCATGTATACAAGGGCAACCTGTTCTTCAGGTCAGAGGGAACAGAATGACATTCTCAAGAGTGCGAAGGATTCATAAAATACACCACCCAGATACATATTAACCTCCCGCCCCACCCCCACCATAAAGCTAAAAGAGGGGAAAGTGGTTGCTCTGTGGAATGGAAAATGATGAGCAGGTGAGCAGGGTGTTGTGGGTTTTCATAGTAAGCCTTATAAAAATGGCTGCCTTTTTTTTTTTTTAGTTTATTTATTTATTTTGAGAGAGATGGAGATAGTGAGATCAGGGGAGGGGCAGATAGAGAAGGAGAGAGAGAGAGAGAGAGAGAGAAAGAGAGAGAATCCCAAGCAAGCTCCGCACTGCCAGCTCAGAGCCACATGCAGGGCTCGAACTCATGAAACTGTGAGATCATGACCTGAGCTGAAATCAAGAGTTGGACGCTTAACTGACTGAGCCACCCAGGTGGCCCTGAAGATGGCTGTCTTTTAAAACTGTGCGCATAGGTAACTTTGAGAAAAATAGAAAAGAAGTTGAAAATAACTAGGTGGCTCAGGTCATGATCTCATGGTTTGTGAGTTCAATCCCTGCATCGGGCTCACTGATGTCAGCTCGGAGCCGACTTTGGATCCTCTATCCCCTTTTCTCTCTGCTCCTCCCCTGCTTGCACTTTCTCTTCCTCAAAAATAAATAAACATTTTTTAAAAAAAATAAAGTTTTAATAAAGGAAAATGATGAGAAAATGTAACAATCTACTCCAACAAAAAGATTCCAAGGGATGTAGAATTTAAGAAAAAATGCACTTATAAGAACAGAGTTAATTTTTACTAAAAATTGTGATCTATAGTGAGACTTAATTATAATTAGGCTTTTTGTAATAAATAAGATGTTACCAAATTACAAAAAGCAAAATGCATTCATATTTTAAGTGGATATTAACACAGGTAGTATTGCAATTTGAGATTGTGCAGAAGGCTGGTTTTATGAGTGTGTGATCTGTGCACACAGGACTCTGTGTTTAGAAGGGTCCGTGCTTGGCTTAATGGTCACTGTCACCTTCTTGAAGTTCTTAATAATTATTTAACCAGAGGCCCCACATTTTAATTTTGTACTGGGCCCTGCAAATTACATAGCCAGTCTTTTGCAGCCATAAACTAGTAATTATATAGAGATTTTACACTTTATCATTTTTAAGGTTGAATAGCTACATTGAACTTTCTTGAATATGAACAAAGAATAGGAAGTTATTTCTAGTGACCAAGAAACATTTACAAAAATTGATCATACTCAATGCTAAAAGAAGACTTTGATTCAGTTCCCAAAAGCAGAAATTGTCAAGGCCTCATTCTCTGATTATAAACAATAAGATTACACAGTTTTCATTAAAAAAAAAAAAAAATCCAGCCACTTCTTTTTAGAAAATGATGACAAAAAGCTAGTTACCAAAGCTTTTGTTATGTGGCCCAATGGCACTTTCTTAGCTCTTAAATTAATTAAACTAAACACTCCAGAACATACTTGCTTATAAATATACATACACACAAAACTTAAGGAAAGTGGAATAGAACCAAAAAAAAAAAAACCATTAAAAGTTAGAGAAAAGTAGGGGCGCCTGGGTGGCTCAGTTAGTTAAGCGTCCGACTTCAGCTCAGGTCATGATCTCATGGCTCATGAGTTTGAGTCCCGTGTTGGGATCTGTGCTGACAGCTCAGAGCCTGGAGCCTGCTTTGGATTCTGTGTCTCCCTCTCTCTTTGCCCCTCCCCAGCTCACACTCTGTCTCTCTCTCTCCTTCAAAAATAAATAAACATTAAAAAATAGAGAACAGTAGCAGAATTAAATAATTGGTGCTTTGCAGAAACAAAATATAAGATACATGTTGTTGGAAAATATAATCCAGAAGAAAATACATATACTCACAGATGCATAGATTTAAATAATTTTAAACAGTTATATGTAAATACATGAGAAACTTTCAATTTAATAATATTAATAGTAATTTAATATTTCCTGTGAAAAAGGGCTAAATTTAGATAAATTAAACATTGGGAAAGAAAATGAGAATGTTATCAAAAAGCTTCTACCTCACAAGGCTTTAGGGCTATATTATTTTATTGATTCTTTTAAAGTTCTAAGAAACATATAATTCTCACTCGCTGTAGGATGTAGAAAAAGATGAAACTCTACCATTACAGTAATTTCATTTCAAAATGTCTTTACGAAAGGAACAACCCAAAATGCTCACATGCCCAATAGCATTATTTATAATAATTTAAAATGGTGGGAGGGGATGTCAAAAATAGGGCAAAGGTTAAATAAATTATGATACATCAAAATAGTGTGATATTATGCAGCCATATTGCTAATGTCTATGAAAAAGTGTTTAAGGACATGTTTAAGGAGAAATGATTACACCATATTAAGTGACAAAGAAAAAAACTAGAAAATGCCAGTTATCACCTTTTTAACACAATACTCACAGACTATCTCTGGGTAAAATCATGGGTAATTTGTATTCTCCTTTCTATACATTGCTGCATTTTTCATGTTTTCTGTATCAAACATGAATAATTAAAAGAAAAAATAGAACTTTAGTGAAATATCTCCAACACTCCAGCTGAACACACAGAAACAGATGACCTCAACATACCATCTTGGGCAAAAATTGTGTAATTCATGTTATTATTTACCAATTAAAACCATAAACAGAGGCACCTGGGTGGCTCAGTTGGTTAGGCGTCGACTTTGGCTCAGGTCATGATCTCGGATCATGAGTTCGAGCCCCGCATCAGGCTCTCTGCTGTCAGTACAGAGCCTCCTTTAAGTTCCTGTGTTCCTCTCTGTCTCTGTCCCTCCCCCGCTCATGTGCACTTTCTTTCTCTCTCAAAAACAAATTAAATTTAAAAAATCGTAAAGAAACAAAACAAAAACACAAATATTGGGCAGACCTAATACAAGTCCATACAATTACCTCTTCTTCCTTGTAAGGCTAACCTGGCCAAGCAGGAGGGCCGCCTAGCAGTCGCCAATGCTGAGCTGGGGAAGGCACAGGAACTGCTGGATGAGAAACAAGCCGAGCTGGATAAAGTACAAGCAAAATTTGATGCAGCAATGAATGAGAAAATGGTGAGATTAAGTATACAAAATTATGGAAACAACGTATCAAAATTTTACACAAGTATGTGTTGTATTTGGAAATGAGGCACATGTTTATGACCAAAAAAAAAAGTATTTACCTGACTGCCCTTCATTGGCTATGGCTACCTGTTTTCGATTTTTGACACTTTAAAGCTTTTTTTGTGTTTTTAATCATCATTTTCGGTAAGAGTAAGCTGCGATGTCATACCCTAAGGGGACTGATTTGGAGGTTAGAAAATTGGGTTTGAGATTCGGTGCAGAAACTTATTCACTACGCAGCTGGAGGCAACTGATGGAGCTTTATCTGTCAGATGGGGACCCTAACATGACCTCGTGGGACAGGGGCCCCAGGAAAAAGAAAGCCCTGATCTGCACTGTTTGCTGATTTCTGTGGCATAGATACTCCCACCACTGCCAGTTTTAAGCTACTGATGCGCTGACAGTGAACACATGTTTGGAAACAGGTGCACAGCAGCGCATTCTCATATACTGTACTGTTACATGTTTAGCACTGTTACTTACTGAGCCCTACTACATACCACCATGCAGGTGCAGTGCTGACTTGACCTGAAGTACATAGATAAAAAAATGTAGCAAATAGTAAGGAGGTGATGGGTTTTTATTACTTGTTACCTTTGCTTTTAATATAGCTTAATTGTAAGCGCATATATATTTTTTCTTTTTTAAAATTTAATTTCAAGTTAGTTAACATACAGTGTGGTTTTGGTTTCAGTAGAACCCAGTGATTCATCTGTTACATATGACACCCAGTGCTCATCCCAACAAGTGCCTTCCTTAATGTGCATCATCCATTTAACCCATTCCCCCCCGCCCCGCCCCACCACCTCCCCTCCAGCAACCCTCAGTTTTGTTCTCTGTATTTAAGAGTCTTTTTCGGTTTGTCTCTCTCTCTGTTTTTATCTTATTTTTTCCTTCCCTTCCCCTATGTTCATCTGTTTCTCAAATGCCACATAGAAATGAAATCATACGATGTGTTCAACACCATCCAAGTTTTCTGGAAATGTCATAATTGGCTCTTCTGAGTTGATAAAAGCTGGCTGCAGCACATCACTGTTGTGTAGAGTTTTTCTGAGGAAAAGTAAAAACACTTTGTAAACTTCCAAGAACTCAGAATTATCAAATCCAAGACTTAAAATGGTGTATTGTATTGATCTGATTGTGTTTTGAAATCACTGAATAGAAATACTGTATTAATTTATGTGATTCGGAGTCTCTCTTACAAAATCGCTTTCCTTGAAATTTCGCAAGATAAAATAACTATATGATTAAGTAATTGCCAGAATTTAACATGTAAAGCTTCACTCACATTGCTTTTTCAGATTATATTTATTTTGCAAATTAGGAAATTCCCTCATATGTGTTTATGTGTGAATACAGTGAATGTTTGATTAAGCACTTAAGGAAGTTCTTTGAGACACTCTCCCTTTATGAATCCAGGATTTGCTAAATGATGCAGATATGTGCCGGAAAAAGATGCAGGCAGCTTCCACTCTCATCGATGGGCTGAGTGGAGAAAAGGTCCGATGGACCCAGCAAAGCAAAGAGTTCAAAGCCCAGATTAACAGGTATAAACTTTGGCCTTTGCTATAATTGCTTTCCTTCTTAATCATCACTCCAAACACCACCTCTTTGTGACATTAGAGAAAATAAAATATATCTCCCCAGTGAAGCGCTTCACTCCCTCATCGCCCTACCAACCATTTCTGAATCTCACAGCTTAAGTCACACACTCTCAGTAAAACAAAGAGGGATGAAACGTTTGTGAAACACGTTTAATCTCAATTTTGGTTCAGCAGTGTGGGGTTTTAGTACGAGAGTTCTTCTGATACGGTTTGGCTTTTCCAGAACCATCTACATACGTTGTCCAGTGCTATACTCTTAATCTCAGTGATTTTGAACGTGTGGATCAGTGGTTTGCTCTAAACACAAGGCAGACTTGTGCTCGTGTCTGCTGGTGTCCTCAGAAAAGTGGAAGAGGGGAATGAGAGAGGAGTAGAGAATGGCAAGAAGTGGGAGGAACAGAGGGGGAACAGGACTGGGAGAAGAAAATAATTTTATTAAGACTGAATCTGAACAGGACCAAGGCATGGGAAAAGGATGCTTTTTTTCCCTCGGCATCAGGGCTCTGGACCTGCAGGCTTCAAGGAAGCAGTTTCTCTCTTGTTCCTTGGTCTACACCACATGTGACCCCTCCTACCCGCATTTGGGTTTGGGGGCTCCCTCTTGCATGGTCTCTCCATGTCTGGTTTCGAAGTGTTAAGCAGGAAGCAGAGAAGGATTTTGCCTAGTAACATGGACTAGTACGTGGCCTTTCATACTCCTTAATGGGAGAGCTCGCATGTGTCAGGTGACTCACTTTGTCTCGTTTCCTAACAGACTTGTAGGTGACATTCTTCTGTGCACTGGATTCCTTTCCTACCTTGGTCCTTTCAATCAGATATTTAGGAACTATTTGCTTAAAGATCAGTGGGAGATAGAGCTGAGAGCTCGGAAGATTCCTTTCACCGAAAACCTGAATCTTATTTCAATGTTGGTGGACCCGCCAACCGTAAGTGTCACTTTCCTTATAATACTATTTGAATTTCAGTCTTATTTAGTAAGAAATCAAGGTACACCTAAGTTTTTCCCTTTTTTTTTTTCATTTAATTGAAAAGATTGTTTTGAAAATGCTTAAGAATTACTGAAAAAAACAACCACTTTTTTTTGGTATAAAAGTTCCTTTCTCTTTAAGAAATCTTGCTTTTAAAATATTTTCAATTGCACTCCTGTGAACTAAAAGGTCATTCGTGGGGGCACCTGGCTGTCTCAGTCAGTGGAACGTGCACCTCTTGAGCTCAGGGTCTTGAGTTCGAACCCCACATTGGGGGTAAATTGCATAAAAAAATAAAATCTTCCAAAAAAAAAAAAAAAAGATCCTTCATGAATTATAGGCTTGGTAATATTGAGTTCTTCTTATAACTTTCCATTATTTACACCACTCCTCTTAAGTCACACTCTCTTTCAAACATTTTAGGTGATTATAGGCATTAGCTAGGCCGTAAGTACTGGTATTAACCTTCTTCCGATGATTAACCATCTTTTCGTAGTGTCCAACAGCATAGCACAACAGCCCTTTGTGGTATCACTGAGTGATGGCACGTCCCGCTGCACTAGCCTTCCTTGCTGGAAATTTGATGCCACTGTCAATTTTAAGTCTATCTTGCAGAGCTCCTATGGCATTAAGTGGTTTCCAGCCAATTTGTATTCATGAGCTGCTTTCTGATCTGTAAACATGTTCCCCAGTGGCTGTTTCCTGAGGGAAGTCATGCTATTAGTTTCATGTTATCTGCATTTAAAAGTTAAAAAAATTAATCTTTTCCAATTCAAACAATGTTCAACTGGTTGTTACAGGGACTAGATAATGTACTAAAGATGCAACGGACACTGATGAGGCAAAGCAGGCCAGGATATTAATTATGACCTTTGGGGGCTGTTAGGATAATTTAATGAAGGTGGAAGCTGGTTGATTCTTTGGACCCCAGGTGATCTTACTGACGGCATGGAGGCAGGCTGGCAATTCCCTTGTAATTCGGAAAGGAAATATATTTTTTTTAAGTTTGTTTGTTAATTAATTAACTAATTAATTTAAAAGTAATCTCTGCCTCTGCCCCCAACGTGGGGCTCAAACTCATGACCCCGAGATCAAGAGTCACACACTCTTCTGACTAAGCGAGCCAAGCACCCCAGGAAACATATATATACATGTATATATATATTTTAAATGTTTATGCATTTATTTATTTGAGAGAGAGCAAGTGGGGAAGGGCAGAGAAGGAGAGAGAATCCCAAGCAGGCTCCGCACTGTCAGCTCAGAGCCTGACACAGGGCTCAATCTCATGAATGGCGAGATCATGACCTGAGCTGAAATCAAGAGTCCCATGCTTAATCAAATGAGCCACCCAAGTGCCCCGGAAATATATATATATTTAAATCATTGATGAGCACCTGCAAATATAATACCTTATCTGTCATAAATTCTCTGCCTTCAGCTATACAAATCCTGCCCCCCATGTAAACAAAGCCAAAGGGCAGGAAGGGGAGTTTTCTGAGGTTTAACCCCTGGTGCTTATCTTTCCTGACATGTCAATATTTCATCATCTCCACCAACTCCACCATCCACCTAGTCTTACTGTATTTTGAGCCCCTATGGTCTCTGCATGTTGAACAACAATGCTTCAAAAATTCATAGATTTCGTAATATTTCCTCATAAGTTTGAAGATATATAACATAAAGGACTAAACCCTGGTCTTGGGTTATTAGAGAAGGATTTGTTAGGTTATAAATTTATTTTTTTTAGGTGAATGTTATTTGGTTCATATTTACAAGTTTGAGTTTTTTTCTACGTACCCATTGCATAGTCTCAATGGAAAAAAAATATATTCTAATATTAAATTATTTTAATATTGTGGCACTCTTAATTAATAATGAAAGCATTCTTGTTCTCCTCTGACTGGCCATATCCATTTCTTGTTATTTAGATTGGGGAGTGGGGGCTGCAGGGATTACCAGGAGATGACCTCTCCATTCAGAATGGCATCATTGTGACAAAGGCCACCAGATACCCACTCCTCATTGACCCACAAACTCAAGGCAAAACTTGGATTAAATCAAAGGAAAGAGAAAATGACTTGCAGGTATGTGCTGCTTGGTATATGGGAAAGCAATCTTAAAATCATGAAATTTCCCCTGAAATTTCAGCTGAATCTGCCAGTCATAAAGTTGTCATCTCTGTGACAATTGCTTGTTAATTTACACCCTTGAGTTTTATAACAGTGGTTTAGGGCAAGAGCTTGGATTATTTTTCCTTTTGGTTTCTCTCATGATGTTCTCTTCTCTCTGTCCCTTTCCTGGTTCTATTGCCTTCGTCTGTGTTGGATATGGCTTTTATTCGGGGCTTTGGGCTTGGGCTTACAGGGAAGCAGTAAAAATAGAACTCCTGGCTCCTCAGTGTAAGGCTATTTGCACCAACCTAGCTCAGGCACTTGGTTCTCCACACCATCCTAGAGTCCAGTTTTGGACTTGGGGTCTAATAAGGTGTTAATTATAAGGTAGAGGTAAACAAGGGCAGGATTCCAGCATCTCGGATTTACTGTCAATATTTTGATTTAACTACCAATATAGACTATTCACTGTTTCCCAGACAGTGTTCCCAGGGTTCTGAGTCTCCTGTCTCCATATTTTTGCTTAAACTATTCTACTAACCAGGGTGTCTTTCTTCACCCTGTTTCCCACTTCACTTATATCCCAGATAAATATCTTGAATGTTCTTCAAAGCCCACACCTCCAACATGGCCTTCATCAAGACTTCCCTGTGTCCCCAGTTTAATATAGCCTGTCCTAAATGCTCACAATGTCTTGTTTGGATTTCCAACATGAACTTAGAGTCTGTCTTCAATTCCTGTTCGTTGCCCATTTGTCTTTTATCTTTACCGTATCCTAAACTTCTTGCCGGCAAGGTTTATGGTTTTATGCCATCTTTATATTTTCTGTACTGCTCTTTCAATAGGGTGGGGATTCTGATATTTATTGAACTTAAGTGGATTAATCAAAGTATAATGTCATTACAAGGAAAAAAACACAGAAAAATCATGTGATCATCTTGATAAATGCAGAAAAAGCACATGGTAAATTCAACACCCATTTGTGATAAAACTTCCAAGAAACTAAGAATAAGAGGAATCTTCCCTTAATCACATAAAGAGCATCTACCAAAAGCCTACAACAAACATCATTTAATGGTAAAATATTGAAAGATTTCCTTCTGAGATGAGGGCTTCATTGACACCTGGATGCTGCCTGGTGCTCAGGAACACCTCTAAGATACTCCCATCTTACAGATACTCGGGAACACAATGCATCAGTCTGTTTACTTACAAACCCCAGAGAAATCCCAGACAGGGTCAGAGAGTATAAACGGAAGAGGAGTGTTCAGGAAAATGAAGCCAGTGGGAATGTAGCTTCAGAGGAGCTGTCTTCACAGAAGGAATGCATGGGTGGAGTAAACAGGAGCATTCCTACCCCTGAACTTTATTTCCTGGATCCATGCAGCTAGAACGTGTCCCCTGTTCCATCCCTCTTGCCTCTTCTGACTGTCCATCTCCCTACTCATCCTGTTCTTAATGTTCCTGATCATAGCTTTGTCTGTCCATTTTGGCATTAAGCTCCTTGATAGCCTTCGATAATGTCCTTTCTGCTGTTACCCAGTCCCAGGAATCTTCTCGAGGAAGTAATAGAAATATGCCACAGATACTTAATGTATTTTTAAAGACATTGACTGCTGGAATGTAAGATTGAACTATATTCTCCTTACTCAGGAGACATTATTTTTAAAATATGTGGATAAACACATGCGCGAACACACATAAATGAAGACAGAATAAAACAAAAATAGTATTTCTTTTATTTGGGAAGGAAAACAGAATGAAAAATGAAACACTTTATAAATGAAAAACAAAACATGTATTGTATGCCTAGGACTACATTCTACCTTGGCAGCTTTGCCAAGATCACCTTCAACACCATCCCCAGAACCTTCAGCTCTGACTTCCAGAAAGAGAAGGTATTCATCAAGTTTCCCTATAAAGAATTCACTGACCACCTTGTAAAGACCCAATACCAGAGTATCTTTGCCAGGTGATCCAGGCTCTGTTGGTAGCTACCACTTAGGGTTACTGCACAAGAAAATTAGGTTAATTAAATATGAAATTATGACTCCAAGCCATTATTTCAAATTTATAAAAGGCATTGAAGTTGGCTAAAAGTTATCTTAAATAAATTGATAATTTGAAAATTATTATTTCTTTTTTTTTTAAAAATTTAATGTTTATTTATTTTGAGGGAGAGAGAGACAGAGTGCGAGCAGGGGAGGGGCAGAGAGAGAGGGAGATATAGAATCTGGAGAAGGGTCCAGGCTCCAACTGTCAGCACAGAGCCCGATGTGGGGCTTAAACTCACAAAATGCGAGATCATGACCTGAGCCAAAGTTGGGTGCTTAGCTGACTGAGCCACCCGGGCGCCCCAATTTCTTGGTGTATTAGGGTTCTCCAGAGAAACCGAATACATAGGATATCTATATGTAAATGCAGATATATAGAAAAAGATTTATTATGAGATATTGGCTCATGGGATTAGGGAGGCCAAGACGTTCCACAGTCTGTTGTCTACAACCTAGAGGTCCAAGAAAGCTGGTCATGTAGTTCTAGTCCAAACTCTGAAGGTCTGGGATCCAGGGGAGTAAGTAATAGGAGTCCCAATCCAAGTCCGAAGGCCCAAGAGCTGGTCGTTGATGTCCAAAGGCAGGAGAAGATGAATGTCTTAGCTCAAGCAGAGAGCAAATTTGCTCTTCCTCCACCTTTGGGCTCTATTCAGGCCCTCAATGGAGTGGATGATGCCCACCCAAGTAGGTGAGGATGATTTTCTTTTCTCGGTCTGCCTATTCCAAGACCAATCTCTTCTGGAAACACTCTCACAGACACAGCCTGAAATAATGTTTGTCAGGTACCTGGACAGCCCCTACCTCATTCAGATTGACACATGATATGAACCATCACGCTTAGGAAGGAAATCACAAAAATAGAGTTTACTCCTTAGGAAATAGAGCAGGACAATTATATTTCGTCTCATTGGGACCTTGTTTCATCTTGTTTAAAAAGCTGGTTAAAGCTCTTTGTTTAGATTCATTTACCTTGTCAACTCATAATGAGGTCTTTCACAGCTCATCATTTGTGTAAATAAAGCTATCCATCCAGGGAAACAAATTCCTTCATGTGCAGGATTTTTTTTCTTTTAGTCATTTCCTTCTTATCCAAAACAGGACAAGGGTAGGCTTATTTAATTTTTCAATTCCACATCTCTTTTTCATAGCAAGTGAGAGATAATATTTAAAACAATTTTTTTTAATGTTTATTGATTTTTGAGAGAGAGAGAGAGAGAGAGAGAGAGAGAGCATGAGCAGGGGAGGGGCAGAGAGAGAGGGAGACACAGAATCTGAAGCAGGCTCCAGGCTCTGAGCTGTCAGCACAGAGCCCAGTACGGGGCTCAAACTCATGAACTATGAGATCATGACCTGAGCCAAAGTTGGACACCTAACCGACTGAGCCACCCAGGCACCCCGAGATATAATATTTTTTAATTCCACTCTCTTCATGACCTGCTGTCCCAGCGTATCTTCCTTGTATCTTAGGATCAGCACTCACAGTGGCGTAGAGGCAATAGCTGAATCCAGTGGGTAGAGAATAAGGAGGTGGAGATTTAAGGACTGAACCTTGTGGAACCCTCACTTTTAGGCAGGGGGAGGGATCAAAGAAGTTAAGAGTTCAAAGCCGCTTAGCTAATGCGAAGATCAACCAGCCCAGTGTGTCTATTTTAACTAATCAACAAACACTGAATTAGAAATGGGGCCCCACCAGGCATTCAGAATTCTAATTTTTTACAAATGTAATGTAAAAAGTGAACATACAGTCTTTTAAGTTGATCTTATGGAAAGTGTCTATCATATTCTTCCATTGAGCCACTGTCAGAGACAGAATACATGGATGGACCCTTGGTTTGACTCAGTATATAATTTCTGATGCTCTTATGCTTATTTTTTTAGTTACTTGATCATCTTGTGAGTGGTCCTGAGGAGATAAATGAATAGCACAAATGTGCAAGTTACTTTGCTTTCTCTTAGTTACATTGTAACTAACTATGTAAGCATGACAGGTTTAATCCTTGATTACTTCTCTTCCATCTGTAGGAGCAGAGCTGTGACATTCCCTTTAAGGAATGCCACCTGACTCCTGTTTTGATCAGAGAGATTCAGTTGCACATCCAGGGCTTCCAGAAAGTCATGGCCTACCAAGTTTTGAAAATTAAATGTTCTTACTTTTATTTTTCCTAAGTAAGTCTTCCTATATAGCCCTTAAAATTCTTAGTCACTTGTCCAGCAAATCTCTTTGTTTCCATTAGGAATAAGCACATTCTTTGTAACATTTATGTAGTAATGAACTCTATTTCTAGGTAACATCTCTGAACCATAAATATTTCCGCACACACTTGGAAGACAGCCTTTCCTTGGGCCGACCCCTTCTCATTGAGGATATTCGTGAGGAGCTGGATCCAGCCTTGGATAATGTATTAGAAAAGAATTTCATTAAATCAGGCACCACATTCAAGGTGAGCTTCAGGGAAAGAAAAAAAAAAAAAGAAGAAGAAGAAGAAGAAAAGAACAATGGTGACATCTACTTATCTTTTTGAGTATAGCAGCGAAGGCACTTTCCTCGAGGTGGTAGTATTGGATACACTGGAAAAAATTATTTCCAAAATCATATTTAGTGTTTCCCTTATTTTTTAACAATATATGAAAAAACACAGGGAAGGGCAATATCTTGGTTAGAGTAGCCATTTAGCTGACACTAAATAACATATTAAGGACAGACATTGTCTGGTTATAATAATATATTAGTGTTACACACACACACACACACTATATATATATATATATATATATATATATATATATATATATAGTGTGTGTATATATGTGTATGTATATGTGTGTATATATATGTGTGTGTGTATACATATATACATATATATATATATATATATATATATGTTTGTATGTTAGCAGCTCTGAGAAAATTGGATTTATAAGCCATATACTCATCTATACAATAAAACCTCCGTGTTCTCACTGGAGAAAATGGCATTTTAATACAGTCTATGAACATTTCTTTATTCATTTCTCTCTTTATTAACTTTCAATTTAAACTCACAGACTTTGCTAGAAGCTCTGGATTGCTGTTTCCCATCGTCGGTGACATGAATCATTTTCAGAAGTGTTTCTTTTTTAATTGTGGCATTCTCTACCTTTAGGCTTCTTTCGTTTTATTTCTTTTTTTTTTTAACATTTAATTTTTTTTTAACGTTTTATTTATTTTTGAGACAGGGAGAGACAGAGCATGAAGGGGGGGGGGTGAGTCAGAGAGAGAGAGACACAGGATATGAAACAGGCTCCAGGCTCTGAGCTGTCAGCACAGAGCCCGACGTGGGGCTTGAACTCAGGGACCGAGAGATCATGACCTGAGCTGAAGTCGGCCGCTTAACTGACTGAGCCACCCAGGCGCCCCTCTTTGGTTTTATTTCTTGATGAATAACAGCATTTCTGATTGAGATTTTTCACTTTGGACAACTTAATTTCATGAATATCAGTGAATAAGTAAAGAATGCAGATTTTCTCATTAAACAAAATTTTATTTAGGAAAATATTTTTCATAATGTGAATTCTTTTATATGCCTTATTTAACATGCCAAAGGAGGGTGTAGGATTTTTATTCCTGAAGGTCTTCCTGAAGGTCTTTCAAAAGAACAGATCCTTATCTGTGGTGTGAAGGCATGGGGCTTGAAACTGTGGGAGTGCCTTATTGATGTGATTTCCAACCACAGGTAGAATCAAGATTAATTAAAAATTTAAGTCCTTTACAAATGGTATCATTTCCACCTCACTTTTAGATAGCGAAACCAGGTGTTTTTAAATGTACTGCAAATTGTAGTGTCTAAGATAAATGTTATATCTCTGGATAAAATGTTGGCATTTTTTTCCTTTGAAAATTTCTTTAATCTTTTCGGTTGTCAAGTATGCTTCTTTGAGGACTGTGAAATGCAAAGAGGGATAACACTTCCTCTAAACACCACAGATTTCCTCAGTAGGAAACAATTTCCTTAAGTGGGAGAAAACGGGCAAATCTGGGATGTGTCTGAGTTTTCCCTTATGCAACATTCGTTTGGGATAAATGTTTCATTTACTTTGCTTGGTGTCACGGCTAACAGCATCTTCCGGCAGGACCACAAATCTACATTATTTAATTATTTAAGATCAGCAATTAAAGTTTTACAACTTTTTCCTTTGCAATTCATCCAAATTTCCCAGCGCTGACCTCTGATAAATTCTTTCCAATTTATACCCAAATTCCTTTCCCTGTCCTTTAAGCTGTTTTTTGATTGTGTATTTGAATTGATATAGGTGAAAGTCGGTGATAAGGAATGCGATATCATGGATACATTTAAACTTTATATTACTACAAAGTTACCAAACCCTGCCTTCACCCCTGAGATCAATGCTAAAACATCAGTCATTGATTTTACTGTCACCATGAAAGGCCTTGAAAATCAGTTACTGAGGAGAGTGATTTTAACTGAGAAACAGGTAATAATTTCTCAAGGTAGAGGACTACTTCTCATAAATTATAATAAAAGCTTAAAATGTATTCTGAAATTGTTAAGTATATGAGAAAGAAAAAATTAAGCAAACTGTATTTACCTTCGTTAACATAAATATTTGTTTAGCTGTCTCAAGTCTTTCCAAGAAATCATGTACCGAATTCACCTGTCTTCCAACCCCAAACATGCGTGTGTGCGCGTACACACACATACACACGTGTGCGCGTGCACACACACACACACACCCTCACACTGCTCTTTCTGTTTTTGTCTTTCAACCTTGGGGTATGTTGGCTTCATGTCTATAGTCCCCTGGATGGGTGATCTTTGGTGTACCAGAAAAATTCAATAAAATAGTGATCCTGGAGAAAAAGAAATTGCTCTGAATGCGTATATTGCCACTGTAGAAGTTTCAACTACTACAGTCTGGTACTCTAATGATACAGAGAACCTAACTTTCATTTTAATTGAATAAAATTTGCATGAAAGCAGAGAAATTAAGTGTGATTGAGGGTTCCAATAAAACAAAGAACAACTTAAAACTTGAAGACTTTAAGAGACTGATACAAGATTAAACTAATTTTTAAGATAAATCTCAGGAAACATTTAATGTTATGCATAAAATATGCTTGCATAAAATGTAATTATACGTATTTGCATATAGAAAATATATTTGCATAAAATCTGAGAAAGATTATATTTGCTTACATAGAATTAACTTGAGTATTGAGGGTTCAAGGAAAGGGCAAGTTTAGCAATAATAAGACCGGAGAGGCTTAAAATGGGAGGGTGAGAAAAAGATTGGCAGCAGCAGACTTGGCAAGGAAAAGGGAAAGACAAGAAATAGGAACAGGTGCCACGGACACAGGAAAGACATTGGAAGAGGGAAAGAGAAATGATACTCACACCAGAGAAACAGACTCACGGGCGCCTGGGTGGCGTCCGACTTCGGCTCAGGTCATGATCTCACGGTCCGTGAGTTCGAGCCCCGCGTCGGGCTCTGTGCTAACAGCTCAGAGCCTGGAGCCTGCTTTGGATTCTGTGTCTCCCTCTCTCTCTGCTCCTCCCTGCTCATACTCTGTCTGTCTCTGTCTCTCTCTCTCTCTCTGTCTCTCATGAGCGCGTGTGCCCGTGTGCTCAAAAATAAATAAACATTAAAAAAAAAAAAAAAAAAGAAATAGAGAGACTCAGTAAAAGGAGAAGTGAAACCCTACCTGATTAACAGAGATGGTTACCTTGGGGCCGGCCCTCCCAGTCTGGTGGAGGGAAGGGGGTACAGTCCCACCTTCCATTCTCGGTAGCTGTTGGGTCTTCCAACAAAGAGTCTGGGGTTTCTGCAGTCCAGAAAGGGAGTCATGGCACTTCCACAGCCAGGCAGAGAGAGCATGGGCCTCATTGCCTCCTCACCTCTTAGGGCCACATGGTGCCTTCCTTCATGGTTTAACTGGTGCTGTTTATCTGTTCTGAGATGATTCCTCACTGGTCCGGTGTCCCATGCAGGCTGCACGAATTTCTGTAAGGCAGGCCACTCCCTGTTTAAAGTAGGCTACACTCTGTCCCCAGAGGGCCCCACACCTGATCTTCTAGGCTTCAGCTTCCCCTTCAAGGGATACATTAAGGTGCTTACTTCAATCTTGCTGGACACACACACACACACACACACACACACACACACACTTACTCTGCAGGAAGACATCCTGACCGTGATGTTTAACCCTCTTAGCTATGTTGCTCTTACACCCTCATTTTATGGAGGGACAGAGACCACAGAGAATAGGGTCTTAACCCATAAAAGCACATGGGCTTTCCACCCTGCCAGCCCTCCTAGATAAGCTTTACAGGTCATGCTGTAAAACCCACAAGTGTCTACCGTCCCGTGATTCTTGCTTTTCCAACGTGATTTCATTTTGTCCACAGACTCCTATACTGCCACCCAGAGGTGACCATTGTAATGGAAACAATGCATTAGGCATTCCCATGCAAATGCAGCCATGACCTTCATTGCCACCCCATCAATAGTAAAATGACAATAATACAACCTGTGCTGGAGTTGGAGGACAAGGGTATCAGACCTGTCTTTGCCAGTAACTAACCATGAGAATGATAATGGGATGTTATTTGGAGTTAATATTTCTGAGTCCTCAGTTTCCCCAGATATAAAACAAAGTTGTTGAACGAAATTTAGCACACTTCAATTTCACACATATTTATCATGCCAGGTCCTTTCTCTGCAAAACCTCAGGGCAAGGGCTCTAAGGAATACAAAGGTGAAGCAGATCAGCTCCTGCCCTCTAGACGCACAGGATCTCATTAGAGGGACCTAATCTACACACAGATTATGCCGCAAGCCATGGCCCGTGTAAAGACAAACCTGGTGCGGTGGCTTCTGATGGACAAATTGGTTTAAGAAGACTTTCTGAAAGTGGTAGAATTTCTGAAGTGGTTTTTCAAGAAATTTTCTCAAATATGTACCTTAAAAGCACTTTCTTTTAACATAATTCTAAGTACAGTGCATGATTCTATTTAAGGTCAGGAAAGAAAAGTGCTATAAAAAATGCTACGGAGGCAATTTCAATTCACTTTACGTTGAACCAAGAGTACTAAATCCATGTTAAATTTCCTGAGTTTGAAAATTGCACTATGCTTGTGCAACAGGATATCCTGGTTCTTAGGATGTTTGCTAAAGTTTTCTTAGGGGTAAAGGATCATGACATCAGCAAATGTTTCACCAATAATAATAATGGTGGTAAGTATTATATATATGTATATTATACATAAATACATATATAATATATGTATATTATACATATATTATATATATATATAGAGAGAGAGAGAGAGAGAGAGAGGGAGGGAGAATGGGAGAGTATGATGAAGCAAAATGTTATCTGGTGAATCTAGGCAAAGCATATGTGAGAGTTTATTATATCAGTGTTGTAACTTTTCTGAAAATTTGAAGTTTTTTCCAAATATAACTTGAAAAATACATTATTTTTGTTGAAAAAAAATATGCCTTCCAAACACCCAGTTTGGCCCGTCTGGTAGAAAGAGATGTCAAACAATGGAAAATGGATTTGTATTGGCAACTGGCTGTGTCAAACCAAACAAACTGCCTGGTGTTCCCATAGGCAGATCCCAAACCAAGAGCTCACATTCAGCTTGGGTGGCCTCTTGGTTTCTTAATATTATGTCTCTGCTTCTACCGCTTCTGCTTGCCAATAAAGTTAGCATTTCACACAGAGACTGTGTGGGAACAGGGCCAAGAAAATGGGACACTCTAATTTAAATAAACCTAGATCCAGGAAAAGAGAGGGCATAGTCAGACAAAATTATTTTAGCAGGGGCATCTCATGCATGCTATGGAAGCTTAATGCTAGTGGTCATCATTTTTTTTTAATTAAAAAAATTTTATTTATGTTTGAGAGATAGAGACAGAGTGTGAATGGGACAGGGGCAGAGAGAGAAGGAGACAGAATCTGAAGCAGGCTCCAGGCTCTGAGCTGTGAGCACAGAGCCCGATGCAGGGCTTGAACCCACAAACCCTGAGATCATGACCTGAGCTGAAGTCGCACGCTTAATTGACTGAGCCGCCCAGGCGCCCCTAGTGGGCATAATGTTTTTAAGTGTCCAGAGATACAAAAGTACAGATGGATAGATTTGACTAGTGACGGTAATTTCTTCTGTCATTCCAGAGGCACTTTGGTTTAAACTTTTTAAAATTGACCAGAAGCACTAGTAAATGGGATCTGCCACCATGCCTGGTGATCACAGTTCTGCTATTGTTTCGTGTCTCTTGATAACAGGAATTAGAGTCTGAGAGGGTTAAACTTTTGGAGGATGTGACTTTCAACAAGCGGAAGATGAAGGAACTGGAAGACAACCTTCTCTACAAATTAAGCACCACAAAAGGTACTGATTTATTAACAAGTCACCAAACAGTGGGTTCTGAACAAGGATTTCTGGGTGCCCTCTTTTCAGGACCCTCGTGATTGTAGATGTTAGGAAACAGTTGAGTTACCAAGGCAAACACAAGTGAGGCAATTTCCATCTAGACATTTGAAGAGGGACCTCAGAGAATCTGATTTTTGAATTTGCAAACAGAGTCTGAGCATTTGAGAATAACACAGTTTTCTTGATATAATTGCTCTCTCCTGAGAAACATAAGGGCTCCCAATAGAGCTAGGTAACTCATAATAGGCTAATTTGCTTGCCCAAAGGAAACTAATGTGCTCAATCTGATGTTTTTTTTTAAGATCGACTCTTTCATTTGGCATTGAAATGCAGTTACCACAGCGGGTTATGAGGTGTGTAATCTGTGTCAGAGGCACTTGGGCACCCAAGGCCCAAGCTCACTCTCAAGTTGCCTTGACCATCTACTTAGAAGTCAGGGATGGGTTCTCCCTGGGGCAGTCTGATTTGGGGATGTAGTCTCTCTCAATAAATAAAAATATCCTATCCCAAGACAATAAAGTCAGCAAACACCATATTGTTCTGCAGTAGGTAAGTTACAGTAGCCTAAATCCTGCTATTGATTACAGCCTCATAATGAGTGCTTCCCAGCAGCACTTTAATCCTTGGAGTTAAACAAAAATCTTAACCTCCAGAAGTACGTGATATATCATTCCTGCAACGGTCTCCAGCACTACCTTTACAGGGACCTCATGGAAAAGACCTTCTATCTGCCTTGATTGCACTGCTTGTGTTCGTGAACTTCTCTGTCCTCTGGTTCAGTGACTTCTCCCAGCCATGTGGCTACCCCTGGGCGTTCTAATATCAGCAGGGAGAGCAGAGGGCTCTTGCCCGGCTCCAGCCAAGTGTGTGCTGGATCAAGGTGTCATCCCTGCGAGGTTGATTGCAATTTGGACTTTCGTGGTAGACCCAGAATGCCCATCGGAGTAACTCACACCTTCCTGAAGCATTCACCTGCCATCCAGAGGTCTAGGGTCAGGCCAGAGCACGCTATTTGCAGATATCGTGACCTTTTAGCTCAGCATGTCCCAAGTATCTTTCCGTATCTTAAAGTTGGATTTATTGTCACAGAGACATGGGTGTTTCTATTCAAAATGATCATGAAAGGTGAAACTAAAAATAAAATGAGGATTTTTGTTCCTGGCGGGACACTTCCACTATCCCCCAGTTTCCTCTTGTCAGAGACATGGAGAGACCAGAGTTCTCAGCGGCAAGGACTGATCTACTAAAGCTGGACTAAAGAGGGTACCATTCCACTGCAAGCTGGCGTGGAACATGGGATGGGCTCCCACCATAACTCAAACTGGGTGGACGAGCTCATGACACTTTGAGGGGGACCATGGAGGTGATAATGGAGGGGAAAGCTGTGTCACATAAGGCACGGCTGAAACCGCTGGGGGTACATGGAGCCTGATTTTGGTCTTCAGACACTCGCAGGCCAGTCATGGGGGCTGCCTTGTGAATCACCTTTTGCGGGTGTTCAGGCAGCATGGGGGACAACCCGTCCCCAGGAATGGTTAGACGGATTTAGGCATCAGAGGACAGTTGGGCTGGAAGCCTTTTGGTGTGTTAACATCTGCCCTTCTCCCTTGTGGGCTTTGAAGACGGAGACTTGGAAATGGACAGGGCGATTTCGGAAGTGACGCGTCTCCTTTGTGACTTCCCCCATCTTGCCTTCTACCTTCCCTGTTTGGCTTTTAGGTTCCTTGGTAGACGACGAATCTCTCATCGGTGTCCTCCGAACCACCAAGCAGACAGCATCTGAAGTAAGTGAAAAGCTGCACGTGGCCGCAGAAACGGAGATCAAAATTAACACGGCTCAGGAGGAGTTCCGGCCTGCAGCCACCCGTGGGAGCATCCTCTACTTTCTCATCACAGAGATGAGCATGGTCAACATCATGTACCAGACCTCGCTGGCCCAGTTCTTGAAGTTATTTGACCAGTCCATGGCCAGGTGGGGAGTAACTTAAAATTCCCTCCCTTCCCCCACGCAGGGTCACTTAAAATTTCTGTTTGTGTTCCTACTGTCTTAGGAGTGGCTTTTTACTTCTTTGACTTTTCAAATGCATTGCAGATCTGAGAAGTCTCCACTACCTCAAAAGAGGATTACGAATATCATTGAGTATCTGACGTACGAGGTTTTTACATACTCTGTCAGAGGCCTGTACGAAAACCACAAATTCCTCTTTGTACTCCTGATGACCTTGAAGATCGATCTTCAGAGAGGAACAGTGAAGCACAGAGAGTTTCAGGCTCTCATTAAAGGTGAAGGGCTTGGAATATGGATGCGGTATGTAGAGGAGACTGCTTCTGCTACGCTCTTTGATGTGCTGTAGACCCATTTTTATAGCACAGTGGGGATATTACGTTCCCGTGAAAGCGAAGTTCTTTATTGACACCTCTTTTGTCTTTTCTGATTTCCATTCATTTTGCTCTGGTTGCTCAAGATGATTTATTTCAGGTGTGTGTGAACTCTGTGATTTTTGTTGTTGTTGTTGTTGTTGTTGTTGTTTGTTATATAATTACCTTAAGTTTGATCCTTGCTGCTCGTGATTAGGAAACCCAAATGCCAAAGGGAAGAAAAAGTAAGGCAGGTGTTGAACTTTCTATTGCAAGAGACCAATTACTTGAGCAAGGGACATAGTGATTTCTAAGATTGTGAAAAAGGCACACTTGCACTTCATATTGGAAGTTAATCCTATTTGTCGCCTATCTCCATGTTAAAAGTATCATTAAGAAGATAAAAGAATGCTATTTTCATTCAATTCAGTTAAACAAGTGTTTATTGAGCATATCCTATGCAAATCCACCATGCTAGTGTTGGGATAGAAGGATAAACCAGACATTGCTTCAAAAGAAATAACTGTCTCATAAGGGGAATATACATAATTAATTTTTTTTTTTTTTTTTTTTGCCAAACAAGGCAGAATAACCTAAATGTTAGAAGAAAGCTAAGGGACACCTGAGTGGCTCAATCAGTTAAGCATCTGACTCTTGACTTCGGCTCGGGGCATGATCTCATGGTTCGTGAGTTTGGGCCCCACCTCAGGCTGTGTGCTGATAGAGCAGAGCCTGCTTGGGATTCTATCTCCCTCTCTCTCTGCTCCTCCACTGCTTGCTCTCTCTCTCTCTCTCTCTCTCAAAATAAATAAAAATAAACTCTGAAAAAAAAGAGAGAGCTAAAAACAAAGTGTTAGGTCTAAAAGAAAGGAGAGACATATGGTTGGTGAGGTCAGTAAGAACTCTTTGGAAAATATACTGTTGCAGGTTAAGCCATGAATTTTTCAGATTAGTTGATACATGGGAAAAAATGTACCATTCTATTTCTTATGGTTCTTTTCTCTTTGTATAAAGTTTAATAAATCATTTTCTGTCTGCCCTTCTCCCCACAAAAAGAAGAAAGTGGCATTTAAAAAGGACTCTGAAGGATAGGTAGAAGTGAAAGATCCATTCCACGCTGAAACAGAGCAGCACAAGAAAAGGAATGGATGAGTGGGGCGTGTAAATGGTGAGCCTTGATTGCTAGAGGAAGGATTTTCTTGATCTGGTGAGAAACAAGGAGTTGTGTAAGGTGGTGATGTGGTCCCTCAGGAACCTCTTACCATCTTTTAAGAAGATGACTCCAGGAGACATGTATGGGGTTAGAGAAAAGAGGTTCAAGGGAGTTTATTATACTCTTCCCAGCCACAGGTACTACATGGTCAGCCCAGGGTAAAGACAATGGGAATATAATGTTTGTTTGTTTGTTTGTTTGTTTGTTTGTTTGTTTAGAGACAGAGTGTGAGTGGGGGAGGGGTAGAGAGAGAGGGAGACACAGAATCTGAAGCAGGCTCCAGGCTCTGAGCTGTCAGCACAGAGCCCGAGTCGGGGCTAGAACTCACGAACTGCGAGATCATGACCTGAGCGGAAGTAGGATGCTTAACCGACTGAGCCACCCAGGCACCCCAAGACAATGGGAATATAAAGGCAGAAGCACACATGAGAGATCGTGGAAGTAAAATGGCAATGGGCCAGATGTAAGAGCCAAGAGAGGGGTCAGAAATGAGTCTAAGATTTCTGGTCTATGTAAAGATTTGGTCTGGTTGATTGAAAGAGGGGTTAGTTTGAGAGGTGTCAGAGTGGAAGAGTAATGAATGTGATTTGGGGACCTAGTTTCTTTCAGAATAGGCCAGGTTTTGTGGACATAAAAACAATCCCAAACCCAAACTTTCCGTGGCTTGACACAACAAAGATATATTCTCATTTGTTTTCTTTCCAACATGCCTGTCATGGTCACCCAGGAATTGCTTCTATAATTACTATGGCAGAGGAGCGGGATAAGACAAATTGTGTGCTGGCTTTTAAAAGTTACTCCACAAGTGACACATGTCACTTAAAGGCTCATCTTTCATTAGCCAAAGCAAGACACACAGCCGCAACTAACTTCAAAGAGAGCAGGGACGTGCCCTTCCCCTGTGTGCGTGGTGGAGGAAGGGGAAGCTGAGTGTTTTTGCACAGCTCTGGTGACTACACACACATGTTGAATTTGCAATATCCAGCAGACAGAAAGGATAGGCCAGACAGTTTAGAAGAAGTCAGACAGTTGTTAAGATAGGCATAGAAATAACAGACAAAGCCATGGGAACGAAAGTGATCGTGTAGGAAAAACAAAACAAAACAAAACAAAACAAAACAAAACAAAACACGTCGACTATTTCTAAATTCATACTACGAGGTGGTAGGATGCGACACGCTTCTATCCTCAACATCCTATTTGTAACAAACAGGCGGTAAATGATTACTTCTTATTACTCCATCATGTTCTTTCCCTACTTTAGTTAATTTCTTCCTCAGAGTCAGGTTAGATGATGGTTGTAGAAACCTTGCAAACAATTTCGCAGACTCTCTGAAATTTCTTCCTTGAATTTTTATTTCCTGCAGTTCAAAGGAAGCTGAAATATGTCACTGGGTTCGTATTTTTCTCAGGTCTAATGCACCTGGAGAAGTTGATGTCTTAAAGTGTAGGTATAAGGTAGCGTGGTACAGTAAGGTGGGGGCTGGACCAAGAAGCAGAGAAATGAGCCGGGCTTTGCCACTGACCAGCTATGTGAGCTCAAAGACCATCACCCACTACCTCCATGTGCAAGAGGCTGAGGGGCCCCAAGGGGAAGTGATAAGTACCACCCAGGAGAGGTGGGGCAGGCGGTACAGAGGGTCCAGGCATACAGGTTTGAGGTCTCTGGGACGTTTAAATAAAGTGAACCTAAATTTACCAAACCTAGAAGCTTCTTCTGACTCATTTCAGTCACCTTGAAGCTCTCTCACTTGGACTTGGGGCCACATCCTCAATGTCTGGGACACTGGGCCATGGGGAGGAGGGACATTGAAGCATGTAGGAATCCAGGCAGCAGCAGGAGCAAAATGGGCCCCAAATGCAGGAAGGCCTTCTAACTGTGGAATACACGTGAGAAGGGAGGTGTACTTTGGATCTTTTCTTGTTGGTGAGCTGGCTTTCCTTCCCCAATCCCATCTGTCAATATGGCCCCTGAGAAGGAGACAGATAGGATTTAGACAGAAGAAGGAAACCTGGCATGTTGGGCCATAATGGGTTGTGGGAAGGATGAAGGAATCAGAGGCAGAAGGAAGTCAGGTGCCAAGATCCTTACCTCTTCCCAGGCTCCTGAGGCAGAACCTTGGGTGGATACAGAAGGGTGCTCGAGAAACATCCAGACAGGAGACACCCCTGCATTCTGCCCAGAGCCACATCCCACTTCGCAGGTGCATGGCAGCTTTGGTGGAGGGGAGTGGCTAGATGGATGCGCCTGATGTTTGGCAAGCAGGAGCGTGGGCATGGATGGGCATGGACTCTTGAGAGGGCTGGTGTGCAGCAAAGGCCTGGGGTTCAGGCCAAGAAGCTGCAGGGCAGGTGAGCTTTGTAACTGGACACAAAGGACCAGTCTCTGTGGATAGCAGCCCAATGTCCCCATAGGTCAGGCAGGATTTGTCATAGCTCAGAGGATGCACTGCAGGGACCTCAGCCTGTGACAGAGATGGAGGGCAGCATGCGGATCTGAGGCACCCTCCCCATCAAGATACAATCCCAACCCACCAGTCTCTCCCCTCACCCAGCCAGCCAAACCAGAGCTATGAAGGAGACTGGATCTTTCGCAGAAAGGGTGTAAATCAGAGGAGACTGAAAGACACAGTGAGGAGGGGATTTGTGAGGAGGGTTAGAGTGGTGACTAAAAAATTTAAAAAGGCTGCACATCTGGGCTGTGGTGAGAGCACATCTACGACCCCATTTCATAAAACTGGAGAGTCAGGGAGAGCCTGATTGCACAGGGCCAGGAGAGCCGGTGAGAAGAGTTCAGATTTAACTTAGTTGGCAATAGGGAGCTTTCGAATGTTTTACGAGCAGGAAAGTAGCATGAGCAGAGCAGTGCTTTAAAAAGATTAATTTGGATTGTATGACAGTTTGGTTGACAGAAGTACAATCAGCTCAGCAGTAAAAGAGTTTTTTTTTTTTAAGACAAAATTGGTTTATTATAAAGTTTGTATCATTTTTGAGCTGTCTTACATTTTAACCAAATTATTTTCATAAAAATGATATATGATTTTGTTTTCAATATTCTTTACAGAGTTAACAAATAGAGCCCTTAGATCTTATATATATGTATGTATATATATATATATACGTATATATATATATATATATATATATAATTTTTAACTCCATACTTAAGAGGGAAAGAAGACTTATTTATTGTAGCAGAAATATTTGATTCCCCAGGAATGACTGTCCCTTTGTGTCAATTCCTACTTGTTTTCTGCAGTATTTGAGAGGTGCCTTTGACTTTCTTCTTCAACTGAGAATGTCAGAGTACTTTGAAAAATGAAATAGATGCCAGGGACAATCCTTTGTTACAGAGTAATTGATATAACTATTTTCCCCGCCTGGTTATTTTAGAAAGATCCCTTCTTTCTTTTGTCATAAACCACGGACACAAAGACACCTTCGGGAGTCTCTGCTCTTGTCTTCCACGTTGGATTGGACCCGAGCCTTCCAAGCCTTCCAAAACAGAGAATTAATGTTTACTATGTTAACAACTAATATTGCTCTTACTGTGGGCCAAGACTCTTCTAAGCTTTCTACATACATTAATTTACTTAATCTTCACAGCGACCAATCTGGTGGATTCTATATCATTACACCCATTTGACAGAAGAGGGGATCGGAGAGAAATTGAGTTCTTTGTCTCTGTGTTTATGCAGCTAGCAAGTGGCACAGAGAGCCAGGATATCTTGGGGAGCAGGATGGGCTGTGATTGTTGTGGGTTAGGGGAGGTACGCCAAGATGTTTGAAAAGACTCGTTGTGGCCTAAATGTCTTCTCCTGATGTCTTTGAAAACTTTTTTTTGGAAAGAACCAAGAAGAAAATGTGTTGGTCTCTAAGATAGAGAAGCAGAGTCCCTTGAGTCTGCAGGTGATGCTCTCTAACAGTTGCTTCTCCTGCAGTAAACTCAGTACTAGCAGAAATGGTGCTAGAGGACGGCTTTCTCTTTCCCCAGGTGGCAGAGGAAGGTTTACCCATTCTAATGGCGTTTTGGAGCTCAGAGCTGCTGACCCAGAGCGGGGCAAAGGGATTTATAGGAGCAGAATACTTCAGCTCATTCATCTTCTCAGGAAGGTGCTAGTGGGAGAGCAGATGCCCCCCCCCCACCACCACCACTGTCCCCTCTACCCCCTCTTTTGCGCAGAGGTCATAGGGGAAGTGGAAGGCATTTGATGAGTTCTTCTGAAGGATAATAGGATTTAAAAGTTCAGAATCACTGTTTTGCATACATCCAAATTAAACAGCATAGCTGGCGTTATTATGATAAAATGTTACTAGAGACATGCAGTTGAGGACTTTTTTTGAAATTGTAAATATAATTATGTGTCTTGGTGGAAGATTGTCACATTGAGGATGCTCTTTTGATTTGTGATTGGCTTCAAAACAGGATCCAATGGTGTAATTCATTCTCTCCACCAGACTGCTAAAAAGCAGGGGTCTTGTGTGGTTTTCTCTGCTTTATCCCCAGCGCCTGGCATATACTGATACATAAAGGATGTTCAGCAAATATTTGTTGCATAAATGAATGAATAAATGATCTGAACATGAGTTACTCCTTTAAAAACCCACAGAAGTCTTACATCCCTCCTGCCCTCCATCTATCCATCTTTTTGACCTGGTAAAAAAATAACATTGAGTATCAAACTTCTGGAGGAGTGAGGACTAAGAAGTTTCTTTTGAAACCACACATGAAAAGATCAAGCTAGGGGCGCCTTGGTGACTCAGTCGGTTTGAGTGTCCGACTTCGGCTCAGGTCATGATCTCGCGGTCTGTGAGTTCGAGCCCTGCGTCAGGCTCTGTGCTGACAGCTCAGAGCCTGGAGCCTGCTTTGGATTCTGTGCTTCCCTCTCTCTCTGCCCCTCCCCCACTCATGCTCTGTCTCTCTCTCTGTCAAAAAGAAATAAACATTTAAAAAAATTAAAAAAAAAAAGATCAAGCTAGTCAAAATTGTAAATGTCATTAAATTGATTGTTAAAAAAAAAAAAAACCACGATAAAACCCCCAACAACTGCAACCACCTGAGAAAAATTCTGTGCAGGGAGAAATGACAAGAAGTTGCCATCTGTGTTTTGTAAGATGGTTTAAATCAGAAAAGAAAACACTAAGACATGGAGGAAATGTACTCCAAAAAGATAGCCACATTTTCTGTCTTGATTATTTTCCCATTTTCCCATTTTCTCTGTAATACGGTTGTCTCGTGTCTGTTATTTGGAATATAAGTGTCTAAAAATGAAGCACAGGCTGACCTGATTTCTACGGATGCCCTTCCCCAGGGGGAGCAGCTCTGGATCTGAAAGCCTGCCCTCCCAAGCCGTTCCGCTGGATCCTTGATATGACCTGGCTGAATCTTGTGGAGCTGAGCAAACTTCCACAGTTTGCAGAGATTATGAACCAGGTAACAGAGGGCTGGATGAAAGTGCACATCTGTAAACCCAAACGTACCCGGGGCCATTTTAATTGGGGCCTCCTGGCGACAATTCCTTCACCCAAGGGGCTATCTGCAGTAGTGTAGCATTAAAGCACCAAGCTCTCTGGGGCAGATTTTGGAGGGGGAATATCAGAGGGAGCCTTGTCACAGGGGAAGGTGACTGCCTTTTCTTCCCGTGTGATGGGCATGGGTCATTCATAAGCCTGTTTAACTCAAGTTGTTACAATCCGAACAGGTGGGTGGTCCCTTTACTGTAGACTGTTGATGTTTTTACATTTTTACTGCTGCTTCTGATTAAATAAATTGTACACATTTGAATTTGAGGCACATTAAGAGGTATGGGACCTTTTTTAAAAAAAAATCATCATTTTCACGGTGAAAATATAAAATGGTGAAGGAAATGGTGAATATGTTGAACATGTCCTGATTCACCTGTTGCTTTACTTTTCTTTTCTTTTCTTTTCTTTTCTTTTCTTTTCTTTTCTTTTCTTTTCTTTTCTCTTCTCTTCTCTTCTTTTCTTTTCTTTTCTTTCCAACATTTTTTTTTTTTTTTTTTGGGACAGAGAGAGACAGAGCATGAACGGGGGAGGGGCAGAGAGAGAGGGAGACACAGCATCCAAAGCAGGCTCCAGGCTCCAAGCTGTCAACACAGAGCCCTATGCAGGGCTCAAACCCATGAACTGTGAGATCATGACCTGAGCCGAATTTGGATGCTTAACCGACTGAGCCACCCAGGCACCCCTCACCTGTTGCTTTTCTTATTTGAAAATGTAAATTTGTTACTGTGGATTAGTTGTCGAATTCAGTTCTCACTGGAGAATAGCTGTGCAACTCAGCATAAAGATCAGTGTTTATTTCTGGGGTCTGCTGGTCATAACCACCTATCACTGATGCAAGGCCTGTGGTTTCCCAATGGCAGATGCTGAAAATCATCTTTTTGGGGGGTGCTGGTGATAGACAACTGGGGTGATGGGTGGAATGCAAGTTAGTAGAGACCTCATGGTGTCATCACTGATTCCCTCCCCTCTACACACAAACACACACACACACACACCCTGCCCAGCATACACTAGGTGTGTCTGTTTAGTGGCATTTCTGAAACATTACGGAGACTCTTTACCTATTCAGCCATGGCTGGGTCCACCTGTGATGGACAGTAAGTTTTGTTTTGTAGTACAGCCACACATGAGTCCCTCAAGCCCAAACAAGTAACTCTGGGAAAAAATAAGGTGGTCTGAGCCTGGCCGGGACTGGTAAGGGAGACCCTCAGAGCACCACTGGAGTAATAAATAAATAAATAAATAAATAAATAAATAAATAAAATAAAAATCATTCACCAATTGCGCCCTCTGCTGGCGGGTTAGGTTGACACTGGGATAGGCATTATCGTTTGCCTCTGTTGATTAGAATTTAATTACCTGTGGTGAGGAATCTGGCAGCTACTACTGCTTAACTATAGAATAAGTACTTTGCAACAGCTATAACCATTCAAGGGAAGTATTATTGGCCCCGCTTTATAGGTGAGAAAACAGATTCAAAGGGGTTAAGTACTTGCCCAAGGCCTCATAGCCACTGATGGCAAAGCTGTCCTCTGACCTCATGCTCTTTCCCTGACATCATGAGTTATTTCTCTCCCAGTCACCATTGGACGGGCCAGAAATGAGGGAGCGGTCATCCTAAGGAAAGTTGCAGAAGTTCACGGGAGCTGACATCAGGTGGCCATCGATTTGGGGTCTCTGTGGCAAGAAAGGGCAGAAGGAGAAGGGGGTCAGTCTCCCAGCTGAATGGATGTCAGGAAGAGAAATAGAAGTATCTCAAACAGCATCTGCCCTGCTTTGGCGTCTCAGGCTGAACTGTTTAGCACCTGGAAGTGGTTTTGTTGATAGAGCCAGGAAAAGGAATCGGAAGTGGAGGTGAGCAGCCAGGGGCTGGAAGATATCCCATTGCCCATCACAGATGGGGCTTGCTTGGAAGCTCCATCGGGTAGAGTCAAAATTAGCAGATGCCCGCCAGGTCAGTAAGCTGGGAACGGACTCCCTCTCTCTTCTCGCGCCTCCTCTCTAGCCGCAGTTGTGGAGGAGGGCTGCAGGGGGCGATGCGGGCAGCACCCAGGTACCCGTGCAGCAGGGTGGGGCGCCACGTGTGCAGGACAGATTCTTTGAGAGCAGTCAACTCCAAGGAGGCACTGCAACAATCTTCAGGAGAAAGGTGGCAGTTGTGAAACAGTTCAGAAATCCTCCTCCTCCTTTTAGAGCCCCAGGGACAAAGTTGGAACGACTGCATTACAGAGCAATTGTTCTGCTGTTCATTTGCATGCTGCCTGTATCCTATATGATGAATTATTTGCGGGACGTGGACTTTGGGCGGTTATTTAACCCCTCTGTGCCTCAGTGAGAAATGAGGGTAATACAGGTAACAGTCCGATCCTTGGATCTGGCACACAGTATCTGCTCTGTTAGCTTTTGCTGTTTGCTTGTAGCTCTTACTATGGCTTTTAAAACATGCTTACAAACATGGTCAAAATAATCCCGGCTGCTTGTTGCAGTGTTGGGCTCATCAATCTATAGTTTTTGTAATTAGTTTTGTCAGTACGTGGGCTTCAAGGAGTGCCTTTTAATGCCTCTGAAAATTGGCGTTTCTTGCCATGCCTCTGAAAGAACACGTATTTCAGACCAGCTTTTGGAGAGACCTCTGTTCTTAGGCTTGGGGTCTCAAGGCAAGGAATCACTAAGAAAATAAGTTTAGAGTCTGTCATCTATCACTATTTTAAGTAGAGGTCAACATTTAGAGGTTTGGTTATCAGAATGGTCTATATCAGTGGTCCTCAACCAAGGGCAGCTTTGTGCCACCCCCAGCCCTGCCACCGCCCCGAGAGCATTTGACAATGTCTGGAGACATTTTTCATTGTCATGAGTTGGGGATGAGGCTGAGTAGAGGCCAGAGATGCTGCTAACATTCTGACAGTGTGCAGGACTACTCCCCCAAAATAATCTGGCCCCAAATGTCATTAGTATTGGCAGGTTGTTTGTAAACCCCCGTCTATGTTTTTTTCCTCCTTGATCATTTAGTGTAATTGATACACTGTCTTAATTTCCGTGAAAAATGTAGAAAAGCAATGGAAAAACTGAAGGGAATAGTAATATCCACATTATTTGAGTCACTGATTCTGAAAAAAAAAAAGCAAACTGTGTAGTTATGCTTGAAAAATTATCTGCCTGTGAAGAATGACCCTCTAAAGTTACTCAGTATCCTCTCCAACATGTTCCAATTGTATATATTTCTATGGCTTGCTAATTGGCTTATTTATTTTAGATATCTCGTAATGAGAAGGGATGGAAAAGCTGGTTTGATAAAGATGCTCCAGAGGAGGAAATTATCCCTGATGGATATAACGATTCACTGGATACCTGCCGCAAACTTTTACTTATCAGGTGAGCATATGTATTATCAGACTTAGAAGGATCACTCATCAGATTGTCAAATTACAGATGTTACCTCAGTGAGTTTACTTCACTATGTCCCTGTGGGTATTCTAAGAAACGTGTGTGCTTCCATATTGCGGTTTGGGATGGCAATTCCTTAGTTCCTTGACAAGCAAATAAAATGGTGGTGGTGGCAGGGAATGTATTAGTGATAGTGCTTTTAGCAGAAGACACATGAAAAATATGCCTTTATTATTCCCTCTGTTCATCATTTGCCACTGAGTGAATCACTTATTGTTGAATTTACTTGATAAAAAAAATAATCCTCACAAAGTTACAAGGCAATTAGTCTACAAGCTGAAATTAAATTTTATTTGAGGAAAAAAACAGGAATTGCCTATTGAAATGTATAAATGTTGTTTTGGCTATTAAAATATGATGTGAAGGAAGAAAATTCTTTTCTTTCCTTTTCTTTTCTTTTCTTTTCTTTTCTTTTCTTTTCTTTTCTTTTCTCCTTTCTTTTCCTTCTTTTCATGTTTTCTAAATATCCAGTAGCTCAAAGAAGACTACTGGAGAAGGCTATGGGAAGGTGTGTGTGTGTGTGTGTGTGTGTGTGTGTGTGTGTGTGTGATTTGTGAGCAAGGCAGGAGGGTGGAGGTGGGGATATGGGGCCACCAAAAGAGCAACAAAAAGATGTAGGATTATTTTGGAGTGGTTTTGGTTTTCCCTAATATACACCTGAGCTTGAATTGCTTAGAAAAACTTGTTTCCTGGATATTGTCCACTCTTTGAGAGTAATCAGAATGGTCAGCAGTGGTGACCTCGTGATGTACGGAGTATGAAAGGACTACTTTTTTTTTTTTTAAAGTTTATTTATTTTGAGAGAGAGAGAGAGAGAGAGAGAGAGAGCACAAGAAGGGGAGGGGCAGAGAGAGAGAGGGAGAGAGAAAATCCCAAGCAGGCTCCATGCTGTCAGCGTGGAGCCCGATGTGGGGCTTGAACACACAAACCATAAGATTGTGACCTGAGCTGAAGTCAAGAGGCAGATGCTTAACTGACTGGGCCACCCAGGCGCCCCAGGGCTACTTGTTTTTATAGGAATAGATGTGTCTATCTTTTGTCCATCCTTTAAAAAGTGAATCTGTGCCAAACGAGTAGTGTAGTCTACTAGTAAATAAGAATCTGTAGAGCTTGTCTGTGATCCAAAATATCAAATAATAAGTGATATTTATTTGATGTGTTGCTGTGTATAGAACCTACTACAGTGCAGGCTACACAGATGGTATTAAATAAGTGCTTGCTGATCAACCTACTTTTGACAACTTTGACACTTTAATTCTCCCCTTGAACACTGCAGAGCTTCACAGTGTGCAGCGGGTTGGCCCCTATTGTCTTCGGGAGCTGGTGGAGGACACCTCCCCTTGTGTCCCTGCTGAGCCCCAGCACCTAAAGTGGGGCCTGATGCGGTGGGCACAAGATAAATATTTATCAAAGAATAGATGTGGTCCTGCCTATGAGTTTGAATAAGGAATTGCTTACCTGAAGCAGATAGCCTCAGTGACCAGGGGTAATCATTGATGTGATTAAAAAAAAAACATAACTAATTAGGGGCACCCGGGTGGCTCAGTCAGTTGAGCATCAGACTTCTGCTTGGGTTATGATCTCATTGTTCATGAGTTCGAGCCCTGTGTTGGGCTTCCTGCTGTCAGTGCAGAGCCTGCTTCGGATCCCCTGTCCTCTCTCTCTGCCTCACCTTTGCTCACGCACGTGCTCTCTCTTGCAAAAATAAACATTAAAAATAAGCTTTAAAAAAACTAATTAAAGCTTCAGTGTAGTTGGTGTGTCTTCTGAAAATGAGACATTTGGATCAACTGGCTTCTAAGGGTTCTTCTGGATTAACAACAGACCATGTTTTTACCCGCTCTGACCTATTTTTTCCCAGTGCCTCGCACCAAAACCACATGATTAAATTTGTATTCATTCAGGGATGGGAAACCTTCCCATCCTTCTTACACAGATCTGCAGATCTGGGAATTAGCTTTTTGTCCTTTTCTAGTTAATTACGTTTTTTAGATGCTTAGAATTAAATAGAATGAAAAATGAACACACTGAATTTTTTCCTATAACTTGCATTCATTTCTAGGTCTTGGTGCCCAGACCGTACTGTTTTTCAAGCAAGAAAGTACATTGCAGATTCTTTGGAGGACAAGTACACAGAACCAGTTATCCTAAACCTGGAGAAAACTTGGGAAGAAAGTGATACCAGGACACCTTTGATATGTTTCCTGTCCATGGGATCTGATCCCACAATTCAAATTGATGCATTGGCCAAGAAACTGAAGCTGGGTATGATCAGACATTTATTCAGTTTAGTAAAACCTCTGTATTTTTGCCTCAAACATTGCCTCTTATAATTTCATAACTGATTCTTATTATATATATTGTATATAATAATTATATAATTATATCTAATTATATCTAATATTATATATATTATAATTGTATAATTATTATAATATAGTATAATAATGATATAAAAATATATATATATTTTTTTAAGTAGTAAGCAGATGTCCATAGTACATGGATAGCAGACTAGGAAGAATGAACATACAGAGGCATTGCCCTGTCTGTATAAAATTACAAAAAAATCTATTTTGTCAGAAATTGAAAAACTATAACCATTATTATAACACACAGTAATCTGGGATTTATTCATTCATAGTTTCTTTCAATAACTCTTTAGTACAGGCAGCACGCTAGATTCAAAAAGCGCGGAGACGAACACAAAATAGCTGGGAAAGACAGATACATAAACACGTAATTGTGGCAGCTGCTGGAACTGAGGCATAGACACGCCTGATTACAAGATCCAGAGCTACTCGGGCTGCAGGGGGTAAAGGGAAAGCATCACAGTGATGGTATTTTGAGTAGGATCAAAAAGGAGTTGAGATTTTAGTAGGTGGGATGGTGGGAGATACAAGGTAAGTTGCTCCAGGGGGAGGAGGCAGGGCAAGGAATTAGAAACACATAAGTGGTGAGAGCAGTGACTGAGTCAGCACGACCAAAGGACAGGGACCTGTATGGGAAGATCGAGCCATCTTTTTATAGAATGGCTGTTTGTAGGAGGGCTGTTCATCTGCTCCTCAAGGTCTGGAAATCTGAATATTGTTGGCATTGCCATTTGGTATCTTTCAGGTTCAGATCTCTGGAACTATCCCTTATTGGGTTAATTCATTTATGTCTTTATAAAGATTATAAAGGTGATTGATTATGCATAACCAAACCTACCCTGTGAAACAAAACTTACATTGAGTTTATTAGTAAGTTAACATAATGTGATATAAAATCAATTTAGTCTTCTCCAAGTATTCACCATGCCATGTGTCCTGCACTAAAAAATTACTGCAAACCATTAGCTTAAGGTATTATGGTCTATGGTCACTCTCTGTTTTCTCATCTTGACTTTTCTCTGTTCACTGTCACCATACCCTTCTATACTCTATATTGATCCATGTTTTAATGGTCACTTTCTTCAGTCTGAACACTGATACTCAATGTAAAGAGCTTCCAGTTGTAATGGCAACTATTCATGGTTAAGTTTTACTAACCACCTTAAAGGTAGGCTGTGTTGCTCTGGTATTTATGGCAACATGCCAGTCATCTTCATTGGTCTAAGAGTGATGCCTCTCTTGCAGCCTTGTAGCTTCCAAATCTCCCTCAGATGTATTCCTTTATGGATATTTGTCCAGTTGCTTTGTCCAGATGCCCCACTTCTCTCTTCTGATGGGTTCCTTTTTCCTGTCTTACTATGCACCAATCTCTATGTGGCAGAACTCTTGGTCTCTGGTGGCTTGTGAGCTTCACTGCTTGTATGTTTAGCAAGTTCAGCATTCCCAGGGAAATTCCCCTTACTCTCTTGGCCCCAGGTCCAAATAGCAAGGGAAGAAATTCATTGGTTTTGCTTTGGTCACATGTTCCTTTCTGAGCCAATCAACGAATATTGCTCTGGTGATGGATTCATAGCAGGAAGCACACGTGTGGGGCTAGAGTGGGGGCATTTCTTAGAAGAGGATATTGTTCCTAGAAGATGGGCATGTTTCCACTAGAATTACCATTTCAAATGACCTCAAAATAATGCTATTGTCTAGGACCAGAGTTTAAAACAGAATTAAGAAATTCAGGGTTTCTTTTGGGAGAAATTATAACCATGACATTAAATAAATTTAGCTGGAACTGCGCTATCACCTTTACTGTTATTACATGTTATCATACTACTTTGCTTGGCAATTTGGTGATTTCCATTTCTTGCCATGACTTAAGTTTTTCCAACAATTGTTCAAGCTTCTGTTGGTTGCTTTGTTAGGATACTAAAACAGAGTACATTTGATTTTGATCCTGAAACTCCATGTAAAGAGCTTCCAGTTGTAATGGCAACTATTCATGGTTAAGTATTACTAACCACCTTAAAGGTAGGCTGTGTTGCTCTGGTATTTATGGCAACTTGCCAGTCTTCCAGGACCCAATGAATTTTATACAGAACTCTTTGATGAATAAGTTTTGAGAATGCTAGAAAGTCTCATGCTATTTACTATCCCCCAAATATCTGTGAAAATGAAACTATAATATGTACAGAATAACATAGTAATCTAGTCTCAACTAGAAAGATTTTATTTGGATAACTGGATACTAGACAATCATAGGATACTCAAGGTGAATAGGCTGGAAATCTTGAAATCCAACTACCTTATTTTACAGCTGGGGAAACTAAAGTCTAGAGATTGGGCCATACAGCTGGCTGGGGACAGACTCAATTCAGGCCTTATCTCAGGGCTTCCAAATCCCACTGCAGTGGTCTGTTCTTTCATTCCCTTTCACTGCCTTCATTGGATGAATTAACCAGTTACCAGACAGCAACTTGAGGAATGGGACCAAATCAAATACATTTTTGTAAGAAAAGAAAAGCTTCTCACTATGGATTTTGTCAGGTGCCTGTCAGACTGTGCAGTGAGAGATTTGGAGCAGACGAATTCTGCCCAGAAACACTGTGTGCCTGGGCAAGAGAGAAGACAGGTGTCTTTAGCATGAGAACCCTACCAGAGCCTGGATAACGGAGAAAGAGGATGGATGGGTTTGAAGATAGAATCCAAACACAAGTGAAAGAGAACAAGTAAAATACAAACCCACAAATATACTGAAGTAGGAATGAGGAAATGGGCATAAAAACACATACAGATGAAAAAATTTAAATAGCAAGAGAACAGTGCATAGTTATGGTAATAAACTTAAAAATATCATTAAAATGGACAAGTTTGTAGAAAAATACAAATTTATAAAATTTTCTCAGACAGGTCGAAAAACCTGAATACACCAATAATCAAGATGAGAAAAATGAGAAGTTTTTATGTTATGACCTGAGCAGAGGCTCTGGGCTTGGTTTTTTTTTAGTAATTCTTCTAAAACTTTCACATACTTTATTCCATTTCAGAACATAGGAAAAGATGATACATTTTCCTCTTTATTTTGAGGGAATAGCATTATCCTGCTAAAAACAGACAAGATAGTAATAACTTCATAAAAGAAAGAAAACTACAGATTGACGCTGCCTGTCAATGTAAATGTAAAGATCTTAACTGAAAATGCAAACAAAAAGAATTCATTGTGTCATTAAAAAAAAAAATAATGTACAAAACAATAGTAATTTTCCTTGACCAAGAAGGAATGCATGGGTGGGTATAAGAAAGATATAGTATTAAGAAATGTCATCACAACAAAAAGTAAAAGACTCTTCCTTAGGCTATCATATTATTACCTTGATAGGTGCTGAAAAGCCTTTTTATAAAAATTAAACATTTGTATTTGACTTTTAAGAAGTTGATACATATAACATTTTATTAATATGATAATGAATATGAACTTCAGACATCAACATTTTACTTACTGGTAAACAACTAGACACATTAAAGTCAAGAATAAGATAAAGATGTCTGCTATCACCACTATTATTGAGCACTATTGTGGAAGATATAGCTAATGTATTGTAAGAATCATAAATAAAAGATATAACTATTGGAAAGGAGGGACAAAAATCATCATTACTCTCAGGCAGTGTAATTGTCTAACTAGAAACACAAATGAATCAACTGAAGAACTATTAGATTTAACGGGACAGTTTGGTAAGGTGGCTGATCACAAAATAAATATATTAAAGAAATCAATGGAACAATCTTGTAAAATAAAATGTAAAAAACCCCATTCACTATAGCAATAAAAATAAAACTGGGGAATAATTTTTAAAATACCTATTAGAAGAAAACTATAAAACTTTCTTAGAGGCATAACAGTAGGATAGAATAAATGGAGAGTCAAACCACATTCCCAGTGTAAAGATTCAATATTGTAAAGATGTCAATAGTTGCTAAATTAATCTATAAATTGAAGGAAAGTCTAATTGAAATTCCAACTATATTTCTTGTTCTAATTGGATAGTAGAAAGATCTTAGATCATCTAGAACAATAAATGGACAAGAATAACCAAGAAAACTTTGAAAAAGAAAAAGAATAATGGGGAATGAGCACCACTAGATTTGTAAACCTTTATCAAATGACAATAATTTAATCAGTGTGGAAGCTCAGAGTAGATAAACAGATCAATAAAGCAAAATGAAAGGCCTCAGATTAGGCTCTAGTATCTATAATAAGCTTAGTCTATGATAAGATTCACATTTCACATCAATGGAGGAAAAATGGATTAGTCAATAGACATTGTTGGGCTAGCCGGTTAACTTTAGAAAAAAGTAACAATTTTATCTTACTTTAAACTCCAAAGTAAATTCTAGGTTAATTAAGCTATAGAAGAAAAAAAAAAAAAAGAATGTATTCGTACTATTGGGGTAGCTAAGATTTTCTTAATCGTAATATCAGAATCTAAAACCAAGGCGGATAGTTTGGAGTGATGAAGTTTTGAAACTTCTGTATGTCAAAGCGCCATTAGCACAAATGAGGATGGACATGTGGGCTGGGAATGACAACCTTCCATTTTAGCTGGAGACACTGGCAGTCCTTTTTAATGTATATATCACAAATCTTTAAAATATTTGTGCTTTGTCTTGATGATTCTATATGTATGAATACCTTCCAAGAACATATCAAGAGATACATATCAAAATTTATATACAAAGATGTTTAATCTAGTGCTATTTATAATATTGAAAAATTGAAAATGTCTCACATATAGAAAAGGCTAGAGGTTGAATGAACAAGAATGCATCAACATGATGGAATATTACGGTACCATTAAAAAAATTTCCAGTAATATTTAATGACAGTAAAATACTCACAATATGCTGTTAAGAAGTAGAGATTTAGAATAACATCTGTGAGTGTATGTATATATATAATACATACATATATATATATATATATATATATATATATATATAATTTTTTTCAACGTTTATTTATTTTTTTGGGGACAGAGAGAGACAGAGCATGAACGGGGGAGGGGCAGAGAGAGAGGGAGACACAGAATCGGAAACAGGCTCCAGGCTCTGAGCCATCAGCCCAGAGCCTGACTCAGGGCTCGAACTCACGGACCGCGAGATCGTGACCTGGCTGAAGTCGGGCGCTTAACCGACTGCGCCACCCAGGCGCCCCATATATATATAATTTTTAATATAGCTAGGCCTACAATCCCTTATTCAAAATCCTTGGGGCCAGATATACTTCAAAAATCAGAATAGTCCACCTTTTAGAAAGATAATATTTCATATATATTATATAATATACTGCAAATAAGAGTATTAATATTCATAGAGATAGGAGTAAAGTCTATAAATAGCCTCATATCCAGTCAGGTCAAGTTTTGCCACTAAAATGATTTTCTGCAAAATTTTCAGTTTTCAGGACGTTTTGAATTTTAAAATGAGGGTAAGCGATTGTGTATTGTGCATATTAAAAAGTTTAGAATGAAAATCTAGGGAGGGATATTCATGACTTTCATTTTCTTCTCTATACCTTTCTGTATAGTGCTTTCACTATGAGCGTATACTACTTAACTAGATATAAGAAGTTTAAAAAAAAAAGAAAGCGAAAAAGGGAAAAAGACACAAGCCTAATTTTGGAAAGAAATGGAAAAGCAGTTGAATTCTTATTAAAGTCTCTCAAATACAAACAAACAAAAAGCCCAAACACCAAACTGTAATTATACTTTATTATCTGCAGCAACACTTCCTACAATACCTTCTGCATCCATCTTTCTTTTGAGAATTCCTCTTATGATGTTGTGGCATCTTTCTTTACCCTTTCTAGAAATTTGGTCTTGTACTGCATCTTATCTCACTGGTCCCTGCCCTTTGGGACCTTTTCTTCTTAAGGGCAAAGCTTTGTCACTTTTCCAATGTCAATCAATCTAGTTGTTCCAGACCATTCAGAAAATTTATGAAATATTTATTGACCTATGTTAAAAATGAAGAAAGTTTGCAAGTCAATAACTTGAACTTCTGCCTTAAGATACCAGGAAAAGAAGAGTAAATTAAACCCAAAGCAAGCAAAAGGAAACAATAAATGTTTCAGTGGAAAGAAATGAAACAGAGCATACAGCAACAACAAAGAATCAACACAGTATCTTCTTCGAAAAGACCAACAAACACCTACTAACAACGAGTGAAAAAAACAAATTAGAATGTTGGTAATATATTGAGCCCCACTCCATAAGCCCCACCTCCACAAGACTGTGAAATACGCAAAGAGGTTAATTGAAATTATCCTTTTATAAAGGTCAGAAAATATTATTTGATGATCATTAACTTGCCCAAAGTCATAAAGAGATAAGTGAACATTTGATGGCAAGGGAAATAAAGAGTGGTACAGGGAAATTCATTCCCAGGACTTAGTAGACAAACCATGGAAGTAAGTCCCAAAGGTTATACAGAAATAGAAGCTTAAATAAGAAAAGGGAAAGTCTCCATAATGGATAATATATGCCATTACCTCACAGTAAAAAGATAAAAAAATAGGGGCGCCTGGGTGGCGCAGTCGGTTAAGCGTCCGACTTCAGCCAGGTCACGATCTCGCGGTCCGTGAGTTCGAGCCCGGCGTCAGGCTCTGGGCTGATGGCTCAGAGCCTGGAGCCTGTTTCCGATTCTGTGTCTCCCTCTCTCTCTGCCCCTCCCCCATTCATGCTCTGTCTCTCTCTGTCCCAAAAATAAATAAACGTTAAAAAAAAAAATTAAAAAAAAAGATAAAAAAATAAAAAGGAAAGAAAGAAAAGGAAAGGAAGGAAGGAAGGAAGGAAGGAAGGAAGGAAGGAAGAAAAAGGAAAATACCAATAATTGATAAATCTTCAGTTTGGCCAAGAGTAAGGGAGAGAAGACTAAGTTTATTAAATCAGGAATGATAGGGGGAAACATCACTATTGACCTGACAAAAATTTTAAAATATCATAAGAGAATACTATGAACAATTATGCCAACCAATTAGATAACCCAAATGAAGTGGGCAAATTATTAGCAAGAGACAACTACTGGAAGTGACTCAAGAAGAAACAGAAAACCTGAAGAGAACTATAAGAAGTAAAAAATACTGATTTAGTAACCAAAAACTTCCACAAAGAAAATACCAGGGCCAGATGGCTTCACTGGTGATTTCTACCAAACATTTAAAAAATAACACCAATTCTTCACAAACTTTTCCAAAAAATAAAAGAGGAGGCAGCACTTCCCAACTCATTTTATGAGACCACTATTACCAATTCCAGAACAAAGATACCACAAGAAAAGAAAACCAATATCCCTTATGAAGATAGAAACAAAAATCCCAACAAACTACTTTCAAACAAAATCCAGCACCCTATAAAAAGGATTATGCACGGGGCGCCTGGCTGTCTCCATTGGTTAAGTATCTGACTTCAGCTCAGGTCAAGATCTCATGGTTTGTGAGTTCAAGCCCTACATCGGGCACCACGCTGGTGGCATGAAGTCTGCTGGGATTCTCTCTCTCACCCTCTCTCTCTGTCCTTTCCTGGTGTGCTCTCTCTCTCTCTCTCTCTCTCAAAAATAAATAAACAAATTTAAACAAAATTAAAACTAAAAAAAGGATTATGTACTATAGCCAGGTGGATTTATCCCAAGAGTGCAAGGTTAATTATATATGAAAATTAACCAATATAATATGCCATATGAATAGAATAAGGAACAAAATCCACATAATTATCTGAATAAGTGCAGAAAGGGCATTGAAAAAAATTCAATACTCTTTCATGATGAAAACAAACAAGAATAAGATGGAATAAAAATTTGTTCAAACTAGTAAAGAGCACCTACCCAAAACCCACAGCTAACATCATATTTAATGGTGAAAGGCTGAATGCTTTCCCCCCAAAGATCAGGAGCAAGACTCTCACCACTTCCATTCAGCACCATATTGGAGGTTGTAGACAGGGCAGTCAGACCAGAAGAAGAAGTAAGATAATTTCTATTTGCAGATTACATGATTTTGTATATAGAAAGTCCTAAGAAGTCCACCAAAAAACAAATAAACAAACAAACAAAAACTATTAGAGGTAATAAATGAGGTCACCAAGATTGCAGGATATAAGATCAATATTTAAAAATTTATTATTTTTCTATACAATAGCCAGAGCCATCCAAAAATGAGATTATACGTGCAATTCCATTTATGGCATCATAAAAAATACTTAGGAATAAAGTTAACAAATAATTTCAAGACTTATACATTGAAAGTGCAAAACATAATTGAAAAAAATTAAAGAAGACCTAAATATATGGGAAGACATCCTGTGTTCATGGGTCAGAAGACTTAATATTGGTAAGATGTCAGTACTCTCCAAATGGATCTACAGATTTAACACAACCCCCATCAAAATCCCAGCTGCCTTTTTTTGTGTAAATTGACAAGCTGATCCTAAAATTCATAGAGAAATACATAGGACACAGAAGGACCAAAACAGTTTTGACAAGGAAGAACAAAGCTGTAGGTCTCATACTTCCTGAATTCAAAACTTACTATAAAGATACAATAATTCAAACAAGATGGTGCTGGCGTAACAATAGACATATATATCCATGGAATTGAATTGCAGTCCCATAAATAACCCCTAACGTATATGCCCAAGTGATTTGCAACAAGGGTTCCAAGCTGTTGGATGAGGGAAAAGATAGTCTTTTCAACAAATGGTGCTGGAAAAACTGATATCTACTTTTGAAAGAATGGAGTTCGACCTTTATGTCATACCATGTACAAAAATCAACTCAAAATTGACCAGAGACAAATGTAAGGGCTAAAACTATAAAACTCTTAAAGAAAACAGGAGTAAATCTTTGTGACCTTGGATTAGGCAGTAGTTTTCTAGATATGACGTAAAAAACGTAAGCAATAAAAGAGGCAAAGAATAAATTGGATTTCCTCAAAATTTGAAACTTTTGTGCTTCAAAGGGTGCCATCAAAGAAAGTGAAAAAGGCAACTTACAAATGAGAGAAAGCATTTATAAATCATAGATCTGACAAGGGTCTGGTATACAGAGCATATAAAGAACCCTTACAAGTCAACAATGAAAAGTCTAATACCCAATTTAAAAGTGAGCAAAGAATTTGAATAGATATTTCTCCAAAGAAGATATTTAAATGACCAACAAGCACACGAAAATATCATCAACATCATTAGTCATTAGGGAGATGCAAGTCAGAACTACAATGAGATAACCACCTCACTCCCAATAAGACAGGTTGAAAGAAAAAGATGGGCAATAACAAGTGTGGGTAAGGATGTGGAAAAATTAGAACTTTTATGCATTGCCGATGGGAATGTAAAATGGGGCAACTGTTTTGCAAAGCAGTCTGTCAGTTCCTCGAAAAGTTAAACATAAAGTTACAATATGACCCAGTAATTCTACTTCCAAGTATGTAATGAAGTGAATTGAATATATGTCCGCACAAAGACTTATACACGAATGTTCATACCATTCGTGTTCATTATTCATACTAGCCAAAAAGTGGAAACAGCCCGAATGTCCATCAGCTGATGAGTGGGTAAACAAAATGTGGTCCATCCGTGCAGTGGACTGCTACTCAGCCATAAAAAGGAATGAAGTTGTGATCCATGCCACAACATGAATGAACCCTGACAACATTATGCTAGTAAAAGGGGACAGAACCAGAAGTCACATATTGTATGATTCCATTTATTTTTTATTTATTTTTATTTATTTTTTTAATATATGAAATTTATTGTCAAATTGGTTTCCATACAACACCCAGTGCTCATCCCCAAAGGTGCCCTCCTCAATGCCCATCACCCACCCTCCCCTCCCTCCCACCCCCCATCAACCCTCAGTTTGTTCTCAGTTTTTAACAGTCTCTTATGCTTTGGCTCTCTCCCACTATGATTCCATTTATATTAAATGTCTAGAATAGAGACAGAAAGTAGATTAGTGGTTACTGGTTGGGAGGGGTCATGGGGAGTGACCACGAATGGGTGTGTGATTTCCCTTGGGGGTGATGAGAATGTTCTGGAATTAGATGGAAGTGATAGCTCCACAATGTGATGAGTAAACTAAAAAACATTGAATTATATACTTTGAAAGAGTAAATTATACTTCAGTTTTAAAAGTTTAAGGAAAGAGTTATTGAGCACCTACTGCATGCCACCCACTGTTCAGGTGCTGGGCTAGCCACCGGGATCTAGCTCCTCCCTTTCCTGGGGCTCACATTCTAGTGTGGGGGTAAAACAGACAATAACCGACAAACAAGTGAGTATATACTATGCTAACAAGAAAAGTACATAATCTGCTAAGAAAGAAGCAGCGTGAGGGACAGAGTGATGGGAGAGGTGTGCTGTTTTACATGGGGTGGGCCAGGGAAGCCTTGCTAAGAGGGTGAGGAAGATCTGCAGTGTGAAGGAAGTGAGGCAGTGCAACTCTCAGGGGGACATCTTTCAGGCAGAGGGCATAGCAGTGAAGCTGGAGTGTGCCTGGGGAGCAGGCCATTGCAGCTGGAGGAGAGTGAATGGCTGAGCGGGGGGAGAGTAGTGAGGTAAGGGGTGTGTGTGTGTGTGTGTGTGTGTGTGTGTGTATTGTGTTCATGCAGTGTGTGTGTAGAGTGTGTTTGTAGTGTGTTCGTGTGAGTTTGTGAGTGTGTGTAGTGTGTGTTCATGTGTATGTAGAATGTGTGTAGAGTGTGTTCATGTAGAGTGTGTAAAGAGTGTGTGTGTAGAGAGAGTGTGTCGAGTGTGTGTAGAGTGTGTAAAGTGTGTGTGTGGAGAGTATATGTGTAGAGTGTGTACGTGTAGTATGTGTGGAGAGTGTGTGTGGAGAGTGTTTAGGTGTGTGTGTGGATAGAGTGTGTGTAGCGTGTGTACATGTAGTGTGTGTGTGTAAAGTGTGTAGGTGTGTGTGTAGAGTATGTGTAGAGGGAGAGTGTGGAGAGTGTGTACGTGTAGTGTGTATGTAGAGTGTGTAAAGAGTGTGTGTGTGGAGAGAGATAGTGTGTAGAGTGTGTATGTGGGGTGTGTGTGTGTGGAGTGTGTAAAGGGAGAGAGAGAGTGTGTGTGTGTGTGTGTGTGTGTCTGCAGTGGGGGCTATTGTGTGTGTTTAGAGGCTGTAGCTAAGAACTTTGCACTGGATTTTGGGTTTTGCTCTGAATGAGATGGGAAGGCATCAGATGGTTCTGAGTAGATCATGGACATGATCTGATTTAGGGCTAATCCCTCTGTCTGCTGGGGGAAGAAGAGCTGGTAGGGAACAAGAGCAGGGGACAGGAGTGCGAGTGAGGTCACACTGGTTACGCTTTTGCAAAAATCCAGGTGAAAGATGATGGAACCTTGGGCCAGGGAATGAAAGTGGAGATGTGGAGAAGTGAGCAGATTCTGGGTGTGTTTTGGAGGGATGCCTCTAAGTCTCCTCCTAATCCATTCATGGATCAATATTAGAAAGTCAGGCCACCTGAATGGAAAGCAGCTCTTCCTTTTCGAAGGTGTATTTCAGAAGAGTTGGAAGGAGACAGGAGATAGACTGGCTCACATTGGCTCACACTCAATGTGTTATCACTGTTTGTCCCTATCAAACCTTCCCCCCGTTGACCAACTGAACATTTGTGTGTTCTTCAAATGAAAGGCTCAGCATCTCTTTGAATGATCCAGAGCCTCCTCCATTCAAGTTCCACCTCCCTTTTCTTCTCCTTTGGTAGGTTGTGTGAATTTTTCTCGGCTCTCTCTGGGAGCAGTGCCTGGCTCCACCTCAGCCTCTTGCAATTCTTGATTCTTCAAGCGGTGCACTGATATCTACAAAATATCTATGACAATCCTCTGTCAGGCACCCTTGCAAAGTTTCTCCCTGTGACCCTGAGTTTATGAATAGTCTCTAATGTTGCAATTTACAGAGCCTCACAGAATCTCTGTCCATTAGCCATGCAGTGCTGTTCAAATGATGTATGTCCTGACAATTTCTCTGGTTCCTGACATACTTCCTCCCACCCCATAAATTTCTCCATCACTTATAGCCTCCTCTAGTGGTTCCCAAGTTAGCCTCACTGTTTTCGCTACCACAGTGTCCCACTTCACTGAGGATCCAGGCTCATCTGGGATAGCAGGGCAAAAACATTGACTGCTTCGCAGTGTCTCCACTGACTTCCTTTTCCGGCCCTGAGATCATGCCCCTAAAACTCAAGGAAATTGGGTCTACAAAAGTTTGCTTGAGAATTAATTTCCAATTCCAGTTTCACAAGCATGATTCAGAGACTTCTTCATTTAGTGAGTTCATGTGGCACGGTGCAAGTGCGTTCTCTGCCTGGGACCTCAAATGCACTAAAGAGTCTAAATAGCGGATTCTCCCCTGAATTGTAGTCATACTTCTGATCTTGGAGTGGCCTCCACTTTCTCTTCATGCTTAGTTCCAAGGTGGTGATCTAATCTAAGGAGCAGTTACCCCTGAATACAGTCCTCCTGGGGCTGAGTTGCCTTGAGTTCTATCTCGGAAAATAGACAATCATGCAAACAAACCCAAAATGGACAGAAAGCACTGCAACCCTGACATCTTAAAAGAATAAAAACCCAATTAAATTTTCACTGAAGCATCTGTTAAAACACCAAAGAAAGATCCTAATCAAAATATACAGCAAAACTCAAAAATCCTCTTTCCCTCTAAATACCTGTGATCACCTCATTTCCAAAACCCCCAAACTCTCTAAAAACTCAACCTCGTGCCCTTTGTATGTCTTCGCCCTCAGCTTTCCAGACAGTGGCTCCAGTTTCTGTCCCACTCATTTCTCTCATCAACACAACCAAAGGCCACACCTGTTTGAGTAACAAGGGCCCTTGTTAGAAGCCATGGAGGGAGGGAGGCCATGACCATTGAGGAATTATTTTTTTTGTCCCAATCCTGTTACAAAATTTACATCTTATCACAGTGGTCCTTCTCCTATGTTACAGAATGCAGAACTATCTCCATGGGGCAAGGACAAGAGGTACATGCTCGAAAGCTGATTCAGATGTCCATGCAGCAGGTGGGTGACAAGGACAGCTACTCCTAGTGCATCATTCTTGCTATTAGTCCTCTGGACATCAGGTCTACTTGGGACTGCCACAGTGATGGCTTAAGCATTCTGCCTGTGATGCTTCATCATTTTCCTTTTTTTTTTTTTTTAATGTATGTATAGTCAACCTGTGATTACCAATGGATTTTAAAGTTTTTAATGTTTTTATTATTTGTTTATTTTGAGAGAGAGAGAGAAAGAGAGAAAGGGACGGACAGAGAGGGAGAGAGGGAGAGAGAGAGAATCTCAAGCAGGCTCCACGCTGTCAGTGCAGAACCTAATGCAGGGCTCAGTCTCACAAAATGTGAGATCATGACCTGAGCCAAAATCAAGAGTTGGAAACTTAACCAACTGAGCCACCCAGGCATCCCTGATTACAATGAATTTTAAACCGCAAGCTGGTTTACTCCTGACATCCCCACAAAAAGCTTGTTTTATTTTCTATAGTGTAAACTCTATCTTATTTTCACTAAATATTTTTTTTTGACAACTTGGCAGACACACTTTCTGGTTTCTAGGAATGGAGCTCTAGCAAGTCTTGGAATTTGACAATCAACATTAATAGATAGTGCTTAAGAAGTGACAGGCCGAGACAGTTACATTTCAATTTTTGGTTAAAGTCAGACTTTATTCTTTTCATTAGTGGATAGTTGCAGATGAATAAGAAATATTTGAAGATGTTATGTTTAAATATTGATGATGGTTTTTATTGAAAATTGCAAGCTGGATGGAATCTTGAGAAATATTTTCCATCACACCTAATAATACACAGGACATTAATTTTCTAGAGATGCTTGGTTGATAACAATTTCAGCTGTGATAAGAAATCGTACCACTTACAAAAATAAAGTAAGAGCTCGGTTTATTTTTAAGCTTTTGATCTCCTAATGTCTGTAGCAACTTTGGTGCAGCTTTTTCTTGGGAATTAATGACAAGAGAGGGGTAATGAGCTAAGGCTCTGCTTGGGCCATCAAATTCTCAAGTTAGTCATTAATTCTCAAGTGCCCTAAGCCTTTTTCTTTATCACTTAATTATATTCAATAATCTATTGTATCTAATTTATATATATCAAGGCAGTTACATATAATTATTTTTACTCAGATCAAATGATTCACTCCAAGGAGTGATTTGACAGTTTAATTCTGGGCCTTAAATAGTTTCTTTAGTTTCCGTGAATGAGAAACTTCTAAATTTCAGCGGTACATTCACACTAACCTTCTTTGGAATATTAGCTTTTATAACTTCCATGTCCTGTTTCTCAAGATGGGATAAGTATGGATAATAATGACATTTTGAGAAACAAACAAACCAACAAACAAACCAACAGCCCATGAACAGGTACAGCCACATTGCCCCTTGAGGGCCACCAGATGTTTGAGGTGAAACTGACATTGTGGAATGAAATGGAATACCCAGCGAGTAACTGGATCCCTGCGGCACAAACTAACTACGAAGTCCATCTTACGCTGCAGCCCCCTGTTGTCTAGACGAACACGTCCCCTTTGCTGCTGAAGCCGGTTCGAGTTGTATTTTCTCTCACGGTAGGAGGCATAACACACAAGAATTACCGTCTATTTACTGCGCTCACTATTTTGTAGCTGTATTGATCTGATCTTTATATCAGGGTATCAACATGTTGTCTGGTTAAAAAAAAACAACAACCTGTGTTCTCATAGAGCAGCATTGGCTCTGTGACTTATGTTGTTAAAGACAGTTTTAGCAAGTATTAAGGTAGTGAGTGCTTAGTACATTTTGTGGCTTTGGGACTATATGGGAGTGGTGATGACAACAAATGTTTATTTTACATTATGGTAGCACAAGTCACCACATGTATTGTCTCCATCTTTCATGAGATAATGTGCATCTCTCTCTGTGACTATGGATGATTTGGTTCGGAGGTGAGTCAGTTCCGATTCATCTTAGGACGCGTTGTTACAAATTCCAAAATACCCGTTCCTACCATTAGATGGTGCACACACTGTACTTACACAGGGCTTCGAGCTTTCATTTCTGTTTCCTTCTGAACCTGGGGTGGCTGAGTACTATTGTTTTGAACCCACTTGATTCCAAGTAACCAGATTTACCAGTAGCAGAAGAAAGTGTTTGTATTGACATAAAATCATCTTACCAAAAATAGGTGCTCAAAACAGTATTTACATGCGCTAAGCAAAGGGTTTTTTTTTTTCAATCGTACATTTTGTTTTCTTAAAATTGTAACAAAAAAATTACAAGATATTAATATGAAATCACTTCTGAATACAGGGTGGCTGGGTTTTACTGCAAAATTGTCACCTTGGCCTAGAATTCATGGAAGAATTGCTAGAGACGTTAATTACCACGGAAGCCAGTGATGACTCTTTCCGAGTATGGATAACTACTGAGCCCCATGATCGATTCCCAATTACATTGCTTCAGGTTTGTTGCCGTGACATAAGTGTCTTTTCCTTGAGAGTTGTTTAAATAAAGATGACATCGTGGCGTTATTGAAAGATGAAACCACAACAGGGATTTTGGTGCAGTAGAGTCTGTAAGATCTTATGTAATAATGGTCAAAGTCTTAACTATAATCATCCATATTATATAGGAACTATTTCCACAGAAGAGTTATAAGACTCGGTAGTAATTCATGGGGTTTCAGCTGTGATTGATGTCATTAGTTTACACAGTGCTGAATTCTAGCCAACATACCATGTACCGTAAGCATACTGTTGTCTGAGGGATTGTAATTTCTATTTTATCCTTGACAATAATTTCTAGAAACAAAACTACTGTTTGCTTTTTACGACAGACTTCTCTCAAATTCACTAATGAGCCGCCCCAAGGCGTACGCGCGGGTTTGAAAAGAACATTTGCCGGAATTAATCAAGACCTTCTGGATATCAGTAATTTACCCATGTGGAAGCCGATGCTTTACACAGTAGCATTTTTACACTCCACTGTGCAGGTAACTTCTGAGAGCAGTTTGCACATTTAGGGGATGCTAATACATTGTTTCTCTGCTGCACTGTCTGCTTACCTCACCCTGCTTTTTCTCTCCTTCGTGGCCCCTTTCCCCACCTGGCATAGTATCTATTTGTCTGTGTAGTTAAATGTTTTCCCTGCTCCTGCCCCTCACTCTGGCCATGGGAGCGTAAGACTCTTGAAGGCAAAGACTTTGTCTTTTTGTAACTTCTCAGTCTCTCTGGCCATAGGAGCATCTGGGGCATTGCTGGAACTCAGTAAATATTTGTGAGATGAACTCAAAGTACCATGCTGGCCAGGAGCGTTATATGTACTATATCATGTAATGCTAACAGTCACATTTCTCAAGGTGAGAATGGTGTATCACCATTTTAAAAAAGAGAAAATAGAAGTGCCTGGGTGGCTCAGTCGGTTGGGCGTCCGACGCTTGATTTTTGGCTCAGGTCATGACCTCATGGTCTGTGGGATTGAGCCCTGGGTTGGGCTCTGTGCTGATAGCAGAGAGCCTGCTTGAGATACTCTCTCTCTTTCTCTCTGCCCCTCCCCCACTCATGCTCACTCTCTCTCTCTTTCAAAATAAATAAGTAAAAAACTTTTAAATACATAAATAAATAAATAAGCCAGAGGACATTGATTGATAGTATGTCCAGATGTATAAATAAATGAATGAAGATAGTAGCACTAAAGCAGGAGCAGCAACTATTTGCTAGATGCTTTTCATAGATTATTTAACCAGTCTCACTGCAATGCCTGTAATTTTCCTCAGACTCTCAGGAATTTGTTCCTTGGACTGTCCTAAATAACAGGAGAACTAGACACAGGGACAACGCAGCCCCAGCCTCACTCCGGGTCCATCCCCCCATCCCTTTAGTGTGTGGCAATAAATTAACCACGTCCAGGAAAATTTAAATAAAATAAAAATGAGGAAATTGAGGCTTGGAGAGGTTAGGGTAACTTCATAGGTGGTAGATCTAGGAGTCAAGCCTGATGCTGCCTGCCTCGGGCGGTGGTGTGTTTTGAGCCAGCCAGCGAAGGTGATGGTGACAATGAGAAGAGTCACAGTGGTTACCTGTCATTTTCAGGTTGTTTACTATTTGCTTTTACCATACACTTGTATATTAATTTAGTAATTTTATGACTTTGCAGCCATACGGTGTTTTCATTTTGTTATTGCTTTGTTCTACATTTGATTTTATATTTTGTCCCATATTTGAAAGCTGTATAATTTTAATGTGCTTGAGTCACGCCTTGATTTTGGAGAGAGATGAACAGGCTCCTTTAACCCCTTCTACATTTCCTCCTTCCCTGAGGCTGGAGTGAGGACAGAATGAATCACCTGGCTTGTACTAGGAGGCCTGTCTTAGCTGTGCATAGTGGCACACAGAGCTTCACCTCCTCTCTCCCCTCCTGCCCAAAGCTGGAGGGGAATTTGGTGCTCATCCAAGAGAATACTGGGCATATTTACCCTCAGGCTCCTTGTCCCTGCCACTCTGCCAGGTTCCCTGCTGCCCAGCGGAGAGAGCTGTGTAGAGGAGACATTGGTGTATCTCCTGTGCATTGGCCCCCTCCCCCTGAGAGAGTTAAAACCAGGTTAAACACTTTGTGGGTGGTTATTTTTACCAAGTCCCACTGTGGCCTTTGGATTGTAAATTACAGCTTTCAAGTCACTGAAGCCTATTTCATACATTCTTATCTGGGAATTGTTTGCTTTGCTAGGCCTTATCATACTCTAATACAAATATTACTTTAACTCTGTTATTTAATTCCCAATTCGCAAATAATATATTTTATGATTCTGTTCCCAGTAGTGATGATTCAACTCTTCCACTGAGCTTATCATGGGGAGATGATTGGGGGTATTTTCCATATGGTCAGTGGGGCAACCTGTGTTTTTGTGGCCATTATCCAAGTGCTAAATAGAAGAACAACAGTGGGGCCGTGGTCCTGTCATGGGGTCAAGGAGTGCTTGCTCTTAACATGACATACATTTGGATTAAAACAGAAAAAAGTCTCCAATGCTAGGGCTGTGAAAGTAAAGGTTGAATGTCTCTTAAAATAGTCATAGTGTGCTAGATAGAGCAACCTCATCGAGGGCCAGGAGGCTGGGACATTATGCTTGCGGTAAAATCAATTAGCTATGTGGGGATTGTTGAGTTATATGCCTCTCAGGACCTCTGTTTCCCCATCTGTGTGTTTACAGTCAGAAGGAGGTGGTCTTTCAAGATTTTTCCCTTTTCTAAAATTCCGTTATCAAGTTCTGTGACTACACAGGGAGCACAAATAATCCAAGCATAGCTTCCTCCGTTCTGTTTTCCTCATTTGCAGAAATATTTACTGTGATATTGCCTAAATAATTTGTTTTACTTGTTAGGATGGCACCTACCTGATAGGAAAATGCAGGTTCGGGGCGAGCAACGTCCACATGGCCCAGGAGCTTGTAAGAGAAAATCTCAGGCTGGCCCCAGACCTGCTGAATCAGAATCTGCATTGTAAGAAGATGCCCAAGTGATTCACATGCACATTAAAGTTTGAAGTGAAGCTGCTACAGGAAGGACGTTCTGGGTTGGAATGATTGTGACTTAGATTTCTCTAGTGTTGGACATAATAGCCCAATACCTGATTTGTTAATTGACTGATTGATTCCTCCAAGTTAACCTAGTTATCCCTTGCTCTATACAAACATGATGCATATGCATTTGTCCTTGCGGAGACTGACAAAAAGAACAGGGAATTGGTTCATGTCGCACGCTCTGAAGCTTCAGGGCTGCGTAGGGGTTCGTGCTGGAGCCCATCACGAGTCAGAACGCAGAACCTGGTGGTGAAATAGCGGTCAAATGCAAGAACTGTGTATCCCCCAGTGCAGTTTCCCTTACTGAACTGTGCTTTGGCATCATGCCATCAACTCACCCCTGCTCAAGGGCATCATGTGTCATATGGATGTTGCTCATTGTTACAGAGAACAAAATGAACACCCCTCCTCTCCCATAGAAGGGGAATAGACTTGGCTGGTCAAGGACAACTGTCTTGGGCGGCATAGTGAAGGGTGTGATTTGTTTTGTTGTTGAGGTAGGAGCAGGCTTACCTAGTAGGAAGAGGCCATGGGTGCTTCCATGGGAACTTACAGAGATACACAAGCCAATTCTGCGCCAAACTCTTCTTGCCCCAGACCTTCCTGGGCTTCCCTCTCCTCTCCTCCAGGAACTTACCGTACACATATGCCAGGAAGTTACTGCAGCAACGGCGCCCTTACCACAGTTGGGTCATGTCTCTGCTCTAGCCAGCCAGCTCTTCTGCCCTCCCAGAGAGAGCCCAGCATCCCCAGTGCTTCAGCTACATTTGGCCTCTACTCCCTGGGGGCATTTCTACATCCTCTTGGAGATTACTCTCAATGGAAGCTTCCCTCTGGCCTTAGTATCTTCTCTCTATGATACTCCAGTGCAGCGTCATTCTGGGTTTCAGAGCAAGGCCACATTCACCCTTTAGGATTTTAATTTTAAATAGGTCTTCCTCCAGAGTCTTGGTCTTTTGAAACTCAATAATTACATTTATGGTGTCCTCCCACAAATTCTGCAGTATTCTGTGGAAGGTCAGAATGGCACCTCTGGTTTTTTCCTGTTGATGGTCAATGTACCATATTTTGTTTGAACAGTGCATTGGACCCAATGAATGTCTAATGCAATGGTTCTCAGCCATTGCCTGGGCCATAGAGTCCCAGGGAGGAGGCAGCAAGGTGGGGTGCTCAGTCCTTTAAAACACTTCTTAAGTAATTCTAATATGCAAGAAGAATTGAGAATTGAGAATGACTGCCAAACATCCACTGCCCTTAAGATAGGAATCCTTGGGGTGCCTGGGTGGCTCAGTCGGTTAGGTGTCCAACTTTGGCTCAGGTCATGATCTTGCAGTCTGTGAGTTCGAGCCCCCTGTTGGGCTCTGCTGACAGCTCAAAGCCTGGAGCCTGCTTCTGATTCTCTGTCTCCTTCTCTCTCAGCCCCTCCTTTGCTCACATACACACTCTCTCTCTCTCAAAAATAAATAAATGTTAAAAAAAAAAAAAAGACAGGAATCCTTCATCATCTTCATGTCCTTTCCATGGTTTGGAGTTTTTCTCCTCATCCTCTTGGCTTGCCTACATTGAGGCCCATTTGGGAGGATTTTTCTAATGGTTTATGTACAAGTCTGTGAGGTTTTTTGCTGGAGGCATTGGTTAGGAGCTCTTGGGGCTTGCAGTGGCAGTTGCAGACTTGGATATTTTCTCCAGGATCCTAAAAATAATTAAATATTAAATAAAAACGGCCACATGGAACAGGGCCCAGGTTCCACTGCCAGTAGTTCTTCCTTCAGAAAAGTGTTTTCTTCTCCTACATCTTGTTTTCTTTCTCAGGTTGGAGCCTTGACAAACATCTCCTTCAAGTTTAATGGTGCATATGAAGCTCTGGCTTTGGGGAGGCATGATTGCAAAGTTCTTAGTTTAAACGTCTTCAGAATAATTTCAGTAATGTGATTCAGGCTTAAAGAAAGATCTCTCACGTTTTGCTTGATGGTTCTTCCCAGGGGTTCTGGCCATTTCTGTTCATTATTTTCACCTTTTAAAGTTACCCTGCTGTTGTGTAGTATGGATTGCATTTTTCATTTTATGTTAACTCCAGTTATTAAATAATCAAGATGTGGTGCTCCAAAGAGAGCCTTGTTTTGCAGATGCAACTGAAATGGTTCTGTGTTGGGCTGTGGGAGCTGGGCTCGTTGGGATGAAGTAGAATCTAACATAAAATTGGAAATGGCTTTGACATCATTAAGATGATGACTCCATTGAGCAACTTTTCTTCAGCGTCCAAAGGAGGAGTCCAAGCTTTCCGCATTTCACTAGCAGTTCTGTGTTTTGAAGATTCTTTGGAATAGAAAGAAGGAACTATACTGGTCAAATTCAGTAAAGGGTAGACTAGTCTTCCTAAAATCACCACTTTCCAACTTAATAATAAATAATAACTCCCTCTATTGAATCAGGTTTTAGTTCTTTGCCCTGACATTCATATCTGTCTACATTCCACGCCTGAGTCATCGTATGAACACATAGTTCCAGCTACTTACCTGAGGTCACTGTCTGCTGTAGTAGAGCAACTTACCTGCAGCCTCTTGCTGGATGAATCACAGGCTTTGTGTTTCCTCTCTTTGCTCATGGTCTTTGCCAAAACCCAGCAGTCTTTTCTCCCTGCTTTTCAAAGGCCAGCTTCAGTTTCATTCTTCCCAGAAGCCTGTGATTGAATGTCTTCTTCTTCTTATCATCTGTTAAATTCTGACAGTTAATTATACTCACTATCACATTGTCCTCTAAGGCTTATTTTCTCAAATAGATTAAAACTTCTTGAAAATACATTGATTTTAATATTTTTCCATTGTCTCACATAGGACTCATCCCATAGTTTCAAAAATACTAATGGGACTGAAGAGATTCAGTATTCCAGGCAAAGCCCCTTGCTTTTGAGCCTCCAAATGAGTTCTTAGTTCTCCCAATGGCTTGATAATATTCCAAGGTGATAATTCAGGGTTCTTTCTTTATTGTCACTTAGATCACTGAGTACCAAAAAAATTGTGAGAAAATGAAATGACTTCCTTTGTGAAAGAAAAGTCACTCCCCACCCCCCGCAAGATTTTCTCTTTTTTTTTCCAAGATAAGCTAATAAGTCTATGACTTTAGTGAACCAACCTAAAAAGTAAATGCTTTAAATGAAATTTGATAGTAAATAGCATAAAGTGAAGTGAGTCTCAGCATTGGGGCAATTTTCAAAGATCACATTTTAAGGAGCAACAGAATTGCAATGGCTCAGTGCATGTAAATGGGAATGTTTCCATAGAGCCAATTTAAGCAGCTTTAGTAATTGGAAAGGAAGAATTATTTTTCATTCAGTCTCTTGTCTAATTGAACAGTAAATTTTAAAAATTAAGTCAAACACAGGTGAAACTATTTTAGAGTTGATTCTCTTTTTTAAAAAACTGGGAAAACATTTGCATCTCACCAATAAGTGGTTAGCTTTCTTCTCTTTGAAGACTTCAAGATGGAAGAAATTCCAGAGGCTCAAGGCTTAACTGAATGCATTTTCATATTAATATCCCACAGACCCTCCCAAACCCACTCTTGTTCCAAAATAACCTGGAGGAGGCTCAGCTCAATGTTTGTGGGATCCACTCAAAAAATTCAAAACCTTGTGTCAGCTTCAGAAATTACCCCCCAAGAGGATGAGAGGGAGAGTGCCTTTCATTCTGATAATTACCAATAATCAATCTAGTGTTTATTACACAATCATAAGCCTTTCCCTGAAAAGGTGCAAAAGGGGAGACAAAAATGGGAGACACGTTTCTCACTGTCAAGGTTCAAAATCTGGTTACAGGACCAAGTATTTCAACATGAAACAAGTAGAAAAACACATCACGGCAACATGAATGCTGAGACCAGGAAGCAGAAAGCCATCAAGAGAAGCTGACACCTTTAAGAGCCAGGGCCTTTCCCCTTGCTGCTGGGATGATACCACAAGTCTCTCCCATCTATTAAGGCACCTCTGTTCCTTCTCGCCTCTCTGTGTTCAAGGTAGAAGATGGTGCTTCACAGCTCCCAAGTTTCTAAGTCTCCCTGGTTAAAGCTCTAACTCTAGATCGAAGTTCTGAACCCTAAGTCCAAACTCCTGGGAGGAGAAATCTGGTTGGCCTTTCTTGGGCTGGCTGTCCACCTCAATCTAATTAGATCTAGTTAGATCTAATTAGCTAAGGGGTGAGGGTGGGAGTTACACCATACAAATGTGTAATACCTGACAACTTAACCTAAAGAAGTACAGGTCTGGAAGTAATGTTAGTAGTTTACGTTTTTAAGAGTGGTTTGTTTGCCCTCGGTCTTGTTAAAAAGGAGACAGCAGACCCAGAATGGAGTTACTTGTGCTAAGCCCACATCACCAAACTGAAACTAATACCTAACCTAACTGCAGTTTCAACCTTCTCCAGGAATGTAATTTTAACCGGTCAGTCTGGAATTTCCTGGTCAGCACCAGTGAGGTAATCCCCTAATAAACCCCCTTTGTCCCCCAAAGGAGATCCTTTTTTGTCCCCCAAAATAATCCTTTTTTTTTTTCCACTTATGATTTTCTTGTGCCATCCCCCTCTGCCTTTAAAAACCTTTCCTTTTCTGGGGCACCTGGATGGCTCAGTCGGTTAAGTGTCCGACTCTTCGTGGGATCCATTGCAACTCAGGCCATGATCTCCCAGTTCGTGAGGTAGAGCCCCACACCAGGCTCTGCACTGATGGCACAGAGTCTGCTTGGGATTCTCCTTCTCTCTCTGCCTCTCCCCCCAACTCTCAAAATCAGTAAACTTAAAAAATAAAAATAAAAATAAATAGTAAATAAAAACCTTTCCTTTTCTGTAGCTCTTCGGGGCTCCTTTCTATTTGCTAAATAGGATGCTGCCTGATTCATCAATCATTCAATAAAGCCATTTAGATCTTTAAATTTTACTCTGCTGAATTTTTGTTATTTAACAGTCTGATCTCCCAGGGTCAGAACATCTGGACCCAAATTAATTTTCATGGTTTACTTAATATTTTAAAAGCATATTTTGAAAATCAGTAATTAAACCTTCATGCTTTCTGAATTTTTTCTCTGACCTGTCCATGAACTTGTCTAAACTAAAATTCATTTAGATTCTTTAAAGTGGTGGTATTAATTAGGATCTAAAGCATGGAGCAGCTGCGAGAAGAAGTATTGGAATGGACTGTGAAGACAGTGTGTGGGGGGAGGGGGTGGGGGAAGGCAGAAGAGAGAAAGTTACTATATATTTAGAGGTAAAGAAGTAGAATTATACTGTCCCGTAGATGTATTGGGATTCTACTCTCCATATAGGTTCTCACCTCAGCCACTAGGGTCAAAGGGCTAGGAGCTAATCCAAATAAATGATTAGACCCCCTTCCCCCACTTAGAGACTGGTTATATGCTGAGGCAGAGGTAGCTGATGGTATAGTAATATTTGAGTTAATTTATGTGGTTTGCTATGTGATTAGAGCCTAGAAGTACCAGTTCTCACATTTACATACCTTTTAAAATGGTCTCCAGAATATTGAGGCATTTGTATCATTTGATCTGAGACCAGTTGGATTGATTATGGGTAATTTGACAATTCAAAACATTAGCCACTGGTCCAGAGGAGAGAACAAATAGGGCACTGTGAAAGTTTTAAGAAGGATGTGTCATGTTTTACAATAGAGATTTGGGGTTTTCAAAATCTGAAATTGCAAGATTACGAAGTGACACCAGCAGGGGGTTTAATGCTCCTGAGTGTTTCAGTTATTCAACTTGAAAAACAAAAATTTAAACCCTTACTTTTAACATTTGAAATTTCTAAGAGGGTAATTTAAAATAAATTCATTGAACAGCTATTTATTGAGCACCTACTGCATTTTTTGAGCTGGCGATGGAAACTGAGACTTTTTTTTTAAATCCCAAGAACTACAATTTGGCAAATATTTGAACATTTATTCTTGTAAACCATCTGGCAATACAGCTAAGAAATAATAGTTCTAATGGTTAATAGATCCAAAATTGTATACTGTTCTTTTATTACATCAACTTATCTCTATATCATGCCTGAATCTTCCTGTACTTTATGTTTATTAAGAAATCAGCTACATTCGATTTTAAAATCTCACTTATTTTCTTTGGCATTTTTAAGGAGCGACGCAAATTTGGTCCCTTAGGATGGAATATTCCCTATGAATTCAATTCTGCTGACTTTACAGCCAGTGTCCAGTTTATTCAGAATCACCTTGATGAATGTGATATTAAAAAGGTGAGTGAAATTGCTTCCCCCCCCCCAATTTTTATTGCTGTCCTTAAACCAAGTTTCCACAGACAGTTTCAGTGTATAATATACAGGGAACCTGCCAAGGTTTTCCCCGCCTCCCCCAATCAGCCATTTATTGGTCCAGCCATTTCCACTCACACCCCTACTGCCCATAGGGGTGCATTTGGATCCCCATCTCATGCTTATGTCCCTGCCCCCCTCCTCTTTCTCTGGCGCACGTACACGGCAGAGACAGACCACAAATGAAGAAACTTCACAACCTTCCTCATGTCGCACCCAGGTGCGACAGTGCACAAAAAGACAATGTCCGTCTTAAGTCAGACTTTTCTTCCAGCATTTCACAGATGCCTCCTCAGAGGTGAAAGAAAATGTTATCTCTCAGCCCACGTGAAAGTTCTTTCTCACCTTTAGTCACATCTTAACACATGCTTAAACTTATGGAGATACATAGCAATAATTTCTGGTAACGGTCACTGATCATTGTACAGCACTTGACAGCTCTCAGTGCTCGTGCATTGAGGATCTCATCTGTGTCTTCACAACTCTGTGAGGGAGGTACAGAAGGCATCACTATTATCCTCATTTTCCTGATGAGGTAGTAGGAGAGAAGGAGGGACTTCCAAAAGGTCAGAGAGGTAAGAACACAAACCCAGTTGTCCTTTCACATGTGCTTCCACATCTGTTTTTTCCATGATCTTGAGCAAGTTTATGAGCCTCCCAGAGCCTGTTTCCTCATCTACAGAATGGTCATGGTCTCTGTGAGGAATAAATGAGTTAGCATTTGTGAAAGCACAGTATATTGGGACACGGTAAGTACTCAATAAACACCAGTGTTCTGCTGTCTTCCCCTCTCTTCTTTCTCATAGTGGATCTTGAAGCTAATTATAGATACTGTAGTGTCAGTATGGTGACGGTAAGCCGTGATGAATTTTTACCTGGGCCGCTGGAGGATCTAGAATCAAACCATCATTTTTCCTTGAAATTACAAAGGCGTATTAAATCGAGTATGACAACTTGATGAAAAATTACATCATATGGGTTCATATTCTGTTATTATTTATCATTTGATATATACAAATAATAGTTAACCTTGAAATAGTTGCTTTGAAAGGCAGTGGAGCTGATGAATCAAAGTTTATCCAAAAGAAAGTCAATTAAAAAATAAAGCATCCTTACTTTTCTTACCCCAAATGTATTAAGTAAAAAATAAAAGAAAATTAAAAAAAAACTATTAATATCTGCAATATATTGCTAGGATAAGATTCTATGGCAATTAATAAATACTTTGATTTAGTTATAGCTCACAGAATGAGACAGCAAAGAATTGCGTTGTAGAAAAATGCTGTGAGTGAATAATCTTTTAGTTGTTCTCATACTGATTCAGAAAATATATTACTAAGAAAGTGTATTAAACAGTTGACTCACTAAACATGACTTTTTTTTAACAGCTTGGCATTACTATAATGAGTATTATAGACGATTACATCCACAGAATGAAAAGTAGTCTTCCCCCACCCCCATTTTAAATAATCAATGAGTAATAAATTCACTGATTTTTAGTATTATAGATTTTTCTTTGGTGACTGAACCCTGGCAGTTTCAGTCATGTGATAGCAAAAGAGTTACTAATAGAGTCATTTTAAATGCAATCTAGTTAGTGCTTTCTTTTTGAGACCTTTCCTCCAGGGAAGACCTGAAATATTTAGAATTATCTGTTTGGATTGACAATTAACAATCTTTTTATTTTTAATAAAGGGTGTTTCATGGAGTACGGTTCGGTACATGATTGGAGAAGTACAATATGGAGGCAGAGTGACAGATGACTTTGATAAACGTCTACTTAATTGCTTTGCTAGAGTAAGTCAATTTACAGAAAAAGCATGGAGACACATTTCATTGCATTTTCCTTTTAAACAGGAATGTTTGTTTGTTCATAATCACTGAGCCAAACTTAAGGGGAAAAAAAAAATATAGAGCAGAGCCGCTGAAAAGAATCAGCTAACAAAGCCAAAACCAAAACCAAAACCAAAGCCAAAGCCAAAGCCACAGCCAAACCAACCAGCAATCTACTTGTGGTCCTTGTGGTCCAAAGTAGAATAAGGATCAGCTGTCAATAGTCTGTGACTATTCTCCTGAGTTGCACATTTTCAGGGTCTCTCCCCTCCTTCACATGACAGTTGATTGACTGCTTCCTCTGACTATGAGTCTCATGAAGATTTCAAGCCCCGAAATAAGTGACTGGAGAATTAACTATAATTTGGGTGTTCTCATCTTTTTCATTAGGACAGACAACTGAAAAGTGATAGAGTGCTCATTTTTTCCTCTGTTCCCAGTAAAATCCACATATATCACATTGGTAAACATTTTCGAGAGAAAATTATTCCTTAGCAATTACAGCTTTCACACCAGTGATAAATAGTGTATATGTATATATACATACACACACATCAGGCTCAAACTCTTCTTAAAACTTTTACATGCTAAAGAAGCAATATATATTACATAAGTGGGAAAAATCAGATATATGAGTATTTTATGGTTATTTGAATTCTTTGTATTAGGATCTATATTGGTAATTCTCTGTTTCAATGATCTTTCCCCCCTTAACAAAAACAACAAAGCATAAACTTTGAGAGTATTTTGGTAAGCTGGAGGTTGGCCAGGAATCTGATTTTTCTTTCAACCCTTATTTATTTCTGCAAGTTTTCCTTGAAGCTGTATGTGGAGAAAGATGGATGATGATAAATGTCGGCAAGGATGTGTGGAGGCAGGAGCCTGGCTGCTGGAGATTAAAATCAGTACAGACCTCCTGGAAAGCAGTTGGGCAAAACTTACTGAAATTAAGTATCCTAGATAGACACATCACAGGACATTTCTAGAAAAAGTCCACAAGTGGACATGTATAATAATGTTTACGGCAATATTGTGTGTGGAGTTGCAGGTGACCATCATAGGTTGGCTTCTCTGGACACAGACTGAGATGGAGATCTGCTTGTGTGCCCCCCTCCCTGAGGGCATGACCTTGGTTGAGGCAGCTGCCTTCTGCCAGGACAATTTCTGGGGAGGGACAGTGTGGTGAGAGCCCTTAGTAGCCAATACTCCAGACAGCTGTGGGATTGAGTGCCTGGGCCTTAGAGAAGAAACTGGTGGTACATCACAACATCCACTACAGACGCCTAAGAATCCTAAGAAGTAGTGGATGAGCACAGTGGAATACTACTGCTCACCCTTCTAGGGTGCAATCTGGTGACACTTGGTCATGTCAAGTGTGTGATACCTTCTGAACCATAAGCCCACTCCTGAGTATATATCCCAGAGAAATTTGCAAACAGGTCCATGGACACGTACAAAGATATTGCTCATAGTATTGTTGGCAGTAGTAGGATGTTGAAAGCAACCTGGGAGTCTGTCCTGGGGGAATAGATGAGCTAAATATTGTAGACACCTATCATGGAACACAATGCAGCACTTGGAAGAAATGATCCATATAGTATCATGCATAGATCTTAAAAACGTAGTGCTGAGTGCACAGCTTAAAAAAAATAAAATGAGATCTAGAAAGCAATACATGTATATTTCACAAGGACATAGATCAAGCACATTTAAATAGATGCCCTCAGAGGGAAGGAGACTGGGAGTGGAGATCAGGGATGAATGGGGAAAAACTAACATAAAGGGGGCCGAGACTTATAAGAAAAATAAAGGAATATAGTAACTCACCTCTATATCTGAGGTTTAAAGGAAAAAAAAAAGATGTATTTGAAAGTATACTTTGTGTTAGAATATTGTAAAAGTACCTAAAATTGGAGGTTTAGCACTGGAGACTCTGAGAAGTGGTTAGATTCTGCATATACATTGCATTGCATTGTACAGATAGTACCAGCAGAATGCTGATGATAAGGGAAGAGGGGTCAAGGGCCACTCTTGTTTTGACCTAAATAACTGATTAGAGAATAAGACCATTTACAGAGGAGAAGGGCTGCAGATGGAATGAGTTTTATTGGCTGGGGCTGGAAATTAGGAGTTCTGCTGTGATCATGTAACTTTTGAGACGTCCACAAGACACCCAATTGGAGTTGTTCAAGACTGTAAGTTCCCCAAAAGCTTTGCCTCATTACATCACCGTCAGATTCTTAGCACCTAGCGCAGAACCTAGAACATATTAGGGGCTTCAATAAATATTTGTTGATTAAGAGAATGAAGAAGGGTAAACATGGCAGTTGGATTTACAGGTCTGGAGCTCAAGAGAGAGGTCAGGGCTGGAGAAAAAGAGTTGAAATTTGTCAGCATATAAAACAGCCTTTGAGGTCCAGATAATAGATGAGAGCATCATCTAAGAAGAAAGTGTAGAGAAAGAAAACAACAGAAAACAAGCTAAGGACAGGGTCCTGAGTACTTTAAAGTATCAGGAAAGAAGAAATGGTCAACTGAGAAGGCTCAAGGAAGATAAGGAAAGAGATTTTACCTGTACTTAGTATTCGCTTGATAAACCTTTGAAAAATGCAACTACTTAAAAAATATGCAATGTACAGAAAAATGTATAAAATGTAAACATACAGCTTAATAACTCTCTTTAAATAGACATAGAACATTTCCAGTTCCCCCAAAGACTCACACATGCCCCCTTCTTCCGCACAACTCAAGATACCCACCAGAATTTCATTCTCACTAAACTTTCACCATCTGAGTAAGTACTGCTTATTAATGTAGTTCAGTTTTGCCTGTTTTTGAACTTCATATAAATGGAACCATGCAGTATGTTGTCATTTTGGTGTTCTGGCTTCCTGTTCTCAACATGGTGTTTTGAGATCCATCCATGTTGTGTGTAGCAGTGGTTTACTTGTTTCCTTTACTGTGTTGGGATTGCATTGTATTATATTGGTGGAAATGAGGATCATTTCCATTTGTAGCTATTACAAATAATGCTTCTGGGGACATTCTCACACAAGGTTCTTGGAGCACACGATTATGCCTTTCTATTAGGAGTGGAATTGCTAGGTTATAGAGTTTATGTACTTTCCATCTTAGTCAGTCACATCAATCTGGTTTCCAAAGTGTTTTCCAAAAATACATCCCACAGAAGAATGAGATACCCCATTTCACCACATCCTCACCAACACTGGGCGTCATTAGCCATTCTGGCTTAAATGGCTTAAATATTAGCCATTCTGGTGGGTGTATACTGATATCTCACTTTGGTTTAAATTTTTTTTAATTTTTTAATGTTTGTTTACTTTTGAGAGACAGAGAGAGATAGAGTGCGAGTGGGGGAGGGGCAGAAAGCGAGGGAGGCACAGAATCCAAAGCAGGTTCCATGCTCTGAGCTGTCAGCACAGAGCCCGATGCGGGGCTCGAACCCATGAGCCGTGAGATCATGACCTGAGCCAGTCAGACGCTTAACCGACTGAGCCACCCGGGGAGGCCCTCACTTTGGTTTTAATTTTTATTTCTTTGAATGTTAATGGGCTTGAGCACCGTCACATGACATGTTGATTCACTATTTTGGTTTTCTACTTTGTGACTTGCTAGTACGTTCTTCCTCTATTTCTCTTGGGTTGTCTATCTTTTTAAAATATTTATTTATAGGAGCTTTTTGCATATTCTGGATGTAAGTTCTTTGTTGATTATGTGACTGCAAATATATTTCCTACTCTGATCCTTGCCCCTTTACTCTCTTATCAGTCTTTTAATATTATACCTGGTATATATATATTTTTTTTTCTATTCTTTTCATTTCAACATTTCTGTGCATTATGTTTCAGATTTATCTCTTATAAACAAAAACTGGCTGGAATTTTTGACATACAATCTGAAGGTATTTGTCCTTTAACAGGCAAATTAATCACTTTATTGTTGTTGTGATTGCTGCTATGTTTTATTCTATCATCTTATTTTGTGGTTTTCATTAACCGTGCTTTTTTTTTTTTGGATTTATTTTCTTCTTTCCTGCTTCAAAAAAGTGTGTTTTTATATTTCTGTACTGGTTTTAAAATTATTCCATTTAGTCTTTACGTTTTCAAACATGGTTACTTAAGTTAAAAATCTAACCCCACCTTATAGGCTTTACCTCTGAGCCCTTCTGACTTCTATCTTCCCTGTTACTGCTGTGGAGCATTTTGGTTCCTCCTCATTTTTATTCCCACCCCTGTTATTCATTAAAATAATTCTACAACCAGCGCTAATTTAGATTTACCAGTATGTGTACCAGTACACAGTATGTACAGCCCGTTCCTTCTGGTAGGGGAAGCAGAGGGGGACAGGTGCAGGGACCAGAAGGTTTGATGGAAAATGGAGTTGTTTTCTTCTGACCGTGTCTATGTTCAGAGTGAAATAAGCATCATTGGCTAAGGGGACGCAGGTCATCAGCTGAGGGGAGGGGACAGCAAGTTTGGGACATTTGAAGAAAGAGGAAGAGGTGTGAGGTAGTTGCCGTGGAGAGTGGGGAAAGCAAATATGTGATCCTAAGACATGTATTCGGCCTACCCCACTAGGTTGTAAGTCCATTGAAATAAGAAACAAATCATCTAAGTCTCTGTGTCCTTTCTCTCTAGCACCTAGGGTACACTCAATGCCTGTTTGTTGATGATGCTAAATATAATTTAATCTCAGTAGATTGAAAGTTTTATGTGCCCGGAGGTCAGAATCATCTAAGACAGCGTAGACTGGATTGAATTTTTACTGACCCCAGAGCACAACCTGAAAATCAGGAAAAAAGATTTTTTATACAACACTTTATATCAGCTTAAAAAATTGCTTAGGCATTTTCTTTTTTTTTAACGTTTATTTATTTTTTGGGACAGAGAGAGACAGAGCATGAATGGGGGAGGGGCAGAGAGAGAGGGAGACACAGAATCCGAAGCAGCTTCCAGGCTCCGAGCCATCAGCCCAGAGCCTGACGTGGGGCTCGAACTCACGGACCGTGAGATCATGACCTGAGCTGAAGCCAGATGCTTAACCGACTGAGCCACCCAGGCGCCCCCAAGCATAATCTTTCTAATTAATGACCATGATCATAGCACTGTTCTCTTTAATAACTTTCAACTACTCCTCATTTCTTAAATTAACACCAATCATCACCCAGACATCACCTGGACATATTTACCCTAGATTTCATCCCTCAACCCACCTCACATTTTTGTATCAATTATTCTGTGCCTTTGCTGGTGTCATCTCCCCAGTCACACTAGATCCCCTATCAAATCCTGTCCTTTAAGGTTTCTCTCCAAAATCACCTCCAAGATAAAGCCTTACCTGACATCCAGCTGTCTATTCTTTCTTCCTGCTTTAAGCTTCCTTAGTGCTTTTCTTATTTTTGTTTCCTTTGGCTCTCCTCTTATTGGACTTTGCATTGTGGTTTATTATGTAATTACCCTATTCCTTCATTGGGTCACAAGCTCCTGGAAGGAAAGAACCATGTGTGACTCACCTTGTCATTCTGTTCCAGTCCTAAGCTCTGTGCCTTGTGTGCAGGAGTTGACTAGGATGGAAATGGAGAGAGGGGTGGGGTGGGGAGGGGAGGAGACAGAAGAGAGAATCAGTTCATAGGTCATTTCAGAGTAATCACTGGACCTAAAAAGAGCTGGAAAAAGGATATGGAAGGAAGGGACTAGAGAAAGTATAACTGACTGAAGTAAAGCACAGTCCCCATCTCTTTTTGCATTGAATCCTCCCAGTGATTCAGGCATCCTGCCTGCACTTCTGTTCCTCCTGTCTTCCCATTATTTCCCTTCCTGCTGAGAAAATTGCTCTGTTAGACACTGAAGTCATTGCCTCAAATCTGGCTCCTAGGCATTCAACATTATTTTTTTCCCCTCTTCAGAATAAGCCTATTCACACCAAGTATATATTTGTTCTCTTGCTTTTACATTACAGATAATCAATTCATATGGAATGAGAAAAGGATGTCTTAAGGCGAACAATAAGACGGTTGGATACATTTGCTTCTTGTGGCCAGGGACATAACTTAATTAACAGAGGGAGCTCTCCAGCTCAGGGCAGGAGGGGAGACAATTGTTAAGAAAATTTTCTGGCCTTGTGTGGTGCGCAGGGCTGCTGTGAACCACCCTGAGCACAGCACAGCCTCCCCCTGCCCACCCCAGCCCTGGCGCGAGCCCTGTTTGGGGGCAAAGGGAGGCGGTGGAAATGCCCAGATACTCTCTGGTGTTTGTGGTTATTGCCTTATCTCCTCTGCAGTGTGTTCCCATTAGTCTTCAAAAGTGGAATTGAGGGTCGTGAGTTTACTGGAGCAGAGAGCAGGCTTGCAAGCCCGGCTCTCTCCTCTTCACTGTTAGCAGGTACCTTCTTTGGTGTCCAAGAGAGGCTAGGACTTCACTGTTTTTGTGCCGTGTGGCCTCTCTCTTTTCTTCATACTTGTGCTAATTATTTCTGTCAGTGGTTTTCTTAAGGTATTTTCAAACCCAATATAAAAATATACTAAAATGGAAATAAGGTGACCCTTCCTTCCTTATAGTGGCAGTTCTCACTGAGATGTTCATCACTTTTATTTCTTCCATTTTCTCCCCCATATAGGTCTGGTTCAGTGAGAAGATGTTTGAACCATCGTTCCAGTTTTATACCGGGTATAAAATCCCCTTGTGCAAAACCCTGGATCAGTATTTTGAGTACATCCAGTCATTGCCATCCCTAGATAACCCCGAAGTCTTTGGGCTGCACCCTAATGCCGATATCACGTAAGTTCCTGGCATTTTTTATATTTTAAGGAATCATTTGTAACTCAGCCTGGCAGAGACTGTGCATTTCATTTTCTCTCTTAATTCCTCTCCTTTCACTTCTTTTTATTTTGCTGTGAAAAATATTGTCACTTCCTGTCCTCCAATTACACCTTTGTCATATCTTGGCCTCCTTTTCCCTCAGTAAATCCTGATGCTCCGGAGTTTATGACAATGCTAAAGCTCTAATTTATGCATTGATTATTTCTCCTCTGCCATGTCATTAAACCAGTTGGTGTTATTGGCATCGATGCCTTCCACTGATAGGACAATGGTCTCCCAGCTCCTTGCCTCTAACCCCCCCCCAAAAAATCCATTAAAAATAATGGTCATACTCATAAATATGGAGAACAAACTGAGGGTTCCTGGAGGGGCTGTGGGAGGGGGAATGGACTAAATGGGTAAGGGGCACTAAGGAATCTACTCCTGAAATCAGTATTGCACTATATGCTAACTAATTTGGATGAAAGTTTAAAAAAATAAAAAATAAAATAAAAAAAATAATGATCATAAACAGAGTCTAAAAAGGCCAGGGGGATAGAGAGAGGAGGAGGAGGAATTGTGTTTCTGCTTGATCCTCTCTTTTGTGGACCCTGTCTCCTTATTTCCTCACCTGCCTCCTTCTGTCACTAATGCCCACGATGGGCATAGAGCACAGAGCATGGATACGGAGCTGGGAGGAGAGGCTATGGGTCTCAGCTCAACATGAGGTCCCTGCTCTGGTCGCTGAGGTAAGAGATGATGAGTGAAGACACAAGAAATTCACCCAAATCCCAAGCCCCTTCTCGGACCCATCTTTTGGCTGAAGGAGCCTGAAAACAAGGCTATCCAGTTCCACAGAGAGGGCGCCAAGAAGCCCCAGCTGGGATTCTCCTCCAGACGGTCATTGCCTCCGGCCCATCGATGAAGAACCATAAACTTTGTGTCTAGGAGAGTGGTTTCAAGGAATGGGAGAAAGCAAGACTCCTCTGGCAGATTTTAAGCTGGGATGATGGATCGAGAAGGAGTGGGGTGTGCCTCTCTCCTAGTCACTCACCTGCCACTGCAACGGTAACAACTCTGCAAAGGGGCACAGGCATTTCCCACCTTCCGGTTCCCTGCCCTTGCCCAGCATCCCTGGAGTCCCAGCCTCCCTCTGCTGCATTGTCTCTCTGCCCCTGAATATACACTTTGTCCCTTGCATGAGGCTAGGCTTCCTGGCTTTTGTCACCCACACAAATTCTAACCTCTTCAGATCCTCCCATCTCTCCCATGCTATTTTTCGCCTTCAAAGACGTGGGCATGAGCCAGAAGAGCCGTGAATGGCTAACACTCTTCAGATCCTGTGATGGAACCATGATGCCTCTTTGGTGATGGCTCTAGCTGTTATTTGAAGAGGCTGCCATAAGTTAGCCGGAGACAGAAAAGAGGTGAAGAAGTAAAAAGGATTCCTCGGGGATCCATTTGGAATCAACTGAAACACGATCTGAAAGAAGGAACACGGAGAAATAGTTTTACTTTGGCTGAAACTTTAAAAATCTGAGGCAGACTACGTCAATCCTCTGTTCAGAACCCTCCTAAGGCTCCTGTCTCACTCCATGTCAAGGTCAAAGGCAGACAGTGACCTACAGGTGACTGCAAGGCCCAGTAAGACCACCTGCCCTCAGGAGGTTGGCCTCCTCTGCCCTTTCCCTCACTCACTGCTCAGCTTTAGCTCCTGCTAGCTTCCTGGTACTCAGGCCAGATGCCTTCCCCCCCCCCCCCCCCCCCCCCGCCACCACCGGATACTTGTACTTCCTGAAACGTCCTTCCCCCTGGATATCATGGCTCACCTTTTCACCTCTTCCGGCCTTTTCTTAAATGTCACCTTTCCAATGATGTCTTCCCTGGCTGCCCTATTTAAAATTTGCAGATCACTCCCCAGCCCTCACCCCAGACTCTATCCTCCTTGCTACTTTTTTCTTTAGATTGTATCACCAACGGACATACTCCATATTTACTTATTTATACTTGCTATCATCTACCTACCATCATTAAACATAAGCACCATCAAGTCTGAAACTTTTGTCTATTTTTACTGCATATCTCTAGTGCTAAACAGTGCCTGATGCTCAGGAAATATTTGTTGAATGTGCCAGCAATACTAAATTTCTCTGGGTTGTGAAGAATCTAATGAACGGGAATGGTCTTTAGAAATAGCTCATGAGTTCATGTGAATGGGCAGAAAAATGGCACTTGTCAATTAGTAATTGAAGCGGCTCACGTATGAGGACTCTGAACTTTGATTTCATCCTTGGCAAGAGTCCAAGGAGTCATTTAAAGCTGGTACCTAGAGAATCGGATCCTGTTGGGCGCTGTGTAGGATTCTGCCAAGGAATATATATTAAAGCAGGGTTGAAATCATCTCATCCTGACTTACCCATATGACTGTGGCAGTTTGGGCCATCAGCTCTCAAGAAAGCTAAATGAGAGCTAGAGAAGGTCCAGGGGCACCTGGGTGGCTCAGTCGGTTAAGCGTCTGACTTTGGCACAGGTCATGCTTTCACAGTTTGTGGGTTCGAGCCCCACATTGGGCTCTGTGCTGACAGCGCAGAGCCTGGAGCCTGCTTCAAATTTTGTGTCTTCCTCTCTCTCTGCTCCTCCCCTGCTTATGCTCTTTCTCTGTCTCTCAAAAATAAATAAATGTTAGAAGAAGAAGAAGAAGAAGAAGAAGAAGAAGAAGAAGAAGAAGAAGAAAAGGTCCAGAGAAGTGCAACTAAAATGCAATCCAGATGGGAGGCGATGGTAGAGATTTTTTTCCCTTGACTTTTTATTTTGAACTATTACAAACCCTCAGAAAAGTTGCAAGTTCACCCAGAGTCACCAATCGTTAACATTTTGTACCATTTGCCTTTTCTCTTTCTGTATGTATATTTTTGTATATTTATATATCTACAGTTACATCTGTATGTGACCACATCTATTTCTGTGTGTGTACCCTGTGTGTGTGTGTGTGTGTGTGCGTGTGCGCACTTGTAACCCCTCTCAATGGACAGAGCTAAGAAATAAGCACTTTAAAAAACATCATGAGCTAATACTAATAACTCCAATTCCAAATGTTCACCTCATGTCTCTTCCTTGTCTTCCCTCATTTCAGTATTGTTATCTCCTTTCTCCCATGGGAAGAACTCTGGTTCCCAGGAAGTTCAATGTATTTACTCATTTGCTCCGAATCACTCCACCAATACCACTACCAACAACAAATGTATTAAGTGGAGGTCAAGATTTCTTTGCAGTTCTTTTTGTCCCTAGAATACATCCAGTTGAGGTTGTCAGAGTACTATATTCAAAACTCACTTAGATTGTTTTTTTCTGTGTGGTTATGCTATCAGTTAGGTAGATAGGTACATTCATTTGTTTCTGTTCATATTACACTGAGTTTTTGTCCCTCCTTGTTGGTTATTTTAAATATGTGAGACACGGGCATGACTTGAAAGTCACAACTACATAATAAAGTATTCTCACACCTTTCCAACCCATTTCCCCTTTCCTCTATGGGCAAGCAAATGCATTTGTTTCTGGGTTATCTTCCCTGTTTCTTTTTTCTCATACATAGATACACATATGTTCTTATTACCTTTTTTCTTAAATGAAGTTGTCATACTATATATATATATTATATATAATATATGTATATATATATATATCTTTGTGTCTTGTCTTCTCCAATTAAAAATGTATCTTGTAATCACTCCATTCTATGTTCCCATGTCTTCCTCACTATTTTTTTTTTACACCTGCATGCTCCTCCATTGTTAACATGTATCATAGTTTATTCATCCATTCTCCTAAGGGTGGGAATTTAGGCTGTTTCCAATATTTTGCTACCCCAAATAATTCCTCAATTAATGATCTCATGGTTCTGGTTTCTCTTGTGGTTGGAGATGTATTTTTAGGGTAATTTGGTACAGCTAGAGTTGCTATATCAGGGCTTAGTAAATATTGCCAACCCCCCTTCCATAGGGCTATTCACTCTCACCAACAACATGATGAGGCCCTTTCTTCACAGCCTCATCAACAGAGTGTGGGTGAAACTTCTGAATTTTCACCAATATGACAAGTGAGAAATGGTATCTCGGCATAGTTTTAATTTGTATTCTCTTATTTTGAGTGAAATGGAGTACGTTTCCCGATATTTGGAGGCTACTTAGACTGAGACTGTCGTGGAGACCCTGTGGATAAATCTGGATGTGGATTGATGCAGGCTGAGATGAGGGATGATGAGAGGATGGAGAGGGTAGAGCAAAGCTGCAGGACACGTCCCGATGGAGACTGGTGGGATTTAGTGAGTAGAGAGAATCGTGTGCCGTTTTCATCCATTCGTTGCTATCTGAGGGGTAGAGAGCACAGCGAGCCTTCTGTGTCTTTTGGCAGCTCTCTTTACCACTCTGTCCAAAGGCCTATGTGCCATCACTGGCAGGCATGCTATAGATGCCACAGCTATCTTTTCCCAAAATCGAGTGTCAGGATCTTGCAGTCTCTCATCACACTGAGTGAGGTCAAGTAGAAACTGCTGGGCCTCTGCCTTAAATCTCCTAGACAACTAGTTGGCCTGTAAGACCTGTGGCCCTCCTCCCCTGATCTCTCTTCATTCTTAACTTCCCACCTGGTCCGCCCTAGGGTCTTCCCCACTCACACCTCTACTCCTCCTCCCAGGGACTGTGGTCCATTTTTGGTTCCTGCTCAAGTAGTAGCTCTGCGCTTGGTCATTTTCTTAGTCTCTGGATGAGCTTTGCCCTAGGTTTGATTCTTCTTTCCTCTGGGCTCTGAAATATGTGGTGTCTGGGGTTGTAGACATTTGAGCGGACCTTCCTGGAGAGCTGCACTCCAACCCCTCGCTGTTCCCTCACCAGCCACCAGGAGGCAGTAAGCAATAGCAAATGAAGCTTCTCAGCTAAAACCTACCCCTGGTCTCCTCCTAAGGCCACCCTTCCCATTCCAGCAAGAAGTGACTCCCAAGTTCTGCATGAAATGAAAGAAGGAATTGAAGCCTCCCCTGTCATTTCTGGTCTGGTGGCTGGGATGGTGGTGGAGTTTGAAACAGGAGTGCATTCGAGGGGACATTGCAGAGTCCTGTTTGGGTGTGTTGAATTAGGAAAGACAAAGGGATGTCTGAGTGGGGAAGAAACATGGATTGGAGCCCAGGTGAGAAGTTTCAAGGTATTTGTACAGAAATAATACTCGAAGGTACAAGAGGGGGGTGGACTCTCTAAGATACAGTGAGAAATCTGTGTGAATGTCCCCAGCTAGAAGAATCCTGATCAGTTTATCTGATTGTGCACCCTGTTCAACATTACTCTTTCAGATGAGCTCATGGGCTGTCATTGGGCCATGGTGGGGAACTCTATGTCCCTGCTTATAGAATTTGCACTCTGAAGTTAGCATCCACACAAATTTGAGAGAAGAGAGAAATTTGCAAAAAGAGATAATGATTCTTTCTCTTCCTTAAGAATGCAGGATCCCTGAGGAGGGTGGGTGGGAAATACAGCTGAATAAATGCTTTAAAATAAGTAAAACCTCTCCCAAGAGCTTAGATACCTTGGCGACAGAAACCATAAAAATGCATAGTTTATTCACATTTTATTATCTAGATTTATACGCTACCAAGGACTCTGCAAATTCAACTATCTCAATGTCAGAAACTGTTATTTATTTTCGCTCTTTTTCTCATTAACGATTATGCATATTTTTCTACCTTCTGAAATTTATCAGATGTCTTATTACAACTTTTATATTCATTTGTATGCAGGATGAATTTAATTGTATTCCTTTTAGCATTAGCTGAAATTTGAGTTTCAGATTTTTATTAAAAATGTATGTTTATTGTTATCTCATATGCAAAGATGTATATGAATGTAGCCTGATTTGGATGTGATAGTGCACTAATATCTCATTAGATGGTTAATTGCTTATTTATAGACAGTTCTGTTTTGCACTTGTTTTGCATTTTTATTAGCCAAGACCCTGACTGCCACCCAACAGAGGTGACCTAGACAATTGCCCCAAACCACCAAGCTACAAGACCGATATGAGCTTCTTCCCATACTTAGCTCCAAAGAGAAATTTTCTTCTAGAAGTAACTTGGAACCAAAGCTCTTGGAGTATTATAGTTCTCGTTCTTCTCAGAACATTTATAGGGACTGTTTTCCTGAAAGCCTGAAAGGCTTTTGAGGCATATAGAGATATTCACAGTTCTCCATAATAGCTAGCTAACTAGGCTTCTGCCTTCCCTCACTCAGCAAACAGAAAATCACATTGTGGATAAAGAAATGTGAGTTGTACAGCCCTGGCATTCTGTGCCTCATAAAATATGTGGTGGGGAGGTGATCTGGAGATCTTGTCTAGCTCTTATGCAAAATGGGTCAGCTTTTCAGGACTTCGTACCCACATCCATGTCCTGAGGACTATTTTCATATCACCTCATAAAAAAAAAATAAAATCAGCCACCGAGAAAATGACTTCTTAGGTGAGATCTAGCAGCAGTAGCATATCCATTGGCCCCTCCCTGGAGCACTGGTGAACATGGCCAGTGCCGGCCAAGAGCATGATGGTCATGTCTGCAGTGGTGTCCACTGTTGGCACTCAGCCTCTGGTGCAGAGTGTATTTCCAAAGAGGCAACAGACTGGAGGTGAGCCAAGAGCTCCTGAGAATCGCAGATAGGAGGTCTTTCCCTTCTTTTGTTTGGCGTTAGAACAGGCACAAAGAATGAACTCTGGTTTTTGTTGTGTGAATGGAAATTTACTGTGGTTTTATTCTCCTCAACCTTTAAAGATCTGTGCTTAAATATCATACTGAAAACAGTTGTCCTTTACCCTCAAATGATGCCTTTCTGATTCTCCTGTGTTTTGAGAGCATAGAACTTATATATGTTTCCCTTTGTATGTGGAAATGTGCCAGGAAGTAGGTAATGATAGTAGGTAACGTGCCAGGAAGTGATAATGATAATTTACTATGCTTTTACCATAAGAAGAAACAAATAATTAAATTTTCATGCCCTTTAAATATTGGAGAATTGCTCTCCTTTACATTTGAGGTTTAATAAAAGTCAAGCCAATTGGCCTGAATTCAACAAACAAATATTTATTGAGAACTTACTTGGTAGCCAACTCAGGATACAGAGATTAGTAAAATGCAGTCCTTGCCCTTGGAGGTCATCATGTATTAGGGAAAATAAATGAGTGGCAAATGGTTATGTAATACAACATGACAGACTCTAAAATCAGGATTATATATGACACACACACACACACATACACACACACACACACACACACACACACACACACACAAAGCTATGAGAACAAAGGCGAAGGAGCAATAAATTGCAGCTTAGGTATTAAAGTTAAGCTATCGAGAGAGGCCTCCTCTGAGCTGTGACTCAATGAATGTGCAGGAGTTCTCAGGGGAGGGTAGGATTAGGGAGGAAAGGACTGTAGCCCTGGGGACAAGAAAGACAGTGCAAGGAAAGAGGAAGATAATGAGCAGTAAAGGGCGTATACAGATGTCGAGTCATCAAATTGTACACCTTAAATATATATAATTTTAAAAAAATTAAAAAAATAAAATGATTTAGCATAGTGAAAATAAAATGCATAGCTTAGGGCACATACATGGAGGAGCAGCCCAAGGAGGGGCATGACGGTGTAAAGTGTGTGCGTGTGCTATGTGTGCGGGACCAAGTCCACCCAAGTCTGGAGCGTGGTGGAGAGGGGATTCAAGAAAGGAGCAGCCTAACCGTGAGGCTGATGCACATGCAGAGACTGTTTTTCCAAGATGTGGGGCACCATGAAGATGCTGGAAATTTCTAGATGGATGCTAGAAGTGATGTGGAAATAGGCCTTGGAAACCAAGAAGAGCTGGAGAGTGGCATCAGGTGGAGACTATCTCTGAAGTCTGTAGATCAGCAGCTGGGTGAAGACGTTGATATTGTTAAAAGGAGATGGGACAGACTGGGGCGAAGGGAGAATGGGAACAATGAGGTGGGTTTTGGAACTGTTTGATTTAACTAACAGGGAGTCCTGGGAGTCAGCAGAAATATGGATATGTGGAGATTATGATAAAGCCAGAGGTTTCATGTTATCCAGACTTGCTTGGAGTTGCACAGCCCTCAGTGAGACAGTGACAGTGATACCTACATCTTCTCTAACACAGCAGTCTGCCAACATTGTCTGTCTTTACTGTATCTAATGCTAGAATAAGATCTAATCCTAGAATATAAATCACATACAAGTTTACATTTCTGAGAACTGTGTATAATAATATGTGGATCCTTGACTTTTGATGACTCCATTTTGTTGTCACATTAGCTATTTTCATAGGTTTTCCCCTTAGGAGTTACTTGTATCTTTCTTATACTTTATATGACTTTTAAAAAACTGGGATAGCACCATACTTCAAAATTCAGGAATGAGTTGCAAGTGCTTTTTGTCCCATTTTACTAGAATTTTTAATTACCAATATACATGTTCAATTTTGTGTGTGCCTGATTTGGTCATCTTTCAACTTTTAAATGAATGTCTTTGGGAGGATATTCTAAAACTCCCAACAGCTGAGTAGAGGTTGCTCATTAAAAAATAATCAAAAATGAATTTTAAATTCTGTGTAAAATTATACAAAATCAATTTTCATTTAATTTTATTCAACATCAGCTTTTACCTTATTGGCCTTTATTGTGAAACTCATATTTAAAGGTAATATGGAGTTAATACACCAACTCTGGTTGGGTTACAAACATTCACTGGGTTTGACAAAGAACCCTCATAATCACTGTAGCTGACTGTAAGTCCAGCTCATAGAGCATAGTGGCAGATGTATTTACCTTAGCCACAACTTTTGGAAAGGATGCAGTTGTTTGGATATGTACATTTGGGGCCAGATGCATTATTCTACCTGCTAATCAAATGAAAATTCTTGCAGAGTCTGGGTGGCTCAGTCAGTTGAGCATGCAACTTTGGCTCAGGTCATGATTTCATGGTCCATGAGATCGAGCCTCTCATTGGGCTCTCTGCTGACAGTTCAGAGCCTGGATCCTGCTTCAGATTGTGTCTCCCTCTCTCTCTGCCCCTCCCCCCGCTCTCACTCTGTCTCTCTCTCTCTCTCTCAAAAATAAATAAATATTTTTAAAAACTTAAAAAAAAGAAAATTCTAAAGACACAGCCTCTCTTTCACTCTTCAGCTGATTTCCTAATTGAATTAAAGGCTAGCTGAATAGAATTTCCTCTGTTGACACAAGATGTGGCTTTTTCATAAGCAAAGAAGCCTGCGTAATTTTAGCAGTAGCTCCTTAGTGAGTAAATTTGCACAATTCATGCTAGAGATGAAAAAGAGAAAGGTGTAATTCTTTCTTTCCAAATGCTGTGAGGAAAGGTAGAAGGGGGCCTTTCTGGTGGGGCACAAAGATTACTAGGGATTTGTAAGAGGCGTTTCAATGAACCTCAAACATTTGTCACTGATTCATCTCTGTTGAGTCCTTGGTGGGCTTTGCATCTGGGGGCTTATTTTTTCTCATTTTCAAAATGAAAATGGTCTTAATACTCTTTATTATAAAAAATCATACTTTCTTACTGAGAAAAACAAACATTGTAGAAAGCAGAAAGTAATAATCACAGCACAAGCTCATACAAAAATCCCACTATAAAAATACCCTTCCAGATCTTTTCCATGCTTACATGCACAATGTTAACAGAATATTAGGTTTTTGTAATATGCTATTTTTTTTATCGAAGTATAGTTGACACACAATGTTATATTAGTTTCAGGTTTACAACAACATAATGATCTGACAACTCTATGCATTATGCCTTGCTCACCACAAGTGTAGCTACAATTTGTCACCATACAACACTATTACAATCCTATTGACTATATTCACATGCTATACCTTTCATCCTCGCGACTTATTCATTCCATAACTGGAAACCTGTACCTTCCACTCCCCTTTACCCAATTTGCCCATCCTCCCAACCCCCTCTGCTCTGGCAACCACCAGTCTGTTGTCTTTCTTCATGCGTCAGTTTCTGTTGTTGTGTTTTGTGTTTTTAGATTCCACATGTAAGTGAAATATGGTATTTGTCTTTCTCCATCTGATTTCTTTCACTTATCATAATACCCTGTAGGTCCATCCATGTTATCACAAATGGCAAGATCTCATTCTTTTTTATGGCTGAGTAATAATTTTAATTGCAGCATTATTTACAATGGCCAAGATATAGAACCAACCTAAGTGACTATTGATTGATGAGGCATATGTATACAGTGGAGTATAAGACAGAATGTTTTATAAAACAGAATGTACCATGCTATTTCATTCCGTAATCTCAATTCAATAACCTCAACTTACCAATTAATAGAGAGCTACATCACATTTTTACTGACTGTATAGATTTTTATAGGGCTTTACCAGGATTTATTATTACAGATACCATTACAAACAGCCTTGTACATACATCTTTGTACACTTGTTATTTTTTAACAAAACTGATTAAGTGTTAAATACATGAGTATTTATAACATGTGTATAAAATATAAAATGTTGCTTATTTTGCACCACCATTTCTATATTTTGCTCCATCTTCCTTGTCTTTGACTTCTTGCTGAATATGAATTTTTTTCATTCTACTTTTGTCCCTGTGCTAGTTTGGAATTTATGTACTATTTCTATTTTTTTTACTGGTTACCCTAGAAATTTTAACATCCAATATTAATTAAGTGTAAAATTAGTATCTTGGGGCACCTGGGTGGTTTAATCAGTTAAGCATCCGACTTCGGTTCAGGTCATGATCTCAACGTTTATGGATTCAAGCCTCGTGTCAGGCTCTGTGCTGACAGCTCAGAGCCCGGAACCTGCTTTGGTCAGATTCTGTGTCTCCCCTTCTCTCTACCCCTCCCCTGCTCGTACTGTGTTTCTCTCTCTCTCTCTCTCTCTCTCTCTCTCTCAAAAATAAATAAACATCAAAAAAATTTTTAATTAGTATCTTTACCCTCCTCTCAATAAAAATCTCTTAGGTAATTTTAACTATAGTTACTCACCTCCTGGCATCCCAATATTTTAATTTTATCTTTTTTTTATAAACCCACAATTAAAAATATAATTATTGTTTTATGCCATAATGATGTTTACATTTGCCCATGCATTCACCCAATCTTTACTACCACAAACCTTCCACCAGAATAGTTATCTTTTCTGAAGTGTATCCTTTAGAATTTCCTTCAGTGTCTTATTTTGCCCTCCTTTGTAAAAACAAACAAACAAAAAAGCACCTTATTGACTTACAATTTGCCTATCATAAATTGATTCATTTTCAGTGGTCAATTCAATTATTTTTATTAAGTTTACAAACTTCTGTGACTATCACCCACCACCTAATTTTAGAATATTACCATCACCCCTGAAAAGAATCCTCATGTCCATTTGTAATCAGGTCTCACTACCACCCCCACTCAGCCTTAGGCAACCACTTATTTATGTCTCTATTTTGCCTTTCTGGACATTTCCTGTAACTGGAATCATATACTATGTGGTCTTTGGTGGATGCATTCTTTCACTTAGTATAATGTTTCTGAAGCTCACCCGTGTTGTAGCATGGATCAGCACTTCATTGCTTTTATTGTCAAACAGTATTCCAATATATGAACATACCACATTTTGTTTATCTATTTAAAAGCTGATGAACATTTGGGTAATTTCCACTTTTTGCTGCCATGAACGTTCACGTGCAAGTCTTTGTGTAGATATGTCTTTTCATTTCTCTTGAATAGATAATTGGAAATATAATTATTGGATAATATGTTTAACCTATTCTTAACATTTTTAGAAACTACTAAATTGTTTTCCAACGTGGCTGCACCATTTTACAATACCCTCCAACAATGTATGAGGGTTCAAGTTTCTCTGATTCTTGCCAACACTTGTTATTGTCTCTTTTTTTATTATAATCATTCTTGTAAGTCTGAAGTCCTATCTCATTGTGGTTTTAATTTGCATTTTTTATGTAAATAATGAGCATCTTTTCATGTGTTTATTGGCCTTAATATAGCTTTTTTTTTTTTGTGAAATGTCTGTTTAAATTTTTTGTGTTGTGTTCATTCTTTTTTTTTTTTTAGTGTTTATTTATTGTTGAAAGAGAGACAGAGTATGAGCAGGGGAGGGACAGAGAGAGAGGGAAAAGAATCTGAAGCAGACTCCAGGCTCTGAGCTGTCAGCACAGAGCCTGACACGGAGCTTGAATTCACAAACTGCAAGATCATGACCTGAGCTGAAGTTGGACGCTTCACCGACTAAGCCACCCAGGCGCCCCTATTCTTGAAAGATAATTTTGCTTGGTATACAATTCTTGTTTTATAGTTATTTTATCCTAACATATGCAGCACACTCTGCCATTTTCTTCTGGCTTCCATTGCTGTTGTTGAGGATTGGCCATCAGTCTAATTGTCATTTCTTTCTAGATAATCTTTTTTCTCTCTCGTTGGTTTTAAGATATTCACTTTGTGTTGAGTGTTTTACAATTTCACTGTGATATGTCTACATATGATTTCTATTTATTTATTTGTTTATCCTACTTAGGAGGCATTGAATTTCCTGAACTTGAGGATTCAAGTCTTTCATCAATTCCCAGTCATTATTCTACCCCTTATTATCTTTTTTATTCTCTCTCTTCTATCTTTCTGAAGCTTGCCTGAGATGTATGTTAGAACGTATCACTCTATCCTATATGTCTCTTAACTTCTCTTTCACATTCCCTATTTGTTTTCCCCTCTGTGGCATTCTGGATAATGTCTGCAGATCTATTTTCCGGTTTCCTAATTATTTATTTGGCTGAATCTAATCTGCTATTTGACTCATTGTTAACTGTTATGGTGGGCAGAATAATGACCCCCAAAGATATCCACATCCCAATCCCCAGAACCTGTATATATGTGACCTTATGTGGCACAAAGGATTTTACAGATTTTCTTAAGGGTAAGGACCTTGAGATGGGGATGTTATTGTAGAATATCAAAGGCCCAATTTAATCAAATGAACCTTAGAAGTGGGAGATGGAGGAGGAAGAGTGGGTCAGAGAGATGAAATAGAAGCAGGGGGAAAGATACAAAGCAAGAAAGGAACTTGACCTGCCTTTGTGATCTTTGAAGATATAGGAAGGGGGCCATGAGCCAAAGGATGCAGATGGCCTCAGGAAGCTAGGGAGGGCCCTCACCTGACAGCTAGCAAAGAATTGGGGACCTCAGTAAGAAAGTGAATTCTTCCAGCAACTCAAATGAACAAGGAAATGGATCTTCCCCAGCAGCCTACAGAAAGGAACTCAGCCATGCTGACAATTTGATTTTAGCCCAATGAGTACTATGTCAGGCTTATTAACTAAAGAACGGTAAGATAATAAATTTATGTTGTTTTAAGCTTCTTATTTTGTGGTAATTTGTTCTAGCAGCAATAAAAAACTAATACAGGTTTTCAATTTTAATATTTTAAAAAATTTCCAGAGGTTCTATGCTATTCATGTTTAGAGTTTCCTGTTTCATACTTACATTTTAAATCATCCTTTTTTTCTTCTTAAATTTTTATTAAAATTCAAGTTAGCTAACATACATGCAGTATCAATCATCCTTTTTTCCCCCCTGATATAATAAAAACATCTTTGTAACATACATCTGAAAATGTATTATCTGTGATCTTTGCAGGTTTGTTTCTGCTTTCTGTTGTTTCTACTGGCTCTTGCTCAGAATAAAAATTCTTGTTTAGTTTCTTCATGGGTTCTGTAAGTTTTGATTGTGAACTCAAGTCTGTTGGAAATTAACTGTTGGATTCTTTGAGACCTTGTTGTGGGCACATTATTCCAGGACAGGTGTGTGTTTGGTTTTACCAGCTGCCACTTAGAACTTCCTAAAAATACCTTAAAATAAATTTTTGGTTTGAGGTTTTTAAAATCACATAGATGATATGAATGAATGTTGATTAATGCAACAAACCTAGTGAATTAATAAGTAACAGGCTGGGGCACCTGGGGTGGTCCAGTCAGTTGAGTGTCCAACTCTTGATTTTGGCTCAGGTCATGATCCCAGGGTCGTAGGATTGAGCCCCATGTTGGGTCTGCATGGAGCCTGCTTGGGATTCTCTCTCCCTCTCCCTCTGCCCCTGCCTTACTCTTTCTCTCTTTCGATAGATAGATAGATAGATAGATAGACGATAGATAGAATTCACAGAAAGAGGCAGTTCAAGATAGCAGCATAGGAATATCCTGAACTAACTTACCCCCACAGAGACACCAAATCTACAGCTACATATGAAGCAATTCCTTCTTAAAAAGACCTGAAAACTGAGTAGCTGCTCCACAATGAAGCATGAAAGAGCTACACTGAGATGAATAGGAGAGGCACAGATGTTGTCTCACCCAAAACCCTGCCCTTGGCACAGTGACACATCATTGAGAGGGATCTCATAAATACAGAGCTTCTCCTTGGGAAGCAAGGAGTTTGTGCCCCACATCAGGTACTCCAGCGGTTGGGACCTGTACCAGAGAGACAGACCCCAAACTTCCTGGCTTTTAAAACCAATGCGGCTTATGTCTAAAAGACCCAAAGGGCTGTAGGGAATCAAGAACAGGGCTCTTATGCAGACTCACTCACCCCTTGATTCAGAGCAAAAAACAGCAGTTTGAAAAGCACTTAGATCATATGTGAAGGAGATTCACCTGCTAATCTTAAGGCATCTGCTAGAGAGGCAGGGACCCTGTTGGGACTATCACTAAGGATGGTGACACTGGTTGGCCTTACTAGTGCTATTAGGGATATTCGAACCCCAGTGCTTTTCTGTGGCCCTGCTAAAGCTGGTAGGCCACCCCAGCCCCACTTTTTCCCATAGCCCTGCTAAAGCCAGCAGACATCCCACACAGAGGATATTCCTGCATGCCTAGCTCTAGTGGCCAGGATCGCTTGCATTTCTGGGCCCCACAGGACTGAAACAATTAGAAGGACAGTTCTTAATAGGCTTCCTCCCACAAGGCATGGCACACGCAGCAGACCAAAACACAACCTCAGTCTTCCTGTGAAAAAGGCCTTATTTACTTATTGGCTGTCAACATAAAACAGACTGTGATATTTATAGGCTGTTATATGTGAGACTCATGGTAACAAAACAAAAGTCTGTAGTAGATACACAAAAGATAATAGGAAAAGAATCTAAGCATAACACTGCAGAAAGTCATCAAACCACAAGGGAAGAGAGCAGAAGAGGAAAAGGACAGGGAAGAACTACAAAACAATCAGAAAACAATTAACAAAATAGCAATAAGCACATACCTATCAATAATTACTTCAAATGTAAATGGGCTAAATTCTCCAATCAAAAGACATAGAAAGTTAGAGAGGGAGGGAGGCAAACCATAAGAGACTCTTAAAAACTGAGAATAAACTGAGGGTTGATGGGGGGTGGGAGGGAGGGGAGGATGGGTGATGGGTATTGAGGAGGGCACCTGTTGGGATGAGCACTGGGTGTTGTATGGAAACCAATCTGACAGTAAATTTCATATTATAAAAAAAAGACATAGAGTAGCTGAATGGATTAAAAAAAGACACATCTATGTGCTGCCTTCAAATGTAAGAACACACACAGACTGCAAGTGAAGGAACAGAAAGTGATGGTTTATGCAAGTGGAAACTGAAAGAAAACTTGGGTAGTTACATCAGACAAAATAGACTTTTAAACAAAGACTGTAATAAAAGACAAAGATGGTCATTACATAATGATAAAGGGGTCAATTCAACAAGAAGATATAACATTGGTAAATATTTGTGCACCCAACTTATAAGCACCTAAGCAAATACTAGCAGACCAAAAGGGAGATATTGACAGCAATACAGCAATAGTACAATAGTACAATGCAATACAATAATAGTAGGGGACTTTAATATCCTACTGACTCTCACACTGATGCACACACACCATCTGTGTGTCCAGACCCAGCCATTTCTTTTTTTTTTAATTTTTAAAAAAATATTAAAAAAAAAATTTTTTTTTAACATTTATTTTTTTGAGACAGAGAGAGACACAGCATGAACGGGGGAGGGGCAGAGAGAGAGGGAGACACAGAATCGGAAGCAGGCTCCAGGCTCTGAGCCATCAGCCCAGAGCCTGACGCGGGGCTTGAACTCACAGACCGCGAGATCGTGACCTGGCTGAAGTCGGACACTTAACCGACTGAGCCACCCAGGCGCCCCAATATTTATTTATTTTTGAGAGAGAGACAGAGACAGAGCATGATTGGGAGGAGGGGCAGAGAGAGAGGAGACACAGAATCGGAAGCAGGCTCCAGGCTCTGAGCTGTCAGCACAGAGCGCGATGTGGGGCTTGAACTCATGAATCGTGAAATCATGACCTGAGCTGAAGTCAGACGCCTAACTGACGTAGTCACTCAGGCGCCCCTAGGCCCAGCCATTTCAAGACAAAAACTAGGTTTGTACCCTTCAGAGCATCTGGTTGACCCAGAAGAGATATAGAGAGAACAAAAACAAGGGAGAGACACAGACAGACTATTCTCTTTTAAAGCATTCTATTCTGTTCCTCCACATCAGGTATTAAAGTGGTATTGACAAATGCACCCCTCTTCCACTAGACAGAGAAAGGCACCAAGGTGGGGCAGGGGGAACCTGTTCACCACCATATTCTAGCACCTAGCTCAGTGCCTGGTACATAGTAAATCTTTATTTGGGTACATGGATTTTAATTTAATTTAATTTAATTTAATTTAATTTAATTTTTTTAAGTTTATTTATTTACTTGTGAGAGAGAGAGAGGCAGAGAGAGAGAGAGAGAGAGAGAGAGGGAGGGAGAGATAGAATCCCAAGCAGGCTCCACACTGTCAGCATGGAGCCTGATGTGGGGCTTGAACTCGCAAACCATGAGGTCATGACCTGAACCTAAACCAAGAGTCAGATGCTTAACCGACTGAACCACCCAGGTGCCCCTGGACACATGGATTTTAAAGATGAGTGGGATTTTTAGACTGGTGGAGCAGATGGATGCCAATAGATTACTTTGGAAATCATAAAACCAGTGGTAAAGTGAGAAAACAAAACAGAAAAAAAACAATGAAATTTTAATAATTTGTAATTCACAGAGGAATTATGAGTGATTCTCTTTGACCTAACAAATTACCATATAATTATAGATTCTTATGACCAGTCTTTAAGTGGGAGAAAATAAAAGGAGGTATGTTGGTTGTCCAGCATGAGGTTTGCAGGTTAGTGACAAGCAAAATTGGATAGTGCTGCTTTGGGTTGCCAAGGACATTTGTGGAATCTCTTTCTCTGAAGATGGAGACCCTTTCATTTCTGTAATGTTCTCCATGTCTTGTTAGGAGGCAATAGTTAGCAGGCAGAATGAATCTCTATTTTTTTTCATTCCTGTGGGCTGATTATAAAGTTTCCTTCCCTCCACCCCCCTCCTTTTTCTCGGTGTGGCTTGAAGTGATCGTATCAGTTCATTTTAGCTTTAATAATTATCTCTGAAGGTACATTTCCCTGCTACATTCTGAACAGTTCACTCTTTTATCAGGTATCAGAGTAACACTGCTTCTGCTGTTCTTGAAACAATTACCAACATTCAACCCAAAGAGAGTGGAGGGGGAGTCGGAGAGACCCGGGAAGCCATTGTTTATAGATTATCTGAAGATATGCTGAGCAAACTGCCTCCTGACTACATTCCTCATGAGGTAAGCCATGCCCTGGTGTGTACAGGGCTGTCTTCGGGTTCCGCAAAGTTGAGGGAGGTCCTGGGACCTCCCTCTCTGCTCATTTCCACTTCCTTTGCAACTCCTTCTTTTACCCTTGTGACCTTCCCTTCCTTGCCCCTTCTCAGGCATCTTGCAAATTATGATCTGCACTTTTCTTTGTTACCCTCTACTCCACTTTCTCTTTCAATCACCTTTTCTCTACCCTTCTCCATCCCTGTGTCTTTTGATACCAAGATACCTTACCCATCTAGGCTTTGTCCATTCTTTGAACTTACCCCTTGTTTTTGCCCCTTGTAGTCTCACAATCCTCCCAGTCAGGTAATAGGAAAGCAGACCATTTAAACGAATTCACTCCCGGTGTGAATGGCAATAATTTTCTACTTCTTGAACCTCACAGTTGTTTGCTTATTAATCTAAATAAGTTTTTCTCAATTTTTTTTTAAATCTCAAGACCCCTTTACAAAATGAGGACCCAAACAGCTTTTGTTAATGTGAGTTATAACTACTGATATTTAATATATTAGGAATTTAAATGGAGACATTTCAAAAATATGTATTAGTCTATTGTTAAATAAGAGTAATAAACCCCATTACATGTTAACATAAATAACATTTTTATTAAAAAGTAAGTATGGGGGAGCCTGGGTGGTTCAGTCGGTTAAGCATCTGACTCTTGATTTCCACTGAGGTCATGATCTCCTGGTTCGTGGGTTCAAGCTCCACATAGGGCTCTGTGCTGATAATGCGGTGCCTGCTTGGGATTCTCTCTCTCCCTCTCTGTCTGCTCTTCCCATGCTCATGCTTTGTCTCTCTCTCTCTCTCTCTCTCTCTCTCTCTCTCAAAATAAATAAACATGAAAAAAAAATTATGTTTTCCAAGATAAAAATATTCATTGAGAATAATGGTATTGTTTTACATTTGTGCAAATCTCTCTAATGTCTCATTTAATAGAAGGCAGGTGGATTTTCATATCCACATGGTTGTGATACTACATGTCCTGTAGCCCTGGAAACCTTCACTGTATACTCCTGAGAGAAGAAGAGTCAAAAAGTCAAGTGATATCCTAGTATTACTATGAAAATAGTTTTAACTTTGTGGACCCCCAAAAGGGTCTCAGGGCCTTCAGGGGTCCCAGGCCACACTTTGAGAACTGCTGATCTAAAAAAAAAAAAAAAAGTCTCTTTAACTATAGTGAGATTTCTGGGTGGTTGAAGGTTCTGTGAAAAGTCCTCCAACTTGGTCTTCTTCCTGCAAGAAGACAGGGTTGTGTCCTCTGGCCATCCAGGGCCTCCTCTCTGCTGTTCTCAGTGTCCTCTCCTCACTGCTGATGGGCAGAGCCTCACCTGAGCCCCAGATGGGGCTGAGTCAAGTTTAGCTCTTCAACCAAGAAGTGAGAGGCTAATGCCCTAGTGCTAGTGTAACTGTCGTCTTGTGTCTACTCTGTCCTGCTTCCTCAAGTCTGGGAAAAACGAACTTGTCAGCTGGGAGCCCTTAGGATCCTTGAGCTACAGGCTTCCCACTGCAGTGAGTACCCCCAAAACTAAAACAAAACAAAACAAAACAAAACAAAACAAAACAAAACAAAACATTTTCTTCACTCTTAAAACAGTTTTTGTTTCCATTATGTAGATAAGTACCAAGACATTTGGCCAAGATACTGAAATCAGTTGCTTCACATAGAGATAGATATAGTAAGGGAAGGAAATATTTTTTTAATGGATACAATATACTTTCAACGGTCCATTGTAAGTGATCTTCAGAAGGCAGATGGGGCATAAAACCTGCCTTCAGAGATTTTAAAAATTGGCATGTGGAAGTGAAATAAAACTCACTCTAGATGCCTAGACCACAGGCTGGTATACCAGAGGAGGCTTCTAAGATCTTGTGATAATTTGAGGTGTCCAGGGTTGGTTGGGGCCATTCCTCCGAGTTCTCTGTGCTGGCAACATCCTAGCAGGAACTGAGTGTGAGGGATGTCATTAGGTGGGTTGCTAAATGGGAAGGAGTTTGTACTGAGGCATCTAAAACTGCTTCCTCTTTCAAGATCACTTACCTTTTAGTGTCCTTTATTTTACTGAAGAGAGAGATTTGTTCTTGAAAATGTGGCTGTGAAGTGAATTTTATAAATTGAAATATAATTATACTATTGACTTTCATAGTAAAAATGGAGCCACATTACTGAAGAAGAGACTACTTGGTCCCAGAAATATAATGAAAATCCTATGTAAGACTGCAGCAAATCTTTCATCTTATTAATAAAAAGATAATTTGGGGCTGGAACAATAACCATACTCAAAATAAAATCAGTACTAAAATTATATTTTCAAGAGTTAAGTTTTTCCTAAGCTTGACTCTATTGCAAAAGAAGTTTCTCCTTTAAAACGGTAAGTAGGGTAAGGCAATTTGTTTGAGGCTGTTAGCATACTAAAAAATACCTACCTGGCCTGTTGATTTGACGTTGTAGCCAATACCTGGGCTTAATTTCCCACATATGGGGGTTGCAAAAGTATTTCCATAATTTCCTTTCTCCTTCAGTGTGAATTTCTACACAGTAGTCGTGATTTAAAGGGGGTGATATATATGCTCTTCAGCCACTGGAGGCTGAAGGGCCTGAGCTGAGAATGAGGCAGTGGAGCCTGCAAAAATGTAAAGTTCTAGAACCAGGAATTTGAGAGAATACCTGAAGGTTGGTATGGTGAGTGGGTTAGGGACCTCCACTGGCATATTTGACTGGGATTTATATCATTCACTCTACCTGCCCAGATATTCCCACCCAGGCTCTTCCTTTTTATATCACTGCTTGCCTGAGTTTGTGCTTCCCCTTTTCATCCTTCACCCACTAGAAGTGGCCCAACTGCAGGAAAGCAGAGGTGTCCATTGCTCAGTGGGACACTTTAGCACCATGCTAGCAAACCTAGCATGTAAAATGAGAAGGATGGAACAGATGAACTTGAAGGCCATCGTCTCTAACATTCCATGACTCAGGATGGGGTGGTGGGCATCTCCAGCAGAGAACCTACAGTTGAATGGCTTTCTGGTGATTCTGCAGACTGGTACATCAGTCTAAATTCTCTCCCACTCTATGTGCCTATCCTTACCCCTCATGTACTGGCATCTCTTTTATAGTGGCCAGCAGAAAGTTCAGATCTCTGTATGAGCTCTTGCCAGGACTCACAGTCAATCTTTTCTTGGGCATAGGACACTAGATTGAAATGTGTATATATATTGGCTTATTTTCCAATAATTGTTATATTTTATTATTCCCACAACCAGATGCTTTTATATTGATCTCTTCAAAATGGTCAATAAATGATATACCCCAAAAATAACAAATGACAGGTGCTTAATGGCTCTCCCACGAAGTCAAATATTTTCATTGATTAGATTAGGAAAGGCTCTCTTTAGTCGCCCTGGCCAAGGCAACAATGATCTTAGGACACTGCAGCCAATCGTTCATTGGTAACTGCTCTGTAAAGATTTTGTCCGTATTAACTTTCTGTGACATTTCTAATAACGACTCTGTAAGCATTATGAAAAAAATATTCCAAACTGTACTCTTATAAAGGTTAGATTGCAAAGGAATATTTAGCTGACACTTAGTACTTAATCATTTAAAAGGGAAAAAAGGTACAATTCTATTTCAGCTTTTTAAAGTACACTTCCAATTATTAACTAAGTACAATCAATAGGAAATAAAAATCATTTTAGTTGAACAGTAGTTTTTGAGGCCCAGAAAATGGGGAATTTAATGGCAAGTTTGGTTCTGCAAAAGATATTTTAGAATCCATTTGGTAGAGATATATCCAGAGGAAGAAAAAGAACAGAGAAAGGAGAGATCATTGGAAGAGAAATAACAGATGATAAAAGAAATTTAGAAATTCATTTCTTGTATGCTTTTTTTTTTTAAGGTGAAGGCTCGTTTGATCAAGATGGGACATCTTAATTCAATGAACATATTTCTGAGACAAGAAATTGACAGAATGCAAAGAGTCATCGCAATACTTCGCAGTAGCTTGAGTGATCTAAAATTGGCCATTGAGGGAACAATCATTATGAGTGAGGTGAGCTATTATCTCAATTGTCATTTCCCTCTTCTGCTGATTTCTCTTGTTCTTATATTTTAACTTTACCTTTTTCAGAATTTGAGAGACGCCCTGGACAACATGTATGATGCTCGCATACCTCAGATCTGGAAAAGAGTGTCCTGGGATTCATCCACACTGGGCTTCTGGTTCACTGAACTTCTGGAAAGAAACGCTCAGTTTTCTACTTGGATATTTGAGGGGAGGCCCAATGTGTTTTGGATGACTGGTTTCTTTAATCCGCAAGGTATGTGCTCATAGGAGAGCGGGTAAAGTTGGAAGGTGAGGGTAGTTGCACTGTGGGATGAATATGTATGATATATAATAATACAGAGATACAGCTTGCTAAGTTCTGGGCATAGGCTTTCAAAGGCTGGGGAACACAGATGATCCTTCTGTAATTGTTTTGCAAATTCAGTCTGAAATTCATTCTACCATTGCTTCCACAATATGGAGGCAAACCTTCCATTTTTCTTCTCACCTACTTCAGCAAGCCTGTGGTCAGGACATGTGAAATAGTAAAGTTTTATTCGGATCTTAGTTTTAAATGTTTTATGAAAATGTCAAACATGAAGCACCAAAACATGCAAAAATTTTTCTAGGTTGCAGGAAATTAGACTGATTTCAAAACTGATCATGTGGCATTTAGTGGACTTCTAGACTCGGCCCCCTCTCAGTTTTTTATCCCCTGAAAAAGTGCTTTGTGATTCTGCTGCATTTCTTCCTTCACTCTAGAAATTCTTACTAAGTATTTTTTACTAAGTTACTAACCAGATGTCTATTGACATAATAAATTGTGCATAATTTGGTAAGCTCATAAAACCCACTATGGTTAAAGTTAGTGTTTTGGGTTTAGAAATTTGTGGAGTTCATTGAATTCATAAAGTTCAGAGACACAACAACTTTTTGCCTTACTACAATATGGATAATTTTACTTCAAGTAATTCTTATTTTTTAAAGTTTTACTTAAATTCCAGTTAGTTAACATATAGGGTAATATGAGTTTCAGGTGTACAGTATAGTGATTCCACACTTCCATATATCACCTGATGCTCATCACAAGTGCCCTTCTTAATCCCCATCACCTATTTCATCCATCCCCCCCACCAACCTCCCCTCTAATAACCATCAGTTTATTCTCTATAGTTAAGAGTTTGTTTTTTGATTTGCCTCTCCCTTTTTCCTTTGCTCATTTGTTTATTAAAATCCGCATATGAGTGAGAGCATATAGTATTGGTCTTTCTTTGACTTATTTTGCTTAACATGATACTCTCTGGCCTTATCCATGTTGTTGCAAATGGCAATATTTCATTCCTTTTGATGGCTGAGTAATATTACATTGTGTATACATATACCATAACTTCTCTATCCATTCATCAGTTGATGGGCACGTGGGCTGCTTCCATAATTTGGCTATTGTAGATAATGTTGCTATAAACATTGGGGTGCAAGTGTGTCCCTTTGAATCAGTATTTTTGTATCCTTTGGGTAAATATCTAGTAGTGCCATTGCTGGATCATAGGGTAGTTCTATTTTTAACTTTTTGATGAACCTCCATACTGTTTTCCACAATGGTAGTACAAGTTTGCATTCCCAACAGTGCAAGACAGTTTCCCTTTCTCCACACCCTCACCAACACCTGTTGTTTCTTGTGTTGTTGAGTTTAGCCTTTCTGACAGGTGTGAGGTGATATCTCATTGTAGTCTTGATTTGCTTTTCTCTGACAGTGAGTAATGTTGAGCATCTTTTCAGGTGTCTGTTGGCCACCTATATTTCTTCTTTGGAAAAATGTCTATTCAGGCCCTCTGCCCAATTTTTAATTGGATTATTCATTTTAGGGGTGTTGAGTTGAAGTTCTCTATAGATTCTGGATACTAATCCTTTACCAGATATGTCATTTGCAAATATCTTCTCCCATTCTTTAGGTTGCCTGATAGTTTGCAGAAGCTTTTTTTTTTTTTTTGCAGTCCCAATAGTTTATTTTTGCTTTTGTTCCCCTTACCTCAGGGGTCATATCTAGAAGGAAGTTGCTATGGGTGATGTCAAAGAGGTTACTACCTGTGTTCTCTTCTAGGATTTTTATGGTTTCAGGTCTCACATTTAGGTCTTTAATCCATTTTTAATTTATTTTTGTGTATGGTGTAAGAAAGTGGCCCAGTTTCATTCTTTTGCATGTTGCTGTCCAGTTTTCCCAACGCCATTTGTCAAAAAGACTGTCTTTTTCCCACTGAATATTCTTTACTGCTTTGTCGAAGATTAATTGGCCATGTAATTATGGGTTCATTTCTGGGTTTTCTATTCTGTTCTGTTGATATAGGTATCTATTTTTGTTCCAGTACCATACTGTGTTGATCACTACGGGTTTGTAATATAACTTAAAGTCTGGAATTATGATGCTTCAAGCTTTGCTTTTCTTTTTCAAAATTGGCTTTGGCTATTTGGGGTCTTGTGGTTCCATACAAATTTTAGGACTGCTTGTTCTAGCTCTGTGAAAAATACTTTGAAAGGGATTGAATTAAATATGTAGATTGCTTTCGGTACTATAGACATTTTAACAATATTTGTTCTTCCAATCCATGATCATGATCATGGAATGTCTTTCCATTTTTTTTCTGTCATCTTAAATTTCATTCATCAATGTTTTATAGTATTCAGAGTACAGGTCTTTTTCTTGTTTGGTTAGGTTTATTCCTACGTATCTTATGGTTTTTGGTGTAATTATAAATGGATTGATTCCTTATCTTTCTACTGCTTCGTTATTGGTGTATAGAAATGCAACATATTTCTGTATGTTGGTTTTGCATCCTGCAACTTTACTGAATTCATGTATACGTTCTAGCAGGTTTTTTTGGTGGAGTCTTTAGGGTTTTCTATGTAGAGTATCATGTCATCTGCAAATAGTGAAAGTTTGACTTCTTCCTTGCTGATTTGGATGCCTTTTGTTTCTTTTTGTTGTCTGATTGCTGTGGCTAGGACTTCTAGTACTATGTTGAATAAATGTGGTGAGGGTGGACATCCCTGTCTTGTTCCTGACTATAGAGGAAAAGCTTTCAGTTTTTCTCCATTAAAGATGATATTAGCTATGGGTTTTTTTTTATATATGGCCTTTATTATGTTGAGGTATGTTCCCTCTAAACCTACTTTGTGGAGGGTTTTTAAAATGAATGGATGTTGTACTTTGTCAAATGCCTTTTCTGTATCTATTGAAGTGATAATATGGTTCTTATCCTTTCTTTTATTATGTGGTGTATCACACTGATTGATTTGTGAATATTGGACCACTCCTGCAGCCCAGGAATAAATCCCACTTGATTGTGGTGAATAATTCTTTTAATGTACTGTGGAATTTGATTTGCTAGTATCTTGTTGAGAATTTTTGCATTCGTGTTAATCAGGGATATTGGCATGTAATTCTCCTTTTTAGTGGGGTCTTTGTCTGTTTTTGGAATCAAGGTAATCTGGCTTCATAGAATGAGTTTGGAAGTTTTCCTCCCATTTCTATTTTTTGGATCAGTTTGAGAAGAATAGGTATAACTCTTCTTTAAAGGTCTGATATAATTCCCCTGGGAAGCCATCTGGCCCTGGACTTTTGTTTGTTGGGAGATTTTTGATTACTGATTCAATTTCTTTGCTAGTTATGGGTCTGTTCACATTTTCTATTTCTTCTGTTTTACTTTTAGTAGTTTGTATGTTTCCAGGAATTTTCCCATTTCTTCCAGATTGCCCAGTTTGTTGGCGTACAATTTTTGATAATAATCTCTTATGATTGTATTTCTGTGATGTTGGCTGTGATCTGTCCACTTTCATCCATGATTTTATTTATTTTGGTCTTTTTTTTTTTTAATAAGTCTGGTTACGGGGTTATCAATTTTACTAATTCTTTCAAAGAATCAGCTCTTAGTTTTGTTGATCTGTTCTGTGTTGTTGTTGTTGTTGTTGTTGTTGTTGTTGTTTTTGCTTGTTTCTATATCATTCATTTCTGTTCTAATATTTATTATTTCCCTTCTGGCTTTAGGCTTTATTTGCTATTTCTTTTCTAGCTCATTTAGGTGTAAGTTTAGGTTGTGTATTTGAGACTTTTCTTGCATCAGATAGGCCTGATGGCTATATACTTCCCTCTTATGACTGTCTTTGCTGCATCTCAAGGTTTGGGAGTGTCATGTTTCCATTTTCATTTGTTTCCATATACTTTTAAATTTCTTCTTTAATTTCCTGGTTAACTCATCCATTATTTAGTAGGATGTTCTTTAATATCTATGTATTTGTGGTCTTTCCACATTTTTTTCTTATGATTAACTTCAAGTTTCATAGCATTATTGTTCTGAAAATACACATGGTGTGATCTCAGTCTTTTAGTACTTGTTGAGAGCTGATTTGTGACCCAGTATGTGATCTGTTTTGGAGAATGTTCCATGTTAACTCAAAAAGAATGTGTATTCAGCCGTATTAGGATGAAATGCTCTGAATATATCTATTAAGTCCATCTGATCCAGTGTGTCATTCAAAGCCATTGTTTTCTTGTTGATTTTCTGCTTAGATGATCTGTCCATTGTTGTTAAGTCCCTTACTATTATTGTACTATTATCAATGAGTTTCTTTATATTTGTTTTTAATTTTTTTTTTCAACGTTTATTTATTTTTGGGACAGAGAGAGACAGAGCATGAACGGGGGAGGGGCAGAGAGAGAGGGAGACACAGAATTGGAAACAGGCTCCAGGCTCTGAGCCATCAGCCCAGAGCCCAACGTGGGGCTCGAACGCATGGACCGCGAGATCGTGACCTGGCTGAAGTCGGACGCTTAACCGACTGCGCCACCCAGGCGCCCCTCTTTATATTTGTTTTTAAATGACATATATATTTGGGTGTTTACAATTTGGGGGCATAAATATTTACAATTGTTAGGTCTTCTTGGTGGAGACATCCACCCCCCCCCCCCCATTCATTATTTAGTTGCATGTTATTTAACCTTCATGTATTTGTGGTGTTTACAGATTTTTTTTCTTGAGGTTGACTTCTAGTTTCATAGCTACTTCAATTAATTCTTGGCCAAAATAAAGTAATGTTGGATTCCTTACAGTTCAGCATCTTATAGGTCCACTTGTAATACAATTTAATTTACACATACAAATTTAAGAGGTATTATTGCTACTCACAATATGGTTGAATCTCATAAAATAATCTCAAGTGAAGGAAGTCAAACAGAACACGTTGCAATTTGTTATACTGTATACATTGTGATGTATGTATACTGTATAATTCCATTTACACAAAGAATCAAAACAGGCAAAACAGATCCATGGTGTTAAAAGTCAGGCTAGTGGTTGCCCTTGAGGGAGAGGGCAGTGATTGCAAAAGGGCGCAAGGGGGCTTCTGGGGGCCTAGGAATGTTCCATTTCTTGATCTGGATGTTGGTTACATGGCTGTATTCTCTTGGTGAAAATTCGTCATGCTGTACACTTATTTACGCAGTTTTCTTTGTATAAATAATACTTTAACAAATAGTATACCTTTAATTGTCCCCTGTGTACATACATTAATTCACTTCATGCATTTTTAAGTATCTTAACATTTTCTAAATTTAAAACACTAACCATGGCTGTTTTTATGAGCTTATGAAACTATACATAGTATATTACTGTGTCAATAGGCTTTATATTTGTAAAGGACAGCTCCCAGATTTCACTTATCTATTTTTCTCCCAGATTTTCCATTGAATTTGGGGAGGAAACATTTTTATTATGGTTCTCGGATTTCATGTGTCTACTTATGAGTGTCTCTTTCCTCCTTACCAGCCCTCAATTTGAGTGAGTTGTCACCAGGTAATTCCTGGCTTGAGGGCCTGAAGAAATAGCACTTAACTTAATTAGGATTGTCTAACCACCTTCCATTTGCTAGCCCCTCTGCTAGGTGCTTTCAATAGAGAGAGATTTGAGACCCAATTCATGCCCTAAAGGAGCTTCATAATCTGATTGGTAAGACAGACCCATCAGCAACTTTAACATAATGTGATAAGTGCTTCACCCGAGTGAGAGCTAAGTGCCATAGTAGTACAGAGGACAGGAAGATGAATTCTGCCAAGGCAAGGCTCCAGAAGAGCTTTATACAGGAAGAATGGGGTAGAATTTGCAGGGACTTGAGAAGGGGGCATTCCAGTCAGAGACTTGAGCAAAGACAAGGCATCTCCAGGGAAAGAAGGACAGCAGCATGGCCTGAGTTCAGAGAGGGGAGCAGAGGTGGGGGGCAGTGAGGCTGGTGTGTGGAGTCTCCTGGGGGAGTTTAGGCCACATCATAAAGGCAATTGGAAGTCCCAATTCGGGATCAAATTGGGTCTTTGATCCAATTTGATCAAAGATCAAAGATCAAAAGATAATCCCAGGAGAAGGTAGAGAGTAGACTGGAGTATGAAGCTTCTGAGCAATGAGACTCTTACCGAGTCCAAGGGAGAGAGCCTGGGACCTTAACTAGGTGAAGAGGAAGGGACAGATCTGATGGGGTGACTAAATGGAGAACTTTTTTCATTATTTCTTTCTTTCTTTTTTTTTTTTTTTATAATTTTTTTTTCAACGTTTTATTATTTATTTTTGGGACAGAGAGAGACAGAGCATGAACAGGGGAGGGCCAGAGAGAGAGGGAGACACAGAATCGGAAACAGGCTCCAGGCTCTGAGCCATCAGCCCAGAGCCTGACGCGGGGCTCGAACTCACGGACCGCGAGATCGTGACCTGGCTGAAGTCGGACGCTTAACCGACTGCGCCTCCCAGGCGCCCCATCATTATTTATTTATTTTAGAGAGAGATAGCAGGAAAAAGGGACAAAGGGGGGGAGAGGGAGAGAAAGAGAGAGAGAGAGAGAGAGAGAGAGAGGATCCTAAGCAGGCTCCATGCTCAGCACAGAGCCCAGTGTGGGGCTCAATCCCACGACCCTGGGATCATGACTTGAGCCAAAGTCAAGGGTCAGAAGCTCAACTGACTGAGCCACCCACGCACCCTAAATGGGGGGGTCTTTGAGAGAATAGAGAGAGACAACGGCTGAGGCTAAAGGCCTGGTATAAGGCAGGGAGCGTTGGAAGAGGGACTGGCTGAGAGGAAAGCAAGGAGCACTGGATTTGTCAGCTAGTGCTGGTGGGACATCCAGGTGGAGTGGTGTGTTGGCAGACTTGGAATTTGGGAGAGGGGTAAAGATCAGTGATTTTCAAAAGGATGTGAGGTCATTAAGTGCATTTTTGATATTCAAGAACCAAGGTAATGGGGTTGGTTCATCCCTGGCCTTCCATAGACACAGACAAATTAAGTTGTATTTCACAACACACAGTCTCTTTCCATGACTGGTTTTTTTTGTTTTTTTTTTTTTTCATTAGAAATATGACTTAAAATGGCAAAGTATTAATGTGAACTAATCTGTAATTGTTACTGTTTGTTAAGAAATGCCACAAGCCAGAACGTTTAAAAAAACTCAAATGCAGATGTACATTTCAGTTTTCGTGTCATTATTTGTTAGTAATACTAATCCTTTCTCTTTCCTTAATTTCTGTTTTCAGCTTAAACTCTGATTCTTTCTCTCACGGCTCTCATGTCTTGGAAAGGCCTGGATTCAAGCATGCTACCTTTATGCACATGTACATAGACATATACCCTTGTCTTGTCTATGATTGCTTTTTATTTGTGGTGTAGCATGGTAGAGGTCAGCTTTCCCTGCACACTAATCACTTTTCTGCTTCCTTTTCCTTTTCTTGACATGAGAGAAAAATTACTTTCTGTTCCATATCACCTGACCAAATCTGGACATCACAAAGATTACAGCAATTTCATACATGTTCATAGGCAGTGTGCAAGCAGATAAAGCGCCTTCCAATTGGAAGCTTCTCTGATCACTATTTGACAATAATTGATTCTTAGCATGACTATATCTCCTGGGTTTTAGATCTTCTAACCCAGTCCCCTTCAATGAAGTTTCTTTCTTTGGCTCAGGATATTTAAATAAATGGGTTTTTTTTTTAATTAAAAGAAAAAACACATTGAAGTAAAACGTAATTCAGTTTGCAACAAGACCATAGTTTTATTACAAATACGTAGAGTCAAAATCACTTAGGCTACGAAATATTTGAAAATAAAATTTCACATATAACCATTTAGTTTTGTGTTCTTATAATGTAATATGGCATCCAGTACTGTCAGACGTGTGTTTCCCGTGGCGCCTCTAAAGATTGCTCCTCAGGCCTAAGTGCCTTCAAGGCCCATGCTGCCACAAGGACAGGTGATAGCCTTGTGTGCCCCCCAGTCTGTGTCTGAGCTGAATGCTGTTTGTAGCACTGCTCCATTGCCTTATGGCGGTCTGATATTTTGTCAGTCATACTCGAAGAGGCTGAGTCAGCCACCATGGAATGGTATTTTCAGTCCCCTTCACAATAATTTCTTGTAGTAGTTGATGAGCTCACCTATATGGCAGTTAGGCTTGATTATTAAAATGGTCAGGTGGGAGTGCCTGGGTGGATCATTTGGTTAAGCAGCTGACTCTTGATTTCAGCTCAGGGCATGATCTCATAGTTAGTGAGTTCGATCCCTGCATCGAGCTCTATGCTCACAGCGTGGAGCCTGCTTTGGATCTTCTGTCTCCCTCTCTCTACCCCTCCCTCACTCACACATGATCTTCTCTCCCTTTCTCTCTCTCTCTCTCTCTCTCTCTCTCTCACTATCTCCCTCCCCCCCACTCTCTTTCTCTCTCTCTCTCAAAAATAAATAAATATTAAAAAAAATGGTCAAGCTCTCTGTACCTATGACCCTATAATATTTGTTCAATGGCTCAACTTTTGGTAGTGCAGGGATTTGCACCCCAGTGATTACTCAGGTCCAAGAGGACCTTAGTACTCCAGCAATTGTTGATACACATGTTCACATATTGTTTAAGATTGTCCTTCTCAGGGGGCACCTGGGTGGCTCAGTTGGTTGGGCGTCTGACTTCGGCTCAGGTCATGATCTCACACTCCGTGAGTTCGAGCCCCGCATCGGGCTCTGTGCTGACAGCTCAGAGACTGGAGCCTACTTCGGATTCTGTATCTCCCTCTCTCTGCTGCTCCCCTGCTCACGCTGTTTCTCTCTCTGTCTCAAAAATAAATAAAAACATTAAAAAAAAAAAAAGATTGTCCTTCTCAGGGTTCTTGAAGGAATTGTTCTGTCTCTTGTTCCCACAGGTGTACATTTTCAGAGTATCATGTACATATGATTTAGATTCTAATTTGTGTGTGTGTGTGTGTGTGTGTGTGTGCGCACACGCGCGCGCGCGCCTGTGTCGTAGGTGTAGAAAATGAGTTGTAATGAGCCTGGCTTCAAGTAGGGATTGACTGCCTTTCAAAACCTCTTAATTGATAGCCATGCTTTGTCATTTGTTGTTAGGTATGATTCACAGGTACTGCTGATGCAGAGGCTGAACGTGCTCTTCAGGCCTCACACCTCTATCTTAGATTGAATCATGTAGTATTGTTATTTTACAAATGTTTAACTCCACCTGGAGCCTGATGCCATTGGATGCCAACTTCTGTTAGGTTTTCTGCTTTTTTTTCTCAGTGTCTCAACAATCCGTGTCAGTCTGACAAAGGAGATATCAGTGACAAGTTATACATAGTACAAATCAAGATTTTCTGTTAGAGAGGATTTTGCTAAAGCAAGGGGATGGGTATTTTTTGTCCTGTTATCTTTTTTTATAGTAAAAATTATCTATAACCTCTTGCTGATGTATTAGTTTTCAGGGCAACATCATCAACTAGCAGCACTTTTTGAATGTTTGTCTTATAAAAAGCCTGACATTTTTTGGGTGGAAAAGTGCACCAAGGTTTAATAGAATTTTAGGATTAGAAGGGACTGGGAGATTTCTTCTAATCCCACAACAATCATAATCATTCCCCAAAGCTACTGTGTGCTGAACCAGAGCTTCCCCTAATGTCTGAGGGAAGCCAGGTGAATGGACCTCAGGGTTCTAAACCTCTGAGTGATAGCACTCACCTGCTCTATCCTCAAACCACAGAATGATAGGACGACTGTGGACACCTTAAAATGCCTCCAAAATGAGTAACAACCCATCTTCCTTGCCTTCATGTCACAGGGGCTTAGATGTACCTGGCTTCAGTCATAATCCTTATACACATCTCTTATAATTCTAGTTTCTGCACATCGTTATCTTCCTTACCAAGTGTCCAATCCCTTGTAATCTGGCCAGCCTCATCACTGCTCTCTCCAAGGCTACCAAACCTAGTGACCTTCTTGCCAACTTCATTCCCCCTAACTATACTAGGATGCCAATTCTGGAAACTCTTTAACACCTTGGCTTTCGTCCGTCACCTTCCTTGGTTCTCCTCCTGTCTCTTCTAGGACTGCTTCTTAGTCCACTTTTGTAGGCTCTTCTCAAGCAAGTTCTGCCCTTGGCCCTGGTACCTACATGGATGATGTCAACCGTTCTCACAGATGCAACTGTTTATCTGCACATATGACTGACTCATCCAAAGTCCTTGTTTGAGATTCTGATTCTTCACTTCCAACTGTGAATGTAGAGTATTCCATACTCCTGTGAACCTCACCAGTACTGCCATCTGGTCATCTTCCTCCTAAACCATCCTCATCAAGATTCTGTACATTCGCTTATGTGTCACCATCCTCCAGATCACCCAATCCTTGTGAATGGTCCTTTCATATCCAAACAGCTTTGAAGAGGGAAGCCAAGAAAGCATAGTGTGGTAGAAGACAAGAGGGGAAAGTAGGAAGTAGTGACAGAAGCTGCCAGAAATCAAGTAAGATAGGACCAAACGTGGTCAGATGGCTTTATCAACAAGGAGATTGTTGGCAAAAGAAGTGTCAGTGAGGTGGATGGGGAGGTGGAGGAGTCAGACTTCAAGGTGAGTGAGTAGGACCACAGGAAATGGAGAGACAGAGAATATGAACAAGAAGGATAATTGTCTCAAGCAAGTTGGCTTTGAAGAGGAAAAGCAAGTTGGAGGAGTGGTTGTAAGAAGAAAAGATTTCCTTTTTCCTTCTTATAATGATAGGAGAGGCTTGAGTCTATTCAAATACAGTTGGGAAGAAGCCAGTAGAGAGAGATAGAAGGAGAGTGAGAGACAGACAGAGAGAGAGTGCACACAAAGATAACAGACAGAGATAAAAGAAGCAAAGAGGGGATGGCTTCCAAGAGGAGAGATGCACTCTGAGAAGGTGGAAGGACACCACACACATTGTAGGGAGGAATGAGTGTAGATGCAAGTGAGTTTGTCAGTTTGATGGCAAAGAGATAAGGGAGTTCTTATCTGATGCTTTCTATTTTCTCCTTGAAGAAGGACATGAAGTGATCTCAGGAGCGGGAAGGTGTTGGAGGAGAGACTTAAGGAGGGGGCAGAAGTTTGAGAAATTGGGCTACTGAGGGAGACAGGGAAAGATTCGTGGGTGGCTTTGAGAATCCTGTCGAGGACAGTGATGTGGTGGTCTGAGTATTATTCGGCAGCCTGGAATAGGTATAGGAAGGGGGACATTTGGATTCATGTAGGATTGGAGTTTTGGCTGGGCAATTGATGACAAGAATGAATCTAGACTACCTGGGAAAGAAGGGAAGAAAAGGTGGAGTTCAGGAGGTCTTTAGAAATGATAAGGTCAGGGAATGGAGAGGTCAAGATGCTAAATGGATGCTGAAGAGGCCCAGATGATCGAGGATGCTCAGTGAATGGAGGCAGATAGTATTTGGAGAGGGGAGGAGCATGTGGCCTGAGGGTGTGTTTGTCAAAGCAGCAGAGATTCTCATAAAGGATGGAGGAACAATTGGGAAGGACTGTGTCTTTAGAGTTGGGTAGGGCTCCAGTAAGGGGAAGAAGATGGAGAGAATGTTCTGTGAAGAGTTGGTTGACCATAGAACCACTCTAGAGGGAAAAATGGAAAGGTTTGATTGGGGCAAGGGAAAGGAAGCATAAAGTAGCACTCAGAGAAGGTAGAGCAGCTCAAGGAATTACATTTTGGCACATAAAACATGGTGGGTTTAGGGGACCGCAGAAGTAGCCCCAGCTTTCCCACTTACACTCAGGTTCTGTTGAAGCCAACCCTGTCCTGGATTAACAACATCACAGAGAGCATGTATGTCTCAAGGGACTGTGGAAGGAGTCCACTCATACAACTGACAGCCTTCCTAATATTTTGCTTGTACATGGGGCATTTCTGTTACTACTTGTCAAATTTGTTCTTAAAACAAAGCTGGGTCAGTGACCTCTCAGTGGCCTGCTGTGTGGATCTTTTTACATAGCAGTATTTCTCAGCCCTACCTGTACAATAGAATCTCCTGCGAAACTTTTAATACATAGTAATGCCTGGGGATCCAGACCAATTATATCAGAACCTCTGGTGATGAGGCCTCTAGAGTCTGGACAGTTAGTTTTCTTAAAAGCTCCCTTGGTCATTCTAATGTGTAAACTAGGCCTTAGACTACCCAGTATGTGGTCCACCAGCCAACAACATCAGTACTACTTGGGAGCTTGATAGAAATGGAGAATCTCAGGCCCCTACCCTTGACCTACCTACTGAATCATAACCTGCATGTTAATAAAAGCTCCTTCCCCAGCTGATACCTAAGAACATTAAAGTTTGAGAAGCCCTGCCTTGAAACAATGCCAATGCCAGGGTCCCACCTCTAGATTCTGATTTTACTGATCTGGGTTGTGACATGGGAATCAGGAGTTATAAGACTTCCCAGATATTTCTAACTTGCAGCCAAGTTTAAGATCCCCCACCTTACAGCATCTAGCAAAGCATCAGGAGAGGTGCCTGGTGCATTTTTATTCAACCGGGTGGATCAGCCTCATCTTTGTTTAACGATTTCTGACCTTTATTTAACTTACTAATGAACTCTGTTTGCTTCTCATTTGGGGGAAAAACTGCCTGTCATACGCTTGCAGCAGGAACATCATTTCTCCTCATCTTTGAAGATGCTACTGGGAGGCTTGGTAACTAATAAGACAGGAAATACTGCCCAACCTAAGGCCCGTTACATAAAGACCTGATCATTTATTAAAGAAAAAAAAATGGCCAATAGGAGCATCATTACAGAATGCTAACCTCCTCCGTATCAAATTGAGACAAGCAACCTTCCTGATTAGTTATTTCTTTAGTCTCTTCTCAGGCCATGTTTGAAATGATACTTAAAGAACTCTACAGCTTTCTTTAGGCTGACTGATTGCACAAGTCAAACAACAGTAATTAGTTTACTGAAATGTTGGGTTACTACTATTATAGGAATTAAGACACAACACATGTTATTTTAGACCTGAGTTTCCAAAGTACAACACTAGCTTGAAAGTGAAAATTTTAAAGAAAAACTTGACAAGTCTTTTAAGATTTCATTGTGCTGTATGAGTTTGAAGGTGAAAAAAATTTTTTTAAACACCTCATTTAGAACACATGCAACTCAGATGTTTGAATAGTCAAATCGCCCATTTCCATGTGGGTGGTTAAATATCATGAAGAACAAAAGGTTATTATTGGTGAAGACTTCCCCCAACTTTTTGTTTCTCAATTCAAACATATGAAAGTATGAATCACTTTTCTACCACTGATGGTTGAAATTTGGTTTAAGAATTATTAAAACTAAATTGGTGCCAAGACAAAAGCTTTTCAAGTTTTTATAAAGAAAAATATGTCAATAGTCTTTTAAAATTATACAGGCTTCAGGGGCACCTGAGTGGCTCAGTCAGTTAAGTGACCGACTCTTGATTTCAGCTCAGGTCATGCTCTCACAGTTTGTGAGTTTGAGCCCCGTATCCGACTCTGCACTGTGTCAGCGCAGAGCCTGCTTGGAATTCTCTCTCCCTCTCTCTTTGCCCCTACTCCACTCATGCTATCTCTCTCAAAATAAATAAACAAACATAAAAATGTTTTAAAAAGAAAAATAAATGAAATTATACAGACTTCAGAAAACAAAGATTTTGATTCCATTAGCCTTGACATTAGTCTACAAGAAAGGTGGCCATTCATTGTTTTAAATTCAATAGTGAACATTTCAGTGGATTTACTGCAATTGGAATTCCACAAGATCATGTTTTTCTTTTTAGGAAGCCAAAACAAAACTATCAAGGCTTGAAAAACTATGTTATCTTCTCCATGTTCTCTGGGTGGGAATTACCCATAGAACAGTTCCCTGCCCTCCACTCTCAGGCCTCAGATATATTTCTTTAACATTTTCCTTTCTTAACAGTTCAAGGTAATCTGTGTTCTAGATTCTACCTACTGGCATACTAAAAGTGCTACCCAAGCATTAGGAGGCATACTATTGAAGTAAACTAGACAACATCATGCATATCCCCTAGTAGGCAGGAGATAGGAGATGGTCTCTTCCTAATTGCACTGGAGGTTTTCAGAGCTCTTCAATAATGGCTGAAATCTTCAAAGCAGGTGTGTTACATAAGAGAGAACCCCAGTCATTCATCATCTGGCACCTATGTCATTGTCTGGAGTGCCATATGAAGAGAGGTTAAATTTGCAATTTAGTTGGAATTTAAAATGTTATAGAAAATTTCAATTATTCAATTTGTGCCGATGGACGGTTGAGACCAAGATTCATGTATTGTGCATTGTGACCCGGTAGGTTCATAGATCAGGGATGAATTTTAAAATATTGCATAATAGGGTCAATTGAAATCCAACTACTCTACTTGGATACACAGTGTCTAATACGCCACATGGATGCACGCTTAGTGTTGAATGATGAAAATGACATTCATGGAGGGATTTACAAGAAAGAAGTGGATTTTATTATTGTGGTCACTGCTGGTTTGCACCTTCCTGGGGAGCTTTGAAGGTGTAATCTGAAACCAGCCCCATATGCAGAGAGCAGGGAGAGACGGAAGAAAGACGCAGGCCATTCAGATTGGTAGGTGGAAGGTTTTATAAGTAAGGACACTTACATAAAAGGTTTATCTTGGGTGGCCAGAAGCCAAATAGGTCTCTGTACCCACCAGCCAAATGTTAAAAGTTTATATAGAGGACTTAACTGAGTTCAGTCATGTATACCATCCAGATGGCCTCAACAATACATCACTATCTCAAGGCTATGTCCTTAGGGCAGCTTCTGGAAGCAGGAAGGGCAAGTGGAACACACATTTCAAGGACAGGGGAGGGAATGAGGAGGCTCCAATTGCCCAAGTGCAGCTCACAGATCAGCTGGTGTCTGTGTCCTCTTGATGACCTTCCCCAACACTCTGTGACCAGCTCTTACAATCTCATGGGGCCTCCTCTTCTGCAATGGGACCTGAGCAGTCAGCAAGGGGTTTCACTAGCATGAAGCTGGCTCTTTCGGTAGCCATCTGGCTGCATAGGAGGGAGATACCACGCCAACAGAATGGACACATGCAAGAGAAAACACAGATTAAGACAATGATCCCCAAAGTTAGTCACAGCTTTTTCCACTGACAGCTCCGTGATTCTAACCACTGATTTATTAAGTTCCTTAGGTTGGGAGCTGGATCACTCAGGGCATTCACTGGTGTCTTCATGTGATTTAATAAAGATGATACGTTAGCAGACTCGTCAGGAATGAGCAACATTCTATTTGGATAATGGCAGAGATACCTCCCTGTGAGGCAGTAATAATGTCCAAGGCCATCCTATTTTGGAAGACAGTTTTTCTCATAGAGACATTTCAGTGTTTGGTAAGGACAGGCTCTGTTGGCTATCATTCAAGGCTTGCTGAATGAATTTACTAAGAGCTTCTGTGTGTCCTATAACATCCTCCAGGCCAATGGAGGGACAGAGACTGTGGCCAAATGATTGTACCCGTGGAAAAAAAGACACCCACCTTTCTGAGGAGAGGGAAGTTGGCAGTTTTAGGAACGTGGCCCTTGACCTGGTTGTGCATAGCATACGTGTTGGCTGGGGGGAGGCAGCCTGTCAGGCATGAGGAGATGGGCTGGGGGGTGCGATATGCCAGACTGGGACCCCCACCTTCTCCCCTCTTTGAGTGGTGAATGTTCTGTTTCAGGCATACTGCATCTCAACAGTCTGGCCTGCAGCAGGACAGTGGGATCCCAGTGAAGATTGAGTAGTTCTCCCTCACCCAGGGGTGTGAAGTAACTCAGCCATCCCAGAAGGACATCCCATTGCAGTTTCCAGTAGATAACTCCTTTCCCAGGTGTGGTGGGGCTTGGTGTTCTCAGCAGCATAGCATGTTGACTCACAACGAGAGTGGGGACAATGGCTGTTTCCTGCAACTTCCCTACCTTTATGGTATTGGGTACCTTGGCAAGCATCCCCAGTCTGGCATATGGGGCAGCAGGCCCTACTGGTTGATCATTCAAATGCATTAAAGCCTGGAACAGTGCTTTAGCCCACTGGACCAAGGTGGTTTTACCTTTAATTTAATCTGCTGCTTTAATATTCCATTTTTCCTTTCTACCAACATTCCCTGCTGTTTGAGGTTATATGGGAGATGGAACTGCCATTCAATGCCATGTAATTTTGCCTAGTCTCACACATCATGACCTTTGGAATGTGACTCCAGATCACTGTCTGGTCACTGAGGGCTTCCTTATGTGTACTTAGCTTCTTTAATCCCTTGACGGTGGTAGCCTGCTTTGTGTGGTGACGGGACAGCTTGGGTTAGGCCAGATGTTGTATCTGTACAAACAAAGGCCTCACCTTTAGCCTAGATCCCCATGCTTTTGCACATGCTATTCCTCTAACTGGAATTGTCCCATTTGGTAAACTCCTACATACGTTACAAGAGTCACCTTCAACTTCATCCTCTTGATTCAGCCTGCCTTGAGCTGTCTTCCTGAGTGGTTTATTTTGTTTACACCTTTGCTCATAACAACACTGTGTTATATGCCTTGCCTTCCTCCACATTTCTTCTAGACTGAGCTCCTTTAATGCAGGGTCCATGGGTGGCCTATTCATCTTTGTGGTCATCTCACCAAGAGCTGTGCCTGGCACGCGGTAACTACTCCTGAGAGACTTAACGAATGAATGAATGAATGAATGAATGAATGAATGAATGAATGTGGGCCTCCCCAAATGTCTAATTCAGTTACCAGGAAGGGACTTGGAAACTGGAAGAACTGGACTGCCTCATTAAGCCAAGCTAGGGCCTAGTTTTTCTTTCCAGCTTCAAGGGGTAGTAACTCAGTGCCTGTTATTATGTCTTGCAACTTCTTCTCTTCCCTCTGTTCCCAAACTTGATACAATATTCTCACATGCTGGTGCATAATAATCCTCAGATCTGACTGGGAGTAGGGGTGGGGGACATAACATATTCCAAAATTTATTCATGATTTTCACCATTAACATGGGAGCCAAACGTAATATAGAGGTCACAGATAAAATCTTCTTAAGGTTTTGAAGTCCATTTGAAGTTTAGGGTGTAGTTTCTAACATTAATTGCTGCTCTCCAAGAAAGGCTTCTCCTGTTGAATTGAATGGCATGGTTTGCAAAATATTGTATTAAGTTTAAAGAAAGGCCACAATATGTGTAACCTTGTATTGCCTTAAAAATAACCTTATTATGCACATTAAAACACATAGATTTCCTTTCCGGTGTGATTGCTTTGTTTGATCAAATTGAAAGTTGGGTTTTCTATTTTGGCATTATGCCTTGTTTCCTTAGACAAAATGAAATTGTTCCATTATAGCAAATAGAAGCTTGATAATGGTTTGATTCTAGTTTTAGTTGGAATGCTGATCGCAGAATATTTGCCATTCCAGTCTTGTTCCTAAGCAGTGTGATTTCCAATAGAGACGGGGAGCTAGGCCTGGATTACAATCTTTAGACACTTGAGTGGTTGAAACCCCATGAGAGTTTCAAACCAAAGCTCTCTCCGAGGCAGAAAGGGTGCTACTTTCCTGCTGTCAGCCAGCAAGGAATACTTAGCTCATTGCAGGTCCCCATAGAAACAAAACACAGAAAGAAATGTGCCCCTCAGGTTCAATCTCAGCTCCTCTTGGGTGAGCACGCATTTGGAGGTTGATAAGCAGCTAACACTTGGAGCTTCTTCCTTTCTTGTTTCTCGAGTGGACTGATCTAAGGCATCGGCATTATCTTTTTTCTTTTCTTTAAGGCTTCCTCACAGCAATGAGGCAGGAAGTGACCCGCGCCCACAAAGGCTGGGCCCTGGACTCTGTGACCATCCACAACGAAGTTCTGCGGCAGACCAAGGAGGAGATCACATCACCCCCCGTGGTAGGCACCACTGGGCAAATAGCAGGGGCAGTTCTGGAACCAGTGTTGCAAGTTCACATTCTGCTTAAAACTGACCGATGAGTGCCTCGGTTAAGACCTGTTGAGATGCAGTATGCCTGAAACAGAACATTCACCACTCAAAGAGGGGAGAAGGTGGGGGTCCCGGTCTGGCATATCGCACCCCCCAGCCCATCTCCTCATGCCTGACAGGCTGCCTCCCCCCAGCCAACACATATGCTATGCACAACCAGGTCAAGGGCCACGTTCCTAAAACTGCCAACTTCCCTCTCCTCAGAAAGGTGGGTGTCTTTTTTTCCACAGGTACAATCATTTGGCCACAGTCTCTGTCCCTCCATTGGCCTGGAGGATGTTATAGGACACACAGAAGCTCTTAGTAAATTCATTCAGCGAGCTCCAAGTGGTAGCTGCGTATCAACCTCCAAATGCATGCCCACCCAAGAGGAGTTGAGATTGAACCTCAGCTTTGTAGGTGGGGTTTCCTCAGTCGTAACCAGGAGACTTTGACGCTGAAACCTCCTCCATTTGCTGGGGCAGGAATTAATGCCAAGCACTGGAACTCCCCAGACAGCCTTTCTTTACAATGACAAGTTACACTTGTGTCTGCTAAAAAAGGGTTTTCCACGCGTCTCCTGCTGCAGCTGTGGGCTGCTCACAGACTGGACGAGTGTGGAGGGCAGTAGAGACCAATAGTATTGGCAGTCCTGAGCTCTGGGCCAGTTCCAGCAGTGCCCCCACTAGCTGCGGGACCCCTTGGTGGAGGGACCCCTGGAGGGGAGAAGAGCAGGGGCCCCGAGGTAAGCAGACACCATTGAGAGCCACTGCTTGGCACTTACCTGCTCTGTGAACTTGGGCAAGTTCTTTAATTTTTTGACCTCAACTTCTTCCTCTGTGACATAAGGCCAGTAATTCAACCTCATGAAAGATGGTTGTGCCAATTCAATGGAATCATTTAGGACCCCACATAGGTACTCAATAAATCTTAGCCCCGTTTTCCCTTCCTCTGTGACTTTCACTCCCTCAATTGCCAAAGAAGAAGCCTGGACCAGATGAATTCCAAATTCTGGCCCTTTCTGCCACTTTACAGCAAGGGTTGCCTCCTTCTAGCATCCAATGCCTGTCCTCACTCTGTCTGCCATCTCACCAGAAGCACACCAGTATATTTCCACCAGCGATCTCTCCATTCAAGTAGACCTAAGCTATTTCAATCATGCCCTTCCAGATTCTTCCGGCGTTTTCTCATCATGCAATTCCAAAGTCATGTCCACATTTGTAGGTATTTGTTAGAGCAGTACTGAGATATGTATGTGTTTCCTAAGGCTGTTGCAACAAAGTACCACAAATTGAGTGGCTTAAAACAACAGCAGTTTATTTCCTCAGAGTTTGGGTGGCCAGAGGTCTGAAATCAAGGTGTTGGCAGAGTTGGTTTCTTCCAAAGGCTCTGGGGGGGGGGGGAGGGGGGAGGGAATCTGTCCCATGTCTCTCTCTCAGCTTCTGATGGTTGCAGGCAGTCCTTGGTATCCCTTGGCTGATAGTGGTAACACTTCAGTCTCTGCCTCCATTATCACATGGCCTTCTTCCCTATGTGTACCTCTGGGTATCCCCTCCTCTTCTTACAAGAACACCAGTCATATTGGGTTTAGAGCCCACCTTAATTCAGTATGACCTGAACTAATTAGATCTGAAAAGGCCCTACTTCCAAATGGTCACATTCTGAGATCCTAAGTGGACATGAATTTTTGGGTGACACTATTGCAAAGTTCTGAGATTAAAAGGAACCTAGAAGGGATACAGTTTACCGTCGGATGGTATCTAAATTTTATATCGTTCATGTAGTAATTGTCACTACCAATGATGGTAATCATACATATGTCCTGATTTTCTGGGATTGCCCATTTTACTGTCAAACCATGTACTTTAGGTTTTGGTCCCCAAAATATGGTCCTCATACGCTTGGGTCACATGAGGGGGATTCCAGGAAACGCTTGGCAATTAATTTCACTCTCTCTTATAATAAGTCTACATTTGCTTCCCCTTAGCTACTCCTCATTGGAAAGGAAAAATGGTTAGCATCTTCTACCTAGATATATCTTATGGGCTTACATGATTATCAGAGTTTCCTGTGATTCCCTTTAGCCTTTCTTTTCTTACTGAATATGTGTTCTATGGCTCCCCATGGCCTATAACGTAAAGTTCAAACTCTTCAGTTTGACATCTGTAGTCTTCCATGGTCAAGCCCTAACTTATTTTATGACCATTAAACTCTCTGCTAAATAAAATGCCTGGGCTTTCCTACGCATCCTACCTATCTTTGTACTATATTGCTCCTGCCTGGATGCCTGCCCTCTCTCCTCTTTCTTTCCAAAAGCAGCCCACCCTTCAAAGCTGTCTCTTCCACAAAGACCCTCAAGCACTCCAGCCCAAGGTGGCCTTTCACCTCAAGTCACTGCACTTAGTCTCAGTCATGCTGGTCACCAGGCAGCCTCTCTAAAAAGTGTGTGCTTGTATTCAGTTCATGTCTCTCTCCCTGATTTAATGGTGAAGACCTCAAGGGCAGGGCCCCTTTGTGTGAAAGAGAGACACAGGATGACAAGCGCCACTGTTGAACTAACACACCCCCTCCCTGACTATGAGGCCTGCTCGCCTTCTACCACAACTGGCCTCTGGGGGCGCTCTGACTCTCCTGCTCTCTGGGTCTGGCTGCACAACTCTCACTGAATGACTGAGATGGTTAGAGCGGCATGTTGGCTAGGCTGGCACAGGCTGAGGTCCCGCATGGCGCCCGGCTCCAAATCCTGTTCCTTGTTCTGACCCTACATGACAGACCGGGCCTCTCTGAGACTTTTATCTCTGCGCACAGGTGATTTGGTGCTGCTAGCTAAGTCTGTCGTCCCCAGCGGGCTAGCCCTCTGCTCAAATAAGCAATAATGGCATGTTTCCACAGCCCTTATGGCCTCAAGATAGGCCACAGGAGAAAATGGGGCTCAGTATTTTACTCATGCAATGCACCCAGTGGTATTTGTTCTTCTGGTGGCATTTTAAGACTGGTGTATGTCTTCTTTCTAAACTGATGACCTTTATTACAGTAATGAATGTCCATCTCACAGCGCCTAAGTTTTTAAAAAATCCTATTACCTCGTGCTTGACTCTTCCAGGAAGGTGTGTATATTTATGGGCTCTACATGGATGGAGCAGCCTGGGACAGACGGAATGGGAAGCTTACAGAATCCACTCCCAAGGTGCTCTTCACACAGCTGCCTGTGCTGCATATCTTTGCCATTAATTCCATCGCGCCCAAGGACCCCAAGCTGTATGTGTGTCCTATTTACAAGAAACCGAGGCGTACTGACTTGACCTTCATCACCGTGGTGTACCTGCGAACAGTTTTGTCCCCAGATCACTGGATCCTGAGAGGAGTGGCTCTTTTGTGTGACATCAAGTAAATTCACTTCCACTTATTGAGGGCACCTGAGCCATGTACCCAGGCAGTGCTATTGAGAGGCCTGGCGCTTTGTGTCTTTTCTCCCTGGTAATTGCTTGATTACTCTTTTTAAATTAAAAAGTTGATACTCTACAATCACGTGCGTGTGTGTGTGTGTGTGTGTTTCCTTATATCAATATTCGAAAAGACAATTCTAATGTAATGCATTATCCCAGGCAATCATATTCCATTATAATCATTTTATGTAGATAAAGCCCTTCCTTCATGTTAGAGCATTGGAAGGTTTAAATTTTTCTAAAAATCCAAAACAAAGTATTAATTTGTTGTATCCTGAAAGGGGCATGATAGATGCAAACTTTTCTCTCAAATAAAAACCGCATTGCCCTGGAATAAAATCTACCCCTGTGTATGTCTGTGCTAATGTGCTATCCACTGCCTGTTTGGGTTTGGCCTTGACTCCGTGCTTGTGAAATGGAAACTGAAGGGGTCCAGTCAGTACCCCTTAGGAGTTACAGCTGTGTGGTGTGACATGTTTGAGACAGCAAATCCACTGGGATGGCTGCTCTTGTCATTTATTTTACTTTTATTTAATATATTTTATTTTATTTTTGAGAGCTTTTGAGGCCCGGAGAACTCTGAGTCTTCAGCTCTCTCCCCCCCCCCCCCCACCAACCCCAACTCTGCAGGAGATAATGAAGTGCACATTTCTAGGCAGCAAATGGAGAAGGAAAAACAAACTCCATCAAACGAAATTGGGTTACATGCAGAATGCCTTAAAAAGCCAAGTCTTTAAAAAGTGAAGCTATTTCTTACTCTGTAGCTGGTCTGAAACTCAGCATTAACCTTTATTTCCTGCTAAAGGAAATTGTCAATTTAACAAAACAGATGAGGTCCTATTTGAATGTTCACGCAGCTTCAGGATAGTGAAGTGTCTCCACTGGCCTTCTCGTCTAGAATTCTCTTGCTCACCCTCAGCTAAATTCACCAATTTCATTCCCCCTGTCTATTCTGAAGGAAGGGAGCATTTCATGTTGCCTTGATCTCCTATCATCCTTCTGTCACTCTGATCAGAGATGCCAATGAGAGACAGAACAAGATGGCCAAGCAGCAGCCTGGGTTGAGGCATCCAGGGAAGACCCCAGAAAAAATCCCCCCATAGTCTAGGATACTTTCCAACAGAAGAAAATATATTATGGAACGCACGTTAGAGTAGTGGCCTCTGCTATGCTCTGATACTGATTCAATGTCAAAGCCATAGAACTTTCCAGGGCAGTTTGAAAACTAAAGTAACCAAGCCCCCAGCCCAAATGTTTTTTGGTATTTCCCTTGCCCAATAGACACACTAAAGAAAAGGATGGAATTCTCTGGAAAGAATGTTCTCCTGAACGGAGGCTAGAATTTGGAAGTTCCTGCTGCTCTGGGGGAGCACAGAGGAAGTAAAGTGCATTATAGCACATCAACCTGCAGGTCCCAAGATAACACACACACACACACACACACACACACACACACACTTTATTCATATTCCTGTCCAGTTGCTAAAACGATTGAAGGCAAACTGCATAGTCTAAACCCCTGGATCACGGTAGGCTTTCAGAGAATAACAATGAGGTTCCGTGTTCCCTAATGACTTTAACATCTTATGGAAAATTGGGAAAGAGATGGAAAGATGTGAATCTAGAGAGGGTATAGATGAGACTGTTTAAAGCCACAGACCATCTCCTGGGAACTTTTCACTGATTATTTTGTTCTGTGTCAGCACGGAGGAGAGAGAGAGAGGGAGGCTGAGGCCACCCTAGGAATGAGTGCCTGCTACCCAAGCCATGCCTCAAAATGCTCTTCTCTATCGGAGGTGCTTCTCAGTTATCCCCAGTTTTGCAGAGCTGGCTGGGGCCCAGTTCTGCTTTCTTTGGGCTCATTAAATGGTTTCATTAGACATTTTGAGCCATTGAACTTCCATAAACACATAACCATTTTCTCAGCAAAATTGTTGCTCTTTCACTAATTATGTAATTTGCCACACTTGAGTGAAGGAGACCTGGTGAGCATAAAGAGCAAAGCATGAGGACAGGATGGTCAAGCTAACTGAAGCTGGGAGGGAGGCAGAGTAATTTTTTTGCCTCCTCGGAATCAGCCCACAGATTCTCATTTTGGTCTCGGCAAAATGAGCAACGAGATTTGTACCTTCGTTGATTTAAAATGTTATTTTAGTTTGGACTCTGAATAAAAATAAGACCAAAGGAGAAGTGTCTAAAGACATGTCTTCTAAAAGGGATTGGTCCTGTGAGTGATGTTGCATGAATGAGCCCCACTCTTTGCTGTCAGAGACCTCAGATGAATAGGGGATTCACCTGCAATGTGAGTATGACTTGGGGCCGTGACGTATGAAAGAATGGTTAAAGAAGTCCAGGGGTAAGGGATGCACTTGAAGACAAACTAATATTTCAGTTGGGTCTTGGTCTTTCCATTGATGGTCCCAAAATGGTACCAAGATAGTAGATGAATGTATTCCAAGGAAGGGAAAAGCATGAGGGGGAGAATGGTATGCAGATGGGAAGCTACATTTAGAGCCAGAGGCCCGGCCAGGTAGTGCCCTCCTCAAGAGCTTTCAGTGAGTTTCCATCACTCCAAATACCAAAGCCCTCCATGAGCTGGCCTGAAATAAAATTTCTTCCTTGTAGTCCACTACCACGCAGTTTGCTCAGTTATGACTATTTGATGTTCCCTGAGCATCACACATACTTTCATCCTCATATTGTTTCCTTATCAAGGAAACCTCTCCCATGTAGAACAACTGGAACCTTCCTACACTGCTGGAGGCAATGTAAAATGGGACCACCATTTTGGAAAACAGCTGGACAGTTTCTTAAAAGTTAAATTTCTTACACCTCTGTGTAATTTCTTACACTGTTAAATTTCTTACACTGTTAAAAAATTAAATTTCTTACACTGTTGACTGAACCAGCTACCATATGACCTAGAAACTTCACTCTTGGATATTTACCCAAGGAAATAAAAGCATTGTGCATACAAAGACTTACACGTGAATGTTCCTAGGAGCTTTGTTTGTAGTACCAGCAACTGGAAACAACTCAAATGTCCATCCATGCCTGAGTGGATAAACAGATTATGGCACACTCATTCTATAGAATACGACTCTGCAACAAAAAGAAATAAACTATCGATACGACTACAACATGGATAAATCTCGAAATAACTTTGCTACATTAAATGATCCAGGTGAAAAAAAGAGTGCATGATGTATGGTTCCATGATCTATGTAAAATTTCAGAACATGCAAACCAGTCTTTAGTGACAGAGAGCAGATCAGTGGTTGCCTGGCAGGGTGAGAAGAAGGGGGCAGAGGAAAGGGATTACAAAAGAGCAAGAAGAAATTCTGGGGAGTGATAGATGTGTTCATTCCCTTGGTTGTAGTGATGATTTCACACGTGCCAAAATGTATCCAATTGTACACTTTAAACATGTACGGTTTTTGTACTTCAGCTATACCTCAATAACACTGTGACGAGGGGCGCCTGGGTGGCCCGATCCGTTAAGCGTCCGACTTCAGCTCAGGTCATGATCTCATGGCTCGTGAGTTCGAGCCCTGTGTTGGGCTCTGTGCTGACAGCTCGGAGCCTGGAGCCTGCTTTGGATTCTGTGTCCCTCTCTCTCTGGGCCTCCCCTGCTCTCTCTCTCTCTCTCTCTCTCTCAAAAATAAATAAACAATAAAAACCAATGAACAAAACAAAACCCTGTGATGAAAAGTTCTCCCTACACTACCTGATCTATTTTTTTGTGTGTGTGTTTATGTTTGAGAGAGAGAGTGAGCACACGTGTGAGTGGGGGAGAGCTGGGGGGCAGGGGAGACAGAGGATCTGAAGTAGGCTCTGAGGGGACAGCAGTGAGCCCAATGTGGGGCTTGAACTCACAAACTGTGAGGTCATGACCCCAGCCGAAGGTGGACGCTTAACTGACTGAGCCACCCAGGCGCCCCTCATCACAGTGTTATCCTTTCTGTGACAACTTCCATGACCCCTGTCCCTCCACCAAGTGGGATTTATTGCTTCTTCTGCAGCATTTTGTTTGCAAATGAATTTGGCAATTTTAGTCTCAGGAATTAATAACATATGCCTGTCTCCCCACTCTACAGAAGCTTCCAGAAAGCAGAGTCTGGCTATTTGGCACCCCATTAAGTGTTGACTGAATGAAAGAATGAGTGGACAGTAAGTAACCCAATTTGGTAAATGTAGACAAATGATGGAGGAGATGTCAGGCGGGGGCCATGTTGGGAATGCCACGGAAGGACAGTGGGGACCACTGATGGTTCTGGACTGCTGAAGGAATGGCAGGAACGGAAGAAGGTCGGCAAAGAGGCTATTGCTCCAGACCAAATGATGTGAAATGAGGGAACCAGAAAGAAGATAATTCGAATGGAAGTAAAGCAAGTCGTTTGAAAGATGGTATGGAGGTAAAATTTGGGGATTCAGAAACCAAGTAGATGAGATGAATGATAAGCAGGAAGGATTAATAGGTAAAGCAGCTTATAGCCTGGAGAGTCTAGTGGGATGTTTCTTCTGTCGCTGGAATTTGGGGAAAAGAGCTGTTTCCTTAGCCACATGCTTATAAAAAACTGCCAAATTCTCTGAAGAAAGACTTGAGATCTGGGTACTCACCACTGCTCATGGTGAGGTCTGTGACTTCAAAACATACTGTTACCATGGGCCAGGCAGTGGTCTAAACACTTGGCCTGCATTACACTTAACTAGTCCTCAAACTAGCCTTATGAGGTCAGTACTGACATTGTCGTCTCCATTCTACAGATGGGGGTATCAAGGCACAGAGAAGCTAAAAACCCTGCCGCTGTTCTCACAAGCTAGTAAGTGACAAAGCTGGGGTTTGAACCCAGGTTGAATGGGTCCAGCCCATGCTCTGATGAACTTTGCAAGACAGTATTGGATTTTTTTAAAAAGCCAGAGGCTAATGGCATAAACCTCTAAAATTCATAATTATGCACAGAAAATAGTACATCTATGTTTCTGTGACTTGTTAATTTCAGCAGCTTTCATTATCTGGATGGAAAGGATAATGTGCATAAAAGAGAGGCTATCAGGCGAATACCAGCATTTACATGGCTGGAAAACAAATGTACATTTAAAATTCAGGAATTTCAAAGGGCATCAGTAGGTTCACTTAACATGCTCTTTCTGGGTTTTCTTGAACATTCTAGACCAGCAGGTGCATTGTTAACTGGAAGGAGCTGGAGAAATTTGCTCTGGATTCCAGGTGAGAAGACACAAGGTCTAGACTTGACACGGGCCCCGTGCCAGGCAGCTTCCTTGCCCACACACAAAAGAAGAACAAGTAAGATGTTGTTATTCTCAAGAATACAATTCAGCCAATGGTAAAAGAAAGCAAAAGTGTCAAAAGTGATTCACTGTCCTAAATTAAAAAAAAAAAAAAATCAGGGAACTATGGAGATTCCTTCCATTTAAAAAGCCAAAAAAAGCTACTCGCAGTTAAAGTTACCCAGTGACTTAGTCCTAGGCGTCTAATAGAATCTCCAGTGTTTTTTGTTAAGGTTTTTAAAAGTGATCCTGCTTCAAAAGATATAAAAATATGTCACATAACAACACTCCAGGAATAGTGAGGACATACAGCATAAACATTATCCAGAGTTGGATAGACATTAGCTTGTGAGCCTATTCCATATTGGTTAATATATATATATATAATATACAATATATAATATATAATATATAATATATAATATATAATATATAATATATAATATATATGTATATATAATATATATTAATATATGTAATATATATAATATATATTATATATATATATAATATATATATATCCAATCTTTAAAAACACTAAAAATTTTACCCCTCTCCTGGTATTACATCAGGTTTTCTGGAAACAGACTCTGGGCTCCAGATTTGTGCCAGGTGTCCCGGGGATAGCATCTGTGGGGCAGTGAAGGGGGCAGCACTGAGCAGAGGGAGAAGCTGGGCTTGATGTGGTCACAGCAAGGGCCTCAGCCCCCCACCCCCACCCCCAGGAGGGCCCTGCAGAGCAACGACGGCCTTGCAGGCAGCCCCAAGAGGGGCGAAGGGGCCGAGTGGGCGGGGCAGTTGTAAGCCAATTGCCAGAACACTCCTGGCAGCTGGGAAGCCGGGGACCAGAGGAGAGCACGTGGGCACTGCCTTTCTTCTTCCACGCTCTTTTTCTTTTCTCTTCGTGTCCTCTTTCTCAGCCTCCTTTGATTTAAAAACAAATCATGGGGGCGCCTGGATGGCTCAGCTGGTCAAGCATCTGACTCTTGTTTTCTGCTCAGGTCATGATCTCATGGTTCATGGGATCAAGCCTGACAGTGCAGAGCCTGCTTGGGATTCTCTGTCTTTCTCTCTCTCTCTCTTTGCCGCTCCCCCCCCCCCACCACCTCAAAATACATAAACATTAAAAAAATCTTGAACATGTTTTCTCTTGCTTCCTTCTTATGGTCTCCTCAGAGGACCCCGACGACTTCAGAGAGCATATTTCTTCACACAGAAGCCACACCCCGGAAGTGCAGAGAGCTTTCCAGACCAGCTGAAGTGGGGGGGGGAGGGCGGGGGGGAAGAACTTGAGGGAGGTGATGCAACTCTTGTCCCTTCCAAGAGGCCGAGAAAGAGGGGGGTCCCTGCCTGAGGGAGCCCCTGGGGTTGAGTGGGATGACGGAACAGATTTTGAAAAGACCCCCAAACACAAAGATAACTGAAATCTGAAAGCATCCGTTCTTACCTGCTATTTTTCTCAGAGCTGTAAACTCCCTAAGAATTTTTGAAGGATCGGGCTGTATTTTGCCTTAGAAAAAAATGACTTTTGTAACTTGAGCACTTGGGGGAGGGGAAAGAAATTAGTCAACACCATTGCTTTTCTCTTGCTGCATCTGGTGTTTCCTTCAAAAAGGAACCAGTCTTGATTTACATACAATCTTCTGAGGTGAATATAAATACTTCGGAGTGTTGCCCAAGAAATGAAAACGTTCTTTGTCTACCCTGAATTGGTACCAGTTCCTGGGAAGCTGTTGGTTTATAGTAGATTTACCTTAACTGCTCTGTCTCCCAAGAAGGAGTCTGGGGGGAGGGGCTCGCAGTGGCTCAGGTCCTTGGGGACTTGCAAAATCACCCTCCTCGGGAATGTGGGAGGTGACAGGGTGACAGCGCTACAGTTGTTTCTTTATAAGCAGTTTTAATTGAACAGGTGTCCTCGGGGAGCAGGGGAATATTCCTCTTGGCTTCGCAGGCGTGTTGCGCTTGGCAGCTCCCCGCCTTTCCTGACAGGGGCTGCCTCTCTGCTCATCCCTACTCAGGCTGTGGCTGATTAATTAAAGCACCTCCTCTCCATTTCCAGGCAAACCCTCCTTTGACCCGGTGCAGATATTCGACGCCTGAGCCTCGAATTTCCCGGCACCTTCACCCAGCGGCCTCAAGATGGTGTTTACGAATGTGGGGGCTCTTTTCCAGTCTCCTGACTGACAAACCCATGGGTGTTTCTGTCACTGGAACCCCAGCCTCCTCAGACATGTGACCGGGGACTTCGACCTGTGTTTGAGGGGATAAGGACGCCCATCTATGGTTTGCAGATTCCATGTATTCCTTCCTGATTATGCAAATCCTTCCCCCTTTCTATTGCTCTTCTAGTGTCCTCTCAAAGGACCTCCAGTGTCTATCACAGGTGATGGGTATTGAGGAGGGCACCTTTTGGGATGAGCACTGGGTGTTGTATGGAAACCAATTTGACAATAAACTTCATATATTGAAAAAAAAAAAAAACCTGTATGAAAGGTCGCCAGACAAATAGAAAATACTCTTTAGTCTCTCTCTCTCTCTCTCTCCCCATCCCTCCCTCCTGAGCTAAGAACCAACTGTTTGGCGTTTAGCTAGATCACGTCAGAAGCTTTGTCTATTATGTGTCATCTCCTCTCCTGGGGAAAGCAGTCACTTTTAGTTTTTTTCCATGTTTATGGAATTTTTTTTTTCAAGAATAGATTTGATCTTTCTTCCTGGTCAGCTTTCTCCAGAAACCCAAGCCAGTCCTTGGCTGCCAGCACTCAGTTGTGGGGTTCCCTGGGGCATCTCAGACCCCACATTCCGCTCAGGTCTCTCCCCTGCCCACAGAACCCTAGTCTTTGGGACAGCTGGCCCAGGGGATGAGCAGGTGAATTTCTTTGTCTGGTCCTGGTCTTGCCCTGTCATGCTGACCTGCCCCTTCTGCCAGGCTCCTCAGAGGGCAAGGGGCTGATGCCCATTGGAGGAAGGTCATGGTCACGCTTCATTTGCTCACATTCCTCACTCCAGGAGCCACATCAGGAAGAGAGCAGGTGATCGCCTGGGGCGATCGCCCTGGGGGTCACCACTCTCAGGGCCAGTCTGTGGTATTTCTCCACTCTCTTCCTCTCATCTTGGAGGAGGGCATGGGTGGGAAGGGGCCCGGGGGCTGCCAAGCTTCTCTCCTGACATCCTTTTCGCAGCCCTGGAAAGGCTCCAGAGCCAGTGGCAAGATGGCCTCAGCCTTCTGTACCACATGTCCTCCCCCCTAAATGAAGTATGTCCACTTTTCCCCTCTTCTGGGGGAAAATCTGGGCTCTTTCAGAGTTGTCTCGATTAGAGAGTTGTCCAATCCAGCATCTTTGTGGGAAACTCCGATTTGACTGACACGTGATGTGCAAACACCTGCCATGTCCAGCCTTGAGAAGCTCAGACACCTCTTCCCTCCATCCTTGCTGAGGGGAGCCTGTGTTTATGTTTCTAGGTCAACTTATGTATTAATTTATCACTTGATGCGTAATATTTAGTACTGCGATAAAAAACAAACAAGCCAATCCTATGAGGAATTGATTTTCCCTTCCACATCTGTTCGTGAAGACATAAATCTAAAGTTTTGCTACTTTAAAAGCCTCCAATGCAAATATAATCTAAAATTGCTAGGCTTTGAAGTTGGGCTTTTCTGGCAGAAGATGTTTATAGAGCTGATCCCTGGAGCCTGACCACTCATCTGCCTCCGGGCCCCAAAGACATTGATTACCTCTTGAGGTCCTTTCCGATTTATTCCAACTCAGTATGATGATGCTGAGCACATTCCGTGCCCAGGCCCCATGCTGACCCTCAGGTTTGATGCAAGAGTGACTCTGAGGTCAGGCAGGGGGTAGAGCAGAGAACACAATGTAAGCAAACCCCCTGTGAGCAGACACAGTGTAACTCAGAGAGTGGTCCAATGCTGAAAATGAAATGGCAGAGCAGTGCACCAGACACATTTGACTCTGCTTTGGGAGGGGAAAGCAATGTCCTTGGAGGAAGAAGACTTTAGGCCAAGCCGTGAAGGATGGATAGGATTTGACCCCTCAACATAGGGGAGAAGAGCATTCCAGGACGAAGCACAGGAGTAGCAAAGGCCCAGCGTGGCAAAGGCAGGCTAGCGGTTTGAACCACGATGATGAATTTGGGTTGGCTGCAGCACGGGACACATGACAAGGAGGGCTGAGAGGAAAGTCTGTGGGCATGTGATCGTGGAGGATGGAGAACATTGTGGGTATGACCGTGAGGGCTCCTCATTCCTAGGTGGTGTTCTGCAGGTTGCAAAAGCTCTTTCTCGTGCATTATTCTCCTTTGATTTTTTAAGAATGTTTATTATTTTGAGAGAGAGAGAAAGAGACAGCACGAGGGGGGCAGGGACAGAGAATCCAAAGCAGACTCTGCACTAACAGCAGAGAGCCCGATGCGGGGCTTGAACTCATAAACCATGAGATCATGGCCTGAGCCAAAGTCAGACGCCTAACCAACCCAGCCACCCAGGTGCCCCTGTCTCATTTGAGTTTCACAATAGTCCTGTAAGTAGGCAGGCAGGGGGTATTATACAGACGAGGAAACTTGGAAAGTTGAGGTGGTCTGCTTTAGGGGACAAAGGAAAACAGAGTCCTACGCTCTGACCAGAGTCTCTCCCCTAAACCAGGGGGTACTAGGGAGCCTGCGGGAGAACTTGCTCCTCAGAACCTGCCCCTTCTCCATGTTTGGGGAACTTCTGTGTGTTAGCTTGCTTTCAGGTTTAGCTCACTTATTTTTTCTGTATGAAAGCACCACATAGTGACCACCGCCAGATACTGTGGTGTGGGTGAGTGGATTCCTGACAAAGAGACTTCGGGGACGATCTCTTCCCAGAGGTCAGAGCTGTGGGTCTTGGATGGGACATTGGAGTGGCCTTGGTAAACCTGGCAGAGCAGGCAAAGACTTGCTAGTCTTTGGCCCCTTGGCACAGGGGCTGAGAAAATGCCAGGGGGACAGGGATGAGGACCATTGGCACAGAGCCTCAGCACCTAATAAACCCATGTGGGTCTTGTGGCCCCAGTAGTCCTACTGCACCAGGATGATGAAGAGCATGGCCAGGATGAAGGCCCTGAGGACGGTAGTGGGTACCTCCTTGGGGTACTTGCCACCCAGACTGACATGACTGCTATAATCCTTAATGACTACAATCAGCTTGCACCTGTCTGCTGGTCAGCCTGGTCCTGCTCTTGCTTTGCGCATCATCTTTATTACCTCACCCTTGACGGAAATCCTCAGGAAAAAAAAGTCCGTGATCTCAAACTCTTTGATGGGCAGAGAGAAGGGATAGATCTGTGGGGACTTGATCTTCATATCTCAGATCCAGTGACCTGGCTTGATATTGGGTACTCACTCCTCATCCTCCGTTTGCCTCCATCAGTTCCAGAGCCTCAGCTCTGGAGACCCCAGCTGAGACTCCAGCACTGCCCACTGTTGCCAAAGCCTCCATGGCTTCCCATTCCAGGACTTCTGGGGCCCCTGGCTACACACCCCCAAGCACAGTGCTGGCACCATTAACTTTCATCTCAGAGAAGTATTTGTGTGTTCTCCAAACTGCCATGCTTAGACTTAATTCTGGGAGCCCTGTCCCCCCAAACAGCTCCCCCTGAGAGCACCTGGATGGTGGGGGATTGGACATCTGAGCTATCAGGTGCTGAGTATTTCCATCAGCTTTGTTTGCCATCCCGTTTGACAAATGAGCCAGAAACCAGAGGATCACTGAGTGCACTAGGGATAAGGGCTTTCAGAACAGGGAAGGAAGTGACTCTTGGGCTGGCCTTGAGAGGCGAAAGATTGGGTCCTTGGAAAAGTGAACTTCTGGCCAAAGCCACAGGTCCACTAGAGGCTAGGTTCAGGGTCAGAAGTTGACAACAGAAGGAGACTCCAAGCTTCCCCTAACCATATGGCAGTCTGGAATTCTGAAGCATTACCATGCCACAAGTCAACCAGGACTTGATCAGAGATGGGAGTGGAAACTTCTGGGCTGTGATCCTATGGACGTCTAGGAGACATCTGCAGGGCCAGTCCTAGATGTCTGCTGATGCCTCAAGCTGGATCCCAGATGTGACCTCAGAGAGTCAAGGCACACAGGTGCAGGTTGCTGGGAGGGGTCAGACTTTGTTTTGTGTTTGTTTTCTTTGGTTTAGGAGAAAGGAGTGAGTGGGTTATCACATTCCTTTTATGGATAACCAAGGGAGATGGTTTCGTCCAGCCTGAATGTGTCTGTGAGAATGAGATCTAGAAGGCTCCAGGATGAGAGTCAGGGTGTTGCCAGGGGCTCCACCTGCCCTGTGTGCTTGGGAGACTCTGACGAGGTTTTCCAGTGACTTTGACTCAGCACCGGAGGTGATCCTGGCTCCTGACGACCAGTTACAGCTTCCTCACCCCAGCTCCAGAGAGAACTTCTGGGCCCGCACAGGCCTCTGTGCAGAGAGTTTCCTCCTCAGGCCTGTGGGGCCTGTGATGGGTTGGTCTGAAGGATTCCACAAGCGGAACAGCCGGCAAGAGTTCCTAAGAAGGAGGCTGTTTGCTGGTGGGCTGGTAAGCATGTTAGACTGAGGACACCTCTTATTTTAGACTCAGGCTGATGCTGGTTTCATTCTTCATCTTGGTCACAGTGGGTTTCTTGGCCATGACAGAGGTGCTGAAAGACCACAGTGAGAAGGTGTGATGCTTCTTTTTCACTTGATTTCCAAACGTGTACAAGTTGGCACATTTCCTCTTTTCCTACAGAGCTTTAATATTCTGTGAATGGACAGTGTGGGCTCTGTCACAACTACCCTCTCCTCGGCCCCCGACCTTCTTTCCAGAGAAAAAGACAGATAGGTGGTAACCACAGGGATGAGGGGTAGAGAGAGAGGAGCCAGATGGATAAGAACAAACGGGCCGGGCCTGCTCTCTGGGCCCAGGAGCCGCAGCCACACAGACCCAGAGTCCGCTTTCTGGTGCTGCCACTGGCTGACAATGGTGAGGGGAACAGAGGAGCAGGAGATGAGCCCAGAGTGAGGCGTCCCATTCGCCTAACTGCAACCACAGAGGGGACCTTCACAAGCCCTGTGCTTGGTCTAACTAGCTCTGGTCCTCACAGACTCAGGAGTACGTGCCCGCCACAGGTGTCAGGGTAGGCTAACTGCAGAGACAAACAGCTCCCGGATCTCAGTGGCTTAACAAGACACAGTGCAATGCAGGTCAGCAGAAAACTGCTGGTTTCTGGTTCTGCAGTCCCCTGGGGGTCTTAGAGCTCTCCACCAGATCACCTGCACCAGGTGGAAGGTGAAGGAGGAGAGGGTGCGAAGGATTGTGTGGGAAGTTGCATGGACCAAGCCAGAGGTGGCCTATACCACTTTCTTCCACATTCTACCTGCTGCACTAATGGAAACTAATCAAGGAACATTGGGAAATGTGGTCTTAATGGGTTATGGGCTGAATCACATCCCCCCTCCCCCACAGAAAGAGACCTTGAAGGCCTGACTCTCAGTACCTTAGAATGTGACCTTGTTTGGAAATAGGTCTTTACAGAGGAAATCAAGTTAAAATGAGGCCATTAGGGTGGGCCCTAATCCAGTATGACTGGCATTGTACACAGAAGGGAAATCTGGGGACAGACCTGCACAGAGGGAGGACAATGTGAAGACACAGGGAATAATGCCATCTATGAGTCAAGGACTGCCTGAGGCTACCAGAAGCTAGGAGAGAGGTCTGGAACAGATTCTCCCTGTCAGCCCTCAGCCAACACCTTGATTTCGGACTTCAAGCCTCCAGAACTGTGTGAGATGATAAATTTCTATCATGCATGCCCCCTAGTTTGTGGGCACTTTATTATACAGCTGCCCCAGGGAACTAACACATGCTACATGCCTGGATTTGGCGAGCATTCAGCCAACTCTGCGATACAATGGTCTTGTCAAAAGGAAGAGAATAGAAGGTTCTTTCTCCTTCTCACTCTCACTGGTTCTCCAGCTCTTACCCAGCCCCTCTCCCCATGACTCCCTCCCTCCCCTGGGTTTTTTCTCACCTTCTCCCCACTGCCCACACAGATTCTGCCCAGAGGGAGCCCCGTCATTTCTGGCCAGAGTTCCCATTTGGAGAAGGCAGAGGACCTTTGCTGTTCTGCCTCATTTTTTCCTACTCCTTCATCCAGAGGTGCACAAACCCTGCCAACACCTTGCTAAATGACCTTAAGCAAATCCCCTGACTCCCACTCCCGTGGGGCTCAGTTTCCCTCTGCGTAAAGTAGGAGCAATCCCACTGACTTCTCTTTCAACAGAGGAGTCAGTTATGAAAACAGTGATCTGCCCCCTTTGAAAATACAGTGTGCTGCCTCCACCCAAGAGAGCAGTAATCGCTGTAGCTCAAGAGGCTGTAAATCTTCCCCAGCTGACTGCCCAGAGCTGGACAGAACCCAGCACCTGGGAAACCCGGTGGGACCGGTGAGTGGGGGCAGTGAGAGTGGCACTGTATGGGTTGGGGGGGGGGGTGGGAAGGGCCTCTTTGCTTCAGCCGGCCTCCTTTCTGCCCCCAGACCTGAGGGACTGGGTGGTAGCCATCTGGACCAGGAAGGGATGTGCTAAGCTGGAGACCCTGGACGTTGGCAGCTGCACCTGCTGTCTTGCTGAGACCTAGCACATCTGGTATGACAGCGGGAAGATGGAGGGCTGCGGGGCACAACAGTTGTGTTTCCTGAGGACTTATTTACGCCAGGTGCTGGGCAAGTGCTGGTTGTGATCGTCCAACAGTTCTGCAAGGCGGTGCCTGTGGGCTGTGCAGTCAGTGTGCTGGGGCCAGCCGGTCACATCCAGGCCATCTTGGCTATCTTGAGTCATCTTGGGCTAGTTCCTCCACCGCTTTGTGCTTCAGGGTCCTCACTGGGACAACGGGGATAAAAATGATCCCAGGTCACAACCAGGGCTCCTTCCAGAAGCACTGGGACAGGAGGCAGAAGAGAAGCCAGAGGCAGAGGCATGGAGCCCTTGTCCGCAGGGCCCTCCTCTGGTGACAGACTCCTTCAGCACTGTCGCCTCCCTGCTGGCGACAGCCAGGTGCTCCTGGATTCCTGGGCCCTCTCCCTCAGTCTCTGCTTTCTCCCTGTGGCTGGTGGATCTTCAGACTTCACCAGCAATGATGCAACGAGGGCAATGACGCAATGACGAGGCTGAGGGCAGTGGTGAGCAATAAATGGAGTAACACAGGGCTCCTGGATCAACGCCTGGAGCAAGGCGTTGCTCAGTAAACGGTGGCTTTTATTATTATGCCCCTTTCACAGATTGTGAGACCAAGGCTCAGAGATGTTCAGTGAGCAGTTGAGCTGGATTTGAAGCCAAGACTGACAGGCTGTAAGATCTGTGTGGAGGTGTGTGCGTGCACGTGTGTTTATATTAGGCTAAAAGACATTGGCTCTTTCCTCCTCTGGACCCCCAGAAGAGGGGGTAATCTTCAGATTTGGAAAATAAGCACATCTCTTAGGGACTTGGAGCTCAGAAAGGAGCTGAACTATATGGGCAGGAGACGCCTGTCTCTTTAGCAGGTTTTCACCCCTCCCATGCTCTCCCCTTTACTCTCCACTACTCCACTCCCTTGCCCTCCACCTTCCCGCAGCTGCAGGATTCTTCCCTGCCCTCTGGCCAGGCCTTCCAACTAAGGAGAGGCTCTTCTTCAGCCAAGGACAAAGGGTGGAGTGGCCGGCTCTCAGGTCTGTTTCCATAAGGAAGGGCTTTGCGACGTCTTTCTTTTCCTCGGGTGCATGTGTCAGTTGACTCCCATTTTCATTGTGAAAGTGATCTGAAAACCAAGTTTTCTTAGTGAAAGCTGAAGGTGCCCTGCTTTAGGGCCACAAGAGAAGCTTTGGGCATGGGGGTAAGGAGTGGGACCCAGAGCTGGGGGCTACAGAGGAAGGAGCCACAGGGGAGGTGCCTCCGAGACAGGCTGGTAGAGCTGGAGCCTGAACCCTCTGCGTTTCTGCAGATCCAGGCTGCTCATCAGGAGCTTGCTTTGGGGGCAGGTGGCCCTGGCGATGAATGTCAGTGCTGCTCTGTGAGCAACTCGCTTTTCATCCCCGAGCCTCAGTCTACTTGCCCATACAATGGGTATACCTGTACGTGCTCATAATACTTGAGGAGATCAGGGCACACAAAGCATCCAGCAGCATCTGGCTCAGAGTGGTGACTCAATAAGTCGTGGCTATTGTTCTCGTTCATGGTTATTGTTAGTTCGGGAAACAGTTCTCCATCCGATCAAATCTCTGTTCTAAGTTAGCTTATCCTGCCCTTTGTTCTAGGAAGCCTTAGTCCATTTGGGCTGCTGTAACAAAATATCATAGACCTGATGGCTTATAAATGACAAACATTTACTTATCACAGTTCAGAAGGCTGGAAGTCCAAGATCACGGCACTGGTGGATTTTGTGTGTGGTGAGAGCTCGCTTCCTGGTTCACTGATGGCTGTTTTCTCTCTGCAACCTCACATGGTGGTGGGGGAGGGACTTCTCAGGGGTCTCTTTCATAAGGACACCAATGCCATTCATGAGGGTGCCACCCTCATGACCCAATCACTTCCCAAAGGCCCCACCTCCAAAATCACCACCTTGGGGATTAGGATTTCAACATATGAATTTGCGGGGAGGATACAAACATTCAGACCATAGCAGGGCCTGGGGGAGGGGCCCCGATGACAGTGTGGCAAGAGGAGAAAACTGTACTCCCCAGGACATAATCTGTCTTCTCTGCCAGCCCATCTTTCTTCTGATAAGTTTTTGAGCACCTACTCTGTGCCAGGCACTTCACTGGACACTGGGATTGGCCCTTTTCATGCAACAAACATTATTGAGCACCTAATATGTGCCCAGGGCCTGTGCTAATGCTAGATATCCAGAGATGAACAAGGAGACATCCCTTCCCTCAAGAAGCCCACAGTCTAACAAGGGAAAGTCGCAAGGACAGTGACAGAGCATGGTTTAAGTGCTTCAGTTCATTCCGTTTCTTATTTTAAACAAGAATCACTAAGTACCTAGTATGTGCCAAGCACCGTGCTGGGTGCTGAGGGCTTACAGAGGAGTAAAACAAGGTCCCTGCCCTTAAGGGACTCAGGGTCCATGAGGAAACTGAGAAATTAACCAGCAAACATTCAAGGGGGTTCCAGAGTACCCAGATGGCCATAAACACAAGGGACTGGGGTCCCGAGGAACTGGGGGTGGGGGGTTAAGGAAAGTTCCAGGTGGGGGTGACTTCTTCACTGAGGCTCTGAGGGTGGGCAGAAGTTGGGGAACTCTGAAGGAGAACTAAGCTTAGGGGAAACTTCCAGGGCTCCTGCTGCTGACAAGAGTGCCTATGCTGTCTTGAAGTAGCATTGAGGGGCAGAGCTGAGGAGACATTGCATAGAGAGGGGGCTGCCTGAGCGGGGTCCTGAAGCATGAGTAGGAGTTCAGGCAGGCAAGGTAAGTGAGGACACTTCAGACAGAGGGGACTGAGTGTAAAGGCAGAGAGGTGGGAGGAAGCACATGCAAGAGGTCCAGTCAGGACACAAACTGGGGTCAGTCCCAAGTAGGCTTCTTAGATGCTATGAGTTTGGAGGACCTGGTCCTAGATGATAGGTAACGAACGGATGGGCTCAGGGATGAGGTTAGATAAGGGTTTGAGAAAGGGAATCCTCTGGAGTCAGGATAAGGAGGAGGGAAAGGTGTTAACTTGTTTAAAAAAAAGAAAAGAAGAGAAGAGAAGAGAAGAGAAGAGAAGAGAAGAGAAGAGAAGAGAAGAGAAAGGAAAAGAAAAGAAAAGAAAAAAAGAAAAGAAAAGAAAAGAAAAGAAAAGAAAAGAAAAAAGAAAAGAGCAAACCAAGGCAATCAGACCTTGGACCTACTCTGACCCTTACTCACTTACAAGTTGGGAAAACAAATCCCCCCAAACATCTGATATACAACCTTCCAGCCGCTGCAGGCACTTCCACAGAAGACCTAGGGCATGGTGCCCAGTATCATCCATCATACCCAGAGACAGAACCAGGAAGGGTCTGTGAACACTGAGCATTCACTAGGCCAGCCGGTGCTGCACTACAGAATGTTCACCCTCTGGGAGCCCCACCTAGTGAGAAGGAGGCCATCACAACCCAGTGGGGGGGGGGGGGGGATGTGCTGAGAGGAGAGGTAGCATCGGAAAAAACTCAGGGGTTTTGGACCTCCAGGAGAGGTTGAGGAATCTGCCACCCAAATGCCTCTGGGCTCAGGGAGCCACCTCCGTCCCTCGATGCTCTCATATGTCCAGTGACTTCAGTTGAACTCTACCAGAAGCAGACCTGCGGGTGAAGATTTGAGGACAAGGAGTTTATCTTTAGGAAGCACTAGTCCCCTACTGTTGGAAAGCAGGCCAGGCCAGGGAAGGAAGCAGTGGGAGGCTGGGGCCGCATTGCCCTGGGATCTCGGAGAGACTGGCACCCATCCTCAGAGCTGGGGTAGGAGCTGGGGTGGTTATCCACCCACCTCTGTCCATCCATGCTTGAGAGCAGCTCCTAGGGGTGCCCAGCCTGCACTGGCTGAACACAAAAATCTCCTCCCAGTCAGAGAAAGCCCGCTGGCAGAAAGAAAGTGGTCTTTTCAGTACTGACCACGGGACTTCCCACCACATCTGAGTTTCACAGCGGTATGGATCACGATTGTGATTGTAATAGAAATGGCTCCGATAATTATTTGTTTAATGTCTCTCACCTGCACAGAATATAATCTTCCTGAGGGTAGGGGCAGCATTGCCACATTCTCCCCAGGACCTAGTTCAGGGTCTGGCACATAGCAAGGTGTTCAATAGATATTTATTGAATAAATGTAATTTGGAGGTGGATAAATTCATGGCCAAGGCCCAGTTCTGTCTGAATACTTCCTCTAGCCTCTTCTCCTCCTCCCTCCTCTTTTCCCCAACCCCCAAGCTTGCAAATTGTTCCCTATATCTATATTGATGTCCATATCATCTACAAATCTATATCTAATTTTGCCTTCTAGAAGGGTAATAAAACCCCCAATATTTAACCTTGCCAGAGGCTGGCTGGAATAAAGGGAACTTTTCCCAGCCTCCTTTACGGTTAGGAGTGCCTACGCGGCTAAGTTCTGACCAATGGGTGCAGAACCGACAACTGCCACTTTCAGGACCTGTCCTTACCCTTAGAGGCACACCCCTCCTCTTCCCTTTCCCCCTTCCTGCTGGCTGGAATTTGGATGTCATGACGCCAGCTGGGGCAGCCTCCTTGGATCCTTTGGTGGAAGGCTTGGGCCATGCGAATGGTAGAAGCTAGTAGAACAGGGGAAGCCCTAATGATCAGGGAGCGACTGCTCCAGTCCAAGGCTGAACCACTGGCCTCGTTTTATACGAGAGCCCTTGGTTACACCATTGTTGTTTGGGGTTTCCTGTCAGGTGCAGCTGAACTGGCTAATAACCTTTTGTTGTTGTTGTTGTTTATTTATTTATTTTGTCAGGTGGGGGGTGGGGAAGAGAATCCCAAGCAGGCTCTGCGCTGTCATCAAGGAGCCTGGCTGGGGGCTTGAACTCACAAACCAGGAGATCGTGACCTGAGCCGAAACCAAGACTCAGACCGTTAACAGACTGAGCCACCCAGGGGCCCCTGAACATGCTAATAGTCTTATGTGGCGCGAGGAAGGTGGCTGTAGACTGACTTCTGGGCGGGGAAGGAAATACAAGACTCCCAGGTAGAGGAGGTGAGGCTGGCTGGAGAGGAGGGTCCCTCTTGCCGAAAGGGAGCCCCTGACTCCTCCTACTGGCTGTCTCCTCCCACCTCCCCACTCCTCTCCACCCCTTCCAGTTCCCCTCAGGGCTTGGAGAAGTTTTGTTCCCCCCTTGAGGAGCAGTTACTCTCACAGACTCTCTTTCCCTTTGGAGTGATCCAGACATGCCCTATGGCGGCTCCAGGACTGCGTGCTGCAGCCACCCGCCCCCCCCCCCCACCCCGCTTCCCAACAGTGACGTCAAAGTTGTTTTAGAGCTGGAGTAATCCCTTCTTCCCACTCCCACTGTTTATTAGGGAAGTAAAGTCAGTGCATTTTAGCACCCCCTCCCACAGCCTGGCCGTTACAAGGGAATCTGAGGGTGGCCTGTGCACCACCGCCCCCACCCCCTGCCCGCACTGTGTTTGGGGGGTCGAGGCGGGGAGCGGTGGACACGAAGGCAGCTAAAATAGAGTCCCTACAAAGCTGAAGACAAAGATCCAGGAGACACAGGAAATAGCGACGGGCCCACGTTGGCATACGGACACACGGTTCTAAGGGCCTAGTGACTCAGAGCAAGGACTGTGGAGGCTGCAGGAGTGGGGAAAATCTCTAGACCCTCTGCCTCGGGGCTCCACTGATCTATTTGTCTTCGCCTCCCAGCTCCTCACTCAACCTTAGTTCTCCCGGGGCGATCTTCCGGACTGAACTTGGAAATGAGGAGAGGACCTGGGGAGGGGGTAACCCCGCCGGGTGGCTATATCTTATACTAGTCACTCACAGCTCTTGGGGTTACACTTTACGGGAGGGGTCCGACGGGTCGGGTGACCTTGGACAAGTCCTACGTGCCCCTCCGGCCTCAGTTTCCTCTGGGGTATCCTGAATAGGTGGGGGGTGGCCTGGCTTTCCACAGCCCGGGGAATCCGGGGCGCGGGGGTGGGGGGCGGGCTGGTGGCCGGCTCCCGCGCTAACCTCTGCCCGAGCGGCGCTCGCCAGAAGCGCAGCGCCCGGTGCCCCCGGCCCGGGACGGACTGGCGCACGCGGCGGGGCCGGGGCGGCCGAGGCGGAAGACGCGGGACCCCGTCGGCCCCTCCCGCGGGCGGGGCGGCCCCGCGCCGGCTCCTCCCCCGGCGCCGCGGGCCGCCCGGGATCAGTTGCCGCGCGCGGTTCCGCAGGTGGCAGCGATGGCCCGGTCCTGAGCGCCCCCTGCCATGGCCGGCGCCCCCAGCCCGCTCTGCCTGGCCCTGCTGCTGCTCGGGGCGGTGGGCAGGGCCGGCCCCCGCCCCCAGGTGAGACCCGCGTTCCCCGGGGGAAGGCGGGGAGGCAGGGGGCCCTGCGCGCTTCGGGAGCCGGTCCTGGCGGGGGCGGCCGGGACTTGAGCGAAACTCCGCGACCGCAGGCGGTGGGAACCGAAGCCCCGGGGGTGGAGCAGGGACTGGAGAGTTGGGCGCCCCGGGGGGTGGGGAGGGGGCTCGGACGGCGGCCCGAGGTGGGCGCTTGGACGGCGGCTGACGGTACCAACCCCGCGGATCTCGCTTCCTCGCCGCCCCCGCCCTCCGCCAGGCCCCCAGCTGCCCCGCGGCCGCCCTGCGCTGACTTCTGCGCCGCATCTCCCCAGACCACTTTCCCAACTCCTTCTCCTCGGAGACCCTTGCCCGCCTCCGGGGTACGCCCCGACTCGTCCCCTCCCCTGACCTCACCTCTCCCACCACGCCTCTGACCCCTCCCCGCGGTGCCTGCCCCCAGCCCACCCTGCTCGCTCCTCAAAGACCCTGCGAGAAGGCTCGGGGAAGATGGAGAGGGTCAGGGTGTGGACACCCAGTTCCATCACCCCCTCAGCATCACCCCCGGCACAGCTTTTGACTCATAGCCCCAGGGGCCCTGCGGAGGCAGCTAGTTGTCCTTCTTCCTGACCTCCCAGATGGAACTTGAGTGCCCTCCTCCCACCCCAGCCCCTGCGGCAAACACATAGGAGGCTCCCTGCTCCTGTGGACGCGGCCGTGTCCCCCTCACACACTTGTCTGACCCCCCATTCTGACTTCTCTGGGTGACAACATATACCGGGATGCACACTGGGACACACAGAGACACCTTGGCCCCCTGGATGCTACTGGCGAGCGGACCACAGATGGACCTCCACAGTCCTTCTCTGCAGCCCTCACTGTCCTTCTTGCCTTTCCTGCCTCTGGGCTCCTGGGCGGGGGGGTGTAGTCGGCCTCTTTGTGGAGTGGGGAGATGTCCAAAGATGCTGTGAGGTTGCTAGAGCAGAGAGGAGGTGCAGGCTTGGGTGGCCTGACTGGTGTCAAGGGAGCCATCTCTTGTTCCTACCCCCAGACCTAAAGAACTGAGAGCTTTGGGGAGTGGACCTGTACAGGCCTTGGAATTTGTCCCAGCACAGGAGGGGGCAGGATGAGGGGGCATGGCCTTGGTGAAGGCTGACTCCACCCTGGCTGAGAATCCAGATATGGACAGATTGCCCCCTAGCTAAGTGCCAGCCCATTTTTCAGCACCCCCCTTCCAATTCCTTTCTGGACTCATTCCCTTCCTCTCCCTGTCCTCCAGCCCAGCTACTGACCCTAGCCACAGGAGACACCCCTACTGCCCCAGAACCTTCCCCAAAGTCCCTCAGCCAGGCCTTGACTTCTCTGGTGTACTTGGGATCTTTCAGGAGCCAAGACTGCAGATGCATTAGCATTACTACGTGGCTCTCACCTTTACCGCGTTGGGCTGTGCTGGGTGGAGGTCGGAGGCCCTGCTGCCTGCCCCTGTCCTGTTCCAGGCCAAGTTTGCAGACCTGGTTTGGATTCAGGGAGGAGGAGAGGTTCTGGAGGCTGCCTGGCTTCTTCCCAAAGTTCTTTTTCCCAGAAGAATTGGGCTCCTTGGACCTGTTCTTACTTCTGATCCCCTGACTCCTCAACCCTGGGCTTGGGAGGGCAGAGATGGGCAGGATGAGCCAGGCTCTGAGCAGAGAGGGTGGAGCTTTCTGGGGATTCTGTTACTGGGGGGCACTGAGCATCTCTGGCCACCACAGAGAGCTTAGCAAAAGGGCTTTGACGTTAGACTGCAGTCATTGTGGTACAACCCCATGCCCATGTAGATGACTCTAAAAATGGGTGAATTTTGCATTCTATTTTCTTTTCATGAGGTCAGCAATGCCAGAGTTACTCCCTCTATGTCACTGATGGGGGAGAAAGCTCAGAAAAGGGAAGTTCCTTTGTAAGATGACCCAGTCATTCGGGAAGGGGTCATTCAGAGAGGAGAATGGGGTGTGGGGCTGGGCTGGTACCTAATACCTGACTTCCCAGGTGGGGCTGAAGGAAGAATACAGAGTGAGCTGTCTACTCTCTGGTCTGGCCAGCAGCCGGGGTTGGGAGGGGGGCAGGTGGTAGTGGCCAAATTGACCTCTAAAGAAAGGGACCCAGGCCACTGCTTCATTGCTCCTGGAAAGGACCAGACCCCTTTCCCCTATTCCTTACCTCCCCACCATCCCTGTGAGGAACCTGGTCTATGAGGAGACAGGCAAGACTTGGACACCCAAAATTAGAACCAGAGAAAACTAGGTTCAAATATCAGGTCTGCTATTAGCTGGTGATCTTGGGTAGCACCCTTCACCATCCCAAACCTCAGTTTCTTCACCTGTAAACGGGGATCACAAGCTCTACCACATAAAGTCATGGAGAGGATTGAGACGCTGGAACCCTGAAATGGCAACTTGAGGCACATGGGGGAACTGACCCCTTTGTCCTCCAGAATCTGGAAGCCTTCTTCAGGGCAGAACAGGGCTTGGAGAGGGGCTGTTGGAGGCCTGCGCCTCTGTACTCTAGTGAAGGGCGGAGGGAGTCCAGGGTGCACAGCGGTCAGCGTGGACTTTGTTCTGAGCTGGGCTCCCTCCCGGACCCGGATCCCGGGTGGGGGCCCCGGGACAGGAGCAACCAAGAAACCACATCCTGCCCTCCAGTCCCTTTCTTTGAGGAAAAACAGGCCCTTCCTTAGCTGCAGCCTGGCCCTAGGCAGATTCCTGTGTGTGTGTGTGTGTGTGTGTGTGTGTGTGTGTGTGTGTGTGATAGACACAGAGATACAGAGGTAGAGATAGGTAGAGGAACACAGAGAGAGAGAGTCCAGGAGGAGAAGGGTGTGGGTTGTATGAGCCCCTGGCCCCTGTTTCTCTGTGTATTTGTGTGTGATCCTGCGTGTGGCAGTCTGCTGGTGTGGGAGCCACTGGTGTGTGAAACGTCTCAGCGTGTAATTGTGTGTCTGGCAGTGTATATGTGTTTGCAACCCCATGTATGATACTGTGTCTATGGGGAGGTTTGTGTGTGTGTGAATGGGTTCTGCCAGTCTGTGCCAGCGTGTGGGTGAGAGATAGCATGCTTGTGACAAAAATGTGTGTGAATGGGTTCTTCCAGTCTGTGCCAGCGTGTGGGTGAGAGATAGCATGCTTGTGACAGAATGTGTGGCTGTTTCCCTGTATGCATGTATGTGACAGTGTGAATTGAGCATATGTCAGTCGAGGAGTGTGTGTGTGTGTGTGTGTGTGTGTGTGTGTGCGCGCGCATGGTGGTAGGGGTGATGTCTCAGCATGTGAGTGTGTACCTGAGTGTGTGTGTGTGTGTGTGTGAGAGAGAGAGAGAGAGAGAGAGAGAGTGAGACTGTCATGTCTTGGTATGTAAGCATGTGCTCAACGATGAGTTTGATAATGTGGATGACAGGACACCCATGTGAAGGTTCCTGTGCATATGACAATGTGTGTCAGTTTTCTTTGCCTTGCCCTTCTGCTCACATGTCTGGAGCCCTTAAGAAAAAACTAATGGGGGGTCAAAGAGCCAGGGGTCTGGCAGCCTCACCCTTCCAGGGCACTGGGGCCAGGGTGATGTTGTGGGCTCTGGGAGGAGGGCAGAGAGGGAGGGGTCTGGGGGGTCTGGGGAGGAGCTGCTGGGGAAGATAAGGGCTGCATCAGCTAGGAGGCCCCAGAGTTTGTCTTTGGAGTTCTCTTTCTCCTTTGGAATCCTCTCCTATTTTTCCCACCTCGGTGGCCCAGGGAGGCCAAGGTCTCTTTCCCCCTTCCTTCAATCAAAAAGGCTTCCAGAAAAGGAACAGATGTATTCACACTAAGAAAACTGTAGGAGGAATTTTTCAGTTAGGAGCTAGTCTTTGGAGAGGGAGTACCTTCCCAGGGTGTTGGAAAGCCTGTCACCTTGGGAGCATCCATGCCAGCTATGTCCTTTCCTGTCTGCTCTTCCTTCGAAGACTGCCCATTTGTACAGGGCTTGATGATTCATAAAGGTGTTCATCTACTTTATGTTGCTGGATCTGTACAGTAACTCTTTTTTTCTAAGTTTATTTATTTATTTTGAGAGAGAGAGAGAGTGTGTGTGAGTGGGAGAGAGGGGCAGATGGGGAGAGAGAGAATCCCAAGCAGGCTCCATGCTCAGCGCAGAGCCCAACATGGGGCTTGATCTCAGGAACCATGAGATCAGGACCTGGGCTGAAATCAAGAGTCGGATGCTTAACCGACTGAGCCACTCAGGCGTCCCAGTACAGTAACTTTTTGAGAAGAATAATATGCCTGTTGTACAGATGAGGAAACTGAGGCCCCAAAGGATTAAAGTGCATCTTATCAATCCCAGATTAACAGATTGAACTGGGATTTGAACCCAGGACTTGCACTTTCCTGCACACCACTCCCTCTTGGCGTCCTCTTTCTCACCTCCTGCTTCCTCCCCAAACTCCTGCATCTGAGAGATGCCCCTCCTTATTATAACTCCCACCTGCGCATTGTCTCCGTTTTATCTCTCCATCCCCTTCAGAGAGATCTCATAAAACCTGGTAAGTCCTGATTCTAAAACTTCCATCCTGCCCTCACTCTGGCACCTTAGCCCGCCACTGCTGCCCTCTTGTGGGCCTGGTCTGCTGCCCTGTGAGGCAGGAGCATCTACAACTGGGTCCTTCCCAGTACCCAGCACCCACAGCCCCACCTCATCAGGCTTGGAGCAGGGACTCATGCCAGGGGAGGATGAACCGGGGCTAGGGGCTGGTGGACAGGGCCTGCCCCTCCTCACAGTTCCCCTCACAGTTCCCTGCCCAGGGGCATGGAATCCCGAGCATCCCCACTTGGGTTTGCCACTGGACGATGCAGAATGATGGGGCCTTGGCATGAAAATATGTCCGTTTCCTCCTGGGACTTTGTTGATCCTGGAAGTGAGGGAGAGGTAGCGCCCAGACTCCCCAGGAAGCCAGGCTGACCCATCCACTATGCCCTCCCCCTTCTCCTGTAAACAGCAGAAATCGTGAGAAGGACTGCATGGACTGCCCATTTTCCATGTGCCAGGGGCCATTCTAAGCATAAACTCACTTAATCCCCACAACAATCCTGGGCAGGGTGTAGGTAGGGACTATTATTATTCCCATTTTGCACATGTACGGGCTGAGGCTAGAAGTTAAGATTCTTGGGCAAGGTAACAAACTTAATTTATGGGGGAGCCAGGGTCAGGCCTGGATCTAAGCCCAAAGCCAGGGTTATTCACCCTCCACTGTGTTACTGTGTTCACCAGAGCACCTGGGCCCTGCTTACTGGACGTCATCAGCCTTGTCCCAGACCAGAGCCTCATGTCTGTCCGAGTCCTGGCCACTGCTCTCTCCCTCACCCAGAAATTCCTTTCTCTGCTGGCAGGAGCATCAACATCCCCACCTCTGCATCTTTGTACCTGCTGGGCCCTCCTGCTGAAACACCCACCCTCCACCCTTGCTAGCCCAACCTGTCCCCCAAAGCTGAGTCTACACTGAGCCTGGGCCAAACCACCCTCTGAACACTCTCACCCCTGCCTTCTCTGTTCTGTGCTGCCCAGCCCTTGACACCACCCCCCAAATAGCATGGGAACTCTCTCAGGTCAGGGCCCTGTCTTTCCTCTTTGTGTTTCCCACGTTTCTCATCCCCACCACCTCCCAGAGTCTGGCATAATGTGGCTTCCATAAACACTTGGTCGGGGAGAGACCAGAGGTCCCAGTAGTTCATGCTGTTTATGTAGGGGGTTGGAGGGCAGGGCTGTACAGTAAGCAGTATGTTGGAGACCCTGAGCTGGTTCAGGAAGAAGTCAGGAAGCTCTCTATCTTAGGGGAGACACAGCCCTGTCCTCAGGGATCCCAAGTCTGAGGGGGGCAGACAGCCCTGCCTCAGGGAGCAACAGTCTGAGGGGAGACATAGCCCTGCCCTCAGGGAGCCCCAGTGTAAGGGAGGAGACACAGCCTTGCCTCAGGGAGCCCCAGTCTGAGGGGGCAGACAATCCTGCCTCCGGGAGTCCTTGTCTAAGATAGTTTTATATCTGAAGCTCTCCTCAGAGCAGGTGACAGGGCTGCTTCTGTTTTGAACCTCCCTGGAGTGTTGGTGGCCAAGCTGGCCTTCATGGTGCTGTCCTTAGCCTTTAACCCCACTACAATCCCCACTCCAAGACTTTTAGTTTCCATGGGCTTCCCTGTTCTCCCTCCCTGCCCCAGACACACCTTCTGCCCTAGTTCCCAGCTGTGACCTTGCTTTCTGCCTGCTTTCCTTCTAGAAAGAGTGATCAAGGAGAATTTCTCCCCAGCCTCTCTGCCCTTTTACTACCAGCTGCTGCATTAGGGGGTGGGGGTGGGGGGTAGAAGGAAAAGGGGTGGGCTGGGGATTGGGGTTGATCCACCAGGACTGGCTCTAGTGAAAAATTCTGCTGACCTGTCTTTTGTAGCCAAAATCAAGTCACTGCCTTAACTGCTGTTGTGTTTTATTCCTTGTTCTTTTATTTGTTTTTCAAACAAATACACTTGACCTTTGCCCTCAGAAGAACTCCTTCAGGTGGTGCCACCTGTGGCCTGGGCACCCTTACTTGGAGAATGTGCTGGGGCTCAAGCAAGCTTGGGTCCCTTCCTGGCGCTTCCCTTATGGGCAGGGATGAGCACAGGACAACCTGTGTCTTTGTGGGAGGTGTCCTATAAACCAGGACTCAGCTTAAACCAGGGCAGGATTACCCAAAACCACATCCAGCATGTGCTTAGGGCAGCACCAAGTCCAGGGTGCAAGCTGCCCAAAAGAAGCTATTTTATTTTTATTTTTATTTTTATTTTTATTTTTATTTTTTTAACGTTTATTTATTTTTGAGACAGAGAGACAGAGCATGAACGGGGGAGGGTCAGAGAGAGGGAAACACAGAATCTGAAACAGACTCCAGGCTCTGAGCTGTCAGCACAGAGCCCGACGCGGGGCTCGAACTCACAGACCGCAAGATCATGACCTGAGCCGAGGTCAGCCGCTTAACCGACTGAGCCACCCAGGCGCCCCAAAAGAAGCTATTTTAATTTTAGCACCCGAGTGTATTTTTGTGATTTCAAAAAAGTGAACTTTTGTTTTAAATTATGTATAGGCTCTACATTTTATGCAAGGGGCTCCCTGGTCATCTTGGCCTCTGCAGACTCTAAATGAGGAGTATTTGTCATTTGGAGCCTGTTGAGGAAAAAATACAAATAAAAAAGAATCACAATCCCAAGATATATCTACAGGAAGTGCACGAAAATGTTCAGAAGGGACATTTCTCACATGGGTGGGTCCGTTTGGGTCTCTGTGCTAAAAAATCTGTTTGGTTACCTTATCTAAAAATGGAGGTTCATATCCCCTTACTCACAGATAGGGGGACCCCTCCCATTGTAAGCCAAATCTCCCTGTTCTGGAACTTTTCTGATCCCATGTCCTCAGGACTACTTCAGGTGATAGAAGCTGGGCTGAATATTTGATCTCTAACGTTATGCTAGAAAAAGGGACGATGGGTGGTGTGTTGGCCCCCCCGGATGACATGATGGCCTATTTCAATGCTCTGTAGCATTGAATCCCACCACACCACATGCCTCCCAATACACCATCACAGTCACTGATCTGGGGGAGCCAGAGTCCTAGCCTTAGCTCTGCTCCTTGGGGTGCTGTGTGACTTCGACTGAGTCTCTCTCCCACTCTGGGCCGGCATGTGCCCTTCTAGAATGGTTGAAAGTGCAAGAACCTTGCAGGCAGGCTGACTGGGCACTGGGAAAGGAGTCCCTGGCAGTCACAAAGCCGTGGTCCCTCAGGAACTCTGCCTCTTAGGTGAGGTCAGAATGCGGCCCACTCCCCCTTCACCCACTCAGCCCCCAAATCATCATTTCAGTAGACATGTGCTGGTCAGTTAATACACATCAAGCTACGCATCTGTCTACTTGGGGATAAAAATGTGAAAAGATCCACCAGAGTGCCTCTGTGGTAGTGACTTTCTCCCCCTTTCAGAGATAGCCAATGCCTGGTGGAGTTTCAGGCTCTACAGTTCTCTGGAGATGGAAAAAAAAAAAGGGGGTGTGGGGGCCGGGGGGAAAAGAGAGGTTGGCTGGACCCAAGGAGCCTCCATTTCTCCCCTCCCCCCCACAGGGTGCCACTGTGTCCCTCTCAGAGACAGTGCAGAAATGGCGAGAATACCGACACCAGTGCCAACGCTTCCTGACTGAGGCTCCACCCCCAGCCACAGGTGAGTCCAGGTGGGACCCTCACCCAACCAATCCCCTGGAGACTTTGAAGGCGCTCCCTACCCCCAAGCTATGGTTGGGCATCATCTGCCTCTCTAGGATGCCACACCTGCCTGATACCTGGGGGTGCCATCTTAATCCCCTTTTCTCCCTCCAGCTTGAGCCTCTTGGAAGCAGGGACCTGGCCTTTCCATTCTGTGTCCTCCTTAGCACTTCTGGCCTGTGCTGGGGCTGGAGGCCCAACCAACATATTTATAGGAATAAATGTTTCAGAGGAGTTTATGGGGTGGTCTAAAGAGCAGAAGATTGGTGCTGGCTGGACCCTGCAATCACAGCACAGCGGCCATAGAGGGTTATTCAAGCCCCATGAGCTACCGTTCCCCCCTCATCTATGATGTATACTTTAAGAATAGGCCTATAGGCACTCTTCTTAGATGTTTGCGTTGCAATTTATTTTCACACTGAGGTGGTCTTCCATTTTGATCTCAGCAAGTGTATAATCAGTCTTTCCCTTATTTGAATACTGCCTTCATAGGGAGTCTGAATAAATCATGGGTCCACTGAAAGTTCCAAAAAAAGAAAAAAAAAAAAAAAAAGAATGGCCCATAGGGATTTATTGAGCACTTAATTACCATGCTCAAGTATCTATATAACACAGTATTTGTCTCCAAAAGGCCCTGTGGGCTCAGGATTAGTCCCATTTTACAGGTGAGAAAATAGACATTAAGTAACTTGCTCGAAGTTCCACTGCTGATAAGTGGCTGAGTCCCCTGGCCTGGTACCTGCTGGGTGGGGACAGTGCTTGGCATACAGCGAGTGCTCAGCAGAGGTTAGCCGAGCGCAGGGATTCTGCCCTGCCAGCCTCCACGGTGGCAGTGGAGGGGATGTGCCACTGGCAGGCCGGGTGGGGACTCAGAGACTGTTCCTCCTGCACCCAGGCCTGTTTTGCAATCGGACCTTCGATGAGTATGCCTGCTGGCCAGACGGGCTGCCGGACTCCTTCGTGAATGTCAGCTGCCCCTGGTACCTGCCCTGGGCCAGCAGTGGTAAGTCCTCTCTCCTTTTCCCTGTGTCCAGGAGGCTGGGGGGCAGGGGGGTGGAGTTGGAGCAGGGTGCACACTGCTGCCTTTCTGCCGAGGCACAGCCATCCCCACCCCAGAAGATCTTTAGGCCTCCTAATGGGTGGGCTCCCGGTCTTTCCTCTGGGGGTTACAGTAGGGGGTGTCAGGTGTAACCTAGGCTAGGGCCTATGCTGGCCATGTGATAGGGGGAGGGTAGAGTGTGGGGTTTCAGCCCCTGACTTAAGAGAGAAATGTAAGCCCCCTCCATCCAGTAGTCAGGAAAGGAGCTGGGTAGGAACAGACTTAGGGTTGGGGGTTACCCAGAGGCATCACTACTCTGGGTATGTGTATGTGTGTATGTATGTACGTATGATGTGTGTTTGTAGGTGCCCCATACCTGGTAGTGGTACCTGGCTACCTCCTGATTCTTCAGAGGCTCACTGGTCAGATGAACATAGATGGGATTAGTCATCAGGGTGCTGCTGGGGTTGTCCCTCCCCAGTGGGCTTCCCTCCCTAGATCACTCCTGCCTGCAGGGGACCCTGCACCAGGAAAGGTGTGTCTGGGTGGGTGCGAGAGTCATTGGAGTGCAGGGACCTACAGAGCCTGCGGAGGGCACTCTGCTCAGAGGGCTACCTAATGCGCCCCCATCACTACCTGTCTATCCCAAGCACCAGGGAGGCTAACAGGAGACTAGCACCCTGGCCTCAAGGAGCTCATAGTCTCAGTAAGGGGAGAAAAGACTCTCATAATAACGATAGCTAGTATGTACTGACGACCTACATGCCAAGTCTTGCCTTAAAAGCAGAGTATTCATTTACTCTTTACAATTACCCTGTGGTTATGCTTGTTGCACAGCTGAGGAAACTGAGGCCCCAGAAAGTTTCAGCCACTTGCTCCAGATGATGTGGTAAATGGTAGAGCCAGGATTTGAAGCCAGCCTTGTGCTCTTAACCACTGTGCCTCGAAGAGGCCTTCAAGCAGAAACCAACCCAAAAGCAAACGTCCTCATACTATGGGAAGCCAGCAGTCTTCCTGGAGGAGGCAGCCCCTTACTGGAACATTAGGGCCCCTGGGAAGGCCTGGCGTGGATATCACCTCAGAACCAAGGACTGAGGTCAGATGAAGCCCAAGCAGGAGTGCTAGGAGGCTGTTTCCTTCTCTGCTCTCTCAGGACCCCCACCTCACCCTGAGGTGTGCAGGGAGAACGTGCACCTGGTAAGATGCAGGGTGGATCTGTCCCCCCCCCCCCCGCCCCCGCAGCACTTCTGTGGCCTGTTGTAAGCACTTTACATACCTACGCTCATTTCATCCTCACAGCAGTACCCCATGAGCAAGTACTCTGATTATGCTCTCATTTTATAGAGGAGGAACCTGAGGCACAGAGATGCTACGTGCCTTTTCCAAGCCCACAAGCTAGTGGGTAGCAGACCCAGGAATCAGGTCTGGAGTCTGGCTGAGAGTGCGTTTCACTGCTGCACCAGGCTGAGTGAGCCTACATGCACGTGTGTGCGCATGTGTGCGTGTCGCTGTGGCTCCGGGCATGACGACAGGTGGGTGGCCTTGGGCCTCTGCTGGCTGGGCACACTCCATCCAAGAGAGGGCGGTGAGCGGCCTGGCCTCTCCCTACAAATGAAAAAGTCGAGTCCTATAATCTAATGGTTCTGTTTGCCGATGTTGTGAGTGGCTGTATGAGCTTCCGCAGATTCCCAGACCGCTTTGTGCCTCAGCTCACTCGCCCATCTGGGAGATGGGATAAATCCGGTGATAAGGGTCGCTGGGAGGATTGCAGGTTCTTGAAGAATGGTTGCTGTTAATTTTCTCCACCCACCCTACTTACCTCCCCCACCTCCCCCAATACACAGACTTTCCCTGCCTCCGAGAGGTTTGGGACTGGCTGCTTGGCCAGCCTGGACTGGGCCTCTAGACCCCAGGGAGCCGGGCCCAGGACAGGGTCCATCACTCAACACTAAGCTGCCCCCAGCTCTGCCTGCCACTCGCAGCTCCATCCATCACCTTTAATTTTATTTGAGCAGGAAATAGGTCCTGGTGGTGCCCGTTTATGAGCGAACACAGTTTTATTGCTTTCTCCACGAAGATATTGGCCACTGCATAGGCCCCCTGCCAGTCTCCACCCCCTCCCTGACTCACCAGGCTAATTCACTCCCTTTTCTGACACTCAGGATCACTGACTCTCCCCTCCCTGAGTTAGGAACCTGTAGGGAGACCCACCGTGGGCTCCCACAGCATTATTGTGGTCTCTGGCTTGTCCTGGTGGTCCCCTTGGCAGAGGCTGGCACCAGGGACTTCCCTAACACTCACCCAGGGATTGTGAAAGCAGAAGGGGGCAGTACTGGAGCATCCTTGGGCTGATCAAGGGGAACAGCCTGTGGAGAAACTTCACAGTGTGAGTTAGTGGGGCGGTGGGCAGCAAGAAGGACAGGGGTGTCGCAGGCAGGGTCCTGGAGGAAAACACACTCAGCTGGGGATTTGAGAAGAATTTAACAGAGGGGTCACTTACAGGGGGCGGGGCAGGGTTAAGGGGCCAGTAAGGTGTATAAAGCTCCAAGGACTTTTAAGAGGCGGAAGGTTTAGCATTCCTAGATCTGAGTGGAGGGGGAATGGGGAGGCCACCCAGCAGGGCTGTGGCTACACAGGGGGCCCTCCTACCTTTTACTTGTGCCTCCCATTGGCCAAACTCATAGAGGGCAGGGAGCCCAAGTGATGCTGTCCCCGGGGGGTGCAGAGGAGGGCAAAGGAATGTTCGACTAGAGAAAGGATTAAAACAATTACCAGACACTCGGGTCAGGCCTATGTCAGGAGATAGGGGTACTAATGAGACCTCAGGAGTGTGTGTGGGTGTGCTGCGGAGAAGAGGTGACACCTCTCCATGGGGCTGAAGAGGTCAGCTCTGGGGAGGAGGGCTGACTCCTCACCACAGGGCTGAAGAGGTCAGCTCATCGGCTCAGGAAGTGGTGCTGAGGGAGGTCAGAGCCACCTCTTTTGCCTGGGGTGTGGCATCAGGAAGGCTTCCAGAGAGAGGTGACATCAGAGCCAGGCCTGAAACAAAAGGGAGTTGGAGAAGGGGGGAGAAGGGGAGAGGACGACCCTCCAGGAAGGGAGGACATCCAGGCATCACCTTGTAGATGGGGCCAGGCCTCAGGCCTCAGAACCACACGATGTCCTAGGGACAGGATGCCCTCAGACATCCTCGAATTCTGAGCCCTCTAATTCAGAATTTGGGACTCCAGAGGGCAGAAGCAGATGAGTCAAGGAAGGAACATGTTCGAACAAGTTGCCTGGTGTCAGTAAGACTTTGTAAACCAGAAGGCTTGAGTGGCTTCTGAGAGCCTGTTGCCGCCTGAGGGCCATCCAACAGCCTCATTTACCCACAAACAGCTGATCTGCTTGTTACAAATCATTCTGGTCTCATTAGCTGCACCCCCTCCTGATCTGTACCTGTTTGTTAGTTTAGTTCTCATTACATGAGAGTCATAAAATGCTTTTAAAATGGCCTATAACTCACAATTCTCGGAAACTCTGACAGGTGCCTCCCTTGAGTAATGTGGAGCCCAGGAGCTTTCATGGCAGGCCAGCGTTGCCACAGAGAGACCGAGGCCAGAGCTTGGCCCTGGAGTTGTGGCCGAGGTGGTGTCCTGAGTTCCAGCCCCATCCTCAGTGGGGGAGTGCCTTTTTTGAGAAATTGGGGTGAAGGCATCAGCAGGGCTTTCAATGTGACCATGTCATGAAGGCCTACTATGCACCAGGCACTTCTCGTGCTTTATCTCCTAATCCTCACACCACAGACCTGAGAAGCCATTATGGCTCCCATTTCACAGATGAGAAAACTGAGACCTGGGGAGGTCTGCCCCAGGCTGCATAGCTGGTTGAGGGCAGAACCAGGATTTGATCTTGGGTCTGTGTAGTTCTCCTGGGTCATGATTGGTGCACTACCCCTGCTGCCTCCCACCCCAAGCTGATGCCTTCAGTTCCAGCCTTGCCTTTGACCCTCACTCCACCACGATGGGATGGGGCTGTGACTACCGTCTCTGAATCGTAGCTTCCCCGTCTGTCAGATGGGGCCCAGTAGTCCTTGCTGGCCGCTGTTGTTGCTAAGGGTGCAAGAACTAATGGATTCATGAGCAGCTCTCCGCAGCCCTGAGAGCCTGCATCCACGTGGAAGGGCGGCTGTTAGCTTGATTACAGACGCCGCTGCGGTTTCCGGGAGGGGAAGTGTTTAATTGGGGGTTTTATTTCCAGCACCAGGGTCTGACTTAATGAAATATCCTTGGGCCTCCTGGCATGTGGCCGGCTGCCTCCTGGTGTTGACAAGACCAGAGCCAATCCCCTGGCTGTGATTTGCCAGCAGTTCCTGGGCCAGATAAAGCTGGGCTGATAAGCAGGGCTGTGCCTGGACCCTCCCTACCTCCAGCCAAGATGGGCATCTGGGGACCATAGGCCTGGCCAAGAATGAGCCTGGCTTTTAATACTGGCTGCTAATGAGGGATAATTGACAGACACACTCTCATAGGTTCCCCGAGCTTCTCGAGGACGCAGTGATCTCTTGATACTGTGCCAGTGACACATCTGTGCATTTACCACCTCCCCATCTTCCCTGTTGGCCCTCAACAGAAGGCCCAGGAATGGTGCAGGCTGCTGGGGATCCACACTGGTAAGAGGATCTACTGGGAGGATGCTGAATGTTAGCAAACCCAAGCCCTGAAGGGCAGAAGAGAAATGGCACATGGCCATTGTTGACTGTTAGCAGTGAATTTGGCTGCTAACTTTTGACCTCTGAAGGCAAAGAGCTAGGTGTTTGAATCCTGCCTCTGCTACTTCCTGGCTGGGTGAGCTTAGGCAAGTCACTTGGACACTAAGAGGCTCAGTTTCTTCATCCATAAAATGGGATTAACATGCCTACCTTGTAACTTGGTCGTGATGTTCAAAGGCGTCAAGCGTACAGCAGGTGTTTGAAAACCAATACTGTGTGTAGCTTGTAGAGAGGTTGTATAAGGTGCATGTAGGGAGGGAACCAGCAATTGTGGGTGCATCTAGCTGTGGTATTATTGGGGTATTATTGGGGTCACACTGATGTGGGCTAAGTCCTGGGTAAATGGGCGGTTCGGTGGTTTGTGCCCCATTACCATGTCCTCTCCCTTCCCTTGGTCCCTCTGCCTTCTCTTCCTCCTTCCTTGCTGTCATCAAAATGGGCTGCCAGTGAAGGCCCTGACATCAGTCTCACTTCCTCTGGGGTCAGCCCAGATCCCCATCAGTGCTCTGAAGACTGGTTTGGCCTTCTATCAGAAGACTCGACCCCTGGTGAAGAATTCCAGGCATCCGTGCAACAGATAAGAGGGGCACTCAGGGCTCGAGAAGAGCTAAAATCTGCTAAAATCAGACCACATGCCTCCCCTCCTCTGCCTTTGCCTTTGCCTGATTTTGTTCATAAATGCATTTGAGGGGTATTGGGACTCAGGCTCTTTTTGCTGCCGGAAGTCCTGTCACTAGATTTTTAGGTTTTTGTTTCTCTTCCAGGTAAAGTCTCTTAAAATGTTCTTCTAGAAGCATTGATACTGCGAGGTGATTTACTCTACTGTATCACAAGATGTTTCGGTCTCCTGAAGAGGGCCTTGGTTCAGGTTTTATGAAAGAGGGGGAGAAAGGAGAGGAGTGAACAGGGACGCTGCACTGGGTGACTGGGGGTTGGGGGTCTGGAAGGAAAAGGGTCTGAGCGATAGGCCCTGCAGGTACCTGATACATAACAACAGTGGGTAGACTGACAGTTTGTGAAAGGTAAAACAGATCCCTGGCCTAGATGGCTGCGTCCCTGCTGGGCCCTTTCAGGGCAGGCCCTGGGGTTTGCCTCACTCCCATCATGCACACATTTTTTTTTTTTGTTTGTTTTAATTAATTTGTTTATTTAAATTTGAGTTAGTTAACATGCAGTATAGTCTTGGTTTCAGGAGTAGAACCCAGTGATTCATCACTTACATACATCACCCAGTGCTCCTCCCAACAAGTACCCTCCTTAATGCCCATCACCCATTTAGCCCAACCACCCCCCCCCACCTCCCCTCCAGCAACGCTCAGTTTGTTCTCTTTGTTTAAGAGTCTCTTAAGGTTTGCCTCCCTCTGCTTTCACCCTCATGTACACATGTTAATGAGCCTCTTCCCACACACAGTTCTTACTGCTACTCCTCCACCTGGAAACTTGTGACCAGGGCCTCCAATGCTTCCCATCCTTCCTCCCTCCCTCCCACTGCACCTTCATCCCATGACTGGTCTTTAAAATCTTTTAGTCCTTTAGAATTTTTAAATCTTTTACACTTTGTCCTGGCTCCAGTTTCCCTCCTTAATCTTCCTGTGCTAACCCTAACCTCGTTTTTGTCCCCGGGTTCCTGGCTCTGGGGTCAGACTTACATTCTCCTCAGGGAAGGCAATGAGGCATTTCCTCCCAGGCACAAGTAAACCCCTTATTTCCTTTCATGACCTCACAGGGAACCAGGGACCACAAGCCACCCACCTCCCTGGGTAGGGGGCCAGCAGGGCAGGTCAGACTTGATGTGTGTGAATGAGCACAGACAGCGTCCCACCCCAGTTCTGTTGGGCCTGTGTTTGGTCTCTCTCGGTTTGCATTTATGTTATTACTTTCTGAGGACGGTTTTTTTTCCTGTGAGAGTCTTGATTCCCTGGAGCCAGGAACTGTGCTTCCTCCTTCAGAATGAAAGCTCTCTGAGGACAGGGGCTGGATCTCTCCCTCCTCTCAGACTGGGAGGTCTCCAAGGGCAGTCTCTGTCCCCAGCATCTCACTAGGGGCTACTCGAAGGGAGGAGCTGGGTTTTCCCTCTTTGAATGGAGAGTCTCCAAGGGCTGTGCCTCTACCATTGACATTGGATTCCTTTTAGATCAGGCTGTCTTTGAGCATAAGACTCAGTCATTTCCATCAGATTAGGACTTCCTAAAGGCACAACTGTGTCTTCCCCTCAGATTGGGGCTCCCTGAGAGCAGAGCTGTGTCTCCCCTCAGATTTGGGCTCCGTGAGGCAGGGCTATGTCTCCCTCACTCAGACTGGGGCTCCCTGAGGGCAGGGCTGTGTCTCCCCTGTCAAAATGGGGCTCCCTGAGGGCAGGGCTGTGTCTCCCCCACTCAGACTGGAGCTCCCTAGGGCAGGACTGTGTCTCCCCCTCAGACAGGCTCCCGGAGGCAGTGCTGTGCCTCTTTCTTCCTCTCAGGAGCTCTGAGCCCATCTGTTCCCAGGATGTGCTCTGTCTATGAAGTGTTGGAGGGAGGCAGGAGCTAGTCCTGAAAATTCGAAGTCACAGTGGGTGGCTATGGAGCTGTTGAGGGCCACTGGTGTTCAGCACCAGACCTTGTCAGCAGTGTGATTTGAGGCTGGAGGCAGGACATGGGAATGGGCTAGAGTTATCTCAAAAACATGGCTTCATCAAACTCTATCCCAGGGTGGCCAGGAGAAAAGGCTGAAGGTGGTGCTGGGTGGCCCTTAGCGACTGCCTTTCCTGTCCCTGGGCCAAATGGGCACATGGCAAGAGAGGAAGGCCTGAATTGTGTGTGTGTGTGTGTGTGTGTGTGTGTGTGTGTGTCAGAGGTGTTGCCAACTCCAAGAGGTCAGTCCTGGGGGAGCAGGGGGGCCCGCAGGGCAGGGAGGAATGAGGGCTCTGTGGTGTTGGGCTCAGCTCCCACGTCTCTCTGCCCCAGTGCTGCAGGGCCACGTGTACCGGTTCTGTACAGCCGAGGGCCTGTGGCTGCGCCAGGACAACTCCAGCCTGCCCTGGAGGAACCTGTCTGAGTGCGAGGAGTCCAAGCGAGGGGAGAGAGTGAGTTGCAGATGGGGGCTCCGAGTCAGTGAGGGGTAACGGGGTCCCAGCCGCACTGGAGCAGGGCCCCTGGGCATCTGGTGGGCTGGCCTGTGGCCATCTTGTCTATCCCGCTGCTTCTGGGGACTTTGCACACCATGCTTGCTGGGCAGAGGCCATGTGTGTTCACCCCACTGGCCTTGGGACGAGGCCCTGGAAATCCAAGGACCATTGCCGTAGGTTATTTTCTTTCTTAGTTCCGAAGTCCCTGGTGCAGCCTGACCTGGGGCCCCGCCTCTCCCTGTCCCATGGGAAAGACAGATGTGGGAGAGGAGGGCGTGGGCTGCCTCACGTGCACTGTATCCCTCGTGTGCACACAGAGCTCCCCAGAGGAGCAGCTCCTGTCCTTTTCCATCATCTACACGGTGGGCTACACACTCTCCTTCTCCGCTCTGGTCATCGCCTCGGCCATCCTCCTGAGCTTCAGGTAAGGGGCCTGGGGCCCGGAGGGGCTGTTTCATTCCAGCTCCCCGTGCTGTCCCCAGTGGATGAGGGAGCACCAAACTAAAGTGACAGTGCTGCAGGTTCTTCTCTTAGGAGATCTCCGGAGAGCCTGTCAACTGAATACGAGGCTGAAAACACGGGATATGGCCCCGTTTGTCATATCTCTACTCTGTAAGAGCCTACATAGAATACTGCAAAAGAGGAAAAAACAAACACCACAGAACACACAAAGCACATATCCCCAGACCTTCATAGTGGGTGGTAGGATTAGGGGACATCCTCTTCAGCTGAGCATGTGAAGCTTAAATCATCAGGAATTCAGTTTGATTTTAGGTAAGAGCTCAAGGGTTTAGAGATTCTGCCCTCTTTGGAGCTTATCAGCCCCCTGGAAAAGGTCTTCCTTAAGTCTAACCTCCATGAGCCATTCCTTCCAGAGGACCGTGTTCTTCCCACTCCCTCTGCACTTGGTGGAGGGTAAGCCAGGGGGGCTGGGTTCAAGTCAGGAGCAATTCTGAGTGCAGGGACCTCAGGATACCAGCCCCACAGAAACAGGACAAGCCTCATTCCTCCTGTCGCCTCCATGGCACCTGGCACAGTCAGTGCTGGGCACAGTCAGTGTTTGATAGATGCATTCACTCGGTGAATATTCTCCCCTTTTATTATGAAGTATTTCAGAGATATTAAAATATAGTGGCTGATACTGATCACTGGCACACCCAATGCCAAGCCCGAGAGCTAACACCTACCACACAGTCAACACAGGCATGCTGCCCTGGGTAGCCCACCCTGCCACTGCCCTCCACCCCCACAACCAGAGGGAAGCCCTGAAGGGGCTACTTATAATCCCCAGGCATCTCTATACTTTTTCCACATTTATAGTATCTGTACAAATAGATAGCTGTGGACTTTGCGTATTTTAATGGTATGTTGTATATACTCTTTTGCAATGTTATTTTTGGCCTGCAATGTTTTTGTGAGATTCATTTATGTTAACGCAGGTAGTTCTGTTTTATATTAACCGTCACTCCAGACTCTATTGTATAATACATTACAATTTATTTTTATCACTTTAATGGATATTTGAGGTGTTTCCTTTTTTTTTTCTTCTCTGAATTACAAACCTTGCTACAAGGCAAATTCTTACTTATGACCCCTTGTGCATTTCTCCAGGGGCATGTACCTCTGAGTAGAATTGCCTGGTCTGAATGCCATGTGCTTTTGAAAATTTATTAGGGGTGTCTGGGTGGCTCAGTCGGTTAAGTGTCTGACTTCGGCTCAGGTCATGATCTCGTGGTTAGTGGGTTCAAGCCCCGCATTGGGCCCTGTGCTGACAGCTCAGAGCCTGGAGCCTGCTTTGGCTTCTGTGTCTCCTTCTCTCTCTGCCCTTCTCCTGCTCATGCTCTGTCTGTCTCTCTCTCTCTCTCAAAAATAAATAAGCGTTTTTTAAAAATGTTACAAAAAAAAAAAAAAAGGAAACTTATTAGGTGAAGTTACTCTCCAAAGTGGTCATACCAGTTTGCCCTCTTACCAGTAATAAATGGGAGTTCCCTTTACTTAACATCCTCACTAATATTTAGTATTTTCACCTGTTACTAATCTGAAGGGTATGAGATATCTCATGATTTTAATTTGCATATCCCTGATTCCTAGAGAGATCAAGCATTTTTGTGTTTCATTTTATGAATTGCTTATTCCTATCCTTTGCTTACTTTTTTATTGGCTTATTTGGCTTTTTCTTTTTTCTTTGGCCATTCATTATATATCCTGGATCCTAAGTTAGGATGTATCCTCTTTTAGTCTGTGGTTGATTTTTTCACTCACGTTATAGTGCCTTTTATGCATGGAAGTCCTTAATTTTAATGAAATGAAATATATCAGTGTATCCATTTTTATTAATAAAGTTTATCACTAAATGTTATCAATTGATAAAGATTAATTTTGCCAGTTGATAAAAAAACTATCAATTTTTTTCCAAAGACCAAACTCCTTTATGATCTTGTTTAAGGAATCTTTTCTTGGTGCCTGGGTGGCTCAATTGGTTTGACTCTTGATTTGGGCTCAGATCATGATCCCAGAGTCATGGGATCAAGCCCCATGTCAGGCTCTATTTATGATTCTCTCTCTCTCTTATGGTTCTTTAATCCACCTGTAATTAATTTTTGTCTATGGTGAAAATAAGAGATTTTATTTTATTTTATATATATATATATATATATATATATATATATATATATATATATATATATATAAATTGGTCCAGTACCATTTAGTAACAGCTCATCCTTTCCCCCTTGGGTTTGTAGGACTTACTCTTCCATGCAGCAAGAGTTATCTTTGCCTGGGTTGTCAGTTCTGAGCTCTCAGCACAGAACCTGATGTGGGGCTTGAACCCACGAACTGTGAGATCATGACCTCAGCCAAAGTCAGATAATTAACTGACTGAGCCACCAGGTGCCCTGTCTACTTTGTGGGTCTTTAGGAGGGTCCAGACTATGCTTGACCCTTGGTTCTTTATACGTTTTGAGAGTTCCAGGAAAACAAAAAAAATCAACACTGTTGAAATTTTTATTATAGCTATTTTTTATTAATTTATCAGTTAATGTGGAGAGAATTTACACTTTCAAAATAGTGAGTCTATCCATGAATGTGTAATTTTAAGTCTTGTCTAACTATTTTAAGCAAATGTTATTATATCCTCCATAGAGATCTTGCCCATCTTCTGTTAGACTTATTTCCATGTAGCCAATTAAAAAATTATATATGAATCTTTAAAATTTACTTTTTATTTGTTTATTGCTGATATATATAAACACACATCAGCAGCCATGTTGAATGAAATCTATCAGTTCTAATAATTTGTGTGTAGGTTATCTCAGATTCTCTATGAAGATACTCTACTATCTACAAATAATGAAAATTTCGTTCCTTTATCTCCAATTCGTATGGATTATTCCCCCTTGCCTTCTTACAGTGGCCAGGATCTATATTACAATGGTGAATAGATGTGATGATAGCTTTGTAAGGCTAGATAATCCTTGTTTTCCTGATTTTGAAGGAAATGCTTATAAAATTTCTCAGTTAAGAATGATGTTTATTCCGGGTTTGGGTAGATAGCCCTTATCAGGTTAAAAAACGCCCTTGTATTTGCAGTTTGCTCTGTGTTTTTACATGAAAGGATATTGAAATTGTGTCTAATAGTGTTTGAATTCCTACTACGTGCTTAGCCCGAGTCTGCCCCTGAAGCATGTGAGATGTGGGTCCTGTCCTCAAGAAGCAAAGCAAAGTCTCCATTGGGGAAGGTGGTCTTCACACATAAATCACTTGGATTATACATGACTTTGTAGAGAAGAAGATGCTGTAGAGAGGAAGATAGTGTGGATGAGGGTGGGTGGTGGCAGTGACCACACACCTGAAAGCTCCATGGAGAGGCAGGACTTATATTGGACCCAAGAATTTTCAAGGATACGAGGAAGAGGGGCATTTTCAGAGGAAGAAAAGACAGAGGCTCAGTCCCAGATGCAGAAACATGCCTGCGGTGTATGTTAGCCTGAACTGGGGGGTTGTGGAGCAGAACTGCTAGCCACCTTGCTAGGAAAGAGCCCTGTTTTCTCCCACAGACACCTGCACTGCACCCGGAATTACATCCACTTGAACCTGTTTGCGTCCTTCATCCTCCGAGCGCTGTCCGTCTTCATCAGGGACGCGGTCCTCAAGTGGATGTACAGCACAGCCCCCCAGCAGCACCAATGGGATGGGCTCCTCTCCTACCAGGTGTGTGATGTGTTCAGGAAGGGCCTGGGGAGGGATGGACAGTCAGTGAAGGCAAGCCTCCCCAACCCCCCCCCCCCCCCAGGCCTGGCACAAAGAAAGGCAAGAACTGCCACACCTGGTCCTTAGGGAGTCCCCAGTCAGATGGGAGAGGCAGTCCACCCTGGGGAGCCCCCAGTCTAAGGATGTAGACACCCTCCCTGTGCTTAAGAAGTTCTGTCTGACACAGGAAATGGTCTTTGGAAACAGACCCAGGCTTGAATCCCAGCTCTGCTACTTACTAGCTGTATAGTTTTGGGACAAGTCTTTTAACTTCTCTGAGCCTCCGTTTCCTCACCTCTATGGGGATAATATTAGCTTCTTCTACTCAGGGTAGTGATTCAGTGAGCTAAAGCAGGTCAACTTCTTGGCCCTGGCCCTGGCAAAACGGTGTTAGGGCTTCTCATCCAGTATTTGCATCTGGGGCAGGATGGGGAGGGGGATCAAGAGAGGCAGGAGGCAGAGCTATGTCCCCTGGGGACCCTTCCTCTGCCCCCAGGATTCTCTGGGCTGCCGCCTGGTGTTCCTGCTCATGCAGTACTGCGTGGCGGCCAATTACTACTGGCTCCTGGTGGAGGGCGTGTACCTGTACACGCTGCTGGCCTTCTCAGTCTTCTCCGAGCAGCGCATCTTCAGGCTCTATCTGAGCATAGGCTGGGGTAAGGTCAACTATCATTCATCTTACGTGTTCTTCCACCCCAATCCATGGCATGGGAGGTGGGGGACCCTGACCTCTCTTGGGACTACTGCCCTCAGGCTGCCCCCAGGAAGCCCTTTTGGTGCTCAGAACACACTGCTGGGCCAAGGGCAGGGCCCACTGGATAACTCTGTCCTGGGCACGGGACTCACTGCAGAGGGCTATGGTTACCCTCCTGTCTCTGCATCACCTGCCCCACCTAATGGAAACACAGGCCTCCCCCCATCTGGCCAGATACACCACACACACACCATGGGCAGCCATGCACTGTCCTCAAATACCTCTACTGCTAAGACCCCTGGGGATGGAGCCCCATACCCAGTCCTTGGTACCCAGGCCCTGAGGGAAGTGGAGAGTCCTGGGCTTCAGGGTAAGGGGTCAGGAGGTGAGGGCTGAGGGGCTGTGGCTCTGTCAGCTGACGATGAAGAGGAGGCCTTAGAGGAGAGCCGGGCAGGGCAGGGCTGGCAGCCAGAAGCCAGCTGAGGAAAGGGTGGACCGCGGATGTGCCTGGAGCCCAGCTGGAAATGTTCTAGCCAAAAAAGTTTGCCGAGAACTATCGTGTCTTTTTTTTTTGCTGGAACATTTCTGGTTGTGCTTCTGCCTCTCGCCGCGTGCGATTCTGATGAGAACAGGGGCTGAGAAGCCCACCAGCAGCTCCCCAACCCCCACCCCACTACAGGGAAAACACAGGCAACAGTGCTTACTCTGGAGAGGCCCGTGGGAGCCCCCCCCCCGCCCCCGGATGGAGCCAGAGAATGGGCCTTGCCCTCTGGCCCTTCCTAATCTGCCAGTGTCCCTGCCCACGCCACAGGAGCCTGCCTTCCACCTCAAACTTGCCGTTCATTCATTCACCACTGTCATTCCTTCCTTCGCCTGCCTCAGGTTACTTTGACCACTGGGGACCTCCCGCCTCAGTCACAGCCACGTGTGATGTCCCCCTCCCATACTGGCTCCTGCCTCTGAGCCTTTGCAAGGCTGTCCTCGGTCCAGCCCGCCTCCTCAGGAAGCCTCCACAGGTTGTCTGGCCCCCTGGCTGTGCGCTTTCTCTGGCCCTCTCAGCCTCCCTGCCCCTGTCCTCACCCTGAATTCCCTTTTACCGGTGTCCCTCCGCCACCTGGCTCTTTGTGGCCCTGTTGTAGAAGAGTACCTCTAAAGAGGGTGACCAGTGTCTTGAAGGCACCCAAGGCCCAGAGAGGGCAGGGCTTTGCAGGCAGAGCAAGCACTGGAACCAGGCCTCCTGACTCCCAGGCCCTGGGCTGCTGCCTGTCATGGAAAGTTCTCTGTCCTGCATTGCCTCTTTGGTCCCTTAATAGACAAGGTGAGCGAGCTCAGGCCTCTGGGCAGGTGGGTCTCTCCTCTGTGTACAGCTCCCTGCTCCCACCCTTCCCCCACCTCCCCACGGGCCCATCCTTCCCTGCTCTTCCGCCCCTCCGAGGGTAGGGCAGTCACCCAGGCAGTGGGCAGCTGGAGAGCCCTGCAGCTAATGGAGGGTGGGGCGGTGTTAGGTCATTGAGGGGGCTCTGGGAAGGCTGTCCTTAAGGTGGGGGACTATGTCTGTCCATTCTGGGAAATAGCGTCAACACTGTTAGTGCCTGTCTCCATGGTGACCTGAGGGCAGGAACAATCAGAGGGGACCTTGTGCTGTGTGCAGAGGAGCGGGGGTGGTTGCTGGAGAGTTGGTGGGGACACATGGCATCCTGGAGGTTTCTGAGTGGGAAATGGAGGAGGGGGAAGGGGAGCTCATCCTTTCCCACCACCTCATGCTGCAGCTCAGGGCTCAGAGTCTGAGGGGCACCTGGGTAGGACCTGGGGGACCTTCCTTCCCAATGAGAACACCCTTATCTTGAGGAATTGGGATGGGGAGGTGCAGAGAGAGAGGGACAAAGACAGAGGACAGAGAGAAAGCTTTCCAAAGAGCTCTTCTGTGGGGCCAGGAGACCTAGCCCACTTTGGGATGCTTGGAAACAACTTTTAGCTTCACATGCAAGCAGAAGAATTAAAATTATAACTCTGACACAGCTGGGGAGTCCCAAAAGACGTCACCTCCTGCTGCCATCCATGGGCAGCTGGTGCCCCATTACCCACCACAGGGAGGCTGCAAGGGAGGGAGGCAAGTGATGGACGAGGGAGTCATTGCTTCTCGGGGCCAGTTCTGTGTTTCTTAATGTGAAATTTTTCTCCAGCCTGTCTTGTTGATTTTCTAAATTGGAGAAAGATGCAGCCAGCAGGGAATGAGGGGGTGTGTAATGGTTGCATGTGGCAGAAAAGGCCTTGTTAAGGAGAGGCTGGTAAATGAGTGAAGTTCACCAGGTCTTGCTGATGCCATGAGTGAGCTCCCCAGTTCTGAGTGGGATCTCAGAGAAAAAGGACAAAAGGTGGCTGGGAATGCCCAGGAAGGAGGTTTCCGCATGTGTGTGTGGCTCAGGGAATTGGCATGTTCTTGCCAGGAGAGTTTCCCTTCCCAGTGGATCCACCCATCATTCCTTCCTTCCATGCTGTCTGAGCATCTTCATTGTGGCAGGCTCCGTGCTATGTTCTGAGGCCTTTGGAAGCCACCCATCCCTTGTCCAGTCTCATGAAAGCCTGTTACTAAAGCATCGTGGATGCTCAGAGGTCTGGTTTGTGTAAAAACAAATGGCCAAGGAGGAAGGTACCTGATGAAGAATGCTGACCAGCTGTGAGTTTCTCGGCTTCCTCCCTGTCTTCACTGTCATGCACAGTAGCTCCTGGCAGATGAACTGCTTGGGAAAGGCTATTGAGGACATGGATCGTGATGACAGGAAGGACTGTCAATGGGGCTCTGCCCTGGCAATATGTTCTGGGGAGAGACCCCCTAAAGCTACACATGCCTGTGCATGGCCCTGCCCACCACACACTCACATCTGTGTCCACACCTTAACACACACTCTCACCTATACCCGACGCCCACATCTCCAACCCCGGGAGGGGCACCCACAGAGACAGGCATGGAGAGCTGGTGCAGAAAGCCACCGAAGGTGGTTGGCATGGGCGTGGGTTGGCAGCCTTGCTCTCTAGTCCCACCTGAACCCTCCAGAGCTCCTCATTCATCTCCATCTGTCGTGAGGACGGACAGTCCATTTGAATTCAGCAAACATATTGAGCCCTCAGGCTGAGCTGAGCCCTGAGGCTCTGAGAATGAGTGACGCTGTACCCTCAAGGAACTGGGAACCAGCTGGATGCGTTAGCTCCTGGTGCAGAGCAGATGACCCCACAACTTCACCGCTTAAAGCAGCAATTTCCTATTGCAGTTTCTATGGGCAGGAATCTGGTTTAACTTAGCTGCATGCCTCTGGCTCAAGGTCTCTAACAGAGATGCAGACACGCTGTTGGCTGGGGCTGCTGTCACAGCAAGTCTTCAGTGGAGTCGGAGAATCCCTTGCAAACTCACAAGGTTGTTGGCAAGAAGTGCAGGTCCTTGCTACCTGTGGGCTGGGGGCCTCCATTCCTTGCCACAGGGGCCTCCACTGGCTGGCTGAGTGCCCTCATGACATGGCAACCAGCGTCCCCCAGAGCAAGTGATCAGACTGAGAGAGAGCCCAAGACAAGCCTTTTTTAACCTTTTAACAGTCTTTTATAACCTGATCTCAGAAGTGGCCTGCCATCGCTTCTGAGTACATCCTTGGTCACACAGACCAATCCCGATACAGCACAGTCTGTATGGTGGTGTAGATACCAGGAGGTGAGGGTCGCTGGGGACCTTCCTAGAGGCTGCCTGCCACACCACTTGAGTCTCAGTCAAGTGGAAAGTGTTACATTGGAGCTGTTGTTACCGTGGGCCACTGTGCCATTGGTTGGGCTGTTGGCATCAAGGATGGGGCCCCTGTCTGTACTCCATGCTTCTGCCCAGCCACTTGTAGTGCATGTGGGTAGAGAACAGGTAGCTGGAGGGGCTTCTGGAGCCTGAAGGAGTTGACTGAGATGGGCACGTGGGCAGCAGCAGGAGGAGAAGGGCATCAGTGGGTTGGCCTGCTCCACCTCATCTAGAATGTTCTTCCCACTCCATGGCCTTGTCCTCTGTTACTCTGGTGTCTGCATCCTCATGTCTCAGCCTGGACTTGGGGGCAAGCTCTCACAGTGTGCCTGGGATGGGGGGGACTGGTTAGGACAGATACAGCCACAGTGTCTACGGACATACCACCCTGAACGCGCCCGATCTCGTCTTATCTCAGATACAGCCACAGTGTGGTGCGATCCTCTCTCTGAGGAAGACTCCAGGGAGTTGGGCAGGGATGGGGGGTGGGGGCACGGAGGTGTTCCTGCCGCCTCCACTCCCCCAGGCTCCCAGACCATCCAAGTTCCAAACCTGCTAGAAAGTGGTTTTGGAGTCAGGTGAGGGAAAGGGCTGGAGGCGGGAGAGGCCTGGGTAAATAGAGGCCTCTGGGTGTGCATGATGGTGGGTCAGGCCTGCCAGCCCTCTCCCCTCTCCCTTCCCCTCTCTCTTCTAGGTGTCCCCCTGCTGTTTGTTATCCCTTGGGGCATTGTCAAGTACCTCTATGAGGATGAAGGGTGAGTGTCCTGCTCCTGGGCATGGGTGTGCTGAGGTCCCCATCCTCAAACCCCCCTGGGATTCCCTGGCCCCTGGGGTACGTGGCTACCACCTGTTGGGAGGATAAACCGAGGGATCAGGAGCTTAATTTATGAATTTAGTTCCTTAGTACCCCTTCCTTATCCCTTCCCGGGACTGGGTGATAACAAATGGTGCTGGGTCCATGGGGTATGCAATGACTTTTCTATAATAACTATGAAATGTTCCTGCTATTTTGTGTATGATGCTAGGCATCATGACTGTTGGTTCACAAAGGGCTGTGTGTATCTCTCTGTGTGACCATGTATTTAGGAGTGTGTGTGTGTGTGTGTGTGTGTGTGTGTGTGTGTTTGTGGCTTGAAGGACTCTGCATGAGTCTATGGGACTGGGTAGCTCCTTGTGGCAGCATTTATGTGGCTCTGTGAGGGTCACTTTGCATGGCCACATGTGTTTGTGTGCCCCTGTACCTGCACTGTGAGCTGGGGGCTCTGTGTATCCAACTGGGTACTTGTGTATTTCTCTTCCTCTCCAGCTGCTGGACCAGGAACTCAAACATGAATTACTGGCTCATTATCCGGCTGCCCATTCTCTTTGCCATTGGGGTGAGTGATGGTGTGGGGGTGGGAGTGGCAGTTCTGGCTGGACAGGTGTTGCTGGGGGAAGGCCTGGAAACAGGGGGGTGTTTTGAGGGGGCCTCCAGCCACTCCCTTCCATCCGCCCTGTAGGTGAACTTCCTCATCTTTGTCCGGGTCATCTGCATTGTGGTGTCCAAACTGAAAGCCAATCTCATGTGCAAGACGGACATCAAGTGCAGGTGATGTACCTGAGCTGGCTTTCATGGGCGCCCTTCACCCTTGCTTCCAGAATAGAGATCCTGGGGCTCAGAGCTTGGAACATTGCGTGACTTTCTTCTCCCACCTGGCCCAGGCCAGGACCCCAAGCCTTGCCCTTAGCCCTGGACCTGGGCATCTCCTGGGCTTCTGGGTGTCTTGACCTCTACTTCCTCCCCACCAGGCAGCCCATCCCAGCGTATTTGGGGTGGGAGAATGTCTGTCACTCAGGTATGGGTTTGGGGCACAGAAAGGGGATACACGTCCATGGGAGAGTTCCAGAATGATGTCTTCACCCCACCCCCAGACTTGCCAAGTCCACACTGACGCTCATCCCCCTGCTGGGAACCCATGAGGTCGTCTTTGCCTTTGTGATGGATGAACATGCACGGGGGACGCTGCGCTTCATCAAGCTGTTCACAGAGCTCTCCTTCACCTCCTTCCAGGTGACCTCACGGCTGGGGGTCCTCACTTGCCAAGTGTCAGAGTGGGAGTGGGGCAGAGACCAGCCTGCATCATGCAGATGGGCGCCCTGAGGCCTCAGGGGAAAGTGGGCCATGCCCAGAGGGCTATGGGTGGAGTAGAGCCAGGGCTAAATCAGTGTCCAGCACCCAGGCCAGTCTTCTCTTTACGCACATGGGACAAGAAGCCTTCCCAGATGTAACTGTGGGCATCCAGCCTGGCATCACAACTGCCATCTACCAGGCTGTTTGTTACTGGGCACCAGGGGCTTTGCACACATCGTGCATTTAATCCTCATGGCATCGCAGGAGGTGGGCAGGATCATCCGATTTTACCGAGGAGGAAACTGATACTCAGAGATGTTGAAATAAGATTTTCCAGGTTATGTAGTTTCCAAAGTCAGGAACTCAACCTCCCCACTAGTATCAGATGACGCTGAGGGTGTATGAGTGTCACTGGGGGCTGTAGATATATGAGAACCTGGTCTCAGCCCCTCAGGAGGCTTGTGGGAGGGCCACAAGCATGGAAGCCCATGCATGTGCCCTTACACATATGTGCACATATGTGTAGATCACAGTTTGGGAATGCTGGGTCTGCTGAATGAACAGATGGAGCCATGGCCGGGGAAAATGGCCCACGATCAGAGGTGGTGTACTTTCTCGGGTCAGACTTCCTCAAGGAGAGGGTAGTTGAAGAGCCTCTCAGTATCTGAGCAAGGAGGCTTCTTGTTCCTCCAGCAAGGAAAGGAGAAGGAACCCACCACTCCAGCTCTGGCTATGCCCAGTCTGAGGAGGTGGATATTGGGGCTGGGGCCCCAGGGAGCTTCAGGGTCTACCTACAGGGTGCCTCCCTCCTGCTTCCTCTCTGCTGATATGACTCTTGTTTCCAGGGGCTGATGGTGGCCATCTTGTACTGCTTTGTCAACAATGAGGTAAGCCTGAGAAGGGACGTGGGGACACTTGTGGGCTGCTACTGTTGGCTGTTCTAGAGCTGTCAGTGGTGGCTCCCATCAATCTTTTCAGCGGAAACCCCCTATCCATCCCACTGGGCGCTAGAGCTGAGAAGGCATCTTGTCCATGTATTGTTTTCTATGCATGGATATCTTCTCTCTCTCTCTCTCTCTCTCTCACACACACACACACACGCACACACACACACGTGGGCAGGCATACCCTAATGGATGTGAACTTGGGGAAGACCCAGCCTTGTGTTAAGGGGGTCCTCAATGAACAGGTGATGGTGATTGTTACAAGTTGATTCAACAGCAGACATGCCCAAGTCACATCCTTGGGGCTTTAATACTCACTATCTTATTTAATCGTCACTGCTTCCTCCCTCCCCACCCCACCCCCAAGAAAAAAATCTCTGCTAATCCCTATGGTTTTAATATTCCCATTTTTCACAATGAGATCATTGAAGATCAGAGAGAGTAGGAAACATGCCCCAGGTTTGGCCTAGAAGTGGTGGCAGAGATGGGATTCAAATGCATCCTAACAGAAAGAGGAAAGCGCCCACCCTATGTGTGCAGGTGAGAGCCCCAGCCCGCCAATGGCCAAGGGGTGTGTTCTTCCTGTGGCTTTCAGGCTGTAGGGGTAGAAGAAGCGGGCTGTTGCTGAGTCCCACGTCCTCTCCTGCAGACCCTGCTGGACCATAGCCCTCCCCTGTCCGAGACAGTCAGCTCCTAGGCGGAGGGGGTGTCTGTGCCTGTGGTGCTGGGGAAGGCCCCTTCTGCTCAGGCACCCAGCTTTGTGCTGGAACAGAGTAGGAGCGATCCCCATCATCACTGGGTATCACAAATGCCACAGCACTGCACCCCATTCCTTCCAGAGGGGGAACAAATTATAGTACTGGACGTGGCACCATAGGGGAAGTATTCACAAGAAGATTAACCCCAGCAGGGAAGAGGGGGTAGGAAACCCCCCACCTCAGAGTCTGGGGGACAAACTGAGGGCTCTGTTGACTCCATTCAGGCCCAGGTGAGGGTTTCTATCAGTGAGCTTTGGGCTCAGATGACCCATGAACCCTGCTCCTCAAAGACCCTGGCTCTCCTTGTGTGGCTTCTGTCACAGAGTCTGGTGTCCCAGAGTTCAGAGGGCTTAAGAGTCTGCATTAATGCATTAATTTACTTGTGCTGTGAGTGTGGAGGGCACAGGGTGGCTGTGGAGGGGACCTTGGTATTTCAGGATGCTGTGAGATGACTCAAAGAGCAGGAAAGATGCGGGACATGGGCTTTGGAGTCAGGTCTCTGCTCCCATCCAGGCCCCATTGCTTAGTGAGCTGTGTGACTTTGGGCAAGTTTTGAAACCTGTTTCCTCTTCTGCGAAATGGCGGTCATGATGCTTAGAGCATGTGGTGCTCCAAAAGGGAGGGAAACACTTCCTGAATGTTTACTTTGTGTAAGGTGCCCACATGTTTTATTAAAGCCAGTCCTATGTAGCAGGTGTTATCCTCATTTTACAGATGAGAAAAATAAGACTTGGCAAAATGAAATGAATAGCCCAGTTCCACAGCTAGAAGATGGGAGAGCTGGGGGCTGGGAGAGGTCTCCACTAACGCAGGGACTGGGAAGGGGAGGTAGAGCCAGGCTCAGCGTGGCCCATTAATGCCTTCTGGCTGTTCCTCTGGGCCAGTCTCAGAGGGCTGGCTAGGCTCCCTGTGGGGTGGGTGGGCCACGGAAGGAGAGGAGGCCATTGTAGAGGACACTCATGGGGGCCTTTGTCCTACAGGCCCTTGATCCATGGTGGGGGAGGGGGTGGGGGACAGTAGGATGTTCCAGCCCTGGTTCTCCCCCGCATCTGAGCCCTCACAAAGAACTTCCTAAAAAACTGAAGAAAATGTTGAGATATGAGGAACACAGGTGGCATTTCCTTCAGGAATGGTTCTCAGCCAGAGGGGTGATGCACTCCCTGGGCCTATGTTCTGCTGCTTTATGTCCCAAGGACAGGGACAGGGTGGCAGGTGTCCCTATGCACACTGGAGAGAGTGAGGCTCTTCTCTGCCCCTTCTCATCTTCTCGGTCCCCCGAGGTTCCCATTTCCCACTTCTCCCTCCTCTTCCCCAAAGCCATGCTGGCAGCACATGCTTGCCCCCAACACACACACATGTGAGGCTTCCCCACCACTTCTATGGAGAGTCTCCCAGACCCTGGCCGAGTCTCCCCCTGACTCCATTCCTCAAAGCCTGTCACCCGTCACCTCCCCACTTTGTCTGCCCCCAGGTTATCCCAGGGGGAGTGCACACATCCCACTCAGCCCCTTGGCAACTAACAACCCCTGAATCACTACATCCCCAGCTGGCCTGTCCCCTCGGGCTCTCCCGGGCTTATGCTGTGGGATCTGGGACACCTGCTCGGACACTTGCCTTGTTTAAGGGCACTGCACAGTTCCTCAGAGACACCTCATGCCCTGGTTCCTCCAGGCACAAGAACAGACACATCACCATCACTGGGCCATAAAAACACCCCCCGGCTCCTGGGCTGAGACCTCTGTCCACAAAAGCTGTTCTCTAGACCCCGGGTCGCCATGGCAATGCCAGGTACTTGTGACCCAAAGAGAAAAGATGGCCTGGACATCAGTCCTCCATCAGCTTCCAGGAGAGTAGGCATAGGGGAGCGGAGGCCAAGGAGTGGTTTTGCCATGGTTTGTGTCCTCTCGCCATGGCTCTGACTCAGGAGCCGGAATACTGGCCCCAGAACTGCCACTACCCAGTTGTGTGACGCGGGGCAGTCACTTTACCTCTCCCCACCAGTGTAAACAGAAGTGAATGAGCTGAACCCATTCATCCCAGATTCCAGAACCTGGAGCCTGGCCAGAGAGGACCTCAGAGGCAGGGGTGAGGGTAAACTTCATGTGTGAGGAAGTGCACCGCACTCAGCACTGGGAGGGGTGTCTGGGATTCATGTCCTCGCCCCTAGTGTTTCACTGTAATACCTCGGTAGCCAAAGGAGCTCCATGTCAGATGCTCAGTTACTCACTCGCTCTTTCCTTCAGCACATTTACAAAGCATGCACGGAGGACCTGCTGTATGCTGGGCACTGTACTAGGGTCCAGAGAACCCAGGTGAGGAAGGGGTGGCCCTGGCCCTCACGGTGCTCCCAGCTGAGTTGGGGGAGGAGACACACCAGGGACCGGCACGACCTAAAGAGTCGTGGAAGCCAGGGGGCCAGTGCTTAGGAGACCAACCTGGAGGTCAGCCCAGACCTAGGTGTGGACCCTGGCTGAGACTGAGGGAAATACTTAAATGCTCTGCACCTCAGTTTCTTCACCTTGAAGCAGGCAATAATAATGGAAGCTACTTCACAGGGTGGCTGAGAAAGTTAACGAAAATAATCAGTGGAAAGTGCTGGGCATGTAGTAAGTGGCACTTCTTTTTTTTTTTTTTTTTAAGTTTATTTTGAGAGAGCGAGGGAGTGCAAGCAGGGAAGGGGCAGAGAGAGAGAGAGAGAGAGAGAGAATCCCAAGCAGGCTCCGTGTGGAGCCCCACCTGGGGCTCTTATTCACCAACCAAACTATGAGATCGTGACCTGAGCTGAAACCAAGAGTCGGATGCTTAACTGATTGAGCCACCCAGGCACCCCTAAATGGTGGCTTTTAATGACAGTTGTCATTATGGGGGCATAACAGAGGCTCAGGAAAAGTGCTGATGGAGGCAGAAAGGGCACCATGTGTCAGCACTTTTAGAAGCCCCAGTCCTGTCCCATTCCCTGCTGGTGTCCACGAAACTGCTTCGTTCCCTGAGGTGGCTTCCCACACATGCGCCTCGGTTCACCATCCCTCCCCCTCCCTCCCCAGTGAAGGACTGTGAGACAAGATTGCTTCACAAGCAGAGGCCGCATCAGCCTGGGGTGTCCCCATCCCACCTGTCAGCACACTCGCCATAACCGCTCAGCCAGGCAGCAAGCTGGCACACCGCAGGGTGGTCACAGGTCGTGTCTGCTCTGCCCCCTCCTGCACCCAAGTCTGGGCCCCGTGACGCTGCCCAGGAGACCAGGCGCATCCTGGCAGGCTGGCTCGGGCCGTCTCGGCTCCGCTGTGCGCTGAAGTCCGATTCTCCCCCTCCTCGTCTTCTCCTTCCCGTCTCCCGCATTTCTCTCGCTCTTGTTATCTTCCGCTGAATAAGACTGTGATGGATTGTGAAAGGTACTGAGCTGAGTCACAGAGTTTAGAGATGGAGGAGACCAATTAGATCATCAAGCTCATCTCTCTCCTGAGGAAAGGCGGAAAATAGGAGACAACAATAAACAATTTTATTGGGATATTAATTTAGGTGCCTGAAGGCCTTGACTTGTGTCTCTTAATATAATGCAGTGGATTTTTTTCCCTTCCCTGCTAATGTAATAATGGGGCCATTTTGTGGGCAGTTGGTTTGCATGATGGCTTTTGTTTCCCTCCTTTTCCCACGGAAGGTCCAGATGGAGTTTCGGAGGAGCTGGGAGCGCTGGCGGCTCAAGCACTTGCACATCCAGAGGGACAGCAGCATGAAGCCCCTCAAGTGTCCCACCAGTAGCCTGACCAGCGGGGGCACGGTGGGCAGCAGTGTGTATGCAGCCTCCTGCCAGGCCTCCTGCAGCTAAGCCCCCCAGCCCCTACCCTTCCTGTGGTCTCGCTGCTGGCTGGGTGGCCACCCCAGGTGGGAGAGACCCTGCCGGGGCTGGGGAAGGGAGGGACGCACGCACACACCCATTCCTGCTTTCCCTTCCCAAACCCATCAGGCAGGCAATGGGCAGTGCCTCCTGGGACTACATTTCCTCTGTGGAGAAACAGCCTACTAATTTGATCACTATGGCAGGAGAGAAAAAGTGTTGCTAAAATGAGGAGGATTTCTTCCCGTTAAGCCACTAGGTCCCTGGGGTTCCCCAAGACAGAGCAGCAAATCAGCCCCAGACTTGCACTCAAGGTCAGTGGCTTATTAGTGGGATTGTGCTTGCAAGAGGAGGTGGTTCTGAAAGAGGCTCACATAACCTCAGCCAAGCAGAGCTTAGGGAACGTGAGCCAAGTCTGCTGGCCTCCAGTTAGGTCACCAGTTCCACCCCCCACTGCCTCCTCATTAAGGGACACTGTTCACATTGCTTGTTCATCTCGCTCCCTCATCTCGCCACCTCGCCTTTGGGGGCCTTTGGTTGGGCCACCGGCAGCTGTTTCTAGAAGTGTTGACAATGAACACTGAGAAGGTGCCTGATGGTTTCCTTCGCTGGTGCCCACTTCCCCCGTGGGTGTTTGACCTGCTTTGGTGGCTGTTCCCACTATGTCCAGGGAACCGGGGCAAGTCCACTGCTGAGGAGCCCAGCTCTTGGCATGAACTCTGAATTCTATTCTAGAGTTGCTCCAGAATCCTCTAGGGCTCAACTAGGGAACTTTAGGAATATTTGCACTGGGGGCTACAGTGTACCTGCAACTGTCGGGAACCCAGAAGGCCGAGAGCTTTACTTCCACCTCTCCATGGAAATGCTTTTTATTTGTGACCAGACTATGGGAGTTTGGGGGTGCCCTCTAACTTTAAGAGATGTGACCAAAAAGAGACTTCTGGGGAAACTACCTGTCGCCACTGTTACCATGGAGGCAGTCTTCCCCTATCCTTGGTTTCTTCTCCTTGAAATTCTCCCACTTGGAAGCCTGTATAGATACTTAATGCATTTTTCTTTATTGCTGTGAATAGTCTGCATGTGCAAGTGTGCAATTCTGACTCCTCCCACCTGATGGAAAAAAGAACTAAATCATTGTGATTGTGATAATTTTTGGGGGGAGTGGGGTAGTTGATTTGACTCACCCACATTTTGAGGTAATCAATGTTTTCCCTGCCTCTAGTTTGATCCCATAAATAATGACCAGCAGACAGGCTAGAGAGGAGAAACCTATCAGTCCTGCCCCAGCCATGGTGAGAGGGCAGACCTGTAGCAGCACCACGGAGACCCAGACAAAAGGGAAACAGCCATCCAAGGGAGTTTGTGGATGCAAAGGAAGTTTCCAGAGCAGGAGAAAACTCTTAGGAGTCCCGACCTCCTGGGAAGGCAGAGAGAGAAGCTTCGGATGAATTCCTTTATGAGTCCATCTCTCCCTCCTTCCCCTTTTTAAGTGGTGGGGGACCCTCCCCAAAGCCTTGCACCAGACATATTTTCCTGTGCCTCTCAGAGAGCCATGTGATGTACGGGGAAAATAATAATGGGACATAAAACACATCAAGCAGAAAATTTCTTATACTTCAGCTTCAGTGAAGTGTTGTGTCTATGTTAATGGGGAAGTTGAACCTCAGGCTAAAGATGAATTGTGCAGACTGGCTCCTGGAGAAAATGTAGAGAAGTGGGGGACGGGAGCACCCCTGCTTCCCCAGAATAAGGGAAGATTTTCCAACAGGCACCACTCCTTGGCTTTGTTTTTGGAGTGGGTAGAGGGGAGATGAGCACTGGTGAATTGATGTGGGGTATGGCTCTGGCACAAGTGTTTCAGTTCTGGGTAAACTAGAAGATTTTGAGAATCATTAATACACTGCACAACAACAAAAAAAGAGCCAGATTGATAAAACCTGAGAGAAATAAATTGTTAAGGGGAGAAATTGTAGGGAGAAAGTATTTAGTTAGGCACCAGGGAAGCTCAGATAGTTTGGTTTAAACTGTAAATAGAGTTCTTTTCCCAACTGGTACTGGTGTTTCCTGATTTCAAAAGGCTCCTCAAACCCCATGCTCCAAGCCTTGTAACACTGAGGAACTGTTTCCTTTGTAGATACATATTAGATACTGAAGGAGTATCTTCTTTGCTCCAAGACCCACACTATTAATATTCATTTGATTGGCAGTGAACTCCCTCTAAACAATTTTTGAGCTCTCCTAAGCCAAATATATCTCTAATAGAGCTGGGAACTATCACATGCAGTGTACTCCCAAATTCCACCAGCTGTTTACATGCATGTTGCCATAAGTGTGGAGCTTTTGTTCTGCACACTCTTATCTGCCTCTGTCCTGGGGGTACTATAGCTGACTGGCGGGGGTTGGGGGGGGGGGGGTGATGTGTGTATCAGCTGTGCAGCCAGCAAGGTCTGAGGACTTTGGTAAATAGAGACTGGGTTCAGCACTCTGGTCAGCTCCACTTCTTAGTGGCTGACATCATGACAACTCCTCTTGACTACATCAACCTTTAGAACAGCTAAATCCAGAACTGAAACAAACTGCTGACATCGCAAAGTTGCCTTCAAGATGACTTTCCAGATTGCCCGTGTGATTTTCAATTGCCTCAATACAATTCCCGCTGAAGCCCACACCAGTGGAGCTCTTGAAGACTCAGAGCAGGGAAAGACCCTGGGCATCTCCCCTATCCTGACCTAGAGGAGGGAGGTTTGCAAACATGACTTGCTAGGCGGTCCTGGGCTGGGTCTCCGAGTGTAATGAGACCTCTGGGAGGGATAGGTAAGAAATACAAAAGAGCCATTCAAGATACTCTTAGTAAAAGCTGGCAATGTTTATCTGGAGTTTCTGTTAAAAAAGAAATACAACAGCAAAAGTAGACAAATCAGCCAGTGAAGATGCCGTCTCCTCAGTGACTTAGCCTGAGAGGAGCGGAAGGCTGTGCTTTACTATCTCTACTGTAGTACCTCACTCATCCTTGTCTTAAAATTAAGAAATTGAAATGCATCAGAGCACACATATACATAGAAACAGCAAGCGAGCCACTTTGAATAGCAAATCCAGTGCCCTTTTAATGGGTTGGCTTAATGGTTTCCTGATGCATCTGTGCTTATTTGACAAGTTGTTCTGTTGGCCGCACAGAGTTAACTAAAAGAAGTGGAAAAAGGTCCTAAGCCTCCCCCTTTGGCTCTCTCATCTCCCTGAAGTTGGAGAAGACTAGCAAACTGGGCAGCTTTAGCCTAGCAAAGATGGCACAGCCACCACCAAGGGCAAATAGAGTCAGTTCACATTTACCCCCGAAAGGCTCAATCTCATCAGTGTGGGCCATGTTTCAGCAGCTTCTGTCTCCATCCATAAGGAAAGAACACTGTGTGTGTGTGTGTGTGTGTGTGTGTGTGTATCCTGTGCATAGCAGCATAAAGTTAGGAGATGATGAATCCAGAATCGTCCCACCCACTGTGAAGGTCATGGGACCGCACAGCCCAGGGCGAAGATAGGCGGGGGCCTGAGCTGTAGATGCTTCCTCTCCATGCGCAGACAGGGTTCCCATTATTGCTAATGCCTGCGACGTGCTCAGGGAAGGTAAAATATATTCCAAAGGTTTATTTTCCCTTCACTGAATTGATTCTAATCTACAGTGCTGACCCTGCTTTTGGCTCCTATGAGGAGCCAAACTATGAAAACCCTCAAATGAAATATGCCTGCTTCCTCTGCTAAGACAGCTATGTGAATGACATACTAAGTACTCACCAGAAACCAAATGAATATCAACTCAAGCTTTTTTCCTTTTTGTTGCTGGAGTTTTGGGGGGGGGGGGGAGAAAATGTGGGAAACTTCCCCAGACAACATTGTCATGCCCCTACAGTGTTAGCTGCTGGCTCAAACCAGCTCTCTGGCCGCGCCTGGAGGGCCATATCAGGAAGTGTTGTTAAGCAGTGTAATTCAAACAATGCCACAGTGTGTCTGCAGTATCTATAATTACTTCTGCTCTGTCAATGGATACAGATTGGCAGGAAGCAGATAAGCATAACTGTTTTCCCATTAATGACCCAAATCTCTTGGACTTCACCTACATCTGAATCTATCAGAGGGGAGAGTTTTCTCTTCTCCCCTTTGGCCATTTTAAGCCAGTTTCTCAGGACCTTATCCAGTGGTGCATTTTTTTCTCTGATGCACCCAAGCTCCTCCCCATCTCCACACTACCTCCCCCACCCCTGCCACCCCACACTACCTCCTCCCCCACCCCTGCCACCCCACACTACCTCCTCCCCCACCCCTGCCAGCCCTATAATGAACTTCCCCACACTCCTCCCCCAACTAGCTATGCTAGGAATGCTGTTCTCTCAGCTGTGACCAATTTGGGGGTACAGCTGAGAGTGAGGCACTGCCAGGGCTGAAATGATGCACCACATTCCATACTCTGGCACAGCGAGGAGCATTGCAGCCAGGGGCTTCGATCCTAGCTTACACTGGGGCTCTGCAACCTTTCTGATGAGGCCTGTCAAAACTATCAGTAATTAGTCAACCCAGACAATCGAGCATGACTAATTGCCACTGTGTCAAAGCAATCCGGGAGAAGGAAAACATATATAAATGAGAATGTTTGAATGTGGTGAACAAAAACTCCCAGCAAAGTTTGGAACATATAATAAGTTAGGGTCTTGGCTTCCTTGCAAGGGAGCAAGATCCGCCCCAGACCCATAGGGCTGGACCTTGCCAAATGGTCCACACTTCACATCCAAATCTGCAATTTGAAGCTCCTCCCAGTAAAAGTGATCACATCCTCAAAGCAGATAAACTTCCACATCCCCTTGGTTTTGGAGGGGATTTGATGCAGAGCTTTAAATGCGAGAAGAGAGAGGGGAGTCAGGCTCTCAGGAGGGACAAAGCTGGGTTTCTGTCTTCAGTGCTCTTGGGGGATGTTTGCTCCTCATGAATGTTTAAACAAGATAATTTTCATGCAACTTCCTAATGTATAAATTCATATAAAATACACCCTGCATGTATAGGTAGCAAACGTGTATGGTGTTATAATTCCTTACACAGATGTGAAACGGATACAGGCTCTTCCCTAATTTGCCTTGTAAACGTCAAATAAAGGCCTGTCATTACTGTGTCTCTCTTGCTCTTCCTTCGGGAGAGGAGGTTTTCTGCAGCGTCCAGCCCAGGTGACTCATGGCGCAGTGGGAAAACACAAAAGATGCCGTTTCCAGCCCAAGAAAAAAACCCTTGCTTATTACTCATGTCGTGATTTTCATCTTCAAAGCACTTACCAAGCACTAATTTACCCATCGCAGCCCTTATACAGGGACTGCGCTGCCATTTAATTAGAGAAGTTGGGTGGTCGAGTGGCTTAAACAATGGCTGATGGCCAAATGGACGCGTATTCTAATTCCGCTCATTCATTTGATCTCCCCTGTCTAAATGAACTCAGTCCATTAAATCCATTTTTTTTAATGTCATAAAAGCACAAGCCTTGTTTGCAAAGTAGCCACAGAATTTGAATGGAGCTGCTGTTTAGAGATTCATCTTCAGAAAAATGAACTTCTCTCCAGTTTAAGTAATAGCTCCCTCTCCGAGCTTGCAGCCGACTCTTTTTAGAAGAGCAGAGGAATTGCAGATTCTCCCCAGTTCCGCCACCATTTCAGCTACCCATTTGAAGATCAATGTGCTCATCTGAAGGTTTCCTAAAACACACCTGTTTTTTAGACACGCTTTGGGGATTGTCTCTTTCAAACCTAATAATAATTCTTACTCTGAGCAAATGATATGTCGTTTCTCCTGGTATCTGCAGACAGAATATCTGCATTTTGGCTTGTCTGCATCAGTCTTGCTTTTGACTTCATTCACTCTCCTGTGATGTTCTCAGCGTTCTATGTCTTTACTCCACCACTCAGCAGCACAAGAAAGATGGATCTCAGAGCTTTCTCTCCCTTCCCCATCCCAACGAAGACACCTGCCCAAACCAATAATGACCACCACATCTGTAGGGAAGCCAGACAGATACAACCTCAGGAAAAGACGGTGCACTTGGGCCTAACAGGTCTTAACCTCAGCCTGAACAAGGGAAAAGGGCAGTTTCCTTGCTCTCCTGGAGGAAATAAATGAGAATTTTTGGACTTCAGACTCACTCGTGGTCACATGCAATATAGAGCCACATTCCAGGGACTGATGCCCCACAGATGGGGATAACTGAGTTCCAAATAGCATTTGTGAAGAATGTCACTCATATGCCTTGTATAGAAGCATTCCCAAGTGTTTGGCTCCCACCGCCAAGTCTCCTCTCACTATCCCCTCAAAAACATATGCCTTAGGCATGTGCAATGCAGTGTCTTTCAATCCCTCCCTCCTTTCTCTCCCTCCACCACCCTCTTTCTCACACACATGCATGTACACACACAATAAAGACAATACTGAAAACAGTGGGGTCTCCTCTACTGGAACTAGTGGGGAGAAAACCCCAGCAGTGCAACCTGGAACAGAAAACAATGTAGGCAAAATATTGAAGAGCATGGAAAAACAGAACCAATACTGGGACAAGGAAGAAGTAGATATTGAGTGTCCCCAAAGGTGGGAAGAGTAGGTGGGAAAGATGATGAGGCCCTAACATAAAAAAGTAAAGAAAGAAAAAAAAAACCAGACCGTTTAAATGTGGGAAAGAGCTGTAGTAAAAGACACAAGGAAATCGTGGAGGTGGAAAAAAGAATGGGAATTACCAGGGGTGCCTGGGTGGCTCAGTCGGTTAAGCATCTGACTCTTGATTTTGGCTCAGGTCATGATCTCATGGTTCATGAGGTCAAGCCCCATGTCAGACTCTGTGCTGACCGTGTGGAGCCTGCTTGGAATTCTCTCTCTCCATCTCTGCCCCTCTCCTGCTTGTGCTCTCTCCCTCTCTCTCAAAATAAATAAGTAAACAATAAAAAAAAAATAATGGGAATTACCAGTGGGAAGCTATAGGGAGCCAAGTTAGGAGCCCCATCTCCAGCCAGTATTTTTAACTCCTTCTTCCATAAATCTGAGCTCTTTCCCTGAAGAATTTTCTGATCTTAAACCTTGGTAGATTCTTTTCTTTGGTCCTAAGGCTCATTTTAACTAACATAATCATTTTAGAAAGAGAAAAAGATCACAGCCTAGAGTAAGTCCAACAGATTTTTTATTATTTCTCCCACTGATACAGGCACCAGTGGTAGAATGAATTACTGTGGCTCCTTCTCATGTAGGACCAACGGACCTCAGGGTTGATCTGTGTTGCAACCTCCATGAATAAAGTCAATAGCTGAGAATTACAAACCCTGAGCAGTCCCGTGCCAGGAGATGGACTGCTCTGGGGTGGAAGCAGGCAGGTAATACCAAGAGGATATTTGCAAGCAACTTTTTTTTTTTTTTTAACTTTCCATATCTCTACAGTGAAAGAGCGAGGACTTGAAATAATAAATACAGTTTATATAAGACTTTTCAGTTCCATATGACCTAAGGAATTATTCTAATTCTACTTCTAAGGAATTAGAAACACAGCTCAGGACTTGGGCACCTTAACTACACACAATTTAACAACCACAACAAAAAGGTCACAGTTACTTTACCTTTTAGGTCCTATCTTCAACAATCTAGAACCATTTACGTACATTTCTGGCTTATAGAGACAGGTATTTTACGACCAAATATTGTCGAAAGCTTCATAACTCTCGAAAGCTTCATAACTTTAAAAATGCTTAGGAAATCAGGGCTCCTGGGCAGCTCAGTTGGTTTGGCGTCCAACTTAAGCTCAGGTCACAATCTCACAGTTTGTGAGTTTGAGCCCGGCATCGGGCTCTGTGCTGACAGCTCAGAGCCTGGAGCCTGCTTCAGATTCTGCGTCTCCCTCTCTCTCTGCCCCTCCCCTGCTTGCACTCTGTCTCTGTCTCTCTCTCATAAATAAATAGATAGATACATAAATTTAAAAAAATGCTTAGGAAATTAAATTTATGGTTTTACTGAACCCACTGATATCTACCGATTAGATGTCACTATACAATGAAACCGCCCTCAAGCTCTTCCATCTTTCAAGTTCTGGTGTGGGAAATGGAGATCGGGAGAACCAAGATGTGGGAGATACACACAAAAGTAAAGACATCTCAACTCTGATTAAGCTTAGCCAATGTCCTTCCGACAGCATCCTTTAGAAAGGTACAGTAAAAAAAATCAGATGAAAAGATATCTCATATAAAAGAATCAGGTTACATTACAAATTATACTGTGTTGGACTATTCTTAGCCATCAGGAAAAACATCCATAACACCATACTTTACATAAGGTATTTACAAAAGCACCTTCTTTCAGGAAGTGGTGAAGTTCATGAAGCCTGCCAACCAAAGCATGATGAGGCCACAAGTCCAGAAAAGATGCCACCTTCATGCAGTCTTTGCGTCAGCTGCAACCACGTTTTCTCATGTTCTCCTGGCCCTGAACTCTGCCTGCTTCTCAGATACAGCCCTTCTTCTAGCAGGAGGCGACCTCTGCTTCTTGTTTCCCTCACTGGGTTAAGTCTTGGTGTCACTCCTCACATAAGAAATGCCAACCGCTCTTGAGACATTCTGCATCTGTGGTGCACAGCCCCTGAGGGTATGGCGTCACCTGAAACCCAGCAATGCCCCCAAATGTGCACAGCAGCCCACATGAAGAGACTTTCTTCAGCTGTACTCAAAATGGTGCACTGATACAGATTTCCAAAGGCTGCAGCAAGATCACGGACACCCTGTGTAGACTTTTTGGAATCCAACCCCTCTCTCCTCTCTGGGGCTGGATCCTCCAAAGCTATCAAGTCCTAAAGTGACTTTCCCATTTGATCATCTCTCCTTAGTAAATGTCCTCCTGATTCCCTTACTCACCCTGCATTTACCAGCCTTTCATCAGGCATGAGGCTTCCTCTGCTTCTGGGAAACGTATGAATGTGTAGGAAATTCTCCTCTTTCCATAAATAGTTTGAAAATCACATATAGGTGCAGAACCTGGTATAACCCATTAGAAGAGCCAGAATAGCCAAAGACATTTTTTCACTGATGAGACTTTAGAACAAAGCAATGTTTTCATATCATCCTGTGCCATTTCGCCATATGGTATGTTTAGCACTGCTGAAGTCAGTCTAAGTCTCAGGGGGCAAATCATTAGAAGGAATATGATTAAAACAAACTCTGCATAACAAATCTATTTTGGTTCACTGCAAAGGAACTGCTAAATGTATAAAAATACTCTGCCTATAAATGCGTATGCTTTTCTCTAGAAATTATCCAAATATGATCGATATTATTAGTAAAGCAACGAAATATAGTATTTCCCATAGGAGAGAGGTAAAAAAAAAAAAGGACATGGAGATATGGAGGAGTGGTGCTATCTTGTACTTGGGGGTTGGGGAGGGGGTGGGAGAGGGACAGGGAAGGTCTTTCGGATGATGTGACAGCAGAAAGATCTGACCGGAGCAAGGGAAAAAAGTCCCAGGATCATCTAGGGGAAGTGAATTCTAAGCAAAGGAACAGCTAGTTGCAAAGACCCTGAAGCAGAAGCTTATTGTGTGTGTTCGAGGAGGGGTCAGCAAACTACGGCTCACTGCCTGGTTTTATAAACAAAGTTTTATTGGCATTCTCATCTGTTCACATATTGTCACATATGGCTGCTTTGGCTCTATAATAGCCAAGCTGAGTCGTTGTGGCAGAGACAGTATGATCAACAAAAGTTTTTCTGTCTGGCCCCGTACAGAGAAAGGCCAAACCATTTTTGCTAAACCCTTGTGTATGATGAACATGAAGGAAGTGAATATAACTGGGAAAGGCAAGAAGGAGCCAGATCACTTAGGGCCTTTTAGGATAAAACCAATAAATAGCCAACCAATCACCAAATGAAAGACACGTGCCAAAGGGTTAGGAGTGCAGACATCATTTATAAGACTTCTTTCTCACCAGTTCACTCCAGTGTGCCTGCCTGAACTCTGCTTTGTTGCTGGTCCTCAGGTTCTCAGCCTTTTTTCCCACGTGACAGTGATGTGCACATCTGATAGGCTGCCATGAACACAGCCCTGATAGGCCCAGGCAAGTGAGCAGATGTATAACCTAAGGTAACCTTGCAGGTGCATTAAAAAAATTGCAAAATGAACATTCACAAATAATAATATGCTATAAATTGAGACATGTCATAAGACCCAAGAAGCAATGCTACAGACTGTTTTCGAGCATTTTTTTTTCATTCAAGCAAAATTCCAGACATAAAATGTATTCAAAGATCTTGCTACACAAAGTATGGTCTGAACACCTGTAGCATCAGCACCACCTTGGAGCTTACTTGAAATGCAGAATCCTAGGCCCTGGACCAGACCTACAGAACCAGAATCCTCATTTTAAAAAGATCCCCAGGAGATGTGAACGGTCACTGTAGTTTGAGACCACTATCTTGACTGGTCTCTAATTACTCTTTTCTAAGAGTTTGAAATACAGTTTTCAATTTCAAAGAGGTTAGCCTATTTATACTATTCCTACTAGTGAACACTGGCTACAACTTAATGTTTAGTAATAGGGGATAGGCTAAATAAAGGATACATTTATCTATGCAGTGATATTAGCAGCTGTCAAAATCAATATTGTAGAAGAAAGACATGAGAATTTATTCATAGCTTATCATTAAGTGAAAAAAATCAACTATAGGTAGGACTAAGACAAAAACAAATGTATAAATTATGATTAGAGAATGGAATGTAGCTCTTGTTAATTTAAACAATATAGTAATGGTATAATTAATAAAATGAGGAAAGGAAAATGGATAGGAGGTATAAAGCAGCATAGGTATGTTGAGTTCCTCATCCTTCATAGTCACAGGTGACTGTAATTTAAAGCTAATAAATCAAGTAACAGTTTACAATTATATTTAAAAATGTAAAGTCAATTAACCAGTCAGTAGAATTGACAACTGATGAGTGGAGAGAAGTAGGGAAAAGGGGGAAATACTAACTTCTTATATTTATTTTTCATATGGTATATTAATAAATACTGCCTAAAATGCGAAAGGATTAAGCCACTAAAGTAAAAAAAAAAAACAACAACTTTGGAACAGAAATATAAGTTTTCCAAATTATCGAAAGAAACACACACACACAAAGGGAAAAAAATTAAAACAAAACCAGAGACCGTGTGGTAAAATTACCACTATAAACACAAAGCATAACATAAAATGTGATGAGATAGATAAGGTTTCAATAAATATTAAGTGGGTGAAACTCACCTATTAAAAGAAAAACATTCTCACAATGTATTATAGAGTAAAATCCAACTACTGTCTATATACAAGCAACACACCTGATAAAAATGACTCGGGCTGAAAACCACAGTATGGACAGAGGCAGACTTGGTAAATTCAAACAAAAAGAAAGCAGGGCACTTGGGATGAGCACTGGCTGTTGCATGGAAGCGATGAACCACGGGAATCTAGCCCCAGATTAAGAGCACACCGTACACACTGTATGATAGCCAATTTGACAATAAATTTTATTTTAAAAATAAACAAATAAAAGACTACCATGGGGGGGGAAAAAAAAAAAGCAAGCAGGGGTCCCAATCTTACTATCAGATAAGGATGAATTCAGGGCAAAAGTAATAAAGAAAGCAGAGATGGTTTTTTATAATGATAAAAGGGAATAATTTTTAATGAAGACCTAAAAATTATGCTTTTATATATTCCAAAACCTGAAAATACTTAAAAAATACTATAATCTCATGAAAATTATGGATTAAAAGTATTAACAGAGATATTTAAAAAAGTTCATTTTAACTATTAATATTTTAACTAAATATTAAAAGAACAGTTCAGGGGCACCTGGGTGGCTTGGTCGGTTAAGCATCTGACTCTTGATTTTGGCTCAGGTCATGATCTTGTGGTTTGTGGGTTCGAGGCCTGTGTCTGGCGCAGCCCTGACAGTGAGGAACCTATTTGGGATTCTCTCTCTCTCTCCCCCTCCCTCTGCCCCTCCCCTGCTTGCTCTCTCTCTCAAAAATAAATAAACACTTAAAAAATTTAAAAAAATAAAAGAACAGTACATTAAAATCAAGGGTCACTCATTCCAGGAATAAAAGGATGGTTTAATATGTGTAAATATATAACTGATTACATTAATTGGTCAAAGAGAAAAGTCATATAATCTCCACTACACTGAAAGAGATTTTGTGAAATGTGAAATCCATTCTTAATTAAGAAGGAAAAAAAAAACTTTTAATAACATAAATACAGATGAATAATTATCTCTCCATTTATCCCAGAGACAGCATCATGCTTAATGGGAAAATACTAAAGCATGCTCATTAAGGTCAAGAACAAGACAAAGACATCACTGACTATCATTCTGATTTAACATTTTTCTGGATGTTCTAGCCAATGTTATTAGAGAAAGAGGAAAAAACAAGAGGTAAAAAAACTGGAAAAAGAGGAGTTAAATTTTATATTACTGGAAAAGAAAATAATTATCTACATGGAAAATCCAGGAAAACGAGTAAAACACCATTATAATTAGTAAGAAAACTCAATAAAGGACAAGAGCTATAACAAAATTAATACACCAAAATCAATAACAACCAGTTGGAAAAAATAATATACGTTCTCAGAATGCATCACTTTTTCCCAAGCAAGCAATTCTCCCTCCAGATTATCACCTTTTTGCCAGGTGGTTTCCTGTGACTAAAAAGCCCTTTTGCCCCTGTTTTTTTGGGGAGTACCGGATGCTCTTTCAAACTCAATACAATATCACCTTCAGGAGGCCCTTCTTGACCCTAGGGTTCTGAAACCTCCTTTTCTCTGCTCTGGCCCTCATTTAGACTGCACACTCTCATAGCACTTACCACACTATCCTGTGGTAACTGTCTGATTATTGGCTGCCCCTTCCATTTGATTGTGAGCTCCTTAAGAAAAGGGACCTTGCCTTCATTATCAATGTGATAACTGATCATCAGAGCCGGACACCTGGCCTAGAAAAGATTAGTTGCTCCACCAACATCCACAGTTGATACTATGTTAGGCTTTTGATTCTCTTCATAAGAAATGACCCAAACCTGAAGACAGACTGATGGATAAATGGATAAAGATGGGCAGATGGGCAATACTGCCTGCTAAGTCTAGAGGGGGAGGTGTTATTTTATTTTAAAATATCGGTATAAATCACTTCTGGTAGCTTTCCATGCCTTTTCCAGGACCTTTGATGAGCCCTTTCCTTTGCGAATCTTGAAGTGAAAAGAACATCCGAAAAAGCAGCACAAATGGTTCAGATAAACATCCCGGTGGGTTTTCCACATTACATAAGTTCCCAAGTGTGGGGAGAAGGGACCAGGATGTATAGCAGCAGCTCTATGCTACCCCCTGGTGGCAAGATGCTCATTGGCATCCCAGCCCCACCAGGTATCCTGGCTCTTACGGTGGATGGACTGTCTGCCCAAGCTCACTTACGGGTTCCCCAGCAGCGCCAAGCCTAAATACAAATATTGGTTAACAGTGTGAGTGGCAGGAAACAAAACACAAAATTTCACTTTCTTCTGCCCAGATGACGATCATTGGTTTTGTCAATTGTGTAACTTCCTTTATTTTTTATTCTTTTGATTTTAGCACAGAGCTTATGAGCAGAGATCGGTCAAAAGGCAAATGTCAAAGACCTCCTAGACTCAAAGTACAATCCTAATAGCACAAAATACATATGCCCAGATCATCACTGTTACAACTCTAGAGCTTTTGAGAAAAGTCATTGTACCCACCAACTGTGACATTCACCTCTGCCCTGAACTGGAACCCTCAGAATGTGTCAGGGTTAGCTTGAAAGTGATTGTCCCAGAGGTACAATGTGGACGATTTAGTCTGGAGAACAGAGAAAACTGAGCGAGAACAGAGTAACAGTTCACCAGTCTGGAGGATGTTCCATGTCCCCTGAGATTAGATAAGTAATAACTTGCGGTGGCATTGGGGGTCAAGTCTTTCGGTTAAGAATTTCCCAGGAAGTGCCTAAATCTTGTACCCGGATTCTTCTTCTTTAGGGGTCACCAGGAAAAAAAAATATTTGGTCAGGAATAAATGCGGTCCTTGCCCAAGGCAAGGGGGATGCATTTGATAGCATTTTGGGGTCCATTCCAGCCCTACAAGTAGAGGTTCATTTAACAGTCTCTGTGAGTAGACAAGACGGGACAATGTGAATAGAAGCAAAAGCCAATTTACTTGTAAGATTTGGACAGAAATGACCTCACCTATGCACAGTGCACACAGCAATCATAGGGACTGAATGCATCTCTGGGATTTCAAGTTCCCTGGTGACAGAAGCAGCCTTTAATGGAAGCTGCTTGCTGAGCTAATGGTCGGGCCCTGAGTGGAAATTCTGAGATCAATAGGCCTTTCTAAATTCAGGAAATCAAGACTGCACCTAAAGCTTAATGGTCTGATAAGAACAGCAAATACATACTGTCCTTTCCTCTCTCCCCTGCCACGCATTTAATTGGTTCACACCCCACTTTTCCTAGAAGTTAATGCTGTCATTACATGCAACCTTTGGCGAGAGGTGAGCAAGGAGAGGTGACAGATTGTGCACAGAAAATCCCATGAAAGATGGGCTTAAGGCAATCAAGCTCCACCTCATTATAAACAGCTACATTTTTAAAGAATGCTAGTGGGATCCACTCCTAAACTGAGTCTCTTTTATGCCAAGTGGAGTCTCCACTTTGCTGAGATTGCTAATTGGATCATGTGTTCCCAATTTGGAGTTACAGGTGCTTTGTTTTAAGTAAAAGTTTGAATTACACATTTTTAAAACAAATTTTTTAATCTTTATTTTTGAGAGAGAGAGAGAGAGAGAGAGAGCAAGTGGGGGAGCAACAGAGAGAGAGAGAGAGAGAGAGAGAGAGAGAGAATCCAAAGCAGGCTGGCTCCAGGCTCTGAGCTGTTAGCACAGAGCCCAATGCAGGGTTCGAACTCATGATCCTCGAGTTCATGACCTGAGCCGAAGTTGGACACTCAGCCTACTGAGCCACCCAGGAGCCCCTGAATTACACATTTTAAAAATGAGAATTCTTTCCTAGAACAATGCTTATTGAGAAGGGCATTGTAGTGAGTCTCTGAATAGGGATATTCCTTGTATTTGGCTTTTATGAAATGTCAAAGCCCAAGTAAAATATCCAGGGAAATGAAGAAAGCCTGAAGAAAATAAATCTGGAAACAAAATCATGTATCTGAAATATGATCAAACCTTGCCTGTTTAATAGGGGTTCACCTGTTTCCCATACTTTCTGGAGGCCCAGCTGAGACAGAAGTCACGGAAGAAAATACTTCTTTGTGGGGCACCTGGGTGGCTCAGTGTGTCTGACTTCCGCTCAGGTCATGACCTTATGGTTCGGTTTGTGAGTTCGAGCCCTGTGTTGGGCTCTGCACTGACAGCTCAGAGCCTGGAACCTGCTTTGGATTCTGTGTCTCCCTATCTGCCCCTCCCCCATTCATGCTCTGTCTCTCTCTCAAAAAAAATAAAAATAAATTTTTTTTAAATAAAAAAGAAAGAAAGAAAGAAAGTACTTCTTCGTGAGCTATAGAGAACTTCTGGTCAAGTGAGGGTTTTGAGGGACAGCCAAAGTGCCAGTCAGCAAAGGGCTAGAGAAAGCTGCTCCTCAGATCAGAAGAATTTTCAGCAAGGGCTGGAACACACGTGGTTGGCTACAAAGTGTGTTTCATGAGAACATCCCCTCTGTACGCTCCTAAAACTGAAACTTACCTCATTCTATTATTTTTTAAAATTATTTATTTAAAGTAATCTCTATACCCAACGTGGGGCTTGAACTCATAACCCTGAGGTCAAGAGTTGCATGCTCTTCCAACTGAGCCAGCTAGGCACCCCATCTCACTCTATTATTGCTATTGCTTGTTTTATTTTGTCCACCAATCCCCCTCCCAGCTAGACTGTATGCTCAGCGCAATGGGAATATGTCTGCTTTTTCCCTCAAGTGCCTACCAGGGAGCTGGCATTCAATGAGTAAAAGTTACATTTAAATGGAGCTAAGGTTTGGCTATAGTAAGCAAATCAGGCAAGAAAGAAAAAAAAATTCAGCAATAAGCATCCATTATTTAAGAATATCTCATAAATATTAAAGTTACTGTCAGAATGAGTGAATAACTGAATTCTGAAGTTGAAATCCTACTGAGGAATCACTAATTTCTTAAAATTTTAAAAGTTTCAGAAAAAAAGTATTGGTTTAAAACTAGACTCCTCTTACTCATCAGTATGATCCATAAAAAAAAAAAAAAAGTATTTAATGGTTTGCTTTGGTCCAATTTTAATGAACCCAAACACTAACTTTGTACTGGAAGAGGAAGAATGACTGAAATCATGTCTGGTTACCCCTATTTACATAATTTCTCAACCAGAGGCCCACAGGCAAAGAAAGGGACTGCTTACTCCAGAGCCCTCAGAATATAAGAAACAACCCACGCAGCCAATAAGTCTAGAATTCCACTTCCACAGCTCTCATCTGAACACACTCAGGAATTTTTTTCTTGCTGAATTCATCATAAATAACCACTTACCAAATCTACCAATCTACCTCCCCTCGCCTGTCACTTAGGACTCTGTCTTCTCTTAATCTTCCTTCATTAAGTGGGAGCAGAATAACTGAGGAGAATGGAAGATGGTGATGGGCAATGGGGATCTGTTTCTGAAAAGCAGGTATTTTTGAAGCTATTTTATTTTTCATTACCATTAATGACTGAAAAAAAAAAAAAGCAAGATTTAAAGCAGAAAACACAAAACAAAAACCAAAAAACAATGAAAAAACAAACATCATCAACAGCAACAAAAAAAACCAAAACACAAAAACTTGCAACTTAAATTTTTCAGGGGGAAAAAAAATGCTTTATAGCATATACGAAAAGACTTAAAGAGAACACTTATTTTAACACACCATCCCTTCAAACAGCTGGGTGTTTTAAAGTTATCTCCCCAATCCCTTTCTACTGTTTTACAAGTGCCTCTCTCAAATAATGAGACAAACAGCTCTCTTTTTTGAGTATGTACTTTTTATAAAGGGCATCATATCCACACTGAGTGTCATTCAAGGGGTTTCACCAAAACCAAAGAGAAGTTCAATGATAAAACCGCAGCAGAAGATTGGGGAAAGAATGCAGAAGTTCACAGCCACAGAACTAACCTGCAAGCTGTTCTTATAAGGTCTTGGGCACTTGAAATCAAACCCATGAGCCCATGTCCAGAGGCTATGAGGGAGCCATGTGGGAGGCTAGCTGCACGAGAGCAGGGCCTATCTCCCCTCGAGGGGTCTAAACTGTAACTCGCGTTCCAACTGCTCTGCTGTCAGGGTGCCCTGGATGGCTTCGCAGCCTGGGTTGAATACTGAGTAGGCGCTCTTCTCTCCCTCTTTCCTCTCTTCGGGGCCTCGTGTCCCGACATACATCCAGTAGAACAAGGAGAGGACAAAATAGGCCAGGCCAAATTCCAGTTCCACAAACAATCCCAGCAAGACCAACCAGAGAAGAACCTTTAAGAAGGTTATGTTGATCAGGAAAGACTGGTCCTGTGGTGAAGGCAGAGGAATGGCTGTGTTCCGTGGTGGCTGTGACGTGCTGCTCCCCGGCTGAGCCACTTCCTAGGTCACACAAACAAACAGAAGTAAGAATAAAGGGTAATGGGGCTCAAAGGATAAAAACCAATCTGGAAAGACAGCTCTCATTGCTCTGGGAAGGCCTCCGGCTCATTGATTTCTATTTTCTTGCTCTGCTCCCTAAAACAATCATCTCCAAAGAGCTCATGTGCCCTGTTCCAACTGAATCAAAACTGATCTGCACTTAGTGAGCTGTGACCTGATAAAATCCTTACAGCATTCAGGTGGATTCCCATTCATGGGAGTCATTTCCTCAGATCAGTCTGCTGCTAACAAGAGCTAATTTGTGCCCCATAGAGAAACTCCCCAGTAAGTGATAATGCAGCAGCCACACCTAGTGCTTCACACACAGAGTCAATGCTTATTGACTGGATTAGATGAGCTACAGTTTTGTGAGTGGCATGAGTCTAAAATGAGGACTACATGAAACCAGAAACAAAAATCCCTTTCACTTCTTAAAAACAAATCACCATTATAGCCACAACCTTTCCATCCCAGGACTGTCCTACACACCACCAAGCCCAGGCAGTGTCTCCTAACTGGACTCCTTACCTCCTCCCTGCCTGGACTCTCCAAAACATCCTATGTATAGCTGCTAAATGAACTTCCTAAAACACCCCGCCCCCCAACCTTCTGTTCACAAACCTTCAACAAATTTTACTGCCTACAGGTTAAAATGTAAACTTCTTGGGCTGGAATCCATGCAAGGCCTTCCATTTATTCAACAGATAGAAATGCCAGTACACAGGCCCCTGGGTTGGGTGCGAATGGGAGATACAGATATTCAGATAGCTTTAGGGAGGCTTGATCTCTAGTCCAGTATTTTCCAAAATTTTTTGGGTATGATCCATAATAAGAAATACATTTTTTACTGTGACCCCACATATATATATGTGTGTGTGTGTGTGTGTGTGTGTGTGTGTGTATGTATATATGTATGTATGTATGTATGTATGTATGTATGAATATATGAAAAAGTTTCACAAATCAACAAATATCTTCACCACACATGAAATTCTCATCTTCCATTCCACTTTTTTAAAATTTGTTTTTAACAGAGGACTAGATCCTCTAAATTGATTTCACCACCCACTAACGGGTCACGACGTACAGTCTGTAAAACAATGATCTAAAAAATTAACTGTACGATACAATCCACAATCCACTGCTCTACTCCAGTTCAACAGGGCTTACTACCCAAAGACACTCCCCCCCTCCTTGTATCCTGCTCTGCTTCTTCTCCATTCTCAGCTCTGTGCCTTCCTTCCAGGCCAGCATGACTGGTGAACTGTGTATGCTTGACCTCTGCAGCTATCAAGGAGGGATTCCCCCTCTGCCTCCCAGAGCACTTACTGCCTCTTTGTCTCATTGAGCACCAAACTATATGCTCATTAAGTGTTGTGTTTTTAAGCTTATGTATTTATTTTGAGAGAGTGCAAGTGGGGGAGTGGCAGAGAGAGAGAGAAAGGGAGAGAGAGGGGGAGAGAGAGAGAGAGAATGAATCCCAAGCAGGCCCCACACTGCCAGCGGAGCCCAATGCAGGGCTCGAATTCATGAACCGTGAGCTCGTGACCTAAGCCGAAGTCAGACACTTAACCGACTGAGCCACCCAGCCACCCCAAGTGTTTTTCTTTTAATACAGTTCACATGTGTCCTTAGATTGCTACCAGGAGGCCAATGGACTACCATTTTAGTGTCTCCAGAGCCAAACAGAGCACCCCACATGTAGGTTCTCAATACAAAGCATAACTTTTAGTTCATTTCTTCAATTATATCCCCATTCCTCCCATGATAATTTAAAACGGGACCACAAATATTATCTGGTCTTGATAAAAAATATAGGTCATCTGATTTACATTGCTTCAGAAATTCTATTTTGTTGCAACCTTCTTTTCTAGTGTTAAGGTTGTAATTATTACCTTTTCTGTTAGACTGGAAAAGTCCTTAACATGCCATCAGCAACACACCTTCTCCTGACACACACACGTTTGTTAAGTAAATAAATGTCCCTTTCAGATTTGACCAGTGTGCACAATAGAGAAATCACTGAAAGTCTCAGCAGGGAACTAATATAATCTGATTTATATTTAAGACTACTCTGGCTGACAGGTAGAGAATGGGCTACAAGGCTAGAAGCAGGGAAATTGTGAGTAGCTCACGCAGGAGGCCCAGTGAGAGAGAAGGGCCAGGCATAACTAGGGTGGTGACACAGAAGTCAGAGAGAAATGACTGACTGAAGGACGCAGAATACATTTTGAATGTGTACAACTTGAAATTTACTGTAAACTGAATTTATCATTGAAGGAGTATAAAAAGAATAATGCTTATGGCCATGATTTATAGCACACCTTTGAGACGCCCCATCTCCCATAATCAGAAGATAAGCACTGTTAATACCAATTTACTGATAGGGAAACACTCAGATGTTAAGTAACTCCCCTAGAGTCACACAGCTAGTGATAGAGAGGAGACTGGTGTAGGATCCCAGCACAGCCTCCCTCCAAAGCTCTTTGTACTTAATTAGGGGCCTTTATGAGGAATGGTAAAGGGAAGGGTTAGAGAGCTAGGAGATGGGGGAATGGGTCAAACCAACTGGCAAGGGGAACAAACAAGAGGAGAGATATAGAAATTCCTCTACCTCCTTTGGCATTTGCTTTAGGACCAGTGTGGCTTCTGCTATAAAAGCTGTGTATGGAAGCGTTTGTGGTCGTCATAGCACATAGAGGCATAGTTTAGGGCAAATACTTCCATTTCTCAAATACCAAGCTGCTTACCACCTCAGGGCCTTTGCACCTATGGTTCCTTTTGAGAGGAATGCCCCCTTCCCCTCACATCACCTGGATGGTTCCCTCCTCTCCTACAAATCTCAGCAAAAATGTGACCACATGTGCCCTTGTCCTTGTCCTGGGTTTCTCGAAGAGTGGCTTCTTCTTACGAAACGCCATTTCCTCAGGGAGGTCCTCCCTGCCCACCCAATTTAAAGTAGCACTCTGCACCTCTCACCCCCAGTTCACTATCATAGCATCCTGTTCTTCCCCCCTTTCATAGCATTCATCATTCAGTTCTTTTGTTTATCATCTGCTGCCCCAAATGCAAGTTCTGTGAGAACAGGGCTTCATCTGCCTTTATCCCACTGTTTCCCAGATTCGGGACAGTAGCTGGAACAGACTGGGCACAGGATATAATTTTGCTGAATAAATGAATGAATGATGGCAAGGAAAGGGAAGAAATTAAAAGGTGATTCCTGGGTTTGAGGGAGTGATGCAAAGGCTGTGTTTAGCCAGGTGACTCCAAAGGAGAGCATTTGAGCAGTGGGTCAGCCTGAGCCAAGGCTGGAGGAGCAGAGTCACAGGATGAGAGAGGATACCTTGGGGCTATTAGGTGCTGGGGACTGCTGCAGGGTATGCCTAGGCAGGGAGACAGGGGGCTTCTGTGGGGTTGAAAAAAGTCACAAGCATTTTGGCCCCAATGTGGAACAAGCTTGTCACAGAAAGAAATGTTTGATCTTGGGGACTGCTTTCTTCAAGCTAAATTCGAGAGTGGAGGAAGGAGGATATGGATGCTTCCTTATCAATGACAACCAAGAAGCAATTACAAATAGAAGGCTAGAGAAATTTCTGACAAGCCACTGTGTGTCTCCAAAATGATTAAGAGAGATGGATTGTAAATTGGGAGAAAGAAAAAAACAATTTAATGAGAATTTTCACACCAGAGCAAACCCACGAATGATAACTGAGCCAATGAAAATGAGCTTAAGACAGAGTCCCTTATGAAAAACAGAGTAATTAATAAGAACAACTGGAGATCCAGCATTTCCTGTCATCCTTTTGTCGGGACATCAGCTTTTAGGTTTTTAATAATGGAAACTTTCTCCAAGTTCAGCTTCTCTGGGTCCAATTCAATGATCTCATACTCCTTTGGAAATGAGACACACAGGCAAAAACTCATTGTGTGGGCTAGACATTGTTTTTTAACTGTGGAGAGGAAAAAGGGTAAGGGAAGTAGATTCTAAAATCTTAACCAATTGTGCTCAGTGAGTTCTAATCAACAATGAAGTTATCCTGAGATAAACCTCATGCAAGGAAATAGATTGTCTGAACCCTGCTGCACTCTCTTTCTGCAAGTCTGATGGAACCCTGCGTGTTATGGAGAATAGTATCTAATCAACTGAGTAACCATAAGTTCTCCTTGGTTTAAAAAAATTGCCTAAAACCAGATGTTGTGCAATAATAAATGAACTAAGAGAAATAATTTTAAGAGGAGTAAGGTACATTTCTACTCCAATACATTTTCATTTTCAAAAGGAATTTTTTGGCTCCTATTACACTTTTGAGATAGGAAGGCTTTGTCACAGATTGTCTCAAGGCACCTATTTTCCCTCCATGTTGTGTCCTGTATTCCAACATAGATAATCTAATCTCACACACAGGGCACCTTGCCACTCTACTCCTGAGTGAAAACGAAGTGAAAATACAAGATGTGAAATGAAAATACCAAGTTCATCTGAACATTAAGAGAATACTAAAGAATCAAAGGGTGGAAAGGCTATCATACTAATCTAAATAATGCTTTCACCTGAACATTCACCAGAGAACTTGAGTAAGTTTCCCTAGTTAATAGAGGTGCACAAGCATCTGCGGCCTCTGGCAGTTACACAAACCACACTTTTGCACGTTTGTATTCAGATGCTATTTCTAAAGCACAGGCTTTCTGGGCTACCGGCTGCATGTGTCCCAGGTGCTAAATGAAAGGAAGCCTTGTTACTGCCACTTTTTAGCAGTATCCAATTAGACCTTTACCCTCCATTAGCAGAGGGCTGCAACTGAAAGCGGTGGTGGAGAAGTTCCCGGAGGCTACAGGGCATCACAATAACTCAACTCGCTGTGAGTAACTCAAGGGCAGAGGTGTTTTCTTCCAGGACCCTAGACCATCGCTTCCCGACCGGAATCAGGATCTGCGTGGGTCGCGGGCTGGAAAGAAAATGTCAAAGCGAAGGATCAGTGCAGACACGTGTGGCCCGAGATGCCAGGCTCTGGCCCTCAACAGTCGGGAGGCGCCGGCAGCCCCGCCCCGCCAGCGAAGGTGGGAACCAGAGGAGGGGACTGGACTCCCGCTCCTTCGCGTGGTGGGCGGGGACGGCTCCTCGGTGGGGGCGTGGCCTGAAGGCCGCCACGCGATGGGCGGGCAGTGGGTGTGGCCTCAGCCGGATTTTACTGGGTGGGGGTGGACACGACAGCGTCCCTGAAGCTAGGTCCCGGGGGGCGAGGCCTTCCTCTCACCTGAGCGAGGCTGGACTGGGCCCGGATATTCGCGGGCCTCGGTTTCCACACCAGGAACCGTTTTAGCCAGCCTGGAGCTGCCTTTGGAGTCGCAGCTGCTTCCGCCTTCTTCCCTGAGGTTTGTGCACTCCGGCTCGAAGTGTTGGGTTCGGCCGCCAGCCCTGCCCGTTTCCTGGCCTCTCGGAACTCGGCTAACCGCTGTTCCATGGCGCGCGCCTCGCTCCCCGCGCGCCCTGGAGCGGGCACCCGCCGGCCGGGCGCCTGCCCTCCGTTTTGCCCGGCGCCTGGCCGCAGTGCGCCTGCGTAGCGGCGGCTCTGTGCCGCGCGTGCGTGCTGGGGGCCAGGGACTCCGCGAGTACCAGTGTTTGTGACGTTCGTTGGGCTGAATGTACAGCTAATAATGCCCTCTAAACGCTAGTGGACGGAGTGTCAGCCTCTCAGGGCAAATGGCTAAGCATCCAAAGCATAGGGGCGCCTAGCTGGCCTAGTCGGAAGAGCATGCGACTCTTGATCTCAGGGTTAGAGTTCAAGACCCACCTTGAGTTAGAGATTACTTAAATAAAAACTTAAAAAAAATTTTTTTTAAAGCATAAAGACTGTTCCATTGGCCCCCTCTCTTCCGCGGGCTCTTCCGAGGAAAGTTCTCCAGTGCTCCATCTCACTTCAGGGATCTAAAGGGAACATCCCTTTAGCAGTTAGGCGCTAGTATTGCAGGCCAGTTTCAAAAGGTGGTCCCAGGGCATTAGAGAAGGCCCATCATATCTGGGAGGTTCTGGTGCCAAAAGGAACACAGTATAGTCTCCCCTTTTCCTTTTGATACACCGATCTTAGCACTTGGAGGTGACTCACCTCTCGCATAGCAGACAGGCAGGCCATACAGATCATTGTCACTGTTTTTACCACAATGCAAACTACCTCTCGATGTGTCTAGATAGGTCAGAGACTTAAGAAAAAAAACGCTTTTATCGGTGTGCAACTTAAAATACACAAATCTTAAGTGTGGGGCACAATAGGTTTGTAATTATGAATACACCTCTGTAAGTATTGTACTATCTAGAAAAAGAACGTTTCTAGTACACTGAGGAGCCCCTTATCCCCTCTCCCAATCACTATTCACCCAAAAGACTCAGGTGTCTGTTAGATTTTTAAAGCTCTAAGCATCTAGCGAAGTGCCACTCACATAATTGAGACTCAAGTATTTCTTGGATCTTGCTGAGTTTTTGAGTCAAGAAACTAGATGAAGTAGAATGGAGTCTCATTCATTTAACAAATATTTATCAAGACCGTGCTGTGTGTCAAGTGTTGTGTCTGGCACTAGAGATGCTGGGATGAATGAAATACATCCGTTTTATTAGCACTTACTTACATTCTAAATAGACAAATGTGTAACTACATATTTATATTTAATGTAATGTCAGATACTAGTGCTATGAAGAAAAATAAAGTAAGGAATAGAGATGGTGGGACTATTTACAGCTGATGACCAGGGAAGACTTCTCTGAGGAATTGCCATTCCCACAGAGACCTAAGTGAAATGAGTGAGGCATGCAGATATCTGGAAAAGAATGTTTCGGTGATAGGAAACAGCAAGTGCGAAGGTTCTGAGACCTTAAGTGTACTTCTTGACTTGCTCATAGAACATCAGGGAGGCCAGTGTAACCAGTGCAGAGGGAAGAAAATCGTAGAAAATAAATACAGATATCCAGATGTGAGGCCCTATAGGCCAACGTGAATACTTTGTATTGCATTCTGAGTGTGATGGTAGTGATTGGAAGATTTTGAATAGGAGACGACATGACATGACATTTTTAAAGGAGTACACAGGCTGCTTCAGATGGGGTCCTGGAAGAGTGCAAGGGTAGAAGAAGGAAAACCAGTTAGGAGCACAGTAGGACAAGAGAGACTGGCTGTTTGGGCTACAGTAGTGGTAATGGGGGTGGTCAGATTCTGAATATATTTTGAAGAGCTGAGCCACATAATGTGTGGATTGATTGGATGTGGAATGTGCAAAAAAGGAATCAAGCATGATAGATTTCTGCCATTCTCTCTCCCTCCTGACCACATACCCTGAGCAACCAAGGGAATAGTGCTGGGACCCTCTACTGAAATGAGGGGAGACTAGGAAGGGAGGAGTATGGGATGAGCATGGAGAGCTTTGTTTTTGACATGCCAAGATGCTTGTTTGAGATGCTTGTTGGATATCCAGTGTAGGCAATTGGATGGTGAAAATGAGTTCAGGGAAAAGTCAGGACTGGAGAAACATATTGGGAATCATCCACATGTATGATATTTAAAGCCATAAAACTAGAAGAGATCAAATAGAAGGTGAATGTGGATAAGGAGGAAAGATATTGGAGAACTGAGCCCTGAATAGAGATGGTTTGTAAGACAGAAAAGAATGGGGTCATTATAACACAATGACCTTTGATAGAGAAACCACAGAGAAAATTTCTTGCCCATCTTGGTGTCTGGAGTAGGTCTGCTTCTCTCAAGAGACTGGAGGTTCTTTTATTGATTGTGTTTCCCACTTGATAATCACTCTGAGACCTTAGAGCTATATTTATGGTCTACTTCTAGTGGGTATTTACACTTAAGGCATGTAATTTGTGGGTTCTTGTAATCAGGGTCCCTGGCAGGAAAAATAACACTTCCAAACAGATTAAGTAGGGAGAGTTTCATGAAGGAGTTATTACAGAGGTGTGACATGATTAAGGGAGCCAGTCGGGGATGGTTCACAGGAAGTGTTACCAGCCTCTGGGCTTCAAGCAACAAGAGGACACAGTGGTCATCAGACCCCTTGAGACCTGTACTATAGGAAAAGCCCAAGAAAGGGGAGCCCTTCAAGGAGGACAGACCAGGTAGGGAAGGAGGGAAAAAGGATCAGAAGGAGCAAATGGAGACTATCCAGCCAAGTACTAATGCCACTCCAGGCCCATCTAGCTTTGGTAACCTGATTTTCCCTTTGCCTTGTCTTCTGATTTATTATACGTTGATTTTGTCTCAGAACTTTGTAAAACCTCTTTAAATCCTTTTCTGGAAAAGGTCGAAAGAATGAAAAGTTATGGTGAAAGAGATGAAGAACAATTCCTGCTGCATTAATAACTTATATTTTCTTTTTGGATAAGATTATAAAGGAAGTCAATAAGAAAGGTCCCAAAGTGTGCTTAATGTGTGAATTTAATTTTTATTATAAAATAGTTTGTACATAATAAATTTAGTGTATATGTATGTGTATACACACACACACACACACACACACACGTGGGGCCAATTGGTATATTTACACATATATATCATATTTGTAGATTAAAAGGAATAAAATATTCACATGCCCTGTGATATATTAAGTCTTTGGCCTCAATACTTCATTTTTTGCATCTGTGCCATAAAAGGCAGAGTATACTTTCCCATTCCTTGACTTTGAACTCAGCCACACAGGTTGCTTTGGCCAATAGAATAATGGCAACATTATGCAAGCAGAGGCTTGAAGCATCTTTGTCTTATTGAATGCACCCTCTTAATACTCTGTACTGCCATGAGTTGAACTTGTAACGGCTAGCCAGCTGGTCTAAGAATAATGAGAGTCAGGTGGATATATAGTCACCCAGCTGACATACAGACCTGCAGTTTAAAGCTGAGGTGCCCAGCTGAGCCCAACCTCAACTAGCTGACCCTAGCTTACCCCAAGAGGTATAAAAAAATAAATGCTTATTTTATGTCACAGAAATTTTGTGGGTTTTATTACACAGAAAAAGCTACTCAAGAATAAGAACATTTCTCTGTGTGCTTGTGGTCCATTCCTGACTCTTTCCCACCTCTTCAATCTACTAACGTAGTGAGTTACATTAATAGATTTTCTGTTAAAACATCCTACATTCCTGGAATAACCAAAACTCAGTCACTTTATAAAATATAAAATTCAAAGCTAGATTTAGTTTAGTAATTTTTAAAGGACTTTTGCATCCGTGTTCATTAATGAGATTATTTTCTGTAGTTTTCTTTTCATGTACTATATTTGAAAGGTTTTGGTTTTAGGATTATACTAGCTTTATAAAATAAGCTGAAGGGTGGCTCCATCTTCTCCCCCACTCCCATTTTCTAGAACAGTTTGAATAAAATAGGAATTAACCTATTTCTTGAAGGTTTGGTAGGACTTTGTAGTAAAAGAAACACCAGAAAACTGGTGTTTCCTTAATCAAGTAAGTAAATGTAAGCTGCAGTTAAATGGACTAGTCAACACAACCTTACCAAAAAAGTGTTAAGAAATGGATGAACATTAGTCTGTCCTGTCTGATGTTTTTGGGAGCGGCCGGATGAAAATTTTAAAAGGCATTTTATCATAATTTCAGGTGACAAAAATTTAGTAGAGAAGATCTATAATTATGTCTGTAGGGAAAACTGAAATAAATTTGATTCAATTTTTCATGTTGAAAATATTGTGGAGATGCTTGGAGGGAACTCCACCTCCTTCTAGATTTGCATTTGTGTTTTTCTGTCTTTGTTTTTGTTTCTTAGTCATCCGCTTGAGACCAGTTTGTTTCAATAGGATTCATAGCTTTTCCCTGACCACAGACTGGAGGGGAGGGGGGCGTGTGTTGTGGGTGCTTCAGCTGCTACAGTCGATCCTGTTGTCATAGTGAGAAAGGATCCCCCCATGTTCTATGCTCTTTCAGGTCCTATCCCTGTAGGCACTGCATGTTGGGTTCTTAGCACTATGCTTTATATGACAAGCCATAGCATATGCAGAGCAGAGTGACCTGGATAATGATCTTTCTAGAGCAGGTTTCTCAGCCTTGGTTCTTTAGACCTTTTGGGCCAGATAATTCTTTGTTGTGGAGGCTGTCCTGTGCCTTGTAGCACCCTTACCAACATCCTAGGCCACAGCCCATTGCTGCCAGTAACGCTCCCTACTAGTTTTAACAGCCAAAAATGTCTCCAGACAGTGTCACGTGTACCCTGGGAGTCAAATTTGCCCCAGGTTGAGAATGACTAGTTTAGAGACCATATTGTAGTAAGAGTGGTAAGGACAGTGGGTGATTTGGGCCAGAGAAGAGGAGTCATAGTGAAAATATACCAGTTATTTTTAGAAACTATTAAAAGAGATATGGGGGGGGGAGGGGAATCATTCTATGGGGCTCCAAAAGGCAGAATTGAGGCCAACGGTCAGAAATTACAAGGTAATATATGGTGCACCTGGGTGGCCCAGTCAGTTGAGCCTCTCTTAGTTTCAGCTTAGGTCATGATCCCAGGGTCATGAGATCAAGCCCCACGTTGGACTCCACGCTGAGCAGGGAGCCTGCCTAAAGTTCTGTCTCTCTCTCCCTCTCTCTTCCCTGCTCGTGTGCTCTCTCTCTTTCCCAAATAAAAGAAAAAAAGAAAAGAAATTACAAGGTAATATATATGGAAGCTTTAAAAAATTAAAGGATTTTTCAGCAACTCAGTTATTTCCAGCGACAGCATGGCGTCCTCAGAGTAGTGAGCTCTCCCCAGTAGTAGCAGTATTCAGTCAGAAGGTGACCACTACCTCTCAGGAATGTTGTAGAGGGGCTTTCTGAACTGGAGAGATTTGGTTAGCCTAAATGGAATACTTTGGGGCATCAGGCTAAGAATATGTTATATAAGGTGTTGGTACCACTGGGGCAGAACTCACTATGGCTGCACCTGCTGATGGCTTATTTCTATAAGCACCTGCAGGCTTTCTCTGGCTGCATGAATGTGTTCAACTAGTGCATGAGGCACACTGGCAGCAGTTGGGGGGTATTCCCACCATCCCTCAAAGAGCCTTCAACCAACTGGGGGTGGGAGTTGGTAGATAAATACCCCAGCTCCCTCACTCCTTTTTTTCTCCCCCGTCACTCCTCATAGGTTATGACTCTGAGGTACCTTCCACAGAGTCTCCCAGGGATCTTCAGAAGAAAGGAGCCTCAGTTGCCCACAGCAGTACCTGCTCATTAAAGCATCCTTTATCACTTTTCTTCCCTTTCCTGTCTCACTTTCCTGCTGTCCAGTCAGTGCTCTTAGGACTCACTTCCTCAGTAAACTTCTTCCATTCAAATCATTATCTTAAGATCTTCCTCTTGGGGCACCTGGGTGGCTCAGTCGGTTAAGCGGCCGACTTCGGCTCAGGTCATGATCTCACAGTCCGTGAGTTCGAGCCCCGCGTCAGGCTCTGTGCTGACAGCTCAGAGCCTGGAGCCTGTTTCAGACTCTGTGACTCCCTCTCTCTGACCCTCCCCTGTTCATGCTCTGTCTCTCCCTGTCTCAAAAATAAATAAAACGTTAAAAAAAAAAAATTAAAAAAAAAAAAAAAAAGATCTTCTTCCAAGAGAGTCTAAGGCAAGACCACACTGCAAGACCTAAGCAAGGCAGAAAGGGAAGTAAACCAGAAGGCTAGTTGGTAGTTCACATTTACTAGACCCCTGTCTTTAAGTTTAAAGCAAGCAAAACAGGGATTTTGACTAGCACAGTCCAAGGAGAATATTTGGAGATGGGAATAAAGAAGTTAAAAAAGAGGAAGAGAAGGCCACAGTGCTTCAACTAAAGCAGCCTGGGCCAGCTTCTGGGAAGATGGGTTGGCTTACGTGTTATGTTGAACCCCGTGGAGAACAGGATCCAGTCATTCTATGATTCAATCCTCCAAGGACTTTAGAGACCAATTAGTCAGCAAGTGTTGACTAAAAACTTGTTATAGGCCAGGCCCTGTGCCAGGCTTTGAGGATGCAGAGAGGTATAAAATACAGTCCCAGCCTTTAGGAGTTTAAGGTCTAGTTGAGGAGGCAGACTCATTAAAAGACAACTATACATGAAGGTCTGGGAGAGCAGAGGAGGGTCACTAACTCAGGCTGGGGAGAAGTATGACTTCCTTAGATTTAAATATGGGGAAACTGAGGCCAGCAAAGGCAAGCTGATGAGGTATAATCCATGGGCATTGCTGTAGACAATACATATTTCTGGCGATAGTTTCTTTCTTTGTAGAACTACCTTTTGCATTTGCATTGGAAAATGTTGCCGCATGACCCCCTTGACCCGCCCCCCCCCCCCTCCACTTCTTCTTGGCTTAGTGGTCACAACTGCTTTTGCTTGACAGCTACTGCTGGTTTGAGCTTTGCCTTTTTTTCCCCTGCCCAATTTATAGGGATCCTGTGTTCCTAAAGAGCCCAGCATTCTCTGCAGTTTTTCCCAGTCAGTTCTGCCCAATCCCATTATCTGAAGCTTCCTCATTACTTCCTTCAGCCCGTCTTTAAATCCCTTTAGCTCCCAAATCTCAGGTTTTGACAGTTTCCCTGCCCACCTGACTTGCCCTGCATTATTCTATTTTGAGTCCTTTTGTGCTTAGCTCTGATGCTCAGAGAAATGCCTCCGGGGTTTGTAGGACAGATGATCAGACAAAGCCCACAGAATTATAGCAAAGATAATCTATATGTAAATCCCATCCCCAAACTCTTCTTAAAATGATCTCTCAGTATTTGGAGAAGAACATTTTGCAAGTTGAGGATGCACAAAATGCCATAGGTGTTGTGTTTCAGGTAAGCTTGTTCCTCCCTAGTTATATATGGGAATAAACTTGGGAGGAAGGCAAGCTTTTGCCCTTATAAGTCCTTTGAGGGGTGCCTGGGTGACTCAGTTGGCTGAGTGTCTGACTCTTGGTTTCAGCTCAGGTCATGATCCCAGGGTCATGGGAATGAGCCCTGCATCAGGCTCTGCGCTGAGCATGGAGCCTGCTTGGGATTCTTTCCCTCTACCCCTCTCCCTCCCTCCCTCTCTCCCTCTTAAAAAAAAAAAAAAGTCCTTTGAAGAAGTGGGCTGTTTTGCTAAAATATATGCACAAGTGCCCAGAATGGTGTATATCCTAATTCTTGACAAGAATAGCTGCTCCTGCATTTCTCTCTAGCCATTGACCTTCCAGAGTCTTGCCTGAACATGGGGGTTTGGGGTCCAAATGGACCCATCTTTCATCCTAATAGCATTAGCTGCTGCTAAGGCTTGGAGGGAAAGCTGGCCCCTTCTGCGTGACTTAGCAGCAGGAACACTGCCAGGGCGCCTGACTCTGCCTGGTTGTCGCCTGCTCAGCTCTTAGTCATTTCCATGCTCTGCACCCTGGGGGGCCATTATTGCTCCTGTAGTAAGGTGGACATGATGGAGGTGAAGTGAGGCAATTCTTACCCCACATCCAGCCTCCTTCCAACTTGTGTGTTACTTTTCTAGACTCGTATCCTACAGAAAGGAGATTTTCTATCTAAATTCTTCCTTCTATCTAAATTATAAACAAATAAACAATCACACTTTTTTTTAACCTTGAGGACCAGTTGAGTGATTCACTATCAACAATGAATACTTGTTGCGCTCCAATAATAGTTGATCTTTGTGGAGTGATTTCTGTGTGCCAGGTACTCTGCTATACCCTGAAAATCATTATGCTTTTTAATTTTTCTCAACAACTCTTCAGGAGTGCACCTGGACAGAGATGAAGTGATTTGATGTCATACAGCATGCAACGAGCAGGGCCAGGATTCGAACCTGAGTCTGACTCCAGAGCCCAGGAATCCACTTATTCTGCCTTCTCCTCTGTGCAGACCACTTTCAAGGTTCTATGAATACAAACAGGTATACATTTTGATCCCTGGCCTTCAGAAACCTTACAGACATGCTGAGAAGATGAAACAAGAACATGAAATGCTAAATAATGCCCAGCACCATCTGCTAAGTGTTCTGTCCACGGAACAGACAGGCAGGAACTTATCAGGCAGAGGAGAAGATCTGTGAGGCCAGGGTGGTCTAAAAGGCTCCATGGAGGAGCATGGCATTTGACTGGCCTCGACAGAGAACTTAGGTAAGCTGAGAGGAGGAAATCAACTAAGGTACAGAGGACTTCGAACACATGGGTTCAAGTCCCAGCTCTGACATTATCTGTACAATCCACGGTAAGTCCTTATCCTCTACTGCCCCATTTCCTTTACTATAAAGAGAAAGGCTCAAAGAGGTGACATGGAATAGTGGGGAGAGCAGAAGTTTGGAACCAGAAGAAGCCTCAGAGAGGTGGGGAGGGAGGGGGTAATGATTTAAGGGGGCCAGGATGTTGACAGAATTCTCTCTTGACAAGTAGTGGTTCCCTGAGTAATCACTATGATAATCCATTGAGTGGTAAAAGTCAAACAAACAAAAAACCCTAGCTTCTAACTTTTATTTTGCCTTAAGCAAGGCAAATTGTCCCTCTGTTTCTTTATCTATAAATGGAGGGATGATACCTCACAGGAGGGTATCAGGATGAGCTGAGCTGATAGAGGGTGCCTGGAAGTACCTGAATCATTGTAGATGCTTAGTCAACATAGAGAGCTAAGAGAGTAGGAAACCAGCATGTCCATACCCAATGGGTAACCAAAGGCCTGGGAAGAAACAGAGGGAAGAAAAGAACATCTTCCTAAGCCAGACATAATGGAATGCATGTGGAGAATTGGTATGTTGGTAGGTTTTTAGACCAAGGAAGATACTATTCATCTGAGATGGTTGAATTCAGATTGTTTCCATGTCAAAAAACTGACATATCGCTTCTGTTTCTGTCTTCTTCCCTGACTCCTATCACCCTCCAGAGCTTGTTTGAACTAAAATAAACCTCTTCCATTACCTTAATAGGCTCGGGTTAAATGTAGTCAACCACTGACCTCACTCTGAGGTTGGTTTGAGGTGGTATTGATAGGCCTGTCAATCAGCCAGCCTCCCACAGTCTATTTGTAGGAGCCATTGGGCATTCCTGTCCACCTCACAAAAAATCTGGCTGGCCAGGATACTGGAATGAGCCCCTTTATGAATCTGGGATTTTCATTAGGAAGTTAATAATAGGGGAAACCATATAATAATAGGGGAAACCATGTAGCACTTATCATTGGCTTTCAGTCTCCTTCCTTAGCAGGAGCTGCTCAAGACATGGAGAGATTGCACCGTGAGGGATTCTCTGATTGGAGTTTTTATCACATCACCACACCCTCTTTTTTTCTCCCCCCGCCGCCACACAAAACCCACTCCCAAGCTCAAGCCTCATTACTCCCTGCTGCCCCTTAAAACCCTACTCTTTATGCCAATTTATAATTTTTCAGACGTGCTATGTTGTTTCCTGGCTCCATACATTTGTCCACACTTTTTCTTTTTATCTGGGACACACTTTCCTCCCTCCTCAGCTATTAAGTGACACTCGTCTTACATACTTAAATATCTCCTTCTCTAGAAATTGTCCTAGATATTCCCCAGAATATCTTGTTCCCCAGATATTCTTCTAGCACCAACTGTATCCTCTTTATGAGTAGCCTTTATGACCTGGATTACAGCGGTTGGTTTCTAGTAGGTTATAGTTTAAGATTTTTGAGTAAAGACCAAAAATAATAGTAGCTTGAACCAGATAGAAGTTTATGTTTCCTTCTAGGCATCACTTGAGAGTACCATTGGGCAGTGACCCAGGCCTCCTCTACTTTGATCTTCTGCCATTCCTAGTGTATTGGCCAGTATAGTGCAAGTGGCTCACAACCAAACGAGAATTCTGTGGGTTGCCTTAATTTCAAAGCCAATTTCTTAACCACTAGGTCATATTACTTCGATTAGTGAAGCTGAGCTCATTGCAGATTGGGGAGGAAGATGTGAAAAAATGTTAGAAAATTTCAAGGTATATTGAGAGACACTTTGAGTGCCAGTGGAGGGTAGAAGGAGATGAGATCATGAAGGTTGGGGCTCATTGTGCAGGACTTGAATGTCAAACACACATCTGATGATGACAGTGACCTTTATTGTTGGATAGTGCCATTACTCAAGCACACACTCCAAAATCACTGCCTCTGAAGTGAGAATCAGCTCCAAGTGCCTCTCCTAAATCTTTCTTACATTATTTTGGAGAGACATGGGTCAAGTCTTTACAAAGGGAAATGGAGTGGAGAAGCTAATACTCAATGAATGACTTCTAAACAGGAGCCCATGGGCCTGATCCATCTACCTTCTGAACTATTTCCAAACCTGACTCATCATCCAAATTAATTAAAAAAAAGAAACTTTAATAAGAGGCACTTCAATAAAAAAAGAAACAGGACCCTAAGCCCTTCAATGACCCTTGAATCTCTAGGGTGGGACTCAGGAATCTATACATTTTTATAAAATTCTTTCAGTGATTCTGATGAAGAGTTGGATGTGGGTATCCTTGCACTTAGAAGACCTATAACCACCCTGTATTTAACTGCAGATTCACCGGTTGAGCTCCATTTTCTTTCATGGAGAAAACATTTTTCTCTCTTTGGACCTTTGACAAGGTGATTCTTATTTGACGTTCTCTTTGAACTCTAAGCCCCAAGTTGTTGCAATGTCCCAAAAGTTTTAGGCCTCCAAGCCTGCTCAATGACAGATCCATTCTCTAGAAACTTATATGTTTGGTTAACTTCCAACCCAACTGTTTTACATCTTGTAAGGGGCTTTGGAAAATCATTAGACCTCAAAACTTAAAGTGGACCCCTGATAGAGATTTTTTTCTTAGATTTGACCATCCATATCTATGATTCTCATCTCACTAGTGCCATGGATCAAGCTTTCTGTCTTTAGAAAATTACCCAGGCTGAGACTGAATTCGATGGTGATAATAGAACATTTATTTAGTGCCTTCATGAGCCCTGTGCTTTGTATATATCATCTCATGTGAACTACTCTGACAAGCTGGGGATATTAAGATTATTTGTCCAAATTTATGCATGAAGAATCAGACTTAGAAAAGAAGCAGAACTGGGATTCAAACTCAGATATTTCAGTCCAAATTCTGAGTTAGTAAACTACTTCTCCCAGGTGTGTGTATGTGTGCGTGTTGTGGGGGGAGGGTTAGAGAAGAGGACAAGGAACACAGGTGGTGAGATAGAATTTCCTTGTTGGGACCTGATGCTTATTATCCTGTTCTATCCCCACCCCACCTGCCTTAGCCCCTCATGTTCTTATGCCAGTAACAGCCAATACAGGAAAAGCTTTTTATGCTCCAAGGCAAACTTTAGCAAAGAAAGTTGAGCTCCTTCTGCAGAAACTAGCTTTCCCTGTGCTTCATTTCAGAGCCTCAGTAGACCCACAAATATAATTTCCAGCTAATCACATATGCGCCAGACAGTTTGATATACAATAAGTGATTAACACATTCAGCTGATTCCCTTGAAGACAATTCACCAAATTTATTGGAAGGCACTTTTATTCAAGATGCCACACACATTCTTTTTTCCACATTTCCTTCCTTTGCTGATTCACTGTGTATTGTGCCTGAATCATTTGGCTTTTTTAAGCCAACAGAGCTGAATGGGAGAGACCCAAGCCTATGATTACTGCTGGGAAAATGGCAGGTTTGGCTCATGAGAAGTATGTATGGGGCACTCTTTGGGATCAGAAGCCTTCTAAATCTGAGGCACTTGAAGAGGGAGATAACCATCACATTTGGTTCAAAGCTTCCCATGGAGATTGAGTTCATCTCCACAAATGCTATTATTTGTTGATAGGAGGAAAATTATGCTGGATCCCCTTGGTCTGTGGCAATTAGTGTGAATTCTCCTGTGGCAGGCTGAGCCCTCTAGAGCTTTAATTGATTCTAATGCAGAGTGGCTTAAAATAATTCACTCTTCCACAAGCTAATCTCTCATTTCCCGGAGCAGACTGAATTGTTCAGAAATGAGCCATTGAGAGAACTCTGTCTTCTCACTCAGTCCTAGATTTATGGCATATCTTTCCAGAAAAGAGAGGCCAATGTGGGTTCAGGGTCAGGGGAAGGGAATGAGGCTGGCTGTGCCTGTTACATGACTCCAAATTTTTTTCTCCAGCCTAAAGAGTCTCATCCTTGTCCCCCAAACCTGCTTGATAAACCCAGGACAATGTGCATTAAAAAAAAAACAAACAAAAAAAAAAAACAAAAAAAAACCGATTCTGTTCCTAAACCACTTAAAGTACTAGATGGCTAAAAAGACGTTAGCCAGTGCAACTGTGTGGAAAGAGTGCCATGGTTCAAGTTCTTGTCCTGACCCTACAACCAACCAGCTCAGTTCTCTCTTCTGTAAAATGAGCCAGTTGAATTCACTGCTCTCTGAAGGCTAAATTTGATTAAATCCATTTCATTATTCTACAACAGAGTTTCCCAACCTCTGCATGAATAACATTTGGGGCAGATAATTATTTGTTATAGGAGCTGTCCTGTGCATAGTAGGATGTTGAGAAGTATCCATGGTTTCTACCTACCCCACTGAGTAACACCCACTCCACTGAGATGCAACAACAAAAACTGTTTCCAGATATTGCTAAATGTCCTTTGCAGGGCAGAATTGCCCCTGGTTGAGAACCACCTTCAAAACCTCCCTGTTGCCTACCAAAAATGCATCATTTATTAAATATTAAATATTATTTATTGGTACTGGCCAAAGATAACCAATTCTCAGTCCCTGCCCTCAAGGAACTCAAAGTCTAGCTACGAGGACAGATAATTATAATCTAGTGGGGCATATGTAATAATTAGGAGAGATGTGGAGGAAGGAAGTGAGAAAACTTTTTGAGGGAGAAGACAAAAAGCTCAGAAAGCTTTTTCATGAAAGGATGAGTAGAAATTAGCTAGGCATTCTCAGCTAATGGGACAGCATTTTAAAAAGGCTAGTGGTGAGAAAAATGACCTACTTCCACAAAGCTGTTTGAACTGAAGAGTGGTGAGGTTGAATGCCTCAGGGACAAAAAGACCCCCAATCCCAGCTATGTGTGTACGATGTTTTTTGTCTTGTTTTGTTTTGTTTTGTTTTGTTTTGTTTTGTTTTGTTTTTGTTTGTTTTAATTCCATTCTGGAGAAGCAGTTCAGAACCCTAGAGAACTCCAGCCATTGTTCTGTTGAATCCCCAGTAGAATGTGACTGTGTGGAGCTCTCCAAGGTACTGACCATATCCATATAAATTGCCTTTAATCAGCAGCTCTGTACCTAGGGACCTGCCTAGAACCTTGCTGTTTCCTGTACCTGACTCCTGCCCATGTCTGCTCCCTTGGCTGAAGCTATGTAGTGGAAAGAGCATAGGTTTACCAACCTAAATGATTCAGATTAGGGGAAAGGCAAATAAATGCTAAATTGTTTTATTATAAATTATTGTGTGTCCCTGTGAAAGAATGTTACACAATGGTGGCCAGAATTTAAAGAATTTTGTGTTTTCTAAGATGTCTATAGGATCATGTATTTCTTTACTCAGAAAAATATCATTTAAAATAAAAATAAAGAGCTTTGGAATCGAAGGACTGAGATGTAAATCCTAACTCTTGTCACTTAATAGCTGTCTTGGGTCAGTTAATTTAATCTTCATTAGCCATTGCTTACTGAACTACAAAACAGAAAAAAAAAAAAAAAAAAAAAAGGACAAACTGTCAATAATTCCCCTATGCCTACAATGCAGTCTTCTTGGGGATATTAAATAAGCACAAGCACATGTATCTACTACTGTGTTGCTTAAAGAAAAGAAACAAACACTCAGCAAATGTTTATTTCCTACCCCATCACTTGGATGCTCAGTTTTCTACTACAGCAAGGGCAAGCCTGGTGTAAAACAAGGGTGGCAACAGGTTTTGCATGCATGGACAGTTAGTGCCCTTCCCACTTCCCATTCATGAGGACTTCATTAGAAACAGAGCTCTGCCATGGAACTAACTCTTAATATGTTTATGTTATTTCCACACCTGGCTCCCAGTACATTAGCATCTAGCCCCTGACCCTCATGACAGGATACTGGAAGATCATTCCCTGGGTAATCTGACCATCTGAAAAGTAAATGCTTATATTTGGTGTTCTCCCAACCAATAGCTAAGCTGGGTCACCCTACTTTAAATCTCAGAGTTTTCAGGCCCCACTCTCTGCTCAGAACTTCTAATTAGTTTTTTACTTTCCCATTCATTGTTGTGATCATACAGCCAAGTTTACATCTAAGGAAATTCTGTGTTATGGGAGATCAAAAACAGAGGGAAGAAGCAATTTGGACGAAATAAAAACTATGCAGGGAAGAAAAGTTCCCAAATGTATATTATGAGAAATAAAAGAACTTCCATGAGACAAGAACAGGAATATATATATATAATATTTTAAAGAACATTCAAGGAACATTAAAAAGCTCTTGAAAATGAGAAACCTGATAGCAGAAATGAACAACTGGGTAGAAAGATAATATTGAGGAAATTTCATCTCACTCTCACCTTCCAACTAAAAGAGCAAATATACATAGAAGAAAAACAGGAGAAAACATTAAAAAAGAAAAGAGGACCATCATAAATGTCCAACATTAGAGTAATGACAGTTCTAAAGAGAAACAATAGAGAAAATGGGAAAGAGTAGAAAATTCTTACAAATGGATGCAAGAAATTTCCTGGCATGGATTGAAAGGGCCCACCAAATACCCAGCCTAATGAATGAAAGAAAGAAACTCACAAGACACATACATCATTGTGAAATTTCAGATCACTGGGACAAAGAAAAAATTCTACAAGCCACCAGCAGTGAGCTATATTATATATATAATATAATACATATAATAATAATATATATTACATATAATGTAAACATATATAATATAAAAATATATTTTAAATAATTTTATGTAATATTTATATATTTATATATAAATATTTAAATATGTAAATGTTTTATATAATATATATATTTATATATAAAATTTAAATATATAAATATAAATATGAAACAAATATTAAGTATATTAAAATTTTTTATTTTAAAATAAATATGGATATATTTTAAGTAAATTTATATATTTAAATGTATAAATATTAATATGAAATATATTTATATAAATATAAAATATTTTAAATAAACTATAGATAGTCTCAAAGATCTATAATCAGAATGACTTTAGATTTCACAACAGCAACACTCGAAACAAGAAGACAATAGAGAAATTCAAACTACTGATGGAAAAATTAACCTCTATCTGGAATTCTATACCCAGCCCAACTATAAACCAAGTACTATAGAATAAAAACATTTCTAGACCTGTACAGTCTCAACAGATTTCTCTCCCCATGTACTGTTCCTCAGGGAATTACTAGAGTATATACTCCACAAAAAAATAGTACACCAAGAAAGAGAAATACATTGAATATAGGAATCGTGTGCTCCAGCACTGGAAGGGATGAAAGAAATACCCAACAGGATGGTAAATGGTGGTCTCAGCTTGACAACTGTGAACCAGACTTGGAGGACAACCAGACCAGGTGACAGCAGAGTGCCTCAAAAGAGATGTGTTTAAAGCTGTCATCACCAAGACCCCCACTGCTGTTAATCTTTTTTTTTTTTTTTTTTACCTGAGTGTTAGAATTACCAGGTGATTCTTGCTGAGCAGATAGTATGTTGTGATTTGCCTTAATCATTTCTGATGTGGAGGATGCTGCTTTTCCTACTATGGCCTATTTTCTAGATCAGCTGAGGATGCTCTTTTCACCCCACAGAAGTGCCCTCTCCTTTGATCTACTTCAGAAGCTGAAAGTAGGCTGTGGTAAAGCAGAAAATCCAGAGCAGTCTACCTCTGGATCATATTTCTTTTGGATACCCAGTGCCTGGCCCCCACCACAGCCTTACCAGATGTCCAACTCTGCTTTCCCAAGACCCACTCATTACCTTGCCCACCTACTTCCCCAGAAGAGGCTCTTGTAAGTAGGTACTTGAAGGAACTGAAACCAGACTGACCAAGGACTGTTTAGTTTATCTTCTCCTGGCTGCCTTCCAACATCGCTCTTTCATTCTCAGCTAGATTTATGCTTCTACGCAATACTTGTTGTTTAGAAAAATATACCTAGGTGGTAAACCTATAAGGAAAACCAAGAGTATGATTAGCACAAAAGTCAAGATAATGGTTACCTCTGGGGAAGAGGTTGGAGGTTTTATTTAGAAAGGGATATTTGGCAGACTTCTGAGGCACTGGTCAGTGTTCTATTAATTTCTGTTGTAAGTACAGAGGTGTTAAATGTAATATATTTTCAACTCTACATGTATCTAAAATACTCTTCCATACATATTGTACACTTTACAATAAAAATTTACATACCAAGCTAAGCCACCCTGTGAAGCCATGAAATCATATATGTTCATATGTACTCTCTGGGTCTCGAACAGAGGGAACTATGAAAAAGGACATAAGGTTCTCCCTCTCTCAGAGCCCTAATCAAGAGGTAACAGGAATAGCAAAATACTCAACCAGCAGCACAACACTGAGGTTTCTCAGACCACTTTAATAAATTGTTTTCACAGCACTTGGAATCCTGTTGTATTAACCTGGATTCCATGAAAGACCGCTCTGCATAGAAAAGCAACCCAGAGCCACCCCCTAAGCTATTAGTGAGAAGGTATGATGTAGGAGGCTGTGTATTCTCCGTTTGCCTTTCCTGATGCATTCTCTGCCCTGTCCACCTCGCTCTGTGTCCCAGAGGCTGATTTCTACAGACTACATCGCCCAGGAGCCTCTATTCTTTGGCTTTTAGCTGGATTCTGTCAATGGGAAGCACTGTTAGGAGAATAGAAGGCAGGAAAGAGAGACAGAGGTCAAGGATATTTCTCCCCCTCTCCCTCCCTACCTCACCACCCCTTAGTGTTTTCTTAATTCCACACACACCTCTATGAATTGTTCCATATGCAGTTTTCTTCAGCCGAACCATTTTGAGTGTCTCTTCCATTTCTTGTTGGGACCCTAACATTTTATTTCAATATTTACTTGTCCTTACCCAGTGGTACATTTTCATGTTAATATGGATTTTTGAGGACCCAAAGGCAGCACGTTTTTGTTTTGTTTTTGGTTGTTTTTTGTTTTTTGTTTTTTTTTTTTACAACCAACCATTTAGATATACGTCTAAAAACATCTCTCTCCAATGCGGGGCGTGGGGGGGCGGGGTGGTCTGCAGCCATGGCTTTTTGTGAAAAGGTTGTATGTTGGTTTATTATTCAATGAGTATTACTGCAAGCTAAGTGTAGAATGGCTTTGGAGAATGGGCTTCTGCCTTGTGGAATTTTTATTCCTTTTCCAACTCCATCCCAGAAAAAAGGGAGACCCCCATCCAGACACTGACCAGGATGCAGTTCTCATAAGCATACTTGCTTGCTTTAAGAGAGGGCTTTTTTCCCCCCACAGAATGAGTCAGATGCTGATAGACTCCTAGCATCTCTCATCATCTTCCCGTTGCCTCTTCCTCTGTGAAGATCAAAGCTCACCTCAGGAGAACTTCCAGAGAGAAGAAATAGCCAGCGGAACCCCCAAAGCCGGGCAGGAAAAGCAAGTAAACAAGTGATTGACGCACTTTGTAGACTAGCTGGAGGGGCTGCAATGCAGTCTCTGCTGGGGATGAGCGTGAGCAGGGGAAGTTGAGGAAGCCGTCCAGGATGGGGGCGGAGCCCCGGAGGGCTTGGGTAACAGCTCATTGTTTCTCTGGGTTCCCAGGGAATAAGACAGGCCTCGGACAAAACAAACACAAAACAAACGTGCGAGGAGGACAGGCTGGACAGGCTGTTTGTGTTGCTAAACGCGGAAAGAAGGGAAGTGACTGGCTGGAGGGAGTGTGGGTTTCAGGGCCTTATCCTTGGCCCCTTGGGACACAAGAGGAAGGAGGAGAAGGAGCTTGGACAAAAGGAGGCAGTGCTGGGTATTAAATACATGGGACCTGGAGGTGGGCAGACCTGGGTTCAAGTCCTAGGGCCTCGATTTCCTAGCTCTGTAACTTGGCCCTATTATTTAATTTCTCTGGGCCTTGGTTTTATTACCCCTGAAATGGGAATGCTACTTCTCACTCATAAGGTCTCCTTGAAGACTTAATAAGGGAATGCACTTTAAGTGTCTGACACATAGAAAGGTCTGGTTAGAAAGGTGTATGAGTGAGGAACCGAGAAGTGGAGAGGAAGCTGTGTGCTGCTGCATTGCCAAGCACCTGGGGTTTATTTATTTATTTTTATTTTTATTATTTTTTTAATGTTTATTTATTTTTGAGAGAGTGCGAGTGGGGGAGGGGCAGAGAGAGAGGGAGACACAGAATCCGAAGGAGGCCCCAGGCTCTGAGCTGTTAGCACAGAGCCTGACGCAGGGGTCAAACGCATGGAACGGGAGATCATGACCTGAGCTCCAGGCTCCGAGCTGTCAGCACAGGGCCCGCCTGACATGGGGCTCCAGTTCTCCAACTGTGAGGTCATGACCTAAGCTGAAGTCAAGCTCAACCAACGGAGCCACCCGGGCGCCCCAAGCACCTGGGGTTTCTTTAGTCAGGGTTCTGGCACAAATTCATTGTGTGATCTTGAGCAAGTCTTCCCCCCACCCCCCCACCCCGTCTCGGGTGCTGACTTTTGCCTCCCTGGAATGAGGGTGCTGAACGAGGTCTCCGAGGTTTGTTCTAGTGTCAAGATCTGGGGTTCTAAAGAGCGATATCCAAGATGTGGCTAGGAAATTCTCTGACTTGAAACAAAAATAAAGCGGAAGCAGCTACGTGAAGCGTTCATTGCCATCATGCTGGTCTCCTTGGGAGCTTTACTCCCATTAAAATAATGCTGCCATTTCCCCAAACATTTTCAAATTCATTGGTTTAAAATTATCTGCAGAGCCAGTTGTTGGAGCCAAATGAGAAAATTGTCTCTTTGCTTTATAGCCATGAGTTTCTTTTTTCTTTTTATATCTTTTGTTTTTTGACAAAAAAAAAAAAAAAGGTTCTCATTCCCTTAAAGCAAATTGGATTCCACTCCCAATTTTGCTACTAACTGGGGGAAAATTGTAATTTTACCTCTTTTGACCTTGACCTGGAAGATGGGGATAATAATACCCACATTGTAGTGTGGCCATAGACGAGCGGAAGATGAACACAGCAGCACCAGCCAGGGTGTGTGGCTCAGGGCAGGCAGTAAAACACATGGACACATCCATCCATACACACCTTCATTCTGCCATTCCCTCCCTTTACCACTCTGCCCACTAAATAAATTCACAGCTCACTTAATCCACCGAATTATCAGGCTCTGTAGAGGCAGAACCTAAGTCTTTCCCTTTACTTTCCCACAAAACACTTCTGACGCTTCTGATCACCAAATGTAAGGAAGTTTCTCTGGGACACCCAGCTGGCAATTCTCTGTGACTGGGGGTCCTACAATGAAACGCAATTCTAATACTATCTCCCAGGAGAGTCAGATCCCTGACTATCCCAGAGACAACGACAGATCCCACGGGTCAAGGACTCAGTCCCACGAGGCGGTCCTCTGCCTCAGATGCCAATCAAAACTAGTAGGTCCCAGGTTACTCCCAGCTTCTGTCTGACCTGACTATAAATCAGGCATTCCCATGGTCTCCCTCCTCGTGTTCAATTAATTGGGTAGAACAAATGACAAAACTCAGGGAAACACTTAACTTAAATGTACCAGTTTCTTAAAGGATGATAAAGGATACAGATGACCAGACAGATGAAGAGATACATGAGGTGAGGTCTGAGAGGGTCCCAACCACAGGAGTTTCTGTCTCTGTGGAGTTGGGGTGTGTTACTCTCCCGATACATGGATGCTTTAACCTACTGGAAGCTCTCTGAGCTGTGTACTATTGGGATTTTATGAAGGTTTCCTCACATAAGCATGATTAAATTTTTTTTATTTAAAAAATCTTTAATGTTTATTTTTGAGAGAGAGAGAGACAGAGTATGAGCAGGGGAGGGGCAGAGAGAGAGGGAGACACAGAATCCGAAGCAGGCTCCAGGCTCTGAGATGTCAGCACAGAGCCTGACGCGGGGCTCTCACAGACTGCACAATCATGATCTGAGCTAAAGTTGGGCACTCGACCAACTGAGCCACCCAGGTGCCCCAAGAAGGATTAATTATTAACTCCATTTCCAACCCCTTCCCCTCTCTAGAGAAGTGGGGAAGGCTGCTGAAAATTCCAAGCTTCTAATCATGGCTTGGTCTTTCTGGTGACCAGTCCCCATCCAGGAGCCATCGAGGACCCTGCCCAAGGTCACCTCATTAGAACAAAAGATGCTTCTAGTGTTCAGATTAGTTAAGAATTTATAAGGGCTAGGGGTGCCTGGGTGGCTCAGTCAGTTAAGCGTCCGACTTCAGCTCAGGTCATGATCTCGTGGTCCATGAGTTCAAGCCCTGCGTCAGGCTCTGTGCTGACAGCTCAGAACCTGGGGCCTGCTTTGGATTCTGTGTCTCCCTCTCTCTCTGGTCCTCCGCCGTTTGCGCTCTGTCTCTCTCTGTCTTTCAAAAATGAATAAATGTTTAAAAAAAATTTTTTTTTTAAATTTATAAGGGCTTTAGGAGCCTGTGTCAGGGACTGGGGATGAAGACCAAATATATATTTCTCATTATAAATCACAGTATCATAGACTCCAAATTATTTTCTTCCATTCCCCAAAATCAAATATACTTTCAGGGGTAGAGATTTGGTATCATGAAGGCCAGTCAACAGAATGTGCTCAGATTTTGAAGATTTCTCTTTTAGACTATACATTACGTGTGTGTGTGTGTGTGTGTGTGTGTGCGTGCGCGCGTGTATACATTTGGTATTTAATAAAATCCTCAACCCCTGTGAGACCAGCAGATAGACCTGCAGCCAGCACTGTGATGCTGATTCAGTACCTGGCTTCAGGGCTCAGGATGATACCCAGAGGCAGGGAGACCTTGAAGGCAAGGGTACACTTCGGAGCCAGCCAGTCCTGGCCTCTAGGCTCAGGGCAGTCCACTCTGGCTGGGTGACTTCTGTCAATCACATCATCCTTTGAAGTTTCAGTTCACTTACCAGGAAAAGGGGGGCAGATAGCACAAGCCTCATAAAGTTCTTATGAGGATTGTAAATGCTAGTTTTATGAATGAGCAAAGAAGAGGCACCAGTGGGCAGAACATTCGTTCTATGTAAGGCATAGTACACCAGATTCCATGTGGCAGGGAAAGATGGAGAGAAAAGGCAGCCAGCAGTCTTAACTCTGTCCAGTGCAGCCTCTAGAAAGAAAAATGCTCTCCCCAGTGAAGTCCAGTTCCCCAGCCTTTCCTAGCTGGAAGAGTGGTGTCTTTGTTCTCTCCTTCTCTCCCAAGGAAGTCATTTCCTCAGCCTCTGGCCTAAAAGCTGCCAGGCAAGTTTCAAACACGTTTATGAATGTCTTCACCTGAAGTCGCCTGATTGGTTTATCAGTGCTGGCCCTGGAAACATTTCCTTACAATGAGCAGTGACATTTACAGCTTCAAGAAATGCAAGGGAAACATTTTTCTTGCTGACTCCTCTCTCTCTCTCTCTAATGAAGCTATCATTATAGTCTTCCAAAGGTGGACCCTGTGAGTCAAAAACGTCCATAACTTCCCACAGGAGAAACACTGTAAATGTCAGAAGCCTGATATTACTGTCTGAAATGCATAAAGTCATGGCAGCCACATGGAGTCCTGTACTCAGGAGGGTTCTGCTCCTCGTCTAATAGTCTGCATTTAAAAGTGGCATTGCACAAGAGCGCCTGGGTAGCCCAGTCAGTTAAGCATCTGACTTTGGCTCAGGTCATGATCTCATGGTTTGTGGGTTTGAGCCCTGCACCGGGCTGTGTGCTGGCAGCTCAGGGCCTGGAGCCTGCTTCAACTTCTGTGTCTCCCTCTCTCTCTGCCCTTCCCCCACTCATGCTCTCACGTGCTCTCTCTCTCTCTCAAAATAAATAAACATTAAAAAAGATTCTTAAACTGGCATTGCACAGTATAAAGAAGTAAAATTCACGCTAATAATTTAAAACCTTAATTTTTCTTTACTTAGAAGGACCTTACATAGCAAGAAAAAAAAACAAAAACCAACAAAAAACCCACTATGACTGGCTGAGGGATTGCAGAAGAAAGGAAAAATTTATTTTTTTGTACACCTAACAACATTAACAACATTTTCTCCTGCCTTTTGATCAAGGAGCCCTGCACTTTCATTTTGCAGGGACCCCACAAATTATGTAGTCAGCTCTGTTGGCCGCAGTGTAGAAACAGCAGATGTTTCCATTGTAAGAAAAGAAAAGAAAAGAAAAATATATACAAATAAGGGGCACACTGGTGTAACTCACTTAATGATGACCACTTTAGCCGAGTTTTCTCTTCCCAGTTTGTGTAGTCTATTCACTGTATGTATGTGTTTATTCTCGCTTACACTAAAAAGCTATCTACTGCCGGATACACAAATTTGTCTATGTTTTAGATGCATGGTATTTTGTCTGAGGTTGGATGCAGAATACTTTCTTAGGTAACTGTAGTTCAACACTTGTGAAAAAAAGACTTTTCTTTCTTCCTCCTCATCTTTCAATGGCTCTCCCTCCCATCAGTCACAACAGCACATTGAAGGCTCTGAGAAGTCCTGCAGCAAAAACAAACAGACAAAACATTCAACCTGTTTTGCTTCTGTTAACCCAGAATTTTGGAAACCTGGTCCCTTCTTTGGTATAATACCTCTGATCATTCTCAGAGTCAGCAATGTAGCACAGTGTTTACAAACCTGGGTCTGGGCACAGACTCTCTAGAATTGACTCCACTAGTGTCCTGAAGGAAGGTTCCTATCTTTCTAAACCTCAGTTTTCTCATAAGTAAGATGGGGCTAATAATCCTATCTCATAGGATTGTTGTACCAATAAAATAGTATCATATGTGAAATATAGACAGTAGGCACTTGATAAAGGTAAAAGCTATTATTAAAAAATCTTAAAGAAGTCCTTCCCTCCAAAGCCATTCCTGCCCTCAGCAGTCATAACCAGTCTGTCTGCATGTTCCTACCTCCCTGTCTCTCCCTGTTTTCTTAGCCCTCAACTTTGGGCTCATTAAGTCAGCACTCCCCAGCCCACCCATGTGTCTAAGATTCTCACCAGCCGTGTTTTATAAATCATTCTTTCGGGGCACCTGGGTGGCTCAGTCGGTTAAGCGTCTGACTTCGGCTCAGGTCATGATCTCACAGTTTGTGTGTTCGAGCCCCACATCGGGCCCTGTGCTGACAGCTCAGAACCTGGACCCTGCTTCGGATTCTGTGTCTCCCTCTCTCTGCCCCTCCCCTACTCGCACTCTGTCTCTATCTCTCAAAAATCAATAAACGTTAAAAAAATTTTTTTTAAAAATCACTCTTTCATAGCACCCTCCTGGCTGCAGTGGGAGTGGGGCCAGGGAGGAGGCAAGGCCACTTTTTATGAATGTCTTCACCTATGATGAAGAGTTTGCGGTGTGTGTCCTCACCTGGGAAATGTGATTTCGTTTTTGTTGTTGTTTTAAGAAGATATTCCTTTAAGTGCACCCAAGTGTTTATAGCTATAAATATTATAATGCAATAAAGTCTGGCTGCTGAAAGACAGATGCCCAAGCTCTGCTCTGAGCAACATCCAGAGGCAAAGCATCATGCTGATGGAAGATTCCAGTTAGCAGAACTGTCTGTTCTACATTGAGATCCAAATGCAAAGCCAGAGCTCCAGTGCAGGTAGTAAAATGCCCTGTGTGGGCTGGTTGGTGCTGATGCTCTCTGTTTGTATCATTATGAAAGCTTTAATCATTAGGCCTTGTCTCTCTCTCACGTGGCCTGTTGAGGAGGACCAGGGAGCCTTCCTGGACCTGGTGGGGAAAGTGCCAGCCTACAAAGCCTTCCAGATATAGACAGGAAAGCATAATGAAGTGACCTTCAGGGAAGTCTTAAGTTAACCATCAGGATTTAGTGTGGGAAACAGAAACCACTCTTGGTTTCTCAAGCCCAAAGCAATTAGACTTAATATGAGCAATTAGGTACCTCCAGGAGGAATAGAAGTCAGGAACCACTCGAAGACTAATGGTTCAAGGTCATACCTCCACAGCTGCAGCCAGAGGTCGGGAAATTGCTGCTTCTTTTTTTTTTTTTTTTAACGTTTTTATTTATTTTTGGGACAGAGAGAGACAGAGCATGCACGGGGGAGGGGCAGAGAGAGAGGGAGACACAGAATCGGAAACAGGCTCCAGGCTCTGAGCCATCAGCCCAGAGCCCAACGCGGGGCTCGAACTCACGGACCGAGAGATCGTGACCTGACTGAAGTCGGACGCTTAACCGACTGCAACACCCAGGCGCCCCAGGAAATTGCTGCTTCTGCTGTGCAGTCACTTTGATGTGAATCCATGAACCTGGTGACCAGGAACTTGGACTTGGCCTCTGGCAGCTGCATCCACATCTGTCCAATCTTGCTTACTTCCTCTTTCCAAACTTTGCCTAAGTTTATCTCAGCCTAAAATCTCTAGCTGCAAGGGAGTCTGGCCAAGTAGATGTTGGAACTCCCAGCCCTTGTAATACAGACAGAAGGTTGGGGGTGGGGGGCATGGGAGAGAGTGGACTGGATTCCAGGAGACCATATCAGGGACATCTTCTAGACGAAACAACAGTAGCTTTCATCTAGCAAGTGCCTGTGATTTGCCAGATGCTATGTTAGGTGTTTTACATATATATCCAATTTGATTTTTCACACTAGTCCTCTGAGGAATATGTAATAGCCTCTTTTTACAGATGAGAAAGCTGAGGATCAGAGAGATCAAATGAATTACTCAGTCTGTGATGGTTAATTTTATGTATCTACTTGGCTAGGCTATGGTGGCCAGTTGTGTGGTCAGACACCAGTCAATGTTGCTGTGGAGGTATTGTTGAGATGTGACTAACATTTATATCAAGAGACTTTGAATAAAGTTGATTACTCTCCTTAATGTGGTTGGGTCTCATCCAGATGGCTGAAGGCCTAAGAGTAGGAAGAAGGAATTCTGCCTCCAGACTCCCTTTAGACTTAAGACCTCAATATACATCAACTCCTGACAAAATATCTAGCCTGTTGAACTTCCCTGAAGATTTTGGACTTGCCAGCCTCTCCAGTCACATGAGCCAATTCCTTAAGATCTCTCCCCAGATAGGTAGGTAGGTAGGTAAGTAGGTAGGTAGGCAGAAAAATGATACAGTTAAATAGATAAATAAATAGTATCCAAATCTTTATCTAACTAACCACATCCATCCTATTGGTTCTATTTCTCTGGAGAACCCTATTGTGTATAATTGTCCAACAAGCAGTAAATGTTATTGTTGAGTTTCAGACTCAGTTCAACTCCAAAGCCCATGCTCTTGATAGACTCAGCCAGTCTCATGTTCTTAGACTCTCATCAGCCCTGTCAACACTTGGGGGGCTCCAGACTCCATGGCAGAAAGATGTCCATGCATTCTGGGATACCTCAAATGGAGAGGAAGCCATGGCCTGTCTGTGCAGACCCAGGTTAAGGGGGGATTGCTGTATTGTCTTCTAGTCATTCTTCAAACATTATTAACTACCTGTTAGGGATCAGAGATTGTGTCAGGCTTAGTGAAGATGCAAAAAAAAAAAAAAAAAAAAATGGATGCAAAACAGCCATAACTAAGTGGTCCCTGACTTCCATTTGGAAGATGAGAGACTCAAGTAGATGTGTCTCTGTTCTCCTAGAAATCACCTAAAAGGAACAAAGAGAACAAGAAATGGAAATTCAAACTCTGTCTTTGTTAAAACTATAAGAAAGTCAAACTCTAATAGGTTGAAAGAGTGTCCAAAGATGTAGATCAGGAGCAAGGGAGGGAACAGGAGAGAATGCAGAGGCTGCAGATGTCCAAGGTTTGCATAGTACACTCATGTGAGGTGAGGGGCACACCTGAAGTGATAGAACCTCAATCCTTTGCTTAGAAGAGTGAGAAGTGGGTGCTTATACCAGGAATCGGTGCTTGCTTGCATCTAGCTTGGTCCTGAGGAAGAAAGGAGAAGAAACTCTCAGTGTTACAGTAGGGGAGAGAAGAGGTTTTCTTTAGTATCAGCCCACTGGCTGTCTGTACCTACTGTCTGAAGAGAAGGAAAGACCAAACTTCCATCCCCAGATTATAAGGAGAATTCCTGCTGATTTGGAACCTAACTTCCTGGATGAACTCCTGCAAGTACCAGATGGAGAAGAAACGCTCCTCACTCAGTTTAGCCATCAAAGGTCTGTGCAACAGTGGCTTCTGCTTCAGAACAAGATGGGATAACAAGGGCTAGAATTACTCTCTGCCTGAAGAGAAAGAAGAAACCGAAAAAGCAAACAAAATACCTGCAGTGAAGATGTTCAAAATATTGGATATAATTTGGTGGTATTCATTGATTTCCGAGTGATGGGGAATACATGAGGTGAGCCCTACAAGTCTGCCCCAGGTTACCAATGAGAGTTTTTTAGGTCATGGCACAGAGAGGAAAAACCTAATCAGAACCTGTGATCATTCAGTTTGGTAGAAGCTGGAAGGCTCGAGATGCTAAGGCAACTAGTTTTCAGAGAAGAACATGAGACAGAAGGGAGCTTCAGAGAGAGAGAGAGAGAGAGAGAGCATGCACACACTCCAGAAATGTACTGAAAGCCCTCCTGAGTCTTCAGCTGAATTCTGATAAGGGCATGCAACGTGAGGAAACCACCTGAGGAGGCCAAGGGAGGAGGTTGGGGAGGATAGAGAATGAACCATCTAAGAATTAGAGAAAAAATTCTCACTTAAGATCAGGCAAGGAAAAGAGTGCCTGGGTGGCTCTGTAGTTGAGCATCCGACTCTTGATTTCGGCTCAGGTCATGATCCCAGGGTCATGGGATTGAGTCCCATGCCTGGCTCCATGCTGGCCATGGAATCTGCAGGATTGTCCCTCTCTCTCTTTCTTTCTGTCTCTGTCTCTCTCTCCCTCTGCCCCTCCTCTGTTCACTCACACATTCTTTCTCTTTCCCTCTGCCCTTCCCCTGTTCTCCCTCTCAAAAAAAAAAAAAAAAAAAAAAAAAAAAAAGACCAGGCAAGGATGTCTGCCCTCCCCACTTCTACTGATATATCTAACAACATGGATGAATCTCAATAATTATACTAAGAATCCAGACCAAAAAAGAATATATACTGTATGATACCATTTATATAAAATTTTAGAAAACAAAAGTAACCTAAAGTGACAGAAAGCAGACCATTGGTGCACACGAATGGGGAAAGGGTGGGAAAGGACACGAGGAGGGATTATAAAAGGTACTGGGAAATTCGAGGGGTGATAAATATGTTCACTCTTTGTGGCAGTGGTTTCTCAGGTATATATAGATGTTAAAATGTATCAAATCGTACACTTAAACTTGTGTCGCTTCTTGTATATAATTACCCCAGAAGAAAAATACACCCCCAAAATGAAGGAAAGGACAAGAAAAGCCAAGTAAATACAATATACTAAAAAATATATAAATAAATAGCAGCTCTGGAGGGGAAAAAAAAAAAACAACCCAGAAATCAGGACTAGAACAAATATTTAAAGATACATACAATTAATCAAAACTTCCCAGAAACCAAGGAAGACTTGAATTTAGCTATTAAAAGGGATAGCTGGTTCCAGAAAAAAAATAAATAACAAGGATTCTTATTATCACGATCTATTCTAGTGAAATTTACTAAACTTCAGAGATAAAGACCCTTTGGGGCAGTCAGATAAAAAAAAACAACGTTAGTGACTTGCTGACTTCAGGTGTCTCTAAGTCAACGCCCATCATGAGAAGTCAGTAGAACAAATCCTAACAATCCTTCAAGGAAAGAAAGTGCAACCTAAAATGTTTACTTTAAAATTCCCTTTAAAATCATATAAATTTTTATTTAAAAGATAGTAATAAGCATTTTGTGAACATGCAAGAATTTAGGAAAGATTGTTCTTACGAACTCTTCCCGAAGAAATTACTGGAGGACCAACTTTAACCCAAATAACACTCAGAATGGAAGATAACAAGGAATTATAACAAGAGAGCAAGCATTGCCTGGGAGAGAGGAGTCCATTGTTAGAATGGAAATGACCGAAAAGGATTTAAATATGTTAGCAGAGTCTGGGAACTTAATTGTATGTGAACTTGGAAGCATCAGTGCCTCAGAATATGGCCAAGAATAAATGCAGGCAGTGGAAACGATGAGTTCCTAAGTTGATATGCCATGATACTACGGGCCACTCTGCCTGAGGAGTTGACACCAGGCCGGATTTTTATCACATGCCTTAGGAACATGGGACTTTCACTGCTCCTTGAGAGTGGTGTTTGCCCACTTCTTTTGGGGGGAAACACTCCTTTCTATAAAGAGTAAAAGGTATCAAGTGATCAAATAACAGGTTGCATAGTAGTTTAAAATTATCTCGGCTGGGGCACCTGGGGCACTCAGTCGGCTGAGTGTCCGACTCTTGATTTTGGCTCATGTTATGATCCCACGGTCATGGGATTGAGCACTGCATTGGGTTCTGTACAGAGTGTGGAGCCTGCTTGGGATTCTCTCTCTCCCCTGCTCATGAGCTCTCTCTCAAATAAAAAAAAATTTAATTATCTTGGCAAAATTTTAAAAAATGGTTGAAAAGTTGTCCCATTCATTTTTGGTACAAATAAGGAAATTTTCTTATAGGTCATATTTTAGATTCCGGAATTACTGTTAATTTTCTGAGATGTGAATATGGCATTATAGTCGGAAAATGTTCTTATTTATAGGAGATTTATGGTGAAATATTTAGAGATGGGGAGTCGTATTATGATTTGCTTCCAGATTATTTAGCAAAAAAACGTATACATCATACATAAAAAGAAAATATGACAAAATGTTAACAATTAGTGAATCTTGTTCACTAATTGAGGAGTATATGGGATGTTCATCATACTAATCTCTTGACCTTTCTGTAGGTGTGAAATTTCCAAAGTAAAAAGTTTCCAGTTAAAAACAGAATATCAGGGGCTCTTGGGTGGCTCAGTTGGTTGAATGTCCAACTCTTGGTTGTGGCTCAGGTCATGGTCTCAGGGTTCGTGGGTCCAAACTCTGTGTCAGTGCTGACCCTGCTTGGAATTCTCTCTCCCTCTCTTTCTGCCCCATTTCCTGCTCACTCTGTCTCGCTCTCTCTCAGAATAAATAAATAAAACTTAAAAAAATTTAAAACAGAATATCAAAACAGCAAAGATTATCTTTTAGGAAAATCAAGACCTAAAAAAAACATCTCCCTAAGGAAGTATCTGGGCTCAAAGATATAATCAGATGACTTGAAGAAATTATTCAGATGCACAGGAAATGTGCTGGCTGCTTGGAGAACTGAGGAAGAGCAGAATATGAAGAATTCACTGGAAAGCTGGCACTCTGTGGAAAGGTCACACAATTTTACAAGCGATTTTATAAAAACTTCCAGAGAGCCAAAGAATCTGTAATAAAGATAAGCTAAGTAAAGTGAAGATGATGTCTGTGTGCTATTCAGTTCCAGAAAAGAAAATCTCACGCTTGGGGTTGGCGTGGAACTATTCTGGAGAAGATTAGAATGAATGAAATACTGAGCTCAGTAAATGAATCAAATATTATCAGAAATCTCAGAAAGTCCTACGAGAAGCTCTATTGCACCAAGAGCATGAAACTCCCATTCTGAATAATTGCACTGGGATGCTGAAACACCCGGTGACCTGGGTGAGAAGATACATGGTCCAAGGAGACAGGCGGTAGACAGGTCTCCCTCTGAGACAAAATGAAGAATGGTTGAAAAAGGAGAGTCCGTTTCCAGTCTAAACTGAGTGACGAGATGTCAGATAGGCACAGAGAAATTGGACCCTGACTCTAGGGCACTGCATTCCATCAAAGCTCTCCTGGAAAATAGATGCACAGCCTCGCAGCCAAAGCCCAAGTTCTTAATGACCTGGCAGGTGGAGAGGCATTGACTCTGCGGGAGCATGGGTGGGAAGATGGAGAGCAGGTGCTCTTTGCTGCAGAGGAAGTAAAAGCTTATAAGCAGAGAACTTAGGAGCAGGAGGATGAATTAGGAGAAAGGGAGGGGGGGAGGAGGGGATGAGATGTAATAAAGCCTAAATTGCTCTTTGGGATCAGAAAGTCAGTGACAGCAGGTGCTGCAGAAAGAGCTCTTGCTGGAGGGAAAGGCAGGCTGCCAGCTGGGGACAGAAACGAATACAAGTAAAACCGAGGCACCAGGGCCTCAAACACTTGTGGCTGTAACTCCAGGAAGACGTGATCATCAAATCCTACTACAGAGAGATCCTCTCAGCTTCTTCCAGAACTGGAGCTGTCCTCTACCCAGGGCCAACTACATAATTGGCTGGCTTCATGCAAAATGAAATTTCAGGTCCCTTGATCAAAAAGCATTTGCCAATGGGAAAATACCATTAAAGGTACTAAAACACATGCTCTTTCTTTTTTCCTGGGGTCTCTTGACGTGGCATGGTGTTTTTCACTTGTTATTTAACATCAATGTAAGTAACGAAACCTTAGACTTTTTTCATTAAGCATGAATTTTACCATTCATCTTTATATTGTCCTCTTGCATTTAATTTTTAAAGTTTATTTATTTTGAGAGTGAGACAGCACAAGCGGGTGAGCAACAGAGAGAGAGGGAGAGAGGGAGAATCCTAAGCAGGCTCTGCACTGACAGTGCAGAGCCCAGTGCAGTGCTTGATCTCATGAACCACAAGATCTTGACCTGAGCTGAACCCAAGAGTAGATAAAAGAGACTTTATGTCATATGCAGAGTCACCAGATTTATACAGTTCTCATTTTGTAGCTTATACATGTATATGTGTTTAGTTCTTACTAGAATAGTGGAAACACTGCACAAAACTAAACTTTTAAACTTCACTTCTTGATTCATGTGCGTTCTACCTACCCCCTACCTTCGGCTGACCAAGGAGGAAGGACTGAAGGAAAGGGAGCTGTTTTCACCATGTCTTTGCCTTCACCTTCTGTGCTACCATTTTGGGCATCAAGTGATTGGCAAATGCAGATATGACAGAGTTCCTTAGTCATTCATGTTTCTTAGAACATCACGGCCTTCTTTCTGTGTTCAAAGCAGGTTCTGGTTCTAATGGAAAGTGTGGACTCTCCGGGCTGTCAGCAGCTCTGCTTAGTCCTAAATCACTGCTTAACTTGTCCTTGCTTTCTACCTTGCCTCACTCAACTCCCACACATTGTGGGTCCACCGGAATTCTGTGCTCATGAAGCTAAAACACAAGTTCAAAGAGAAAATTATTAGGAATTTCAAAATGGCAACAGCAGAACGTTGAACCAAACATGGGGCCTGTCTAAGCTGCATGCCCACAGAGACAGCCCTGACTCTTACCCCCCAAACCATGATTTGCTTCCTGGGGGAAGATCTTTAAGATCTGGATCTAGAAGGGAACGTGTGGCTGTCAACCAGCCTCTACCCAGCTCTAGCAGCCTCTCTCCTTAACCGTGATGGATGACATATTTGATGCTGTCCTAGGAGTACTAGCATGATCTTGCCAGTAAGAGGATGCCACCACCCTGGGTGATTGGACCACCTCCTAACCTGTGGCCAACTTACCTTAGGGGCCTCCACCCATTTTCCTTGTCAGAGCCCTTCCAGACCAGGAGACCAAGTTCCTAGACTGTCACCAGGAATAAAGGTCCTTCAAGTACTTCACAGATATCCACCTTCTAGGTCCTTAGTTTCTCAGTGTAAAATTATACCTTCCTTCTGGTTCCCATTTAACCACTCCCACCCTCACTGCCATCCAAGGGTGGCCTCCACATTTTAGCATATGCACTGCCCCATGCACACACTTGCCTTCAGTGTCACACACAGGAAAATCCAGAGGCTTCTCTTGGCCTTTCAGCCTGAGCCAGTGAAAGGAATTTTTGGAACATTTCATATTTCAGAATGAAATATGCATTTGCTTTGAGTACTGGACTTGTGTTTTCCATTTTAAAAGTTCCTTTCCTTTGTGCCTTAGCCTGGCCAAGAAAGTCATCCCTGAGTTTTGTAGTTGGGAAAAAAAATTGTACTTATTCAAATAAAGATCACCTCTTAAGCATTATCCTGCTACCTATCTGTTTTAGTTTTAGTTCCTAAAGTTTGGGTACTTGATAAATGTTTTTATTTCATTTTTTTATTTTATATTTTTAATGTTTATTTATTTTTAAGAGAGACAGAGCATGAGCAGGGGAGGAGCAGAGAGAGAGACACACACACACACAGAATCTGAAGCAGGCTCCAGGCTCCATGCTGTCAGCACAGAGCCCGACGTGGGGCTCGAACTCACAAACTATGAGATCATGACCTGAGTCGAAGTTAGACACTTAACCAATTGAGCCACCCAGGCGCCCTGATAAATGTTTTTAAATGTTATGAAAATGTAATGTATTTAAGTACTTTTTCTTTTCCAAATTCCAACAAACTGGCCCCATCCTAACCGTAGAAGATGAAGAAAGGCCACAGCCAAGCCTCACACATCTTATAAGGGGTAGTTTGTCAGCTCCTCTAAGGGGCCCTCAGATCCTGGTCTACCCCACACATTGAAATCACCCTTCTCTGAGCCCTCTTGGCTCCTTCATTTTCCCATCTGATCACCTCTGCCTACCAGTGAACTATTGACTTTTTTTTTTCCAGCAAATATCCTTTATTTAGAGTATTTGGCCTAGAGTTTTTCAAAGTACATCCAGAGACCCCAACATCAGAATCCCTCCAGGGGTGGGGGTCAGGGGACTATGAAAGAGACTTCAGTCTCCTTTGCAGACATTTGAAAGCAGAATCTCTGGGAATCTCAGGAATCTTCAGCTTTAACAAGTTCCCTAGAGAATCAAATGCCCACTGACCTGGTCCCACCACCCATTTTACATTTGAGGAAATTAAGGCCCTGAGGTCACCTACGTCCAAAGCAGTGAGGTAGGGACTAAAAGCCAGGTTGTTCTCTTTTAGCCCATCCTGCGTCTCTATACCAGGGTGCCTAGTGCCCCCCACCCCCAGTTTCCTAATAGACAATGCAAGCCTCAAGCATATAAATTCCTAAATGACAAGGAACACGTGAATCAAGCTGTGTACCCAGCACAGGGCTGGTGTGACATAGTGAATTGCTATTTCAGCAGGTAGATCCATGAATGAATGAATGAATGATTCCCTACAGTGAAGCTTTGAAGTTTCCCGGCCCATTTTAAATTCACTTTTAGGTGTCTTTATTGGTAGCCATTGCAAATCCTCTTTGGCAGAGGGCTGGGTTTAAAAGGGAAAAAGGGGCACCTGGGTGGCTCAGTCAATTAAGCATCTGACTTCAGCTCAGGTCATGATCTCACCATTCGTGAGTTCAAGCCTCGCATCGGGCTCTGTGCTAACAGCTTGGAGCCTGGAGCCTTCTTCAGATTCTGTGTCCCCCTCTCTCTCTCTGCCCCTCCCCAACTTGCACTGTGGCTCTCTCTCTCTCTCAAAAATAAATAAACATTAAAAAAAAATAAAAGAGAAAATAAATCAGGGTGCCTGGGTGGCTCAGTCACTTAAGCATCCAACTGGGGGCTTGGGCTCAGGTCATGATCTCAGTTTGTGAGTTGAAGCCCTGCATCAAGCCCCTGCTGTCAGCACAGAGACTGCTTTGGATCCTCTATCCCCCTCTTTCTCTGCCCCTCCCCTGCTCGCATGCCTTCTTAAAAGTAAAATAAACATTTAAAAGAAAAAGTAAATCAGGCAGATGAAAGCAAACGGTCCCGACAGAATAGAAAACTCCTGGCCTGCCTGCTCTAGTGCCCAGGATGGGGCTTCCGGAAGAATGACTGCCACGGCAGAGCCATCTCTCACTTCCTACATCAGCCTGCCACCTACACCCTCCATGCTTTAATGCTTGCTTATGGCTCTGTGCCCTCCCCAGACACCCAAGGTCAATTTAATCCAGTATTTATAATTGTTTGTTGCCTCTCATTTGGGCTGTTGGTGCTTTGATTGTAAAAACACCCACCACCTCTCATGGGATCAGGGGCTGGGAGGGAGAAGTTCATTAGTTTTACAGCCATGATAATATTTTATGTCAAGGTGGAGGGTGGCTCAGCCCACGCATGCTCCAGCCTCTCTGCTCTGCATGGCTGGCTGCGGGCACTGATGGTATTGATTGCATCTATAATGACATGATGGCTGCTCTCTGGAGTGGGACATGTAAATACCTTGACTCTCAGATGGGAGGGAAAGGATCTTTGTCAAAGGAAGAAATGTGTCCTCAGAGATCCTGAGAGTACACTTTACTTGAAAAGGGCTCATCAGGTCTCATCTCTTTCCTACAATGGCCTAACCCCATTCCTCCCCCTTGATGCCCATATTCTTGAAAGGGATGGAATGAATAGATGGGTGAATGGAATCACTTCAGTTAAATATGACAAGTATTGAGTCGGAAGTGAAGATCTCCCCACAGATCTTTGAATCCAACACCCTCATTATACAGATGAAGAAACTGAGGCTCAGAGAGGAGAAGGTTCTGGGCTTCAAGACTTCTGATTGGATGTCCCTATGTTAACATGCCTTCATTCTAGTAAAAAACAACTATCTATTAGAGGAAGGACTACTTCTAGCCCACGGGATGCCTTTTTGCAAGTAAGAAAAGGGATCCCTTCTTCCCAGTGACACAGCTCTGCTCCAGGGTACATGGCTTGACAAGCAGAGAGGCAGCTGGATTTTCAGCTCCTGCTGGCTCTTGGGCAGGGCACCCTTGTCCAGTGAACCATCTTCATGATTTCCGTAGCTCCGGCTACGGAAATGCAAAGTTTATCCCTGAAGACAGGTCCTGAGCCTTATTTACTCCCATAAATTCTGCCTCATCTAGACCTATGCCTATCCCAGTAGGGGAGGAAGAGAAATGTTTACAGAAGGAAATAAGGGAGTGGGGGAAGGGGCAATACCAATATACTTGGGGACTTCACAAGTGAAATTTGGTGAAGGAACAAAATAAGTAAAATCCAAATAACCGATCACTGGGTCTGGTACAGGAAAATAAGCAAAGTGAAATAGAGTCCAATTCGTTTGCTTAAACAATATTAAACTCCAGAGGAAAATGGAAAGATAGCCCTGCTGACATTACTTTAAGCTGTGGAGAGGGTCCAGGCAATTATATTAGGGAAAACAGATAAGTTTGTGAGTTGCCAAATGAAGAAGCAATCACAGAGATAAAAGCAGGCCCTTGCCCCAAACGGAAAACATAACTAAGTCATTTATCAACTTCCTATGCAGGGCCCAGGCACCTGATCTGGAGACAAATAAGAGGGCTGTTTTTTAAAATGGTGTTATCTTGAATAGCCTGATTCCTTTGCCTCAAGCTAATTTGGATTAATCTATCTCCCCAGGAGGCTATAAAATTCTTCCTTTCCTTCATAAACCTTTGGAAGGACAGATGGTCATTCAACTGCAAGTGAAGTTTGATTTCCCTCCTTACTCCCCATGGTGGGGGTGGGTGGGAAATAGGGGGACATGAGGGTGGGGGGAGGGATGGGGTCTGGGAAGAGGGCAAGTCAAGAGCAGAGAGAAGAAAAGAGGAGGAGAGATCAAATCTTTCATTATGTTCAGAAGTTCAGTAATGTCTTCTGTTTCTCTCGTTTATTTAAACAAAAGTCCCTGTCTTCCTTTTAAGAGTCAGTGTGACCTGTGTCACCCCAGAGCAGGGATTTTATAACTTTTCAGAGTCATGGATGCTTTTTGAAAATCTGGTCAAAGGATAGGGACCGCCACCTCAGAAAAGATGCACATATGCATATGCTCACACGCTTTGATAAACAGTTTCAAAGTATTCATACAGAAGTCCATCCTTGGATCCCAAGTTTAAAACACTTGTTTTAGGGGTGCCTGGATGGCTCAGTCGGTGAGCATCTGACTGACAGCTCAGGTCATGATCCCAGGGTCGTGGGATGGAGCCCTACATCGGGCTCCGCACTGAGTGTGGAGTCTGCTTAAGATTCTCTGTGTCTCCTCTGCCCCTCTCCCCATCCCCCCCTCTCTCTTTCAAGTAACAAAAATTTTTTTAATAAAAAAAAACACACCTGCTTTAGAGCCTGGAATGGAAGTCATTTTGGAGAGGACCCTAGAAACTTAAATGATAACACCTAATGCTGTCCTTTTTGCATTTTAAAGAGTGTTTGAAGGCCTTGATTGCATTATGAGGGAGCAACTTGGAAATCACCTACCTTAGAAGCATTAATGAGGACCCTGCTAGCTGAGACCTTGGGGAAAAAGGGAGACATTGGCAGGGATGTGCTAGCACAGTCTTTACTAAGGAACACTAACCATTCAAAAAGGTGTATCTTCTTGGAAGTTTAGCCTACAATTTATCAATGCTGCCACAAGGTGGCGGTGCTGCAGCCATATGGCTTTTCTTCCAAGTAAGCCTGCCTGTGCATATATCTGGGTCCCAAAATCAAATCAGTGTTTTTTCGTTCAACTTGTTCAGTAACTGAAGGACAAATACAGAGAGCCAAATACTTGCCTACCAACAACCTACAGCTGGTTTAGGTATGAGGGGTACAAAGATAAAGAAGATACATTGGTATCTTTACAATCCACTCTTTTTACTTCCTGCAGCAATAGTTAGCCATCATGGGGCTAGATTTTCATTCCTGAAATTCTTTCAACCATTTTCCCTTTCAGAGTCAAATAGTACATACATACCTTGCCCTTTAATTTCACAAAATCTGTGTGCGCTATACCTGGTATTTTCTCCCCTGTGAATTTACTGAACTCTGAGATGATGTAGCCTCTTTTCTCTGAATAATGCAACAAGAATTATTTATGAAACTAGCTAACTATTATACAGATGAAGAAGTATTACTAGTCACCAAAGAGCTCACTAAGCTCTGTTCATAAACTAGAGGCATTGTTCTTAAATGCCCCTGGCCCACACTTCTAACACATACACACACACACACACACACACACACACACACAACCATTCTTTAGGCTGTTGGTAGGTAGGTGGGCTTCTATAAGGAAGTTAGTTGAGTTTGCATTAGGCCTTGAAGGAAACTTTCTCTGATTATTGTTCAAAGTATTTGTTTTGTCTGAATTCCCAAGTTCTTGTGATCTGGAATTTAGCATAAATTACCTAGACTTTCAGCTACGTGTGTGCCAGTCACGTCCTGCAGGACAGGGATGTGTTTCCATCTGCCAGGGCATATTTAGTAAAATGCCCAACAAGTAACATTGGTTGAATATCTCAGTCAGCAGAGTATAAACAATAAGACAGGAGTTGTAGGGAAGGGGGTATACTGGGCAGAAGAAATGGCAAGAGCAAAGACACCTGGGTAGAAAACGTCAAGGTCCTCACAGGAGAAGTTGATGCTTCCAAACGTGACCAGGGAGAAGGTGTCACAAGCATGGAGGAAGACAGAAGACGGGGGTGGGCAAGGAGCAGACCTTGAATGTTAACCTAAGGAATCTAGGCTTAGTGCAGTAGGCACAGGGGAGCCGGTGAAGAGTTACAAGTGAGGAGGATTTCAGCCAGATGCAGGAAGAGCAGTATGGGCTAAGAAAGGACCGGTGGGAATCCACTACACACATTCAGGGGTGAGATCTTAAGGGACTGAGCCCGCCTCTGCGACACCCTTGACGGTGACAGGGAAGGGTGCACTGAAGTGAGACAGTTAATGGAAGAAGGAATTAATGGAACCTGGTGACTGCATGTGGGATGGCCAAAAAGAGTGACCTGGAACCTAAAGGGGAATAATGTGCTAGATTTGAGGCCACGATTATTCAAAAGAGAATCAAATATAAACTCTCGGTGTTATCGCCGAATGGATTTGAATATACAATTACAAAGACACACACAAACAAGATTATTTGCAGATTTAAGACAGGCTGAGCCCAAAAATTATACGGAAAGGTAAAGAAACTTGAATAGTCAAAATAATTTTGAAATAGGAAATCAAAATTGAAGTATTTGCACTACCTGATCTTAAAACATACTATGCACTACAGTAATCAGGACAATGTGGTATTAGGGAAAGAACAGGCATACAGTTCAGTGGAGAAAAATAGAGCCCAGGAACAGACTCACACAAATATGATCAACTGAGTTTTGAGAAAGGTGCTTAGGCAATTCAGTGTGTGTTTTCAACAGTTGGTCCTGGGACAACTGGATCTCCATATATTAAACCTCAACCTCAACCCACTTCACACCAGATGCCAAAAATTGACCTACGTGAACCATGGATCCAAATATAAAATGTAAGGCAATACAAATCTTATAAGAAAACATTATAAAATCTTTGTGACCTTGAGTTTGGCAAAGAGTTCTTAGCTATGACGCCAAAATGATGATTCATAAAAGAAAAAGAAAATAAATTTAACTTTGTTAAACTTTAGAACTTTTGCTCTGCTAAGGACACAGAAAAGAGAATGTAAATTCAAGTCATAGGATGGGAGAAATATTTGCCAATCATATATCTGACAAATATATCTATAATATATAAAGAACACTCAACACTTAACGACAAGAAAACAACTTAATTTAAAAAAAAAAAAAGGACAAAAAATTTGAGCAGATACTTCACCAAAAGAAGATATAGAGATGGCAAACACACACATGAAAAGATGTTCAACATTCTCTGTCATTAAAGAAACCCAAAAATGGGGCACCTGGGTGGCTCACTCGGTTAAGCGTCTGACTTTGGCTCAGGTCATGGTCTTGTGGTCAGTGAGTTCGAGCCCCGCGTCGGGCTCTGTGCTGACAGCTCAGAGCCTGGAGGCTGTTTCAGATTGTGTCTCCCTCTCTCTCTGTGGCTTCTACACTTGAACTTCATCTTTCTCTCTCTCTCAAAAATAAATAAACCTTAAAAAAAAATTTAAAAAGAAACACAAAATTAAAACCACAATGAAATGTCATTTTATAACTATTAAAATGGCTACATTTTTTAAAATACTGAGAATACCAAGTGCTGGCAAGGATATGGGGCAACTGGAAGTCTTCTGCATTGCGGTGGGAATGCCAAGTGGTACAGTGACTCTGGAAAATGGTTTGTCGGTGTCTCACAGTTATACATACACTTACCACACAACCTACTTATTCTACTCCTCGTATTTACCCTAGAGAAATGAAAACTTATATTCATACAAAGCCTGTGCACGAATGTTTACAGCAGCACAAATTCATAATTACCCAAATCGAAAATAATCCAAATATTCTTCAACTAGTGAACGGATAAATAACTTGTGATACATCCATGCAAAAAAATACTACTCATCAACAAGAAAGAATAAGCAATTGATGAATGCAACAAATTAGATAGGTCTCAAATACATTGTGATCAGTTTTAGAAACGAGTCTCAAATATTACATGATTTCATTTATATGACTTTCCAAAAAGGTGATAGGGACCCGTGGTAGACTAAGCTATCCCCCCACCCCCACACCAAAAAAAAGTATCCACAACTTATTTCCTGGGACCTTCAGACATTAATTCATCTAGCAAAAAAAAAAAAAAAAAAAAAAAAGTGTTTTGCAGGTGTGATTAATTTAAGATTCTCGAGATGGGGTGATAACCCTGAATTATCCAAGTGGGCTCCAAATGCACTCATAAGTGTCCTTACAAGAGGGATGCAGAAAGAGTTTTCTCACAGGAAAAGGTCATGTGAAGGTGGAACAGAGAGGGAATTTTGAGGATGCTGGCCTTGAAGGTTGGGTTAATGTGGCCACACCCAAAGAATGCTGTCAGCCAGCAGAAGCTTGAAGGTGCCAAGAGCAGATTCTCTCCTGGAGTCTCCAGAAGGACTGGAGCTCTGCCTACACCTTGATTTGAATCCAGTGATACTTATTTTGGACATCTGGCCTCCAGAACTGTGAGAGAATAAATCTCCATTATTCTAAGGCACCAAGTTTATGGGAACTTGTCATAGCTGCCATGAGAAACTAATACAGGACAGAAAACAGATCAATGGTTTTCAGAGATTAACATTCCTTATGTTGAAATTGTTTTGTATATGTGGTGGTGGTTACAAGAATGTGGACACTGGGGCACCTGGGTGGCTCGGTTGGTTAAGGGTCCGACTCTTGGTTTTGGCTCAGGTCACGATCTCATGGTTTCATGAGTTCAAGCCCCTCATTGTGTTCTGCACAGGTAGGTGCAGAGCCTGCTTGGGATTCTGTCTCTCTCTCACCCTCTCTCTCTGTCCTTTCCCCACTCAAGCTGTCTCTGTCTCCCTCAAAATAAATAAATAAACTTAAAAAAAAGAATGTAGACATTAATATGATCATCTCAATAAACGCAGAAAAGGCATTTGATGCAATTCAGCATCTATGATAAAAACTCCCAACAAAGTGGATATAGAGGGAATGTGCCTCAACATAATAAAGTCCATATATGACAAGCTCACAAATAACATACTTGACAGTATGAAAACATTTCCTCTAAGATCAGAAAGAAAACAACATAATTTTGAAAGTCCTAGCCACAGCAATTAGGCAAGAAAAAAAAATAAAGGCATTCAAATCAGTCGGGAAGAGGTAAAACTGTTGTTTTGCCAAAGACATATTATGTATAGAAAACTCCACCGAGAGACTGTTAGAATAAGTGAATTCAATAAAGTTAAAGAATACAAAATCAATATACAGAAATCACTTATATACATTAATGATGAACTATCAGAAAGAGAAATTAAGAAAACAATCCCATTGACAGTTGCATCAGAAAGAATAAAATACCTAGAAAGAAATTGAACCAAGATGGCGAAAGGCCTGTGCACTGAAAATTCTAAGACATTAATGAAATAAATTAAAGAAGACACAAATAAAGGGAAAGATATTCCACGTTCATTGATTGGAAAAATTAATATTGTTAAAGTGTTCATACTACCCCCTGCAATCTACAGCTATAATGCAATCTCTATCAAAATTGCAGTGGCAGTTTTTCACAGAAATAGAACAAGCAATCCTAAAATTTGCACGAAACCACACACAAAAATACCCAAAGCAATCTTAAGAAAGAACAAAGCTGGAGGCATCACACACCCTGATTTCCAACTGTATTAAAAAGCTATAGTGATCAAACTAGTATTGGCATAAAAACAGACCCACGGATTGATGGAAAAGAATAGAGGGCCCAGAAATAAACTCAAACATAAATGGTCAATTAATTTACAACAAAGGAGCCATGAGTATACAATGGGGAAAGGACAATATCTTTAATAAATGGTGCTGGGAAAACTGGACAGCTACGTGCAAAGGACTGAAACCGGACCTTATACCATGTACAAAAATTAACTCAAAATGGATTAAAAACCTGATCTGAAACCATAAAACTCCTAGAAGAAAACATAGGCAGTGAACTCCTTGACATCCAGTGACAATTTTTTGGAGTTGACATAAAAAACAAAGGAAAAGGAAACAAAAGCAAAAATAAACAAAAGGGACTACATCAAACTAAAATGCTTCTGCACAGCAAAGGAAACCTTCAACAAAATGAAAAGGCAACCTACTGAATGGGAGAAGATATTTGCAAATCTTATCTCTGATAAGGACTTAGTATTAAAATATACAATGAACTCATACAAGTCAATAACATAAAAACAAATAATCTGATTAAAATATGAGCGGAGTATCTGAATAAACATTATTCTAAAAAAGACATGGACAGATGGCCAACAGGTACATGTGAAAGTGCTCAGCATCACTAATCAGGGAAATGCAAATTAAAACCACAGTGAGATATCACCTCACCTGTTAGAAAGTTATGATCAAAAAGACAAGAAATAGCAAGAGTTGGCAAAGATGCGGAGAAAAGGGAACCTTTGTTGGTGGGAATGTAAATTGGTGCAGTCACTATGCAAAACAGTATGGGTGTTCTTCAAAAATTAAAAATAGAACTACCATCTGATCCAGCCATGCTATTTCTGGGTATTTTCTGAAGGAAGTGAAAACACTAATTTGAAAAGATATGTGCACCCCCATGTTCATTGCAGCATCATTTAAAAAGCCAAGATATGGGAACAGTCTAATTGTCCATCAGTGGATGAATGGATAAAATCAATGGAATATATATATGATATTTATAATTGAATGTATATATAAATGGCATATTATTCAGCCATAAAAAAGAAAGAAGTCTTGCCATTTGTGACAACATGAATGGACTTTGAGGGCATTATGCTGAGTGAGATAAGTTAGATATAGAAGAAAAATAATGTGTCATCTTACTTATGTGTGGGATCTAAAACAAACAAGGAAACAAATTTAAGAGGGGGGGGCTCATAGGTACAGAGAACAAATTGATGGTTGCCAGAGGTAGGGGTGGGGGTGGGCAAAATGAATAAAAGGGGCTCAAATGGCACAAACTTCCAGTCATAGAATAAGCCCTGGGGATGTAATAGACAGCATGGTGACTATAGCTAATTACATTGTATTGCGTATTTGTAAGTTACTAAGAGAGTAGATCTTAAAAGTTCTCATCCCAAGAAAAAATTTTCTAACTATATGGTGGTGATCCTTTTGCAATATATCAAATACTGAATCACTATATTGTACACCTGAAACACATATAATGTTGTGTGTCGATTATACCTCAATAAAAAACCCGTAATTTAGGCATGTGTTAAAATTCAGAAAACTGCACACCAAAAACAGTGAATACTACTGTATTTAAATTTTTAAAAATTGATCGATAAAAATTTTTTAATTAAAAAAAAAATACCGTGATCTCAAATAGGAGAAGTGGGTCCCAGTCTCTTCCAAACTCTGGGAGACCTCGGAGCACAGCTGAAGGGAAGCCAGGTGTCCAGCCCGGGTGACCGTGAGGCCATTACAGGAAGTGGCAGGAGAAGCTGCTGTGTGTGAGGGGTGGAGGGGGTTAGGGGGATGAAGGGAGTGACACCATCAAGCTTGTTGCAGACACTCTGAACTTGAGGAGACTTCAGGCTGTCTAGGCAGAAATGTGCAGCCGGTGGTAGAAATGGTGACTCTCAGAGAGGGCGGTGTGGGAGGTTGGAGGGCACAGGCAGTTAGGAGCAGACTTTCAACCAACAGGAACCTGCGGGTGTATTCCAGCTGTGCGACTTTGGCAAGTTACTTAGCCTCTCTGAACCTCACTTTCATCTGGGAAACTGGGATAACGTTGGCACTTCCGTCACATGAGGACTCAATGAGAGAAAGCAAGTGAAAGCATCTGACCCCAAGCCCGGCACATGATCAGGGCTGGAAATGTGAGCTATTAACGATTGTTGTCGCCAGAGTGAGGGGGACCCAACACGTGGAACCACAAGGGCACTGAGAATCTCATTTAGGAAAATGCGGTCGGCTGGAGGGAATGAAGAAGAGGGGCTGTTGGGGGGTACAGGAGCAGAGCAAGCAGCTGAAGGAGGACGAGGTGGTGTGTGTTAGTTTGCAAGGGCTTCCGGAACACGGTGACCACCAAGCGGCTGGCTGAAAACAAGGACACATATTGTCTCAGTTCTGGAGGCCAGAAGTTCGAGATAAGGGGTTGGTGGGGTTGGTTCCTTCTGAGGGCAGAGAGGCAGAACCCATCTATCCACGCCTCTCTCCTAGCTCCTGGGGGAGTCTGAGGGGCTGCTGTAACAAATACCTAAAAATGTGCAAGTGGCTTTGTGACTGGGTAACAGATGGAGGCTGGAGGAGTTTGAAGGTGACTGATAGAAAAGCCTAGATTGCGGTGAAAGAGACTTGCTAGAAATCCATGTGTTAAAGGTGAGGTCTTGGATGGAAATGAGGAGCCTGTTGCTGGAAACTGGAGGAAGGGTGACCCCTGCTCTGTGCTCTTCAGGGCTGGGGAGAATAAAGGCAATGGTCCCTGGGCGTCAAGTGTGCGGCAAACGTGAGGGCTCTGATGTCCCATTACGGTGTCCTGCCATGGGGTCAGCGTGAGGCTCAACAGGGGAGGCCTGGAGGGACAGGCCGCAGCTCCTGGTGGGGAAATGCAGGGGGGGTAAGAAGTTCTGGAGAGAGCAGAGTTTTTTCAAGGCAAGGGGCAAGGAATCCTGGGGCCTGACTCTGCGGTTGCCCAGAGTTCCTCCTTCCTGCTTGATGTTTCACATAGTCTCCTGCAAACTCCCCGGCACTGCCTTCTCCAGGCTGCTCCTTCCTGCTCCCCTCTTGACAGTGACTCCTGTTTGGGACCCTGGGCTTTCTTTATGCAAAGGGCGTTTCACAAGCCCCCACCACAGGTCGTGAGACCGGCAGGGCGGAAATGGTTAGTTCCATTTTATAATAAGGATGTGGAGGCTCAGAGTGGTTATCAGACTTATCCAGGACACACAGCATGTTGAAGGCAGCAGCGTTTAAGCCCCAGACTTCAGCCCAGAGCTGGGTCTACCACACCACATGGCTTCAGTTTCTGGTGGTTGCTGTCCTGGGAGTCTGGGCCTAAGAGAGAGAAAGGGAAGCCAGAGGCAGCGTCACCTGAGTTTCCCAGTCCTGACCCCAGCCAGAAAGTCTGGCTCTTGGGAGGTCTTCCTCCCCAGGCACTTGGAGCATCCCAGAGGGACAGAAGCCTTGGCATTGTGGTCAGAGTGACCACAAGGGGGCAGTAGCGCCCACGTGATGAACGCCGGCTGGTGGGAGCCTGAGGTCTGCAGAAGTGGGGAGGGCCTCTGCTTCCCCGGATGTTCAGAGCTCCCGCTGCCGGGACCCTTCCCAGACCCCCCTCTTCCGCGGAGAGACTCCTCGGCTTTCGGGTTACATAACTTGGACTGGAGTGATCTTTCCAGAGTTTCCTGGGCTGCGGCTGGCTTTGGTGCCGGAGGAGTACCCCATCTCCCACCACAAACACACACTTTAAGCCCCAACTCAGAATCTTTGCAGCCCCTCCCCCCGGGCCTCCACGGGGACTCCGTTAGGATGAAGTCCACATCAGCTACCTCCTCTGCTGCTCCCGGGGCGCTGTGGGCAGAGAGGGTCGGCTCCATCCCTGTGTGCTCCCCGCTTCTCTCCCCTTCCTCAGGATCTGACAATTCTGAGAGAGCAGCCCCTCCAGGGAGTCTCCCACTGGGCTCAACAGGTCTTACTGGATCCCTAGAGCTGCTCCAGGGAATCTGAGGGGAAGGGAGAGTGGGAGGGAGTGGACTAGAGTCTAGCCACTCCCTTTTGGGACCTTCTAGTATCTGCTATTTTGTATTTTGGACATTTTCTTAGGATTTCTTTTGAAGAAAGGGCTGCATGATTGGGGGGGCAGAGAAGAAGCCTTTGCAAATCTCTCAGCTAATCCATCCTCCTTTTGTTGGAAACACTGAGACCCAAGGACAGAGAGACTTGCTGAAACACACACCTCAAGAAGAGCAGAGTCAACCCTGAACCCCAGGTCTCCTGGCCACCAGGCCCACCCCAAGCAGCTCCCGGAGAAGGGCGTATGGGGTGTATGAGTGGGCTAAGGGTAGAGCATAGGAAACCCCTGTAACTGTCAGGAACATGATAGAACGGTCTAGAGGTCCATGAAACCATACTAGTTAAGAATCTGTCACTCGCTGGACAAATATTAATTGAGCACCTACTATGTACCAGGCATAGTGAACAAAACAACAGTGAAGAAAACAAAGATCCCAGCCTTCAAGAAGCTTACATTCTAGTGGGTGTTCTGTTTGTTCTGTGACCAAGCAAAAACGGCAAGACGGGATGCCTTGGTGGCTCAGTCGGTTAAGTGTTCGACTCTTAATTTCAGCTCAGGTCTTGATCTCAGGGTTGTGAGTTCAAGCCCTGTGCTGGGCGTGAAGCCTAGTTGAAAAACAACAACAACAACAACAGATGTCAGGATAGAGGATTAAAAGATCACCCATAGGGGTGCCTGGGTGGCTCAGTCAGTTGAGCCTCTGATTCTTGATTTCAGCTCAAGTCATGATCTCACAGTTCATGAGTTCGAGCCCTGCACTGGGCACTGTGCCAGCAGTGAGGAGCCTGCTTGGGATTCTCTCTCTGTCCCTCTCCAACTTGTTCTCTCTCTCTCTTTCAAAATAAGTAAACTTAAAAAAAAAAGCTCACCCCTACCTTAACTAATTTTGTAGTTGCTGCACATGTATGCCACCCTCATGATTTGTCCTGTTTTCCTAGTACCCCTCATCCATCTCTTCCATACCTTTCCTAGTCCCTGGATCCGTCTTTTTCCTCCTCCAAAGAGGCATCATGGCAGACAAGAAGAGGCCTGCCCTTCTGGATCCACGCAGGGCCAAAGGATGAACACTGGAAGGGCCATTCATGCGGGTGGCCAGGCGGAAGGCAGGAAGCCAGAGGCCCTGCTGAGCTGAGTCTGGAGCAGGCTGCCCGAGGCCCATCACTGGCGTCCATGAGTCGAGTTTACTGGCACTCCCTGAGAAGGACCGCTGTGTCAGGGACTGCCATGCCAACAGATCTCAGACTCAAGCCTCCATGCCCCACAGCAGGGAGAGGGGAAGAGAGAAGGAATAGGAGGGAGGGGCAGGACTCACTGGGCAGGGGTCAGGCAGCCCTGTGGGGATGTTCCAGGTCTTAAAGTTCATCCAAGTCATCTCTGTGATGAGGACATCCAGGCTGACCTCCCTAAACACGAGTGCAGAAACAGAGTACCTTTCCTGAGTGTTTCTACAGAAACTTCTGAAAACATAAGTATACCAGTCACACAACTCATGCTATGCACACAGAGTACTTGTGGTTCTTCATTCCCAGGTAGATCAGCTTCTCAGGGAGACCTTGTCTGAAGGGAAAGAAGCAGTCCTACCCCCAGGGACCCCCATTCTGAGGGGAGACACGGTCCTGCTCTCAGGGAGTCCTAGTCTGAGAGGGAGACATAGCCCTGCTGCAGGGAGCAGGGAGCAACGGTCTGAGGGGAGACAGAGCCCTGTCCTCAGGGAGCCCCTGTCTAAGGAGGAGACATGGTCCTGTCCTCAGAAGTTCCAATCTGAGAGGAGACATGGCTTCTATCCAAAGTGGGGAGACACATCCTGATGAGGGAAGAGACAATCTGAGGGGAGAGAAGCAATTTCTGATCTCTAAAGGTCTCTGATAGGATATCCTCTGTCTCCCTGCCATTGTCTTGCCTCTATTTCTGTCTCTCTGCATCTTTCCCTTCGCCACGTGTGTGCACATGCAGAAACCCACACGTGCACACACCCACATGCAGACATTCATAAGAAGTCTTAAAAACACTCAAGACCAAATCTCAGTAGATGCCAAAACACAGCCCCAACTCCAAGAACTAAGGAGACCCAGGTTCAGTGGTAAGTTAGGGAAAGTCTCGAGGTCGGGCTGCTAGGGGTGAGGCTCCAGAGGTCACCTGAACTCAGGGGCTTTGAATGCCCCTGAGGCTCTGCGCATGACTTCTGTCTCCAGTAGAGGTGTCCTCTGTGGTCACTGGAATGGGGTGTGAGCCTCGCCGTCTTGGACATGTTTCCTCCATCTGGCCTGTTACACGGTCTGGCTGCTAATGAAGCAGAACCTGGAAGGACAGGGAGCATGTGCAGTGACTGAAGACATCACAGGGGCAGGTTGGGATGGGAGAGGTGGAGCTGGCCACTAGCGGTCCAAGCTCCCCATGAGGCCAGGCCAAGAAAGTGGAATCCCCGCTATATACACGCACACACACACCTGTCTATAAGTTAGTTAACATACCGTGTAGTCTTGGTTTCAGGAGTGGAACTCAGTGATTCATCACTTACATGCATCACCCAGCGCTCCTCCCAACAACTGCTCTCCTTAATGCCCATCATCCATTTAGCCCATCCCGCACCTCCTCCACTCCAGCAACCCTCAGTTCGTTCTCTATATTTAAGAGTTTCTTGTGGTTTGCCTCCCTTTCTGTTTTTATCTTATTTTATTTTTCCTTCCCTTCCCTTATGTTCATCTGTTTTGTTTCTTAAATTCCACCTATGAGTGAACTCATATGGTATTTAACTTTCTCTGATTGACTTATTTTGCTTAGCATAATACAGTTTAGTTCTATCCACGTTGTTGCAAATGGCAAGATTTCATTCTTTTTGATTGCCTAGTGATATTTCATTGCATATACATACCACACGTTCTTTACCCATTCATCAGTCAATGGACATTTGGGCTCTTTTCATACTTTGGCTACTGTTGATAGTGCTGCTATAAACATTGGGGGTGCATATGCCCCTTCGAAGCATCATTTTTTGTATCCTTTGGATAAATACCTATTAGTGCAATTGCTGGGTTGTAGGGTAGTTCTATTTTTAACCTTTTGAGGAACCTCCATACTGTTCTCCAGAGTGGCTGCACCAGTTTGCATTCCCACCAGCAGTGCAAGAGGGTTCCCCTTTCTGTGCATCCTTGCCAACATCTGTTGTTTCTTGTGCTGTTGATTTTAGTCATTCTGATAGGTGTGAGGTGGTACCTCATTGTGGTGTTGATTTATATTTCCCTGACGATGAGTCATGTTGAGCATCTTTTCATCACACACACCTGTCTTGACTTCCAGAGCCCACAGAGGAGAGAGCAGGCCTTGGCATCTTCCGGGGATGTGTTCCATTGCCCTCATTTGGGGCTCTATGCTGGGGAGGGCCAAGAGGTGAGAAGGAAGGGACCCTATATGGGGTTCAGTTCCAATAATGTTTAGAAAACACCTTTCTTGGGGCACCTGGGTGGTTCAGTCAAGTAAGCGTCTGACTTCAATTCAGGTCATGATCTCACAGTCCGTGGGTTTGAGCCCCACGTGGGGCTCTGTGCTGACAGCTCAGAGCTTGGAGCCTGCTTTGGATTCTGTATCTCCCTCTCTCTCTTTCCCCTTCCCCTGCTCATGCTCTGTCTCTTTCTGTCTCTCAAAAATAAATAAATGTTTAAAAAAAATTTTTTTTAAAGAAAACACATTTCTGTCACTTGCATGACCTTAGTCACTTTCTGAGAAAAGGACCACTGCAATTCATTTATAAACATAGAACACAGAGTCTGTGCCCCAGAAGTAACACTGTCCGAATGAGAAATGGGGGAAAGGAAGTCAGAGTGATCTGGGGATGCAGAGAATCGGTGGAGTCAGCCTTCCTAGGACTCTGTACATTCAGGACCAATTGTCTTCCTTGCAGTTCGATCAGGCCGAAAAATGAAGAATCGACATCTCTAACTGCAGGGCCCGAACTGGGAAGACCGCCCATCTCCCAGGAGGTCACATCTCCAGTGACAGGGAGCTCACTCTCTTTCAAAGCTGCCTTTGTCTTCACCAGACACCTCTGCAGGGGGGATTTGGATTGCGAGGCTGCTGGGTCCCCTGCCCTCCACCTGGTCAATAGCGGACCCTGGCAAAGAAGATGGGAGCTTGCAATCCATTTTACAGGGCATCCCAGAGCCTTCCTGGCTGCCTCGGGGAACTCCTCCTGGGCAAACAGATTTCACAGATGAGTGGCCCCATTGTGCTCTTGGGTGGCGCCAGGGAGGTGAGCGTGGCAAGGTGAGAAGGCTGTATTCTGAGCCACAGTGTGATGCAGGTACCTCTGGCCTTGGCGCTGCCTGGTGCCATCGACAGGCCTGGCATGGCGCCTCACCGCCCTGGCATCTCCCACACTGGATTATGGTCCAGCCAGTGGACTTCCTGTGCAGGTCTAGCCAGTCCTGAGTCCTGGGGGGCAAAAGGTAGAGTATAAGCCTTTGGGCTGCTGTCTGGTGAACAAATAAGATGTTTATTCGGTGAAGGCGAAAGGGGAGGTCCAGGGATGGAGCCGCTGGGGCCTCAGCCCTTCCTTCCTGCCTTCCCCTCCCCGTGCCACACACACTCAAACCACTGCCCTAGGGTCAGAGGCCCGGCCAGTCACACCAAAGGATCCATGGGTAGACAGGACAGGCACACACACACACACACACACACACACACACACACACCATACAGCCAGGGGACACCTGTGGACCAGTCAATGCACTTTTCTGATATAACCTTCCTAAACACACACGCGCATATACACACAGACACAAACATAGACACAGCCTTTGTGTTTTAAAGAGGCGGCTCTGGTCTCAGGGCGTTGCAGCAGCTGCCAGTGTCAAAATGGAGGAGAACAGGCCTGGAGAGGGAAGGAGGTAGTAGCTGGCGGCAGGCACGGGGCATGCTGGCCGCAGTCGCCCGGTCTGCGGTGTGGCACCTCTGAGGTAAACAGACCGGGCTTTGATCTTGAATGCTGTCCTGGGAGGCTGAGAGGACAAAGGACCTGCCTCCCTGGACTAAGGATCCAGACTCTGCAGCCCCATGCAGAGACAGAGCAGGACAGTGGACAGATGGGCAGATGGACCCCTAGAGGGAATCTGAGGCCCCTCGGGCCTTGCCACTCAAAGGGTAATCCATGGACAGCACCATGACGTGGGAGCCTCTCAGAAATGCAGAGTCTCGGGTCAAACCCGGGTGCACTGAATCAGAGCCTGGTTATCTATGCACATATTCAGCTTCTGGAGGGACTTCTCTAGGAGCTTCCTGGGCCTTGGATGACAGCTTCCCTGTGAGCAAGGCTTGGATGACAACATCATCTCAGTAGACTTCACTGGAGTCTGGAAGTCACCTTGTGAAGTCGGCCCAGCCGTTTCCCAGCCCCCAGGCCATGCCTACGTATCTGGCTTCCCTGATGGATTCATTCGCTCACCTCACGAGTGTTTGTGTAGCACCATGCTATGCGTGGGAGATACAATAATAAGCAGAAAACAGACCTGGTCCCTGCTCTCTTGGAGTTTCCAGCCTAGTGGGACAGATATTTCCTGAAGTGTCACTTGGGCTGCATTTGAAGAAGTTACTTTGGTGAAAAGGGGAGAGAAGCATATTCCAGGCAGAGGGAGCAGCACAAGCAAAGGCCCTGAGGTAAGACAGAACATGGCTGGTGGTAGTTGGGATACATTTAAGCTGATGTTAGAAAGAGACCAGCCTCCAAAATAGACTGACGTAAACCAGAAACAGTTTCCTTTCTCCCTCAGGTAAAAGTCCGAGTAGACAGTACGGATCGGTGTGGCTGGAGGGCAGAGAGTGGGCAAGACCACTGTATCAAATGACACTGCATGTAAAAGTCTCCAGGAAGTCAGAGCTCCCTGGTACCTGCCACACCTGTCGATTCATAAGTTTCAGAGAATCCTAGAATGCCAGAAATGGGAAGAACGTTGGGCTTCATTCCAATGCTTTGAACCTGTCTTCAAGCCTCAGCTCCATCATAAATTAACTGTAACTGTGACCATGGGTCAGGAGTTTCTCATCTGCAAAGTATTGCGGGTGCACTGCAGGAAGTGACACCTGCTTTGCCCAGGCTGGGAGTAGTTCGTGTGAGACTCCAGTGAGGAATTAGGAATTAGGACACATTTAGGTTGCTACTAAAAAAGAGACCCTAAAATAGACTGACTTAAACAAGAAAGTTTCCTTTGTCTCTCAGGTAAAAATCTAGATGGCACAGAGTTGGTAGGGCAGCTTCATCAATGGTGATGGGCAGGCAGGTGGCTTCAACCTTTTTGCTCTGCCATCTTCAACATATAGCCTCAAAGGATCCCAAATGGAGGCTGCGGCTCCTGCCATCACATCTGGACCCTCCTTCCTCTTAGAGGCGCAATCTAGATGTTGCACCCAGCCCTTCTGCTCATATCTCATTGGCCAGAACTTAGGTTTTGTGGCCACACCTGGCAGCAAGAGAGTCTGGGAAATGAAGTCTGCAGCTGGGGCCAGCGTGTGTCCAGTTGGAAATTCTATTCCAATGCGAAAATGGGAGAATGGAATGTTGGGGGGCGGGGCACAGAAGGCAACACAGAGTCTGAAGGTACTGTTGGAGTCAGGACACCCAACCAAGTGTCTCTAAGATTCGCTTCTTGGCTTTGAGCTGCCCTGACCCCCTTTACTGAGCTCACCAGGGCCGGGCTCTGTCCTGCCCCACAACCTGCCCCCATTCCTACCAATGTCAGGAAGTTGATGCAGCCTGTGGAGGCATTGGTAGTATACGGTTAGTCATGGAAGGTTGCCCCAACTCTTGCCTGGCCCCTCATTACATCACACCCCGGGTCTTAGGGGGTTTTCTGGTAGGCTGGCGGACAGGTTCAGGAAGACGTAGGCTTCCACTGCTCACACTTGTCAGAGGCTTCTGTCCTCAGAGTGGTGGGAGAGACCAGTCTGGGGTAGGGAGTGGGCTGGCTGTGTTTTCATTACCTGCTTCTGAGCCAGGACCAGACCAGGGGTGGTCCTAAAAGCCAAGCAAACAGCTGGCAGCAGCAGCTGGAGTGGCTAAGGAGCACTTTCCCACCAGATTGTCTGACCCTGAGAAGGCCAAAGCCAACACCAGCGATTCCTGGGGCTGCGTCCCACCCACTGTCTGGGCTACTCATCACAGCTGGGTGCCGCTGGCAATGGCTCCCTTTCTGGGCCTCTGCTCTCCACTCTTGTTTTCTCGGAGAGGAGCTAGGGAGTGTGTATGAAGGAGGGGTTATAGGAGATCAGGGTTTCTCAACCTCGGTACTATTTGGGGCTGGATAGTTCTTTGTCGTGGGGGCTGCCCTGTGCATCCAGTGATGTTTAGCAACATCCCCGGTCTCTCCCCACTAAGTATCAGTAGTGTCAACCCCCTCCCCAGGGGCCAAATGTTTCCTGGGGGAACAGGGGAAGTCAACCCTGGCTGAGAGCCACTGGTGTAGATTTAAAAGTCCTGATTTACTGAAGGGAAACATCAAGGATGGGTGGAGAAAAAGAGAGGAGAGAAGAATGAAGGTGGGGGAGGAAAAGAGAGAAATAGGTGGAGAGAGAAAAAAGAAGGAAGAAGAAATACTAAGAGTGAGAAAATGAGATAAAGAAAAGAGAGGCGCCTAGGTGGCTCAGTTTCTTGAGTGTCGGACTTCGGTTCAGGTCATGATCTCGCGGTTGACAAGTTCCAGCCCCGTGTCGGGCTCTGTGCTGACAGCTCAGAGCCTGGAGCCTGCTTCAGATTCTGTGTCTCACTCTCTCTCTGCCCCTCCCCTGCTCATGCTCTGTCTTTCACTGTCTCAAAAATAAATATAAACATTAAAAAAATATTTTTTTTAAATTAAAAAAAATTAAAAATTAAAAAAAGAAAAGAGGGGTGCCTGGGTGCCTCAGTTGATTAAGTGTCTGACTCATGATTTCAGCTCAGGTCATGGTCTCACGGTTTGTGAGTTAGAGCCCAACATTGGGCTCTGTGCTTACAGTGCAGGAGCGTGCTTGGGATTCTCTGTCCCCCACTCTCTCTCCCTCAAAATACATAAATAAACTTAAAAAGAGAGAGAGAGAAAAGAAATAAGAGGAGCAAAGAGAGAAGTGGGTGCAGAGGGCCAGGCCCTGGAAGGCAGGGAGGGCAAGCAGGCCCCAAGGATTGTTCCGGAGTCTGGGGACGTAATGGGGCCATGCAGGAGCTGGCTTTGGGGCACAGGGGCCATCTCAGCACTCTAGTGTCAAGGTCAAAATCGAGGCCCTGGCACCCTACTGCCCAGTAGCCAGGCCGCAGAGCAGAGATTTTAGGGGTCAAGTTTCTCTTGGGTCTCTGGACATGCTGCTTCCTTAGTGGGGTTGGAATTTGGATGTAGGGTTACCTCAAAGTTTCTCTAAGCCTCAGCTTTGCCTCCAGAGAATGGGCCATTGCTGGAGAGAAAGCATGGAGGTCGCCTGCTTTTTATGTCTGCTCTCTCCTAGAGCCCCACTAAGGTGATCACGATAAGGCATCGCCCACAAGGACGAGAAGACTGGAGCTGGATAGGAGGCAGCAAAATGCTGGAAGCTGAAAAGGGATGGATAGTTACTGAGCCCAGCAGAAGCTGCACCCTCACTGCCTGGGGTGGGGGACGGAAGGATGGGCAGGAAGGCGACAAGAAGCTGCTTTGAGCCTCCAGTGCCTTGAACAATTCAGCATGTGGCCACACGAGATCCCTCTGAAAGGGGGTGCAGGTGGGGCTGACGAGGACTGGTGGGAAAGGGGTGAAGGAGCAGTGATAGCACCAGGTCCCCTCCCACTTCTTGCATAGCCTTCCCCACCTTAGCGGAAAATGGGCTTGCTTGCCATTGGGGAAGTTTACACAGCTGAGGCAGGGAATTAAGTGCAGTCCTGAACGTGGAGGGAGCAGTAAGTTCCCAGATGCCCTTCCCCGCTCAGTATCAGAACATTGGAAACACGTGTGTAGATCCTGGCACATTCTGGGGATTCTCTTTAGGAACACTGGCCTGAGAGAAAAACCCTGCAGATACTGACATTTAAGGGGGTAGTTCTCAGTGAAAAGGTCAGCTTGCCACCAGGTCCCCTGGGCACAAGCCCTGCTCATACAATCAGAGATTCAGCCTTAAATATGGATAGACAACAGGGGGTCACTGTGTAATGGAAGAGAGGCATCAGCATGAAAAAGGAAACCAAAAGAAGCAAATAAAAAAACATAACTCAGAGAGGATGCAAAAATCAGAATCCTTTTTTGTCTCTTTGAGATAATAGTCTTTGTGATAAGAAAAATGCTGTTACCTTTGAAACAAGAATAGGACACTATAAAAAAGTAACATTCACAGAATAAAAAATACCTCTTGAAAATTAAAAATATGACAGCAATCTATGTGCATCCTTGCTAAAAATATTTAACCTGAATCTCACCATGACCTTACTTCTAGTCTCCGGTAAATATAGGGGGTAGAGGGAAGAGTTAAATGATGTCGTGAGGAAATAATCAGGCAAATCCAGAATGTAGGACATTCTATAAGACTTGCCTAGGCTCTTCAAATGTCTGTTGTAGAAGAAACAAAAAGAGAAATCATAGATTTTAAAAAGACTAAGGAGACCCAACAGCCAAATAAAACTAGATAGGATCTCAGTTCAAATAGACTAGCTATAAAAGAAACTGTGAACATGATGGGGGAAAACTTGGATATGGACAGGATATTAAAGATATTATGGAATGGTTGTTAATTTTCTTAGGTCTGAAAACAGGGGTGTGATTGTGTAGCAGAATGCTTTTAATTTTAGGATAGGCAGGCCAAAGTGTTTAAAAGTGAGTGTTATATGGACTGCAAATTTCTTTCAAATGGCTCTACCAAAATAGGTAATTCATAGATAGATAATAAGAACAATGTTCAGTCTAGTCCTGTGCTGTCTAATATAGTAACTACTAGCCATATATGGCTACTAAGTGCTTGAGATCATCTGAATTGAGATACCCTGTGATTATAAAGTACACTGGATTTCAAAGACTTAGTACAAAGAAAAGGAATGTAAAATATCTTAATAATAATTTTTTTTTAGTGAAAGAGAGAGCAGAGGAGGGGCATAGAGAAAGGGAGAGAAAGGAAGACAGCGTGGAGCCTGATGTGGGACCCTGAGATCTGGAGCCTGATGTGGGACCTGAGCTGAAATCAAAAGTTGGACACTGAACTAACTGAACCACCCAGGCAGTCCAACAATTATTTTAATAAATAATAAATAATTATTTATTAAAGTATATTTTGAAATAAATAAAATATTAAAGTTAATTTTACCTGTTTCTTTTCACCTTTTTAATGTGGCTACTAGAAAGTTTAAAATTACACATGTGGCTCACATCCCATGTCTATTAAAACAGCCCTGACCTAAATGTCAGGAAAAGAATGTTAACTATATTATTTTTTTCAACTTTTCTGCATATTTGCAATTGTCTTTTTTTTTTATTAAAAAAATATTTTTTAATGTTTATTTAGAGAAAGAGACAGAGTGTGAGTGGGAGGGGGCAGAGAGAGAGGGAAACACAGAATCTGAAGCAGGCTCCAGGCTCTGAGCTGTCAGTACAGAGCCCGACATGGGGCTTGAACTCACGGACCTCGAGATCATGACCTGAGCTGAAGTCAGAGGCTTAACCAAATGAGCCACCCAGGCGCCCCTGCGTCTGTCTGAATAGAAGGTTAGAAAGAAAAGATAAACAATAAAAATAAAGTAGAAGAGTTTCTTTTTAATCAGAGTATTGAAGATAAAGTTTGGAAAATCCTCTTGAAAGTTGGACAAGAAGACAAAAAGTATAGGTTAGAAAATCAGAGAACCAACCCAAGAGTTCTAATTCAAAAATGTAGAACATACTAAGCACAGAAAGGAGCCAAATTGTGTGAGCTTCTAGATTGAATGGAAGCCTGAGGGCCTGACACAGTGAACTAAAGAATACACAAACCAGTGCACTGGTAAATAAAGAGATTATGAAAATTTTCCAAGGTGAAAAAACAGAAACAATAAAACAGGTCTCATACAAACGCCCAGGAATTAGGATTTCACTGAACTTCGCTACAACCACACAGGAAGCTAGAAAACAAAGGGGGGAAAAAAAACCTCTCACAATTCTGAAGGAAGCTATTTCCAACCTAGGGTTAGATACCCAGCCAAGCTATCAGTCAAGCTGAAGGTTGGATAAAGATATTTTTAGACAGACAAGATCTCAAACATTTTACCTCCCTTGTACCATTTCTCAGAAACCTACTGACGGAAGTGCTCCATCAAACGAGGAAATAAACAAAGAAAGACAGAAGGCATCGGATCCAGAAAAACAAAGGGGGCTCCAATGCAGGAAGGATGCAAGGGGAATCCCCAGTGAGGGGTGAAGAGACCCTTGGGGAAGCTAGCTCTGTAGCAGGCCTGGAGAGCACCCAGGGGCAGAAGGATGTTTGGTGCTGAAAGAAGTTCACCAAGAAATAAACAAATGGGACTGATCTATGATCCCAAGAGGAGTTTTACAATTGTAGCAGGGAGTTTGGAAATTAGTGACAGGAACATGCAAAATTAAGCAAACAAACCAAACCCATGGAAAACAAAATGAATGCAGGAAAGAAAGGGTACCCAAGTACATTAGGTAGTATTTACATAGTCATAATAACATGAACACAGAATTGGTATCCAACCATAAATTGAAATCTAACTATGGTAGAGGGATGAGGAAGAAGTATGCATGTTGGGGGGTAAAATGGAGCTAATCCTCATCTTTTCCAGTAGAGAGATAATCATTGTTAAAGTAGGTTAACAAAAAATAATAATGGGGTGCCAAAATATCTAGATGTTATTTAAAGAAGTGGAAGAAAAATAAGAAATAGTTGAGAAGTCTAAAAGAGGCTGCCTCTGGGGGCTGGGGCTGGGGAAGGGTGAGGCAGGCAATTGCTGTCTTCCGTTACCGTTTGAGTAGTATTACTTGACTTTTTGAAAGTATTTTTATATATATCACTTTGCTAAAAATAAAAACTGAATTAAAAGATAAAAAGAAAACCCAGGTCATCCAGGGCAGGGCACGTGAATGCCCAGAACTGAGGGTCATTCGAGGTGCCACTGCCTGGCAGCTGCCTACGTCAGCAACTCCGGACATGGCTAGAGGAGCTTTTTTGGAGAAACATTATCCTGCCTACCCCCATGACTCATAGGTTCCCATTGTTTCCACCCCCCCTGCCATTCTCCCACCATGGAGATGCGTGTGCTGATGTGTGTGGGGGGCAGGGACAGAAGAGACTTTCTTGTGCTCTTTGTTCCCTGTGTGCCCCACCCCCATCCCCAGGGGTACAGGCTTCCTTGCCAGGGACCAGGTGTTAGGCATGGGGCACTGGGCGCCAAGAAGGAGAAAAAACAATCTTAAAATACCCCTATGCCTTCCCATTGTGGAAATTCAGAATCATGTGTTTGAGTAGGACCTATGAGGTCAACCTGCCAACATCTATAAGTAGACACCAAGCCTTTCCCTGAGCACTCTGAATGACAGGGAGCTCAATGTCTTAGCGGGACAATGTGGGGGCTTGGGGACAAAGTGAGGGGCACATAAGGGTCTTTCGTGCTTATTGGCTTTCGTATGGGATGCTCAAGACCCATTATATGGATCAAGGCCCATTTGTTATAAAAGGTGAGATTCCACATAAGGATACAGCTCTCAAGGCCTGTCCAGGTCCCTTGTCTCTGCCTCTCTTACTATGTGTCTTCTCTATCTTCCTGCTTCTCTCCGCACACCTCCATCCTCTGGCTCCCACATAACCCCAAATGTCTGCCACCACTCCCGAGCCTCCATGACCTCACTGCTCTGCTCCTCATGGTTCACTGGCTCAGTCTCTCAACACCCTAATTTCGAATGCCTAGCGAGCTCATCTCATTGGTCCATCTTGGTTCAGGTTTCCTCTCCTAGTCTAATCAGCTTTACCAATGTGGGTCACATGGTTCACAGCTAGTAAGCAATGGTCTGAGGGGTCAGGGGGGATAAAGTGATTCTTCATGAGCTATGCTCTCCCTGAAACCCAGACATGCCTGCTCCTTTCCAGGATAGGCAAACTTCACTGCCCCCCACCCCACCCAGTCCACATGGCCAGTCCAGAAGGAGATCAGTGCAACAGTGTGCTGGTAAATGTTGACTATCTGGCTCTCTGAGGAGGGGAGAGCCCTAATTTGTAGTGTCTGCCCATTTCCATGGTGTAGATACTCCCATGACGGCTGATTTAAAGGAAAAAAAATTTATGTTTATTTATTTTTGAGAGAAAGAGAGAGCACAAGCAGAGGAGGCGCAGAGAGAGGGAGACACAGAACTCGAGGTAGGCTCTAGGCTCCAAGCTGTTAACGCAGAACCCTACGCAGAGCTCGAACTCGCAAAATGCAAGATCTTGGCCTGAGCTGAAGTCGGACGCTTAACCATTATGGCTGATTTTTAAAAAAATCTTTTTTTTTTTCAATGTTTATTTATTTTGAGAGAGAGAGAGAGAGAGAGAGAGAGAGAGAGACAGCATGAGTGGGGGAGGAGCAGAGAGAGGAGACACAGAATTTGAAACAGGCTCCAGGCTCTGAGCTGTCAGCACAGAGCCCCATGTGGGGCTTGAACTCGTGAGCTGCAAGATCATGACTTGAGCTGAAGTTGGACGCTTAACCGACTGAGCCACCCAGGCGCCCCTGTTATGGCTGATTTTAAGCTACCAACACGATGTCACAAAACATGAAGTTGAGGAGAGAAACACAGTAGCAATACCAATATATAATAGTCCCACTACATACCTACAAATATGCAAATTTCTTCCAAAGCATGAATAGTAGTGGCATGGAATTAGGAAAGGATGAGTTTTGAGCATTGTGTTTGTTCTTAATATAATTTGCATATTTATATAATTTAATTTTTAGTTTTTTTATGCAATCAGCTTGCAAAATTTCTGAAACTATAACCATTGGGTCTCATGAGCCAGTATGAACAGACTCCAGGACACTGGGTCAGAACTTTCCTCTGGAGTGAACAATTGAGGGTGGGAATTTGAGTAGATAAAGAGATGGGGTGGAGGGGAGTTGCTGACTGCCTGGTAGGCAATTATCTGTTCCTCATTTTGCTTCCTCCTGCCCTCAACCAACATCAGGTGTTCTAGGTAACCTAAGAGAGATGCCACAAATACAGGTCAGTTGAATTGAATGGACTGTGATGTCAACACCCCAGACAGAGCTGCTCAGCTGGCCGGGACTGCAGGTGAAGGAATCAAAGAATGAGGAGGAAGTTTTCCATAACTGGAGGTAAACACAGATTTCAATGCAGAGTGAAAACACAGGCAGGGATTCATTGGCAGGGGATGCCAGAAATGCAGAGGGACCTGACCTCTGAGGTCTCCAGCCAGGTGTTTCCAGAACATGGGTATTTCCAAGGTTTTACCCCTGACCTTCTGATTCAGAATCTCCCAAGGCGGAGCTCAGGAATTGCCTGGTGAGTTTTGCAGGAGAGCAGACCGGTGTGGTAGTTAGTAGCTCAGGCTGGGGGGTCTTCAGGTTAGGACTTAGGCTGTGCGTCTAGCTGTGTGACTTTGGGGAAGTTACATAACTGCTCTGAGCCTCAGCTTCCAAATGCAGATAATGTTGCGGGGATTAAATGAGACCATGGGCATAAAGTGTCCTGGTCAGGAGGTGGCGAGGATCCCAAAAATGGCAGGTGTGACTATTTAGGTCACACTGCTAGATGGTAGCAGACCCCAGGCGTCCCGGTAGTGTTTAAACATAGCAGAGAGGATCCGAACATAGCTAGAGACCCCAAAATAGAAGGTGCTTTGATATCCTGAAAGTAAAAAACTTTGATCTTAGGTTAGGAATTACAAAACCTGAGGGCGTTTGGTCTTAGCCGTGCTACTTCCTCAAAGAGTTTTAGATTCATGGTAGCAGATTATTGTCTGTACCCCACGTCCCAACCCCTCGGCCCACCTCGGGTGTCAGCGCAGCCATAGTGCACAGCCCCGTGCACACGGCCCAAGTGTTTCCTCAGCATGCCTTGCTCCTCTGCTTTTCCACCTCAGAGCTTTCTCTAAAGCCTGGCAGAAGCATAGCTCAGGGCAAGCCCACCCTGTGTCCCCGTTATCTACTGCTGTGTGACAAACCACCCCAACACTTAGAGGCTTAAAACACCACCAATCACTTATTTGCTTGTGATTATGCAGTGTGGGGGGATGGCTGGGCTCTGTTCCACGTGGCCCCAGCAGGGGCTGGAGTGTCCAAGATGGCCCCTCAGCTGGGCAGATTCTCTGTTCCCGTGGCTTCTCCACATGGCTAGTTTGGTTCTTCACAGCACCGGGTCTCCAGGTAGATTTCTAACATTTTGGCTGGCTTCTCCAAGAGCACAAAGTGGAAGCTGCCGGGCCTCTTAACAGGTAGGTTCAGAAAGCACAGAAGGTCGTTTCCTCAGTGTTCCATTGATCAAAATCGTCCCAACCACGTGCAAAGGGAATAGACTCCACCTCTTGCTGGGGGAGTGGCCAGGTCCCTTTGCCGACCGGTATGTGGGATGGGAGACACTGTCCCGGCGATCTTTGGACAGTGCGGTCTGCCACATCCAGCCTGTGTGGGAGGAAGGTGGGGGTTAGTGCCCCTGGGGTCAGCCTCAAGCAAAGGGGGTGGGAATGGGTGGATACATGTCCCCCCTTCAGAGGGACAGTTCTGAGGTGTATTGGACAGGTTTTTCAGGAGATCCCAGCAGGTTTGAACCCCAATCTCCCACAGTAGAACTAGCTGAACCACTCAACAATGCCCTCTTTATTGCCTTTTGCTCTTTCCCCATCTTCATCTCCCCTCCCTTTCTGCTGCTTCCTCCAACCATCTCCCGGTTCTGCTCTGAGGCCTCTGGGAAACCAAACCAAGATTCTCCGTTTCCTCACTTGAAAAAAGCCCCTTAAATTGGGCTGTAAAATATCGCACCTGGCTCCCAGGGCTGTTGCACAATCCCACAGGAACCCATGTGAAAGGGCTTTGTAAACTAGGCAGCTGGCAACCGAGGTGAGGGGTCACTGTGAGCAGAGGCATTCCCCCGGGAAGCACAGGGACTTGGGGGCTGCTGGGGCGAAGGCCCAGTCCCCCGGGTCATCAATGAGTGGTGGCTGGGGCCACCGTGGGGATGACGGGGCATGAGGGCAGACAGGTGTGGGGGAATGCAAAAGGGGGGTGTGGACAAATAAGGGGTGTTGTGTCCGCATCCTGCGTGCCAGACTGAGGTGACCTGGCACAGTTGAGTGACTCACCGGGCCACCACAGCCTGGGACAAGGTCCCTCAAGATCATCCACCGACAAGCCGAGACTCGCCCTTGTGGGAAAAGACCTGCCTCCTGATTTGGCTTCTACCCCAGGAGGAGGAACTGAATTACCACTGGGAGGGTTCAGCACCCTGGTTCATTCACCCCTCCTTGCAGTAAACGCCAGAAAAACTGAGCCCTTCTTTGTGCCGGGTCCTGCGGTAAGGATCCAAAGGTGTACAAGCCACTCCTGGCTGTCTCTGGGCTCCCCGTCAGGGGCCGGGTGCGGGAGACTAGGAGACAGGCCCTGAGAGTGGGCTTGTCCAGAGAGGTGCTCTGGGCACAGAGGAAAAACATCTGAGCCAGAACCAAGAAGGGGGGCAAGTAACTGCGGAACTCTTCCCCGAGAAACCGATGTCCCCCTTTAATCCAGACCTTAGGACTCAGTCGGGAGAGAGGAAGGGCATATCCCTGAAACAGTGTGGACAGAGATGGGGGGGGGGGGGGCGGTTCTGGCTCATTTGAGAAACTGTTCTATGGCTGGAGCCCAGAAAGAGGTGGGGGTGGGTGGAGGAGGAGGAGGCTGGAGAGAGAGGTGCACGAAAGAGGAGTGGGAGCCCAGAGGAGTTTCAGACAGGACAGAAAGGGGGTCAGATTTGACTTCAGGGTTCTCTCTGCTGGTGGCAGTGCCAGCCGGGTGGAAGAGGGTCTGTATTAGAGGCAAGATGAAAAGAGCCTTGAGGGATACGGACGTCAGTACCAAGCACAGGCTGTGAAAAATAGCCAGAAATTAGAACAAAGGGAATGTCTATAGGCTCCATGAATGCAAGGGCGGGGGGTGGGGGGGTGGGGGGGGTGGGAAGCTTGTCCATTTTATACACTGTAGTTTTCTAAGTGTCTGGTACACAGTAGGTGCTCAATAAACATTCAGATGAATGTGAGTCCAGGCAATGAAGGTGGAGAGCACAGTGCCAGTTCACTCACTAGGGCAAGGAGGGCTTCTGGGAGGGAGCAGGAGAGGGCCAGGGGTTGGGGCTGCTGGGAGTGGGTCTACTGAGTGGGAGGGTCTGCCTCAGAACCCTGTGGACCTCCAGGGTTGAGCAGTGCACCCCATGAACGTACTGGTCTCTTTATCAGGGTCTCACTGACCCAGGTTCTGAATCTGGTGTCAACAAGGGATTTCCCCGTCAGGGCCTTCTCCCGACCATCCCAGGCAGCTCACAATGACAGGGTGACAGGAAACCTCACCACACTCCTACTCCCCACGTGGCACCCTGCCTCTGCTCTTGATCCCTCAGCAACTTGGGGCCTCCCAGGCCCCACCCTCTGCTCCAGCTGTTGCCACCTTCCTGTTTCTAGACCTTTTACTCAGAAAGCTCCTGACTAATCTTAGCCACAGTGGCCCAAGGCCACACCTCCACCCCAGGCTTCCATTTGTGCTTCTGTTTGTGCGAAGCTGTGCCGGGTAAAGTCAGACTCTGAGCCTTCATCTGCTTAGCTGCAAGTGGGGTCAAATAACCTGTGCCACGGGGATGCTCCGAGATATACAAAGGTAGCACTTAGCGTGATGGAATTGTTACCCTGAAGCTGAACGGTGTTAAGCAAAGCCAGAGAATCTTGGACCTGTGTGCGGGGGTTGGGGCGGTGCAGGCAAGGAGAGGGAGAGGGGTGGAGAGATGTTTTGGCAGAGGTAGGGATGCTATCAAGTAGTTCTAGAACCGGTGGTATTGTAAACACCCTCTGTGAACACATCCATGCCTTCGTGAAAAACGTGGCTTACCCTGAAACCACAGAACTTTACATGTTTCCCAACAGACGCAAACGTTAAACTAATGTCCTGTGTGGTGCTGCTTTAGGGGGCCCCAGAACCATAGAAGCCTGACAGATCCTTTCGTTAAATGGGTTCAGACATGCCCAGCTGAGCCTGGTCAGTCCTTCCTCCACGTTCTTTCCAGACCCCGGTGCCCACCCCTCGAACTCCAGGCTGGTCCCACCTTCCTGAGACAGGAGCCCTTTCAGGGACGTCAGTCGCCACAAAAGCACAGGCTTGCTTCCTCCTCCCATCGCGGTGGCTAGGGAACAGACCCAGGAGCGCGGCTGCACGGGTTTGAATCCAGGCTCACCACCTATTGAGATCTTGCCCGAGTCACCTCTCTGTACCTGTTTCCTCGCCGGTAAAACAGCATGTACACCTACCGCACAGGGCTGCTGCACCATCAAAGGAGCTCATTCATAGAGGGGTATAAAGCACCAGAACAGTGCCTGGCAGACTGCTGACAGTTTGCCAAGATCCCCCCACCTCTTTCCCCTGGCTCCTGACTCCTTCCTGGTTCTAGGACACTTTCTGCAAAGCTCCTCCCCAATCCTCATTCAGACCTGTTAACTGTCACCTCCTCCTAGAAGCCTGCCCTGACTACCCCATCTTAAGTAACCTGCCCCTCCACCCCCCCTCACCTCTTTCCTTTTCCTCTCCCTTCCAGAACACTCCCCCCAGTAGTCAATGAGACCCTCCCACTGTCCTCAGTTCACCGAGCCCCCAATCCTCCCAGACTGCCCCCACACCTTGCCCCTGCCCAGCACCCACTCCCACCCCACCCTGACATAGCACACACCAGACTGGCCCATCCATCTCAGGCTTTATTGTAAAAAGGTTAAAATAAATTACATTTGACATCATTGCCAGTATGTACACACAGTGTGATTCCAGGACAGCCAGGGACACCCCGGCAAGGTGGGGCAAGGAAACAAAGATGAACTCATTAAAACATTCACAGAAACACCGAAGGCCACTCCTTCTCACCCAGTTGCCCAGCCAGAATAGCCCTGGGTCACGGGATGAATGCGGGTGTGGACACGCAGGCCCATCACCGTCTTCACATGTTGGGGGGTGGGGTCCAGCCCCACAATACTGGGCGGGGGGCTGAGAGAGTGTTTGGGCCAAGGGTGATCACTCACCTCCTGGCCGGCCTCAGGCGCCTGTGACAGATGCCTCTCCCCCAAATGTGCTGCTCACGCGCTTATGGGTGCCTTGGCGCCCTCTCCACGTGGGGACTCTTGACAGCATGACCTTGGCTGAGGTCACCAAGAAAGGCCCAGCTGAGTTGGGGGCAGAAGGGTGAACATGTAACATCCCAGTCATTGGGACCCTGCTCGTTCACCTCCTCTCCCCTCTGGCTCTGAAGCCAACAGGTGCCAGGTATATAAAAACAGCAGTTTATTTAAAAACAACAGAATACGCAGGGCAGAGAGGGCCGGCCCTCAGGTGTGCATCACAGAGAACTTTGCCGGCCCCTCACCAGAGAGGGTCTGTGCACAGTTTCACATTATCTTTTGCTCCCCCTGTCCCCAGTCCTTTCTTTCTTAAACACACTTACACACACGCACACACAAATGGTAAACCGTGGCTGTAGGAAGGAGCCGATTCACATATTTGGCCATTCCCGCTTGTAAGCCAAGAGCAACTTACCTCCCCCCCCGCCCCCCCCCTCCCCCCCACCACCACGGGGCCAGGAGGGCCAGGGAGCCATGAGGTCCTTGTTCTGGGCACAGGGGATGAGGAGCCAGCCAGACGGGGAGGCTGGGGCCAGAGGTGAGCTTCCTCCTGCAGCTCCCTGGCTACTGCCACCCTCTTCCCCCAACGTTCCTGGGGAGAGAGAAAGCCGACGTCTGTCACTGCTTGGCCAAAGGGTGTCTGCATCAGGGAACTGGGCTCTGGGTTGGGGCGGGAGGCGGGGGGGGGGGGGGGGCTTGGTCCGAGCACAGTGACAAGACCCTGGGCCACACTCAGAGCTTGATCCCAGGCCCTTATATCAGAGGAGTGTTTCAGCACCTGCCCAGTATCTCCTCTCTCCCTTCCCCTGGGTGCCTCTTCCCTACTGAGATTGCAGTAGAGGCCTGACAGGCAGACGAGGAGGGCCTGGGGGATGGTCACACATGTGCCCCACACAGGGCCCCACTACTGCTGAAGAGCTGAAGTGCTCAGCACCCCCAACACCACAGCCGTCCCTCCTTCAAAGGCAGGACCCGGGTCTCACAATGCCCTCCCCTGCCTCTTTTCTGAAATACCTGACTCAGTGCTGGGCTCACAGGAGCTCATTAACACTGGTGAACTCAAACAGCCGAGGCCCCCGGCCTAAGAGAACCGTGTGACATTTTCAACCGAATGACGCACGAAGACCCATGCAGGTGCAGGCCTCCTTGAGGGTCACCTGCCAGCCCACACAGGTCACTGAACCATCAAAATTACCAGCCATGCTCAGGACAGATGCCTCCCACTGCCAGGGTGCCCATTCAACCGAAGAACAGAGGCCCTGTCCTGGGCACATGCTATGTTTGCCAGTAGCATCTAGCTGCAGGGGATGGAAGGTGAGGAAGGCCCCTGGCCCCCCACTCCCAGTTCCAGGGCTGCCCCCCCACCAGGGGCCAGAGTAGGACGCCCTAGGATGAGGGAAACGGAAGCCATCGAAGGTGGGGTGGGGAGCCGGCCCTGCCTCATGTGCCTCTGGGGCAGTCTGACTTATTATACTCGTTCACAAGCTGTTCGTAAGGCACGGAGAGTTCAGACTCGGTGCTGGTGAAGGTGGACTCATCAGACGAGGGGAACTCGCCCAGGTTCAGGGGCACTTCGGCCTCGGCCCCCTCCTGGGGCCTCTCCTCCCCTGCCAGGTTGTCCTCTATCGAGGACTTGGACGTCTCTTCATCTGAGAGGCCGGCTTCCTCATTTGTAAAGGTGATGTTGACATTCTGGAAGATGAGTGGGTGGTAGTCCTGGGCATCCCATGGCTCCCCCTCCTCGCTGATTCGATCCAACTGGTTAATGAACACTTCAGGGGTCAGGGAGCCATCCTTGGGGGGCCCCGCCCCAACCTCCTCACTGAGGGGCCGTGACACATGGCCTTTGTTCCTTAGCGTCTGAGACACCTCTTCTAAGCTGGGCACCCGGTTCTTGGAGTAAACCACCAGGGGGGCCAGGGAGGTGGGGAGGGCTGGCAGCCCACCCCCCTGAGGCCCCAGCCCCACTGCTGGGACCCTCTCCCCAGTCCCGTTCGTCTTCATTCCCTTCTTCCCAATCTGCTTGATGAGGTCATTGTAGGTCTCCTCCTTTTTGGATAGAAAACTGAAGATGTTGATGTCTTTGGATGCTGTGCTCCCGGCTATCTGTAGGGCCTTTTTGGAGTGTGGAGAGCTCTCAAAGGACTCCTTCCTCCGCCGCCGCCGTTTCTTGATGGCCTTATGGACCTCCACAAACATGCTCACCTTCCAGTTGACAAAGAGGGACAGCCAGGCCAGCCCCAGGTAGATCCAGAGCTCCACAAAGTAGCGGTACAGGGCATGGTAGTTGGCGCTGGGGTTCACACCTGCGGACAGGACAGGAAACCCAGGTCAGAAGAGCGTCGGCAGGGACCTGGAGACACGTTAAGGCCAAAGCCGTGTTCTCTGAGAGCAGGCACAGTGTCAGAACACAGAATGGGAGGCACAGTGACAGGAAGGACTAGCAACTGAACTGTCCTGTCATCCTGATGGTTCAGTCACTCATGTCCCCATCTTAGTCCCTAATCTGCCTGAGCCTCAATTCAACTGTCGAAAGTCGGGAGAGTGGTTCCCTAGGGCAAGGTAGGTTCAAAGGCCAAGGTATTGGGGAGGCTATTAACACAGCCAACATGCAGATCAGGAGAGAGTTCATGAAGGTTTGCCGTTCGATTATTCGTTGTACCACATCTAGCGGTTCTGTACGCTTCTGGGGGCGTGTATGTTCTGCTTCAGTTAAAACCAGGATGGAAATTACATGAGACAGTAGCTGGCATCTCCACTGCTGGGGATGGACCCACTGGCTTAATATGCATGGGGCTGGAGGTCGGGCCAAGAGGTCCATATGCACTGGCCTCAGCAGGAACTGAGGCAGCCTTGATTCTCCTTCAGGGGGGTCTGGCTGCCCCCTGACTTCCTGTTTCTGCCCTCTTCAGACTGGCTCTTCCCATGGTCTGGAGGGCTCTGCCTACTCCACATCCTCCTCCTCACAGGCCAGGCTCTTGACACTGCTCCAGGCAGTCCTCCCGGGTCATCCTACACAGCTCTGATTGAGTTCCTACACTCCAGGATTATCTGAGATTTTCAACTTTCGCTTCTAGGCATATTGATCTGTATTATTAGGTATCTTGCCACTCCCCACCCCCCTCCCGCCAATTGGGAGCAACTTGGAAAAGGGACTAGGGGAAGGGGGCTTCCTCCCACTTCCTCCAGGGGAAGTGGGGCTCCTGCAGGGCAAGGCCTATACTACCCTCATCAAATCAGGTCCCTGAAGACAGGTGCTGTGTCTGCCTGGCAGATAAGAGGTGTTTTTGAGGGATGCTATCAACCTTGCTCAGGGCTCTTGGTCCAAGATGACAACCAGGGACATGCTAACATTGCTGGGTCCTAGCCTCTACACACATACGATTTTCTACCACCCTATTAGGTAGGTGCTATTTTTTTTTTAATCCATTTACAGATAAGGAAACTGAGGCAGAGGTTTGGAGTCATGCTGGAGCTGAGAAAGGATGACTAAATACACCCTACTTTCCCAGGACCCTACTTTCTTGCCTGTCCAGGGTCCCTTAGACAATGACAGGACTGTGCCTCCATCTAAATTTATCTATCAAGACAGCAGGCCCTGATCTGCCGAGGTCAGTAGAGTGTTCAGGCATCTTTCCTGTTCCTCCCACCACTCAGCCACCCACCCCTACCCCACCCCCGCCCTAGCATTCTGAGTCTCCCTTTACAATGAAGCAGAAGGGTAAGTGACCTGCTCCTGCCCCCTAGGAAGGGGGCGGGGGGAGACCAGAGGCCCCTGGAGCAAGGTTGGGGTCAGTGGGCAGGGCAGCAGGCATCAAGGGAAGAAACGCTGGGTCAATGCAGCCAAACAGGGGCAAGAAGGTGAAGGGCCAAGATGCTGTACAGGCCACAAGCACAAGTCTGTGAGAGGTTGGAGCCAAAGAATTTTATCACCTGCTGGATTAAGTAGGGAGGAGTGGGAGGGGAATGTCCCGGCCCCAGGGGGTGGGGCAGCTTAGGAGAAGGCCTCTCTTGTCTTTAAACTGCCTGTGGCAAGAGCAAAGTTTCGGGCCTGTGAGCCAAGCCTCTAGAACAGCACCCTCCGCTCCTCTGACAGTTGGAAGCCGGCAGCTCTGTAACAGGAAGGGGGTTCCTGGCTTGGCTTTAGGGCTTTCTGGGTCACAGGCACAAACCCCTCAGGGGCCAGGCCCTACCCGGAGCCCCTAGTGAACCTAGGCCTAGGAGATAGGGGAGAACAGAGGGAGAGGAAGCCCCAAAAGCCAGGACCCAAGAAAGACAGGGAAACAGAAGAGGCTTCTGCATTTACTCCTCTTGCATCAGGCAGGGAGGGATAAGGACCCCTTTCTGGGGGGTGGGGGGGCTGCCCAGGACACTGAACACCTACTGGGGCCCCAGGAAAGATCAGCTGAATTGCAGGTGGAGGAGAAGCAGAGAAAGAGAAGGCAAGGAGGCAGACGCAAGGGGAAAAGGGCAGGACTCACCGGCCACGAAGTCACCAAAGCCGATGGTGGAGATGGTGATGAAGGAATAGTAGAGGCCCTCGATGTAGTCCCACTCCTCAGTCACCATGAACACGAAGGGCGGGATCACCAGGTGGACCAGGACGCCCCACACAATGAAGATGGCTGTGCAAGTGATCTGCGCCTTCCGCTGACGGGGTGGTGGGGAGACCAAGTCAGACCATGGCGGAGATGGGGAAGCCCAGCAGGGGCACCCAGGAGGCCACGGAGTAGGCTTACCACCCAGGAGAGGGCAAGCAGCATCGCTCCCGGCCTCACTCACAGGACAGGGGGCCCTGGGACTGCCCTCTTGCCATCTGCCCTGGCACCTCTGCTCATTCTTGGTCTTCCCCATCCTCCCGTCCGTCCCCTGCCAGGGTCCCCCCAGTGCTGCCCGGCACCTAGGGTTTGGAGACATACCAGGCTCACGCCTCTCCTGGTGAGGAACTGGCCCAGCCTCTTGGCACGTCCCCCGAAGAACTTGCCCAGGGCGCTGATCCACGTCAGGCAGAGCGGCACCCCGAAGAGACCATAGAAGACACAGAAGAGGCGCCCAGCAGGGGTCTTGGGGGCCACATTGCCATAGCCTGAGGAAGGAGAGGAGAGTGAGGCACAGAGAGCCACAGCAGGGGTGACAGACCCAGATCCAGCGTTGGCCCCTGCCTCTATCACATACCCATACTCACATCCACACACCCACATTCCCTAAGATCACTTGATATTGATCTAACATCAGGACCTAAGAAATGAAACTTCACTTGATCACACTACGATCATGAGCATTTACAGAGCAAGTGTGATAGCATGGGCTATGTGTCCTCCATCAGATTGGGAGCTCCCTGGTGGACAAAGCTTTCACCATCAGTAAACCTTCCACTAGTCCATATGGCACCCCCGTGCAAATTACAAACAGCCTTCTCTGGGGAGACACCCCGGGGGCACCGTGGTAGACCATTCTTAATCCCTCCCTTTCCTGTGCAAGCCTGTGCTGCTGCTCACGGCAGGCTGGCATCTAATCCCCTCCCTTGGAATCTGGACATCAGTGTCTGGCTTGACCGGAGAATGCAGCGCAGGTGATGCCCGGTGGGCTAGGTCTAAGAAGCCCTCTTACTTCTCCCCGTGATGTCCTACAATGCTCACTTTGGGGATTCTCCTTCTTGGAACCCAGCTGCCATACTGTGAGCTGCCCAAGCCAGTGCATTTTCACCCCCAGCCGTGCTCTCAGCCAGCAGCCAGTGTCAACTATCAAATGTGCAGTGGACGAAGCCGTCCTGGATGTCTAGCCAGTAGTGCTTTTGGCTGACTCCAGTCTCACAAGGACTGCCTCCGCCATTACATACCTCAAGCAAGAACCAACCAGCTGAACCCAGGCAACGCACAGAATGGCAAAAGCGAATAATAAGTTGTGTTTTAAGCCACTAACCTCTGGGGTGGTCGGTTATGAAGCCACAGAATATCAAAATACCCAGCCTGGCAGGCAAGCATGGGCTGGGTTTGTGCAGTGAGCAACCTGTTCAACCTCCTGCATGGCCCTGGCTATTGGGCTGTGTCGTTTCTGCTCCAAGAGCCCAGGTGAGGACTCCTGGAAAACAATCTCTCAAGCGTGGCCCATCACCAATGACTGACTAAATGCCTAGGAAAGTGTTAAAAGAGCACAATGCAACAAGGCCATGGGACCAGAGCTGGATTTTTACAAGGTTCCGTGGAGCTAGGGCATGGCAGTGGCTATCCTGAAGGTCCCAGAAGACTTACCAATGGTAGTGATGACTGTAGCTGCAAAAATCATTGCATTGGGCCAATTCCAGTTATTGAAGGTCTGATTCCCTGTAATGGCCACGCCCTGTCCTGCAGCATCAGATACTACCTAAAAAGAGAGACACAGACTGACTCTTAATGCTTTCTAAGTGACAGCACTGTACATAACTCCGTAAGCATTCGTAATCATCACAATAATAAGGTGGCAGTTACTGTCTCCAATTTATTAGGTGATGAAATATTTTATAGAGGATCAGAGAGGTTAAGTGATGTGCCCATGGTCACACAGCTGGTCAAGCAGTCTGTCTCTAAAGTCCATTCTCTCACTGAGCCAGTGCTTCTCAACCTTACTTGTGTGCACCAGCATCACCCGGAGAGCTTGTCAAATACAGACTGCTGGGCCCCACCTCCAGAGTTTGATTCAGTGGGTCTGGGAAGGGGGTCTGAGAATCTGCATTTCAAATGAGTTTCCAGGTGATGCTGGTGGTAGTGGTCCAGAGTCCACACTTAGAGAGCTACTGTGCTAGGCTATTCTGCCTCGAAGAAGGCACATGTGATTCAGACACGCAGGAGGATGCCTACACCCTACCCAGCCCTCCACAGCCCTCCACAGAGAAGCGTTCTACTGCAGGATAGACCTGGGAGGAACCCTCATATACCCTTCACCTCAGCTCAGGGCTCTCTTGGATCTATTGTCTCAGGGTGTACGAATCAGCTAGCTTCCTTTTCCCCATGCTTGGGACTCTACCCTCTTCCCCTACAGACTCCCCATTCCTTCCCTTCTCTGGCTCCCTATCTCTGCCCTGGGCCAAGCAATTTCAAGGTCTGGTCCAGGACAGATCATCAAAGGTGGTGTGCACATTTCAAGGTGACTCAAAATCCTGCTACCAGTCCCCACAGGACTCCCAGCAACTGTGGGCAGCAGGTGAGAGGCCACCTGGGGAAGTCCACTGGTGGCCCCAGAAGAAGTCTTATCTATTCCAGGAACACTGATAGCTGCCAAACCTGTTCTGGCCGACCACAGACTGCCTCTAGCCCTTCCTTCAGTCCTGCCACCATTCACCCCAACTTGCAGATGACAGGGTGTGGACCCCAGAAGGAGGCTCACAGAAGGGCCCAGCATTTAAACCTGGGAGGTTCCAGTTCTGCCCCCAAAGAGGGCCCCAGGTGGGCCACCCAATCCAGAGACCGGGAACTCAGCCAAATTCCCTATAAACCTCAAGCCTGGGACCGAGGGGAGGCAGAAGAAGAGCGAGGCAGACGGAAAGCCCAGAGTTGTAACCCACCACAGTGTGACTGAAGTCCGGTGGGAAACCAGGGAGGGGCTGGGGCTGTTGAGAAGGAATGAGCAGTTGGGAGCAGCAGCAGGCCCGTGTAAACGGATCTGCAGATCCCATGAAGAATTTTCCATGATGACATGCCCGTCTGACAGGCCATCAAACCACACCACTCGCTGCCCTGCCTCCTCAACGGCGCTTCCAGAGCATCTCTCTGCAGGCCGTGCAGTGGCAAAGCAGAAAGGCCGCAGGCTGCCTGCAACCCTTCGCTCAGAGAGCTGGCTGTCTAGCCAGCAGGGCCCCCTCCACGTGAGAGTACCAGCGCATTCAGATCCTAAGGGGCCAACAGGTCCATCCGAACGGTTTTCTCAGAAATTAAACCTACGTCCGAAGCAGGAGAATGTAGCAGGGTCCCGTGTCTTAATGTCAAACAGATGGCGGCTCCCTTTGGCCCCAGCCTTTGTTGTAGAGCGGAAAGGGCAAAGCGTAATTGCCGGGGAGCTCAGCCTGACAGATGAAAAGAACGCTTAAGTAGGAATTGCACCACTGGCAGGGAGCGATGCCATCAGGGCGCCATCTCTGCTCATTCCCCATGGAGTCTCAGGAACACGAAAGCTGTCCCTATTCTCGCACAAACAAAAGGGGTGGGTTCTAGACACTCAAACCAGAACTCTTACAGATGTCTAAATGGGGACAGCAGCAAGTTTGGCACAATCAGAAGAGGAACTGGTGGGTACCAGAAGCTAGCGCAGGTTCATCAAGAATGAGTCACGCTCAGCTAAGTGCATCTCCTGCTCCAAAGGGGTTGCAAACCCTTGAAGTTGGGTGGAATGCGGTAAATCTAGATTTCAACAAGGCAGCCGAACAGATGAGCTTAAAGATATTCATGTGGACAAGACAGAGAAATGTAGGGCAGAGCTGGGATTAATTTGGATCCCTTTAAAGGCAGATAAACAGCCAGGAGGTCTTGATCTTTATCGACCTGGCCTGAGGTCTCCATGATCATGCCAAAGGCCTGGCCTCTTCGATATTTTAATCAACAACACAGAAAACAGATACATAGATGGCTGCCCAATCTCCTCTGCAAAGGATGCAAAACTGCAGACAAGGCCAGGGTGGGAAGAGTTATTAACACACTGCAATGGCAGTCTGGAACTCAAAAATCATCTGGACTGGAAAAATGGGCCCAAACTAACAAGATATGACCATCTTTTACGTTTTTCATGTCATACACTTTGGGTTAGAAAAGGCCAGTATAGGCGTGAAATGAGAAGTCCTTGGGTTTCAGCTGACCACAAACTAACAAACACGAGGGTGGCTGCTGAAAGAAAAGTCAACACAATCTCAGACAGTGTCAACATCTTATCTATCGAGGGCTGGGTCACACATGGGGAACTCTGTTCCACTGTGGGTGCCTGACCTCACATGATCTATTACCCAAGGAAGAGGAGAGTGGCTTTTTTGGATAGTGAGCTACCTCAGAATGGACTGCTCTTGGCAGTAATCCACTTCTGATAATAGAAAGTGTTGAGAGCAAGGGTGACCACAGCACATCAGGGATGCTGATGGTGTGACTGGAAACAAGGGTTCCCAACTGGGCGGGAGCACCTTCTGGAAGTGTCTGGAAATGCTGCCTAAGTGGGGAGTGTTATCTTGCCAGCCACTGTTCCAGGCACCATGGACAGCACATTGAGGAGACCGAGTCCCTGTTGGCCCCCCCCATCTATTCTAGTGGGGGATGGGGCTAGATGTCCAGCGACTCACAAGACAGCCCAACCCACAATGCCAACACTGCTTCCGCTGAGGAACACTGGCTTTCCGAAGGCAATCTGTGATTTGGGAATCATTAGTAAGTACTAAGGAGACACCAAACATAACAGTGGCAAAACAGGGGTGTCTGAGTGGCTCAGTTGGTTGAGCATCCAACTCTTAGTTTCGGCTCAAGTCATCTAGGGTCATGGGATGGAGCCCCACACATTGGTTTCCATGCTTTGTAGAGCCTGCTTGAGATTCTCTTTCTCTCTCTCTGCCCCTCTCCTTTACTCATGCTCTCTCCCTCTCTCTCTCTCTCTCTCTCTCTCTCTCAAAAAAAAAAAAAATAAATAATAATTAATTAATTAAAAAAAAAAACCAAAGTGTCAAACAGGGTAACCAAAGAGGGCATTACGGTTGGGAGCTCTGCAGCAGAAAAACTGGGTTTCCTGCTTTCCCTCTGCCAATCCTATGCCCTTTGGGGCATAGCCTTGCAGCCTCGGCCTCCAGCCCTGGGTTATCAGGGAGCCACAGCCCCAAGCACTTTTCCGAAGACCTCTATTATCTCTCCGTGGTCACCCAGAGAGGGGCAGCGAAGGGGGCATTCTGAGGCTCCCAATGTCCCCAGGGCTAGAAGCACCACTAGCCCTTACAGCAATCCAATGGTGGCAGTTCTGCCCACTGGTGAGGTCACGAAACAGGCTGAGAGAGGTTACGCGTGGCTGGGCTAGGTTCTGGTTACAAGTCAGTGGGACTCCTCCTCCCCTCTTCTCTGCTCTACCAGCCCCTAGGCACCCACAGCACTCCTTGCTGTTGCCTCCTCTCTGCCCACGGCCACCAAGCAGCTGGCCTGAGAATCAGCTTGGCTCCATCACAATGCTGGAGTGGGAAGAAGGCTATTAGTGCTGCTGAGTGGCAAACACCCCTTGCTGGGGTGTATATACACATATTACCTAACTGGTTGTTCCTGTGACCCTGCCAGGTGTCCCTCGACAGGTGGGGGAAGTGAGGCTTGGGGGAGGGGCAGAAGTCCAGATGTGGACTTGGGGGCCTGCTTCCTGTTCCCACCATGTACAGCTGTGGCTCTGGCAGGGGCAACTCCATGGTGATGGTCAGGGTCGTACCGAATGCAGGGGGCAGTCTCCCAGAACAAAGGGCCTGACCCAAGATCCAGGCCATCCCTGGGTTAGGGAGAGTGGCACGGGGGAGCCAGGCTGACACCACAATGGACGTGGCGAACTGTCTCCAGGGTTAGGCAAACAGCTCTAGCAGGAGGAGGTGGCCCCTGTTCACTCACAGGATTCTTTAACTTGGCTCCCTAATTCACACAAGACAATATTTTCATTTTCCACATGACCCTGGAGAGTGATGGGAGAAGGGATACTGCACACAGCCCGGGCCTAGCATTTGTTTGGGGAAGGGATCGAGCTCCCTTCTGGGTCTCCCCCCCTAACAAAGCAGCTGTGATTTACTGAGGGCTTACTATGCACTGATGGACTGAGTATTGTGCTAACACTTTACTGCCTTTAGCTTACTTAATGAGGACAGAATCCTGCTGGGAAGATACGTAATTTTTTCCATTTTGCAAATGAAAGTGTAAGGCTTGGAGAGGTTAACTAAGTAGCCTAAGGTCAGAATGCTAAAAGCACGAAGCCAGGAGAGCCCTGGCTAGACGTGGTTATCCTGCCCCCCCTCCCACAGAGGCCACAGGAAGGAGGCCAGTGCATACTTCCACCCCTTCGCACCAGCTGAAAAAACAGTGCCCTAAAACCAGTCCATCCACTCTGACCCGAGCTCGGCATTCTAGCCCGGCCTCCAGGGAGGCCACATGCCCTTGCCTTGGCTTCAGGCAACCAGCTGCCCTGACCCCACCCTCCTGAGCTCTCGCTGTCCGAGAAATACGGTTCCCGTACAGCTCCTCATCCCCCGGGATCTGGGGTTTCCCAGGCAGAGGCAGCTGCCAGGCCTCCCCTTCCTGGAGAGATTCATCCTGCTGAGCGGGCCAGTTCCAGGGCTCGGGACACGAAGCCCACCTTCACACACAGGCAGGTGGGGCTGAGAGCCAGCCGGCTTGCCCCACGCGCACCCTCCTGCGGTGGGGTGGGGATGGCAGCTATCTGGCGCTCACGGAGCTACTCCCCACCTGGCCTCTAGCTCCCAGGCAGACTCAGGGGTGGATCACAGAGCTCTTTCCCATTATGCAGGACGCAGCCTTAAGGCTCCCCGCTGAGGCCAGCCTCCACTGGATCCACACACCGCTGGAGGCCCGCAGGCCAAGAGTCCTTGACCAGACCCTGGCTGCGGTTCCATTTCAGGCGCTGGGGGCCTCTGGCCTGGAAGGTGAAATAAAGCTGCCAGCCACACAGGCATGGTGCTCAGCACAGGGTAGAAAGGACTTTTATCATCCGCCTGGCCCTCCCAGCCCCCTTGTGAGGGGGGCACGGTCTATTAATCCTTATTAAACAGATTAGAACAGTTGATATCTGGATAGCAGTGGATTTTGAGCGGTTATATGATTGACACCAACCAAGCCCTTTAAATCACTCAGCTTCCTGAATCTTTACAAGCCTAAAGCGCCGGTGCTGTTGCCCCCAATTACAGATGAGGACAATGAGGCTAATTAAGTAAGTGGCCCAAGGTCACACAGCTTGTCTGTGGTGGAGCTGAGGAGTGAACTCAGGCGGTCTGGCTCTTAACGCCCCCACCCCATGCTACCTACAGATGGGGAGAGGGGAGCAGGGGATTCAGGGTGGGCTTCTTAGCTACAAGGACTGGAGCCAGGTGTCTGAAACACAACTTCCCAAGCAAATTCGAGAGAAATCTGCAGGAATGCAGACTCCCCTAGAACATAAGCTCCATGAAGACAGGGCTTTTGTTTTCTTTTCTACTGCTGTATTCCCAGAACCTAGGACACTGCCTGGCACGTCGAAGGTGCTGGTTACATGGGTGAGTAAATGATCTTCAATGAGTGTATATTCTCTGGTCTGGACTGACTCATCCCCCAGGGGTCTCCCTGCAACACCTTCCCAGTATTGCTCTGCAGCTGGGTTTCAACTAAATTCAGCAGCAACAAGGTGGAGGCCTGAACCTGGCAAGAGAGAGGGAAGCAGAGTCAGACCCCAGCAAGAGCGGGGGCTGGCAGGGCCAAGGGCTGGCTGCAGACACCACTGAAACCACCAGCCTCCAGCTGGCACTGAGGGTGGGGTGAAGGGCAGTGATTGCTAGACTCTGAGAGGGGGCAGAGGGCTGGGGAAGGGGTGAGGTGCGGGAGACAGATGAAAGCCCCCTCGGCCAAGGCCAGGATGGCAGAGCTGGGAGAATCCCTGGGGAGACTGAAGGACTGTCCTTTCTGCAGGAAGGGGAGGCAGTCCCCTTTGGAAACTGTCCTGGGGGCAGCAGGTGAGCAGAGAGAGGAGAGGGAAGATAGAAGTGAACCCTGGTAGAAACACTTACTAGCAGGCTCTCTGTGGCTCAGCCTTCATGTCGGGAGGCAGAGGGCTCCCAATGGCTGACATCAAGTCTCTTGGTAAATAACTTAGCCTATCAGCCTCAGTTTCTCCATGTGCTAAGAATAACCCGTCTCCTGAACATACGCTTTTTGCGTGCAGGACATCATCGTAAGCACTGAATAAACTCACCTGCAATCTGCACTGTGACTTGTCATGTGGGTCCGTGAGGAAACCAAACCCTAAGAGGATCTGAGACCCAGGGGGAAAGACCCCTCGTCCCCAAGGTTAAATCAAAGGGCAAGGGGTTAACTTCCCTGCACCTGGAGGACAGGCCTGGGTGAGAACAGGCGACACTGACCCCAAGCTCCCTCACACCTGCAGCCTTTTCCCATCTCTTCCTATTCTAACAGTGAAAGCTTCCTTTGTCAGTCTGAGCAGTCAGTCAGCTTCCTCAGGGCACAGGGGGACTTCTCCAACACCAAGGGGGACCAAAACAACTCACAAGGGGGGCGGGATCAGCTGCAGCCAGAGAACCTGGGGAACGCGGGTGTGTGTTAGAGCTCTCCCTGGCAGGGGAAACAGAGGCTCGCCCAAGATGCCCTGTTCCATCCCTCAGAAGGCTCATCTCTCCTGATCTCTGCCACCCAGAGGCTCCCAGTCATCCTGGCCAGTTTCCTAAGCACCCAAGCAAGGCAAGCAGACTGTGGGAAGGTGTGAGTTGGGGGTGAGAAACATGCCACACACTGCGACCCCCACTGTGCCCGCCAGGAGGGGCTGAGGCTGGGGCCTAGGCAGCCTGTCTGAACCCTGGCCCCAGCTCCCCGCCCAGCTGCCCCCGGACTCACAGCACCCACCTACCACCCAGCCCCTGCTGGCCTCTCCCTGCGTGTCCCTGTCTGTCCATATGTCCATCTAGTCTAACAACCCTCTGAACAGGGGGCTGGGGCGGGGGGGAAGTGGAGGCCCAGGGGGAGTGTTGTGAACAGGACTGACATCAAGTGGAGATTAGTAAACCTACCTCAGGCACTTTCCAAGCAAGTATTTGCAGTATGGACTTGTTTACAACAATGTTTATCAAATCCTTTAACACCTGAACTAATGAACAGATAAAGGGAGGAGGGGAGGGGGACCCCAGAGCCTGCGTGGGGACTCCCTAGAGCAGTTTGAGAAACGGGAGTGGGGATGTGGGGGGCTAGTGGGGAACGCCTCGTCTGTCCAGCTGCGGGCCAGTCCTCCATCAGACAGTCCTTTCTGGGACTGCTGGCAGAGTGAAAGTGCCCCGGCCGGAAGGTGAGCACCTGTTAACTATCTTATTCCTAAAACCAATTAGAGAGTGGAAGACTAAAGTTAAGCCCTCGATTATCTCCATCCTCTGTCCCTCTGCACCGCTCAGACTGACTTGACTTCTCAAGCTTTCCCTAACTGGGGATGGCGGAGAGGGTGCTGGGCTTGTTTTTAGATGAGGAAACTGAGGCTCAGGGGCCTTAGATACCACACAGTCATTGAGGCAGTGGCTCTCAGTCCAGGCTGCCCAACACAACCCCCTCCCGGGGTGGGGCGGGGGGCGGGGAGGGGGGCGTTAAATAACTACAGTGCCTGGGCCCCCTGGCAAGTGTTCTGTGTAGTTGACCTGGGTAGTGAACAAACCCCACGGGGGATTCTGACGTGCAGACACTCACTGCCTAGTGTGGGGTGATGGGCGTGGACGCCAGGCTCCAAGCCTCCACCTCCCTGCCCCTGGGCATTCTCACTGGCCTCTCCCCTCAGCCCAGGTGACCAGGGTGTGGCTGGGAAGGCAGGCGCACCTTATGAACGGGGTACTGACGAGGGCCAGGCGGTGCCACCCTGATATCTGTGCCAGCTGCAGGCCCTATCGCTCCCGGGGAAGAAGCAGGTGTCTGTGGCAGGTGCAGGGACCCAAGGGGGCAGGGCCACACCGCATCTCAGTTGAGACCAGACCTCAGCTATTGCGGTATGGACTTTGTTAACTTCTTTTTTGCTTACCTGTAACTTTCAGATTTGTGCCAGTGCCCACCCATGGAGTATTTATTATGTTTTTAGAGGAAAGAAGGAAAGATGAATTGTTGGACACGTGGCTGGAATGCTAGGTTGGTAGGCTAGGCAATAGGGCTGAGGACCCAGGTCCAGCTCTACTCTGCCAGCCACTTGCTGAGATCTTCCTGGAACCCTGGACCTCTGTCCACTTCCTTCTCTGTAAAATGAAGAGGTTGGTCTAGGACTCCCGGGGTCCCCCTGCCTGTACAATGCATAATTTCCTCTGCCCAGAATCATGACTTTTGGGCCCAGTTCAGCACTTCCCAAATCCCCAATCCACAGCACATTTGAGAAGATACATTTTCATTCTGGAGACTCAGTTCACTGGCCACCAGCTCCAGCTCCTCCTGAGCCCCCAGCAAGTCAGGTCACCCACGTCAGGAGTGAGCCCTGCTCCTCGATCACGCTTCCTCTTCCTCGTGTCCCCTGGAGGATGCAGGACTGCAGGACGGAGAAGGCACCTCACTGCGTCTACTTCTCTTTGGTCCTTAAAGTGATGTGCCAGTGCTGGTCTGGGCTGCCCTCCCTCAGCCCAGGTGTCTCGGGCGGGGCTGTGTACAGAACACAGCACAGTCCCCTGCAGTGTTGGTCACACCTACAGAAACCCGCACAACCTCATTAGGCAAAGTGGCAAGTGGTACACCACCATGTCCTCAAGGCACACTTTAGGGGTCACCACACTACTGCTTAACCGGGACTGTGCGTAGAGATGGTCCCGGGGGAGAGATTGGGAAAGTACTCCTGCCGGGGTCCTGCCCTCGGGGAATCGGCCAGCAATGGTCTGGGGCACGGAACTAAGATGATTAAATCTGCCCCGGGTGACTCTACTATTATAAGTGGCCAATTTCAAAGCCACTGCCCCAGACCTAAACTGTCCTCCCTCCCGAGGCCAGCCCCGCCCCTTGAGCCAGTGCAGCAGGCCGTGGAAGCATGGCTGTCCTCCAGCCCACCTTTGGGCTTCCCCTCCTGCACCCTCCCAGGCCATCTCTCAGCAGCCTCTGCGGAGCTCAGAAGCACCACTGGATCTCACGCTCCAAGGGGCAAGCCCATGCCAGAGGGGAGTACGTTTTCAACAGAAATCTCTGGGTTTCCGATTTTCTCAGGCCCGGGAGCCCTGTTTGTACTCGGGAGGGACAATAAAAACAAGGCAGGTGACCCTGCCCCCATTGTTCTGGTAACCCCCCAGCAGCTGGGGGCCCCCTCCCGTGAGAGCTGAGCCCAGGGCAGAGCTTTGCAGGGACTGGCTGACCTGGGAAGGCTGCAGGCTTGGCTAAAGCAAACAGTGAGGGCTGCTGGGGTCTGGGCTCAGGATGGGGCGTCAGCAAGTGTTCTCAGGCACTGGAAGGCTCAGCAGACGCACTGGACTGGAAATCCCGGTGTGTGCAGACATAGGGGACCTCGCCAGCCCAGCTCAGGGTCTCCCGGCACTGCTGCCTGAGAGCACTTCCTCCCACCCGAACACACACACAAGGTGATCCTCTGGAGCCACGTTCCCCAAATCCACCTCCTGCTTCATCTTCTTAAGGACCCAGGGCAGGTGGGATGTCCAGGGACACTTAAATGACAAGAGGGATATCCTTTATCCACCTCAGCTTCTCTGCCCAACAATTCACACCCACTGCCCTGCCCGGGGTGACCATGGCCTGGCCATGTCATGTCCTGTGCTGCTACCATCAATTCCTGATCTGGGATGCTGGGGCCTGGGGCCTGGGTTCATGACTTGGCCTCTTCCCTGCCCCCAGAATCCAAATTCTGGGAGTGTCGGACATCTCTCTGCCTTCCCAGATGTAGAGAAAATTGTTCGGCCAGGACCCCTCAAGCATGCCAGGTGGGCAGAACAGTCCCCTGTTCTGGGATGGGGACACTTGGGAGTGAAAGTGCCCCACACAGGGTTCAGCTTCTGGCTCGTCCTTTCCATACAAGCCAGCAAACCTCTCTGGGCCCCAGCCAGCAGCTCTAACAACGAGGCCCAGGAAGAGCATGGAGCTGGCACTCCCCTCCTTCTCACTTGAACCCACGATCGTCAGGCACCTCTCACACCTAGAACTCCTGTGGCCCTAATCTCATTCAAGGCCAAGACCCTGGAGGGAAGGGAGGCAAAATGGATATTCCTATTCCCATTTTGTAGGTGAGAAAATCAATCAGAGGGGGCTAGTGACGTGGTCGAAGTCACACAGCAAGCTGATTGCAAAGCACAGAGCAGACCGACCAGAAGCCCCTGACTCTCCGTTGAGGCTCCTTTCCGCCAAACAACCAGACCATCCATTGCCCATCCCGGGACTGGGTTGACAAATGCCAACCAGAGCGGAGCAGGGAAGGGGACAGCAGACAGGTAGGCAAAGGTAACAGATGACACAGAGCTACGAAAGCGTTGTGCAGATCTAGTTTTGATATTATTTAGGGGATGAGCCTACGCTTACACTCCCCATCTCCAACTCCCGGGATGCTTCTTAGATCCACCCGGACCTTGCGGTGGGGTGGAAGGTGAAAACTCGGAAGTCACCCTCCACGCAAGATTTCTAAAAACAGCCCTCGAGCAGCCACAAAGGAGGCCACAGGAACCGCTGACCTGCTATCTCCCCGTCCAGGGCTGACGACCTGACCTGATTCACCATCAGCCCGGCTGCCCCACTCCCGCCACCTTGCTTCCGGTCCTCCAGAGCTCAGGTCTGCACGCTGGCCTGCACAACACAAACCGGGATGGCCAAGCCACTTCAAAATCACAAACGTCATGTTTGGGACCCTCCACAAGCAGCCCGGGGATGAGCAGGAAAGGCCTGGGCTCTGAAACAGACGTGCCTGGGTGTCCACCACTCACCAGCAGGTCACCGGGGACAAGTCCTCTCCCCTCTCCGAGCTTCACTTTCCGCACCTGGCAAGCAGCGGTACCAAGACTGCATCAGGTTGGGGTGCACCTTACATGAAACAATGCACGGCTCGGTGTTGGGCATACATGGTGTGCCCCCAAAACAGGTACTGGGTAGAAAAGTGAACGTGGGAAACACAAGAGTGATGGGGGGGCGGGGGATGCCTGCTGGACGGGGCCTCCAGAGCTGCGATGAGAGAGCTGGGCTGGCTGCCTATGGCAGTGCCCTCCTTTCCGGCTACCACCGCCTGGAAGACCAGGGCTGGGGACACTACTTATGGCCACAGCCTGTTTATCTCCCCCAAGATAGAAGGCAGACTTCACTCATCCCTTATTCCTAGAACGGAAACTGGCACCAGTAAATACTCAGTATTAATGAATAACTGAGTCTCCAAGACAGATGCCTTTCCTAATCACACCTTCCAGTACACAAAGTTGGGTGCCAGTGCAGTTGATGTGGGTTCTGGCTCCGCTGGGTAAGGCGGGCAGTCCTGGTAGGTGAGGGCAGCCCGCATTGATGGCTCTGTTGTTTCTCTGCCCCAGTGCCTCTCCCCTGCCTCACCCCGCCCCACCCCACCTGTCTGCAAGGCCAAAGCCCCCAGAGGTCCTAGCCCCGATGAGTCAGCTTCCCTGCAGACTTTGGAACCATCAGGATTTCAGAGGAAGGAGGCACGTGGGTGGGGAAGGGGGGGAGCCCAGGAGGCTCGTCAGGGTTGAGAGCCCCAGGTCTTCCCATGCATGTCCTTGCTTTCCTGCTCCCCCAGCAGTTGGAAGGACACTCTGTTCCAAGAAGCTCTCTTAAACCCTGGAGGCTGCTGGTCGTGTTCCTCTGGACAGCCCTGGTCTCCCTTGCTGGGATCCTGAGGACATGGTTCCCCTCCGCCGACACCCCCACACTCCTGCCTCCATGGTATAGAACCTGTCCCTGATCCCTGCCTCGGTCATGCCTTCAGGTTACACCCATACCCCTTGAGAGGAGGGCTGTGGCTGACATCGCCCACCTCTTGTCTTGCAGAGCACCCCAGACCACAGGCAAACTCTCCCCCACCTAGGGGCCTTGAGAGCAGCCCCTCCACCTGCTCCTTCCTCCTTTCCCTCTCGCTTCACCCCGGCTGGTGGCTCTGGGTAATAAGTAACTACCCATCCTTGAAGGCTGGGGTTCTGATGATAAGGAATTATTAAGCTTACCCATTTACTGCAATTTGTTTAAGATGACTAGATGGTTAAACTGTAAACCCCTTCACTAATTTAAAAACAAACAAACAAAAAAAAAACAACAAAAAAAAGAAGCCCACAGGGGTTGTAGGGAATGGTATTAATTCTGCATGAGGGGTAGACAGCTGAGTTTCTCCACTCCTGTGGAGTAACCCTCCCACCTGTTTACTGCAACCCCCCACCCTGCACCCAATCCTGGCCCCGCTGTGTCCAAGCATGATCCCACCCCATACCTCTCCACAAAGCCCCCTGCAGGATTCTCCTGCAGGCCAACCACCTGTCATAAAATCCTTCCTTATTGTCTGACTCTAGCCTAAATCCCTCCGGCTGCACTCCAAGCCCATTTCCTTTGGTTCAGTCTCCAGCTGGAGACGGACAACAGCTGGCCTCCATCGTCCCTGGAATAAATTGTACAAGAAACTACCGGCAAAGTAGCACAGGCATTTTGGGATGGATGGTACTCTTTGCCCGGCAGGGGGCGGGGGGGGGGGTGTGCTTCTGCCTTATGGGCCCCCAAAGCCCAGATCAAATCCCACCAGAAGGCTGAGTCACGATCAGAGACAAGGGTCAAGACCACAATGCCCGACGTCGTGAAAATCCCTGGGCGGGATGCAAAGGGAGTCCCATCCTGAAGGGCGGATCCCCCACTCCCCAGACTGCCACAGATTTCACTGGTCATTCCACCAGGGGCGCTGGCCCCCAAGGCCCCATTTGGAGATGACAGAAATAAGACATAAACAGGCTCCCCAGTTTGGGAAAGGAAATGGGAGCCAGATATATGTAACCAGGGCCCCCCGGTCACGGGCTGCTAATACCACCCTTACCCAGGTAGGTCATGACAGGAGAAGGGCAGAACAGGCACAGCCACCTCAGCCTTTTCCATCACGCAGGGATGGTCCCTGGCCCACCTCCCATCCCCAGCCAACTGGGGCGTGGACGTGACCAGGGTGAAGAAACACTGAGGCATTTTGTGCTGAAGGTATGGAAAAGTACAGCCAGGCCCTCCTAGCACAGAGAGGCTGGGCTGAGGTGAGGGGTGGTGTGGGAGTTAGAAAAACCTCCCATCCCCAGACCTGGGGCCCGGGACCAGGGACAGACCTGGTGACAGGAAATGGAAACTCTCTGGATGGCACAGGAGGAGAGTCATGTCTGTAAGACAGCCCCGTTGCAAAACCCACGAAGCAGAAAGTATCAGGACCATGGCTCACTCTCTCTCTCTCTCTCTCTTCTTTACGAGGGCTGGGATTTTAAGCAACAGCATTTTTCAAGTCTGCTTAACCCCCTAACTCCCACCCAAGGGCTGGCGGCTCTCAGTCTTCTTAGCAGAGAGCAGGAACTGTCAGTGCATGGGCCCGCACAGGGTCAGCTATTCTCCAGCCCCAGAAGTCATGACCTCCATTTCTTCACTTGTAAAACGGGAAGAACACTGCCTCCCCCTCCCCCCACACCCCCAACTCTCAGGGCTATGGATCCAAAGGCTCGATGGATGTGAACGTGAAGGACATGAAGCAGGGGCACAGGCAAAGCCAGAGATGCCCCTGACTTAAAACTTGTGGTTTCTAAACGCCTCGTGCTGTTGGGATAGGCTTTCTTTCAGCCTCCTGGTGCATTGTGTGTGGCCAGGGAAGGCTCAAGGACAGGAAGGTACATGGCACGAGATTTCCAAGTCACCCAGGGGTCATGCAGGAGAGCGAAATCCGCTCCTCGCGTGGCTGCATCCTGTCCCCCTGTGGAACTCAGTTTCCCACGAGAACACTACATGGCAGCTGGGACGGCCACTTCTCAGGCTCGTCCTGGGAGGTCCGTTTACCCTTCCAGCCTGCTGAAAGTGGCTGTCTGTCCTGAGGGCCAAACAAGTGACCCATCAGTGGGCTTCCAGGACATAGCCTGTCACCTCCCAGGAAGAGTGGTGAGACCAGATGGCAAGATGGGAAGAGGGTTCCCTTCACCCTTACTCCCACCTTGGGGCCCTGGGGTATTCCCCTCTTCTGTGGGGCAAGAGTGCAGCTGTGCCTGCCTGTTACAAATGCCACATCTGGCCAGGCACCAGCCCCAAGCCCTGTACAGAACGCATCCAACCTAATTTAACCCAAAGAAAGAAGGGACCAGAGTTCTGGACGACCTTCCCTTGCACTGTGCAGCTCAAAGCTGGATCTACTGATTACGTATTTACTGAGCACTGGTCATATGCTCTGATGCTGTGAGCCAAACAAGGGAAGTGCAAGACAGGCTCTGCCTAGAAGGACTCGCAGTTCTGTCCAGATACGGGCAGGCACACAGGAAGTTACAGGATGGTGGAAGACACCACAACAAAGCAGCGGGATAAACGTCGAGGTCAGGACAAGCCCCAGGGCTTGAGCTATGCCTCTGTCAAAGTCCCAGCAACTGGCCACAAAGCAGAACAAGAAGCCCAAACCCAGATGGGGAAACGGAGGCTCACAAGACACAAACGACTAGAGCAGAGCCATCTCCCGGTCAGATGCTTCCGCAAGCTCTGAAAAGCGCCGGGCCCTCCTCCCCAGCCCCACCCCTGGGTCTTCCACCTTTCCTGGCCCAGGACCCATATCATGTACCCCAGAAGGAACCTGGAAAACTCGCCCTGCAGGTTCCGTCGGCCACCCCTTCTTCTATTCTTTCCAGATTTGGGGTGGAAGAGATAGATGTTCATGGTTCTCATCCCAAGGGGAAGATGTTCCCCGGGTGGCCGCAGATCCACCCAGCCAGGGAGCCTGGACCTTAAGTGCAGGCTTTCCTCCCCAGGGCCGGGGAAGAGCTGCCCTTCACCGCAGACTGGGCTGAGGAACAGGGCGGAGCAGGCAATCAGAGGGAACTGACACCCTGGACAACAACTGGAGGTCCATGGAAGATGACTCACTGTCTACCTCAGCCTGGGCCCACCTCCAATGGAGCCAAGGTGGACTGATGGTGACACCAGGAATGACCCTCCCATCAAATACACACTCATCTGAGTCTGATGTGGCTGAGCGGGCAAGGCGGTCCACAGCCCTCTGCAATCTCACGCTTTCTGGGGTGTGAGGGTGGGTGTGCTCACCTCAGAAGGGCTTGCAAGTTTCCGGTCGGGGGCGGGGGTGGGGAGGCCACCCCCTACAGGTTCCTGGCACACCACCGTCCCAGCTCCAAGCCTGCCAGGCCGGGCCAGGTCTCCCCTCTCCCACCCCAGAGCAGGAATGGAATTTGACTAGACACCGCGAGAAGCCAGTGGGCCATTAGAAACCTCAACAGATTCCTATCAACACTCCAGTGCTGTCCAAGAGAACTCTCTGTGCTGTGGAATGTTCTATATCTGAGCAGTCCCATGTGGCTACCAAGCCTTTGAAATGTGTGACTGAGGAACTAAATTTTAATTTAAAATTAAACAGCCACGATATTTAGTCATTATCCCGTTAAAATAAAATTAATTGGCAACAGGTGGGTGGTGATTACTGAACGGATGCAGAGTGAAACACAACACATCCTACCCAGACTCTCTCTCCCAGGCAGAGTCCGCCTTCCCCTGGTCCCTCACGTTCACCCAAGCCTCCGGAGGTAAACCGCAGCACGCTCCTGACTCTGAGTTACATGCGTGGTCCCGGGCTGACCCAAATCTCGCTTGTGCTCTGTGTTCATCCAAAAGGCAGGGCAAGGTCTCCCTGTGCCCCTTTGAGACTTGGCAGAGCTGGATGCAACATAACACTTGTCCGTGGGCCGCTGGAAGACACCGTCCCTTGTAGGGGACACTGGGCGCAGCACTGGGTACAGCCGCTGGGGCTCCCTGGCTCTGCCAGGGACCTCTCAGGGAACCGCACCCTCTCCTTGGTGACCGCCGACTTGTGTGTCTAGTCTCAAACACCTTGGTCTGCGGACCAAAGGCCCCCCCTGGTTTCCCCAGACATTGAGCCCCTTCGCCTCCAAGTGTTCAACAGCACGGCTGCCCAGGAAGTCACAACTTTGGCAGCTACATTGAAAAACAATAGCAACACACTGTTTAGCAATCACAGAACTGACACCAGGTTTTAGAGTACGTTCTGTTAAAACCGTGTTTTTGCTTTGTGCACCTCAAACATTAAAAATGAAAACAGCTAGCACAGAAGTGGCTGATGACATAAGCATATATCTTACCCTTTAAGAAAATTAAATTTCTTTGTTTTAAAGGCTTGACAACAGCATTTCAGAAAACTGGGGAGGCAGAGAAAGAAAGAGCCATCAATAATCCTGCCTCCAACTCAGTACTCACGCCTTCTGTTTTTACATCAAATTTCTATGACTCAACGCTAACAGAACCCCCACACTAACTTCAGAGTCCCAGCTGCCCTCACCCCCAGTCTTGTTTTTGTTTAACTTGAAGCCTGGCTTCTAGCTCAGTCCCACTTTGAGAAACACCAACCGAAGCACCACCCCCAGGAAACCACCCCCACCCCCAGGGCCTGGGTAGCTCAAGCATCAGGTGTCCCTGTGGTAGTCTGTCTGAGGGTTTCCCATCCACTGGCCACACAGCCCCAGACAGTCGAGAAGGAAGGACTAACCTGTGTGTGCAGAGCAGCAGGGGAGAGGGGCGGAGGAGTGTGTCCACAGACACAAGACCAGCTTCAGGAAGGGGAGGTTTTAAGGCCTGTACACAGTGACCCCAACACAGAGCAGGCAGAAGAGCCAGGGGGTTTGACCACATGCAGCTCTCAGCCCTGGAACGTTCCGAAAAGAGAGGTTGTACCAAAGCTGAGATCAGTGAACCTGAGTCCTCAGCAGGCTTGATGCAGATGGGAAACTTCTGGAGCAGGACCCAGAAGTGGCCCCCATGTCTCCAAAGTTGCCCTGCCCCAGCACCGTGGCGCCTGCCCTGGGTCTAGACCCAATGCACACCTAACCCAGGGAGGTGTTGACACTTTGCCAGGCAACCTATAGACCTGTCCCAAGAGGGCGGTGCGCAGGTGAGGTTCAGAGAGGTGGGGGCAGTCCCGGAGAGCTTGCTGGGTGGACATAGAGTCTGGCTGGCCAAGACCTCCATTGGGAGGGCTAGGGACAGTTTTCCAGATTGGAAGTGGGTCCACCTAAAAGGCAAAGGAGGGCTGTGAGGGTCCTGCCTCTGAAATTTGAGGGCTGGTGGAAGAGAGGCCGAAGGAAAGAGAAATACAGCTCATGGTTCGGGGTATTCATTAATAATTACCCCTTACTCAGTACTAGACTTGTGATCCACTGGGGCACAGGTTGAGGGCCTCACGGAGGTGGGGGGAGGGGGGGGAGTGCAGACCCCCAGGGTGGGGAAGACGTGCCCAGAGAAGGAGGAGGCTCAAAGGAAGGTGACCCCCAGGCTCAGGGGAGCCTTCCCTGACACCCCTGGCCCAACGCAACTTTTCTCCCCTGGCGCACCCGAGGCCACCACAACATGCCAGCTCCCTACTCAGTAATTCTCCATACACATTGCATAGCCCCACGCCAACCTCAAAAGCAGAGCTAACATCTAATTCTTCCCAGAATCTCCACAGTCCTTAAACCAGCATATGTACTGGGCATACGGCAGGTGCTCAGCCAAGTGTCTAATTGGCCTTAGGGAGCAAGTCCTTGGTTCCGAGGGGGGCAGCCACCTGGCCCAGTCACACAGCAAGTCAGCTGAGTAAGCCCTAGGCCCCCACTCCCTGGGCCACTCATAAGTAGATCTCTGGGCTGCGGCTAGAGTCTGGGGGATGGGAGAGACGGGGTGTTGAAAAGCTGATAATCAGGACACCCTCCCTTTTCCTGCTCCCCAGGGGGTGCTGACAAGACACTACTGCATCAGCTTGCTCCACTTAGCCCACTCAGCACTCACTTACCCTCAGTGAGAGGCACTGCTCTGGGGGGCCGGGATGCTGACAAGGGAAGGGCGTGCTTCCAAAGCTAACACTGTCAGGATGCATTCCACGACCCGGGAGGCCAGAGTTTTATTTGAACAGCAGAAATGGGGAAGGTACGGGGCTGCTGTTCTTTCTCCTCCAGAGGGTCTGTGAACAGGTGCCACCCTGCGCCTGGGACGTGGGAGGGTCAAGAAACTTGCACTTAGACACAAGGGGCCCGTCCTGGGGTCCTCAGCATGCTGCAGACACCGACCTCTATCCTCAGCCATGTGAGCAGCATCGGGGTGGTATTTCCACTGCAGGAGGATGGCAAGACTAAAGCTATTCCCTACCAAGGTGTAGCCCAGAGTCCTGCTGGGGGCCTTCCCCTGGGGAAGCCAAATGGGGGCACACGTCACAAGTACAGGTTTAGCTGCTGAGGAGGTGGCAGTAATATGGGGACTCAGGTGGAAATCTCACAGCTCACAGCTACACCTCCCCCGTCGGCTCCTTGATTTTTTTCTCAAAGCCTCAGTCTCTGGGTCCCCTGACCCACAAATTCTGTCATGAAGGGTAGGGGCCTGTTGGGTCTGTAAGGATGATGGAGAAAAGGGGCTGAAGGCAGGAAAGGAGTTGACAGACCCGACTCTGAACTGTGGCACCCACTTACATAACCCAAGCTCTCCTGCTTTAAATGTTTTCATGCTGCAAATGGCAAATGAACCTATATCTGGTCAATGTGGTCAGGAAACAGTGGTGTCAGAACCCTGAAGGCTGCAGAACACAGTGCTCAGCAAAGGCCAAGCAAGCATGCATGGGGAGCTTTTGGGGTGCTAGGAACCAATGGGCCCCGAGCAGAAAATCCAGCCCCAAGGAGTGGCTGGTAGCCTAGAAAGATCGGTAGGACTGGCGCTAATTTAGGACACCATGAGAGGCCACTCTGCAGAGCCCTGGCTCTGGACTCTGAAGGCCTGGGTTCAGGCCACTAACTAGCTGTGTGACCTTGGTTATGTTATTTAATCTCTCTGCTTCAGATGCATTATCTGCAAAATGAAGTTCCCCACAGCAGCTATCTTACCACTGCTGGGCAGTCGGTGCAACGTGACAGTGGCCCTCGCCTGGCCCATGGCACCTTTTCCCCCACCAAGTGCCAGCTACCGTTACTACTGTAGCACTGTGGTTCCGCCCCTCTGCCACCCCTCCCCACAGCTGCTCAGGTTACTGGTGGACTCAGACCTCCAGGCCTCCATAAAAACTATAAACCTGCTATGAGCGTACAGCATTTTAGACCACCTCTCCACCCTCAGGAGACAGCCTCCCCCCTATATCAAGGCCGAATGCGATCAAAGGTTGCCGTCCAGAAAGAGGGGAGACCACGTGGGTAGCAGAGTCCAAATCACACCGCCAAGAATGTTGGCTTAGTCTGAGGGAGAAGCCACTGAGGGTTTTCTGAGTTTGGGGAGGGGGTGTGGTCACGATCTGAGGCTCCGAGGACCCCTGATGGCTTTAAGAGTGGCCAGAAGAGCTCTTAGGAGGTGTGGCAGTCACCTTTCAACCTAGTCTTGGGGCCACGGCTTCCAAGAAGCCTTCCCTAATTGCCCCACTTAGCTCTAATTACTCCTTTATTGTACTTCCCTGCGAAGTAACCTTGGGAAAGTTACATAACCTCAGAAGGTCTGGGCCTTGGCTCTGGGGCTGTACAGGGAGGCCAGTTAGGTAACCACTAAGCTCCCTTCAGCCTCACAATTTATGATTTGCCGCCAGGAGATGTGCCCGGAGCCTGACCCTCCTCCCCCATCAGCCACTCTTGCCAGCCTCTGGGGGAGGGGGGCGTGAGGGGTGGGGAGAAACCAGCCAACGAGACAGTTCCTTGGGTGCAAACACTTGGGGTGCAGAATCCTGTGATGGGGAAGCTCCCTGGGGAAGCATGAGATCATTTCTGCTTCTTTCCGAGCCTACAGTTACCACAATCTCAACTTTTGCCTCTTGTTCCAGAAAAACTCACTCGTGGGTGGGGAAGTTGGCCCTCAAGATCACAGAAAGGGGTGTGCTGGGCAGGTTAGGAAATCAAGGCAGGCCAATTTAGCTTAAGTAACATTAAGTCCTCTGTACCCCAAAACACGGTCAAGGTTCTGACTTAAAGGCCATTTAAAAGAGGATTAGAGGCAGGGTGACAAATGGCTCAGTGGAAAAAGGCTCTCGACCTGGGCAAGCTGAGCTAGTTTAACCTGAGCTTAGTTCTACAGACAGTCTGTCCCCAGCTCCTCGCCAGGCCTCGGTTTTTCTATCTAGCAGATGGGATGGAAATGCCACACCGCAGTCAGGCCCGGAGAGGTCACAGGGAGGCACCCTGGAGGAATGGGTCTGCAGAGACCCATGGTAAGGCCAAGGGTGAGAATCTGGGAAGGGTGCAAAGCCTGTGTATCTGAAGGTCTCTCAGGGGTCACCCAGGTACTGCAGGCGACACAACCCAACACTCCTGCTCCATCCCCTGGGGCCAACATCCTTGGCCAGCTGTGGAGGGGGTACCCTGCAGGGTGGGCCACGGGGTAGCAAAAGCCTAATGCAGGCGCCAGTCAGGCCGGAGTTACCTGCTCAAGGCATGCCCTTCTCCCCTGCAAACAGCCTTCTCCTGCTCGCTCTGAAGATCAAACGGTTTCCACAAGGAAGGGGCAGGGAGTGTTGTTTCCCTCCCCCCGGCGGGTCCACTTGCCTTCCTGGTTTCCGTAGTACATGGTCTGAAGACATTCCCCAAAAGGCAGGGACGACGGGGCTGCTTCCCTTTGCAGCAAGTCTCAAACAGGTTTGGGCACACAGTATGTGCTTAGTAAATATCTGCTGAATGAAGGACTGGATATTTGCTGTCTCAAGTTCCTTTAAGGCAGAATCCACGGCTCCCCATCTAGCATCTAGCTGGGCCAGGGGGTGGGGGAAAGAGACCTGTTAAATGTTCACACTGATTGGTTTTGCTAATCCCAGGAGAGAGGAGTTCAGGAAAAGTTTATAAAAAAGGGATGGGGGCAGGGAAGCTGAGAAGGGGTTCCTGGAGAGAATGACCCAGAGAGGGAGAACAGTTTATTCTGTCAAGTCCCCCGCAGAAGAGATGGCAATAAACTGAATTTAAAGGTGAACTTGGAGCTGGCAGCTACAGGGAGTGAACATCACATACGTTTTCTCCATGTTCTCCTGTTATCTTCGTCCCACCGAGATGGGTAACATCACTCTCCCTTTCAGACGCGAGTCGTGTGCTCAGGGCCACTCAGCTTGCAAAGGCCACTGTGACTTGAAAGCCTGTCCTTAACCACTAGGCAACATGGCCCCACCTCATGAGGCTTGAAGGGGAAAGTGGGAGCACATTTTGATAATGGCACTCTCCCTTCCTCCTCTTCACGGTGTGGAGACTATGAGACCAGGGGCCAGAGTCTGGGCCTGGCTCAGTTCACCTAGAAAAGTGCCTTCTGGGGCACCTGGGTGGCTCAGTTGGTTAAGTGTCCAACTTCAGTTCAGGTCATGATCTCACAGTTCATGGGTTTGAGCCCTGCGTTGGGTTCTGTGCTGACAGCTCAGAGCCTGGAGCCTGCTTCAGATTCTGTGTCTCCCTCTCTCTCTGCTCCTCCCCCACTGGCACTCTGTCTCTCTCTCTCCCTCCCTCTCAAAAATAAATAAACAGTAAAAAAAAAAAAAAAAAAAGGAAAAGTGCTTTCATCTTGAGGAGGCCTAGGTCCTCCAGACTGGCCATAGTACTGAAGGTCCACATGCGTCTCCACACCCCCCCTCAGAGCTGGGCACAGCACTGGGCACCGGGGGCCCAGCAGACACTGTGGGCACATCAGTGGCTGGCTATACCCCCACATGCTTATTGCACAGGTCTGTGGATTAGGGCCAAGGGTCCCTGCCCACGTAGGGCTCCTACTGCCTACCTGGGCCTAATTTAACTGGCACTTCAAGCCTTCCTGAGTGAATGGATGAATTTACTTGAAGGAAGTAGAGTCCAAGAGAAGTGAAATCCAGCCAGGGTCGCACAGCACACACCAGTGCCATGGGGAGAGTTGGAACCCAGGTCCGAATCCTCTATTTCCTACACAGTGGTTCAGATCTGAGTCCATCAGCCCCAGCCCCAGCCCCAAGCACAGGTCCACACAAAGGGAGGGGCTCAACCGTGTGCTGGCTGGGCCATCAAGCACCCTGCAGGGCTTTTCTCCTGGGGTTGGGGAGCAAGTCTCCCCCTCCTAGGAGGGACCCAGCTAAGCAGCTGCAGCCAGATTACACTGGGCCATGGGAGGTGACAACAGCCACAGTACGCAATCCTGCTTAAATATTTCAGCAGGAAACCCAAATATTTAGATGGAGGGGAGGAAAAACAGAATGCACATTTCAAAGCCAATCACAGGGACCTGCCTGCCAAGGGCACTGTGAGAGGGCAAGTGGGTGGAGTCTGCCCCCAACGAGGAAACAACTCTGATCCCAGGTCCCGAGTGACCACCACCCAGAGAAGACACCCATGAGGCCATCTGCCCCTGGAATCCTCCAGAATGGAAGAGGTTTGACCAAAGCCTGGGATGAGCCAGGACTGAGCAGAGAAATCCTTGCCACCTTTCCCCAGAGCAAGGAGCAGGGCCCCTGCTCGGGAAGGGAAGAGGGTATCAACCTTCCATACTTTCAGCTGTGGACCATGAACTCTTTGGAGGAGAGGGCTGTGGGTGAACTTGAAAGAAATGGAGAATGCTGGACAACTCCACTAGGACAACCTTGGGCACGGTATTGAAACTCTGTGGTCCATTCTGGTGCTCCTACTAGAAGGGAGTGCTGATAAGGGCACCTCCTGGATCCTTCTCCATTCCTGGCTCTGAAGTCAGCAAGGTGGGGATGAGTCTGAGCCTCCAGGTAGCCATGTAGACCTGAGCAAATCCCTTGGCCTCCATTTGCCTGGCTAATGGACATAGCAGTAACACTGAATCCACTGGACTGGTTTAATGAGACACAGTTAAAGTAGGAGCCCAATGCCCAGCACCCAGTAGGAATTCAGCAGAGTGCAACCCATACCACTCATCCTTCCAGCCTGCCTCAAATACCCGCTTCTTTAAATTCAAGAGTAGAAATTAATCTCTCACTCGTCCACACTTAGAACCCCCAGGTGCCCTTACCAATGTCAGCGAGGTGAGAGCTCCTTACCTTTCTTTCTCTAGACTGGGGGCTCCCTGAGGGCAGGGGCTATGTTTTAATCAGAGCCAGATCCCCTGCAGGCCAAGGGGTTCCACAGGCCTCAGCAAACAGGAACTGAATCCTGAGGCCCAGTGACTCTTGTCCCATCTCTCCAACCTCTACCATCTGCAACCCATCACTCAGCACCAGGACCGCATTTCCCCTCAGTTTCGCCACTGTGGCCTTGTTTCTCTGCCCAGCGAGTCTGAGCCCCCAAGGTCTACGGCCCAATATGGTTTCTGCGGCTTCTGTACACACAAAAATGCTGGCCAGGAGGGAGGCCCCTCCGTGAGCCCACCCTTCCTTTGTCCAGATCTCTGAAATTTAGGGATCAGATTAACTCCTCACCAAAAGCCCAGAGGGCCCAGGCAGCTGTACCGAGCTGGAATATCCCACCGCCCCCCCCGCCCAACTTTTTTATATAAAGGGGCAACTAAGGTATTATCTGGAAGGTCATCAAATTGGGGGGGGGGGGGCTTTAGCTGGGACAGGAACCCACACTTGAACCTCCCAAGGGGTTCATGGTAAGAGGAAAAGGTGCCCTAACTGAAAGCTGGGGTGTGAGGGAGGGTGGATGGGCTGTGTTGTGTGTGTGTTGGGGTGGGGGTGGGGGCGGGGGGGAGTGGGCTCTGTGGGCTTTGGTGGAAAAACCCACACTCCATCACATCAGAAAGTTCAAGGGAGGAAGCATCCTTATCAGAACACCCATGGGGTGAAGGGATCAGCCCACAGAAATGCTGTTAATTTAGAGTTGAAGATTCTACTTCTTTTAAGTTGCCACGCCTGTGAAGGAAGAGGGAACTTTCTGAAATGCTGTTCACTCCCCGACTTAAAAATTGCAAAAATTTGGTCAGTTCAAATTCCTTGGCTAAACCCAGAGGGCTTTGTCATCTGACCCTTACCTCTCGGCCCTATGGCTGCAGCCCAGAACCATCACGCACTTTTACTCCTCCCTGAGGGCTGTGGGCAAGAAGGACCCACCATCCCCCCTTCTTTGTCTAGCTCTTTAAAAATGTGGTTGATATATACCCAGAAGAGGGATTGCTTGATCATACATTTCCATTTTTAATTTCCTAAGGAGCCTCTACACTGTTTTCCATAGTGGTGGCACCATTTTACTCAAAAAGACAAATGATTCCACTTGGAAGGCATTTAAAGTAGTCACATTCACAGGAACAGAATGTAGATTACTCGTTACCAGGAACCAGGGGGAGAGGGGAAAAGGGAGTTGTTTAAGGGCGATAGAATCTGCTTCACAAGATGAAAAAGTTCTTTAGAGCTGTTTCCCAGCAGTGTGAATATACTTAACAAGAATGAACGGACACTTCAAAATGGTTAAGATGGTAAACTTTGTTATGTGTTTTTTTTACTACAATTAAAAAGAAGTCGGTTGACCTTTCCTCTGCTTCAGGAAGGTCTTCCTGCTACTGTGCGAACCACACTTGTGTGGGGGCAGTCCCTTCACACAGCAGGGTTGTCTAGGAACAGTAGCAGCGACAGCAGCAGCTAACACTTAATGAGCACTATGTGCCAAGCACTCGTCTATGCAAACAGTGAGGGTGAGATTTGCGGCATGCCTTCAGAGGCCAGCCTGTAACCATCAGACATACTGCTTGCATGGTGACTCTTTCAACAACAGCAAGGAGCCTGCAGTTAGGTGGTGGGGCGAGTGGCACTTGGAGGAAAGCATGTCCTCTATCCATGTCAAACCCATCCTTGGGGAGGATGGCCAGGTCAGGCCTCGTCTGCCCTATTCTAAGAGTCCCTGGCAACTGTCAGTGAAATCTCCAAGGAGACTCGCCGTGACCCTCTGCATTCCCCCAGAGGGAACCGGGAAGGAGGCAAGCCTATTTCACATGCTTTCTTATAGTACCCAGCACACGTGGCCTCTCTGAATCACCCAGTTCTGGCCTAGTAGTTCTTGCACCCCAATTTGTACAAAGACTATCTTTCTTTTTTTAATATTTATTCATTTTTTGATAGAGACAGAGCGTGAGTGGGGGAGGGGCAGAGAGAGAGAGAGGGAGACACAGAATCGGAAGCAAGCTCCAGGCTTCTGAACTGACAGCACAGAGCCCGACGCGGGGCTCGAACTCACAGACCGTGAGATCATGACCCCAGCTGAAGTCGGACGCTTAACCGACTGAGCCACCCAGGCGCCCCATGTATAAAGACTATCTTGGGGGTACTATGTCAGGACCATGGCTCCTCTGCTCCCCAAAGCCTTATACTTCCCTGCCCCCCACCCCACAGAGAGTTCAGAAGCTGAGAGCAATCTGACAGCAAACAGCCAACTTCAAGATGAAAGCCCTTGGCCTGAGGTCAGAGCCGGCCAAGCACAGCGCCCAAAACCAGAGGACTGTTTCTTTTAAATGTAAGACTATAAATAGGGCAAAGCCCCAGGAAAACACTTAGAAGCAACAGTCATCACCTCCCTTGCACCCCCTCCTATAGGGCTCCCCCCACCCCACTAGAACCTTTCAACACTTGCTAATTCCCACCCTCAATAATTCTCTAATACCATGCCATCTGCAATCATCCTAAGGGCTCTAGTAAAACTCTCAAAACGATTCAATAAAAATCCACTTTAACTGTTAAACTCTAACTAGAGCAGTTAACTGAGGCATATTTACCAATTTAAGAATTATTATTATCTTGGCTGCCCTCAACTTTGATCGGAACATAAACAAACAGGTCATTAGGAGGGGACCTCTTTCTTCCATTTCCTCTCAAAACCCCAACTTCCCTAGTTTCCACTTCTGCAGTTCTAGACAGTGAGGATCCAAGTTTGAACTAATGACGTGGAGGCCTCCGTGATCTTGGATAATCAAAAGATCTATTGTGTTCCCTTTACTTACAAAGGCAGTTAAGTGGACCAGTGTGCTTTACAATTTCCAACGAGGCTTGAAACAAAAGAGGTTTTCATGTTAACCCTCAATTCTCAAAAAAATTCAATGAATGTGCCCCATTCTAAGGGCATCATTTGGTCAGATCATTACATCATTTGGTCAGATGTAACTTTTGCACATAACCCATGGTTATATTTTCAAATTTTAGGAGGAGGATTGGTGTTAGAAACACGATGTCAGAACCTCAAAACTGGAATCAGCTTGACTACTGTAGACTGGAACATGCAGAGAATAGGAAGGGTCCAGAAAATAAAAGGAGCGGGGTCTGGCACCCACGGAAAACCTCCAAATAGGATAATGCAGTTTGGAGCTGGCAAGGAGGCCAGTAGGATCCAAGAGGCTTCTGGGAACTGGTCAGCTATGTGAGCAGTCTAGGAAAAACCAGTTAGGGATGGGATGCTCCAGTGGAAGGCAGGGCATGGGGCGACCCCTACCACACCCCTGGGAGACATGGGAATCTCAAGAGCCACAGCAGGAACACCTCACTCTCTCCCTCCTTCTCCCTCTTAAACCCTCCTACATCCAAGACCCCACTTGGAGTCATCACCTCCTGAGAGTCCTCCCTGACCTCTCAGGCTGGTTCTGGAGGCCCTCAGGAACCATCACATCATAGTGGGTTTATTCATCCTTCTCCCCAGCAGCCAGTCTGAGCCTCGTGGTGTCTTAATCCATCTTTGCACTCCCAGATCCTCGCCTAGTGCCTGGCACATAGTGGACACTTAATAAATGTTCGTTGATGAATGTTCTCATGTACTCTGGGATCAACCCACTTCAGTGTGAAACCTGATTCTATACTATATAATCCTGGGCAAGTTATATCATTGTCCTCATCTATAAAAGGGGGTGGTCACCAAGATTAAATTAAAGTAAGAATGTATAGAACGTGCTTATTCAAAGCTCTGGTGCACAGGGAGTTCTCAAATCCTTCCTGTTTATGATCATTGCACACTGGAGGTGAAGGTTGAGACTGCCCCCCTTCACTGCATCCCAACCCTTTGCTCTTTTGTGCTGCCAAGGGAGGGGTGGACCGATGCTTACCACAGTAACAGAGGAGGTGCTGGCTTGGCCAGGCCCAACACAGGAGGCCAGCATGCCAATGCCTGTTCTAGGGGAAATAGAAAATAAAATTTCCCAGCTGACCGAAGTCCAGCTGAACCACCCCACTAAGCTCACTTACAGACTACCCATTCAACAGCTTCACAGGCCTAAGAAGCAGGGCAAAGGTGTACAAGGAGTAGGCGAGCCAGGTTCCCACCCCAGGCTGTGCCCTCCTGCTGTGTCACCAAGGCCACTTCAACTTCCCTGAGCTTCAGTTTCCTTATCTGAATTCATAAGGTTGCTGTAAAAAGTACCTGAACTAACACAGGTAAAGCACTAGGTCAACGTGTGCTCAATAAACACAAACAGACAGGGGGAGACGTGCTCGCTTTAAGTGACATCTGTAGGCATCTTGCATAACGCTTCTACTTGCCCTGATCCTCACTGGACCCTCACTTTGCACTGAGGAAAGAGGCAAAGTCAAATGGCTTGATGGGTAAAATGGCCAATGCAGATGTCAAAACAGGCCTGTGCCCACTCTCTTTTATAAAATGCACATACCACTCACAGTGCCCAACACACAGAGTGCTCAAATCCATGCTAACTGCCCTAGTGGAAACCTCTGCATGCAATTCAGGGAAGAGGCTGGGGAGGCAAGGGTTCAAGGTGGTTCTGAAGGCAGGAAGGAGGACAACCACAGGGTCTGAGGCTGCTGCGGTAGAAGCAGGGAGGGTAAGCATTTGAAAGTCAGGCAGGAAGAACCAGACAACTCGGTTGGGGCGGGGTGCCTATAAGACCTAATGAAAGGTGAGCAGTGTGTTGTGTTAACTCCCTTTGCACACATTTGAAAGCACATGCAGTTTCCAGTGTAAAAAAAAAAAACCCTACTCAGTCTGCACCCCCCACTTCTAACAACCCCTCCCAAGAGCCCGCCCCTACCCCAGGAATTTCTAGCTTGGGACTTCTCTAGGATTACAAAGGTGACTCAGAACCTGACAAAACACAGAACCTCAGGTGGAAATGCCCCAGGCCAGATGGGAAAGAAGTTTGAGTTTTCCACAACGGAGTCTTCTTTTTTCCTTAAACCAATTTCCTGGGGCTGAAGGTAATGCCTCAAGTCACATAACAGAAAGCAGAGCCAGGCAGATTTCTGCAGACTAAAAAGTGATGCTAGCAGAATGCTTCTGCTGGTCAGTGTTCACTTCTTGGGTTTTTCCTATGATGGGAGGGGAAGTTGGAGAAGGTTGGAGAGTTTTTTGGCCAGGGATGGGGAACAGGGCTGTCCATGATCCTCTCCAAATCAGATTGGCCCGATGCCCACATCTAAAAGTTACCTGCCTGCTTTTGGGGGGCAATCACCAGCGGGTTTAAGAGGACCCCCAAATAAGAGGCTTTTTGTTGATTTGAACCCCTTAAGAAAGCTAACTTCCAAAGCTACCACCACCAGCTGCACCCGGCTGCCTTACCCTGACCACCCCCCTCTTCCCTTCTCCGTGGGTTTTGAAGTTTATTTTCCCACATTCAGCCTTGAATTCTTTCCTTCCTTCCCCTGCTGTGGCGAAGAGGGAAACACTTCGAGGGCAGCTTGATTCTTTATCATCCCCGCCTGCCCTCTTCCCCCTCTAAACAAAGCCCTGGAACAAACTAAACAACAACTGCTCTCCCGGGGAATTGTTTCCTCAAGGGAAATTATAAAGTGACCCCTCCCCAACGCACACACACAGGGCAGACACTCATCCACAGAAGTTCCTGCTATTAGCAGCCAAACCACCCCAATTACCGGCTGAATTCCTCCTCCCCACCAACCTCACCTCCCACGGTCACCCACTCTGGGGACTGCTAAGGGCCCAGAGGCTCTCCCCGCTAAAATGCAACACCCCTAAACCTCCCCCCTCACTGGCTCCTGGGAGGACAAGTCTTCACCTGCCCAGCTGCTGGTAGGTACCTATATGCTCGGGTGTGTGAATGTCCATCGATTTAAGGACAATGAGGGGGCAGCACAAGCAAGACATGCTCATGTTTTCCACAGCTTTCAACCTCCCAACAGTCCAGGGCAGGGAAGACAGATGAAGACGGGTGCATTCTCATTTCACATACGGGGAAACTGAGACCAGAAAAATGAGAGACAACTAGACAATCATAAAATGTTGGGCAGGTGCCGTAGATTAAATGTTGTTCCTCATCAAACCTCCTTTCTCGCATCTTCCACCCCAAGAGAAAAATAACACCTTGGACAATCTACCCCTACCCCACTCCACAATCTAGAGCCATCACCAGCTCTTTATACCCAGGTCCTGGTCCTTCCACCGGAGAGAAGCCATTAGTGCAGGCCAGGGAGGGTGGGTGCTTAAGGCTAAGAGCCTCTGAGAAACTGGCGTGGAGGACCCTGGGCCCCAAACAGACTCAAGATCCCAGCCACCCTGGTCAGCCCCAGTTTATTCTAGTGAGGTCAAAGCCATCCATAGAGCACGTACCAGAAGATAAGAGCTTCTCAATGTCAACACGGAGAAGAAACTATACCCCACGCGTCCCCTTCTGCTCAACCTCTCCTTTCCCCTAAAAAGGATTCCCGGGGTTTTGTTCTTTTGTTCAACCTGCTACTTTCACCAACTTTAACTCCAAGCCCTGGGGGAGGAGGGGAGGTGTCTCCATGAGATAAGCCCTGCCGGAAGCTTGAGCGCGTCCCAGGCACTGCGGCCATCAGCCCCCCATCCCGGGGGGGGGGGGGGTGCTCGGGCGGTACGGAGCCCCCTACCCACTTCCCGAGCCCTGGGGGTGCGGGTCCGGGTGCGGAGGAGCTTTTGCATAGCTTGGGGCTGTGGGACCCTCCCGCCACTACGCCCGGCTCACGTTCCCGAAAAAACACAGAGCGGGCGCGGCACTGGCCCGGAGCTGGGAGGTGGAGATGCGAAGGGGTGGCACCCGGCTCCACTCCCGAACTCCGGGAGCGGGAGCTTCTCAAAGTGCAGATAACCGCCTTTATCCGCCCTACAGCCCCCCTCCAACGAGGGAGGTACCCGCACACTCACAGGGAGCCATCGCGGGGCCGGTTCACCCAGAGGTCAACCCCAACGTCTCTCTGGACAAACGGGGTTCCCAAAGAGTCTCCGCGCGTGGGTGACTCCCGTGTCTACGGGTGAACGACAGACCTCAGCAGCCAGACCCAAGTGAGACATCCTTTCCTGCCACCCCCAGGGCTGCCCGCAGGGACTGAGGGTTATCCAAAGCTGTGAAGGGTTTCCCTTCGGCACTCCTAAAGCTCCGGCGGGCTTCCAGTGTCTGTAGGGGCACAGACGGCGGCTCACCTGCAGGATCTTATCCAGGCCCTCCTGGCCCAGGCACGGGAACTCCTTGAGCAGATGCAGTTTCTGAGTATAGTAGTTTTTCTTGGCCTCTTTCCAGTGTGGCTCCTCGAGCACCTCGAAGATCGCCGCCCCGATGGCCAGGTAGAAGATGATGGCCGAAGTGAGCAGTGGGCCCCGGTCCACCATGGCTCCCAAGCGGCCGCCTCCTGGAGAAAGGCTCCCCTAGCCCCTGCGGCTCCGGGTCCACGCGCCCTACAGCCTCTGGAAACAGCTGTTTGAATTTGGAGCTCCGCATGCGCAGTGCCCTGTTCCCCCCCCCCCCCTCCCGCCCCCGGCGCCGCTCTCTGGACAAAGTTGCTCCGCCAAGTTGGCCCACCAAGCGCGGGGAACTGTACGAGGACTTGCTCCCGCGCGGGGGGGCGGGGGGGAGGCTGGTGGGTGGACACCAAAGCGGGGCAAGGGGGCGCCCTGGCTCGCTGGGGTAAAGGGAGCCGGGGGAACTCAAGGCCAGAGTCTAGGGAGACACGTGGGCCGTCCTCCGCGAGCCGCAGCAGTGTGCGCCGCACCCGCCTCCAAGCGCCTCTTTAACCAGCGCCCAGCGCGCGCGCCCTCCCGAGCCTGATCCCGGGGGTGGTACCCGTGCAGGTCCCGCCCCTCGTCTGCACCGCCCCCGCTCAGGCCCGCCCCGCGCAGGCCCCGCGGCTGGCCGGCCGGAGAAGTCACCGCGAGGTGCGCAGCACGGGGATTCGGTGCTCCGTGCGCTGCCGGGGGCTGCCGCCAGGGGAGGCTGCGTGCCCCGCGGTGCCGGAGAGGTTGGGGTCTCTGGGGCTCGCGTTTGTTGTTAGTGCCGGTGGTATTAACTAAGATGAGTGTGTACCTAATGACTGGGGTCAAGGAAGTTATTACTATTGCTATTTTCGTTGTAACTCAATTTTCGTCCACTGCCGTTTCTGCCAAGAAAGCTTGATTCTCAGTCTCTTTCTCTCACCCCCTCCTGTAAACCAAGGGTAAGTGTAAGGTTAGAAAGGTACTGGAGAAGCTTTAGAGAATCAGGATATCAGGGACTAATCCAGCCACAAAGGTGAGACTCTCCCCTTTTACCCCATTCTCACCTGCCCTGGTGAGACGCCCACATCTAGAAGGAGCTGTGCTGTTGGAGACACCTCCCAGCCCCACGCACTGTAACTCTCCAGGAAACACTTTAACCTCTCCTTATTCCAAAGCCTACTCTGCAACCCTCATCCACACCCACACACATGCGCTCATCCCCTTGTTGGAAGATACTTTCTTCCTAAATTCCTTCTAATGTACTATGTAACCAATACACTATAGAACAGTAAAATGACAGCTGGCCCTGTGGGGAATCTGGATTGTTCAATGACATATCCCCAGACTGTTACATAGGAGACACTCAGTAAACATTTGTGCAACGAAGGAGTGAATGAATTTGTCAAACACACACACTGAGGATACATCTCACTCGCCTTGCTACCATTTACCGAGGCAATACTCCAACCTTCCCATGCATCCCAAGAACAGCCTGTAATTATACCAACCTTGCAGGGAGGAAAAGGAAGCTGTGTTAGGTTAGTTTGTTCAAAATCTCTAACCAGCAACAGCCAGAAGCTGGAGTGGCACACTAGCACTTGGTACTAAGGGCTGGCCCTGACCCTCTCGGGGCCTCTGAGGGGGCCAGTGCAGTAGTGGGCCAAATTAGTGCACTGCCCCTGGTCCAGGCCTCTTTTTTCCCCCTGTGGGGAATGTGGGGGGGGCTTTGGTCAGGTGTCAAGAGTTAGGGCAATGTGGAGGTTCCTCAAAAAATTTAAAAAAGGAATTACCCCATGACCCAGCAATAGCACTACTGGGAATTTATCCAAAGGATACAGGAGTACTGATTCATAGGAGTACATGGACCCCAAAGTTTACAGCAGCACTTTCAACAATAGCCAAATTATGGACAGAGCCCAAGTGTCCATCAACTGATGAATGGTTAAAGAAGATGTGGTTTATATCTACAGTGGAATACTACTTAGCAATGAAAAGGAATGAAATCTTGTCATTTGGCCATTTGTAACAACGTGGATGGAATTGGAGGGTATTATGCTAAGTGAAATATGTCACTTAGAGAAAGACAGATATGACTTCACTCATACGTGGAAGTTGAGAAACTTAACAGAAGACCATGGGGGAAGGGAAAGAAAAAAAATAGTTATAAACAAAGAGGGAGGCAAGTCATAAGAGACTCAAATACAGAGAACAAACAGGGTGGAAGGGGTTGGGGGGTGGGGAAAATGGGTGATGGGCATTGAGGAGGGCACTCAGGATGGGCACTGGGTGGGTAAGTAAGTGATGAATCACGGGAATCTAGTCCTGAAGCCAAGAGCACACTGTATACACTGTATGCTAGCTAACGTGACAATAAATTATATTTAAAGAAAAAAAGAGGGCAGTTTTTACTGAGAGGACAAGGAGGTATCTGTGGTATCTCCAAATTGGGCAGGAGAGGGTCTAGGGGTACAGGTTTGAAGGATTGATCCAAGTTTATGGATGTTTCTGTCTCTCCTTTATGGCAACCTGTGTGTGTCTCCAGGAGGCCAGAGCAGGAAGCCCCATATTCCCTGAAGACTTAGGGAGCCAAGCCTTTTCAACAAGGTCTTTAGGTGGCCCCCTCTAGAGCCCACCCACTCCCCAGCCAGGCTTCTGCTCCGCCCCAGAAAGACCCCTCTCTTTAATTCCTGCCTGCCTCCTACCCACCCTGCACCACACTCTGCAGTCCCACGCTCCAGCCCTTAGCCGATGAAGAGTCCAGGCTTCTGTCCCAGATCCCCTCTCTCTGGAGGGAGAAAGGAAGGGACTTGGTGTGAACAGTTCATTCAGCGGTGGTGGGGGCAGTTTGAGAGGCCACAGGCTCTCTTTCTGTTTGGAAAATTCTCCACCATTCCTCTCCCACCTCTGGTCTGCGTTCTTTTCCTAAGAAAATAAAGGGCCTCTTCCTATTTCAGTCTCGCTGTCTCACAAAAACACTGCAGAATACTTTGGGGTGAATTGGGTTTTATTCAAAAGCTTTATAATTTCTAGTTTCTCTATCTTTCCACTTTGCCTATTTCTCCATTTCCCAACTCCTTTCTTTCTTGCCCTCAATGTGGTGTTCACTTTCTCCTCATCTCTCCTTCTGTGGCCCCATTCCTTAACTTCCTGTATTTTCTCAAACCACTTGACCCAGCTCTCCATTCTCATGCCTCTCTCCCCTTCCTCTGGTTCCTTCCAGAGTGAATGTGCTTCCCCTCTTCTCCCTTACCTCTTCGACCTTCCTGGACCCCATCCACACATTTGGGTCAAGAATATCTGATAGAGATCAGGAGCTAGGCCTATTCTCTGCACAGAAGCCAGTGGGGGATTTTGGAAATATAAACTGTGCTGGAACCAATGAATGTCTAGACTCCTTGTGCCTCGAGGATGGAAAAATAAAAGTAGGTGAAAGGTGGGGGTGCAGGGAGTGTATCTTCTTATACAGCTGATGTTGGGAAGCAAGAATTTCCTGTGCCCTTCTGGGTCCTTCTAGCTGGACTAAGAAAATCAAATCGACAGGGGACAGATTAGCAAGAGAAAACCAAATTGAATTTCCTATGCACAGGGAATCCACACAGACGTGGAAATTCCAAAGACAGGCGAAACAAGGTGTACATGAACTAAGGAGAAGGAGGTAGTGGTCTGGGACTTCAAAGGGAAGGAACGTAATTCACAGGAAGATGAAAAAGAGTAAATGGTTGGTAAACAAATGTTTGCGAGGTCACTCAGAAACATAGAGGACTTTGATCAAACAAGCCTTGCCAGATTCCTCTACCATAACTAGTTCATTCTATAATGTAGATATCTGTGGCGATAGCTCTCTTCCTGGAGCAGATTCTCTATCTAAATTCTTTGTAGGCAGTTGAGGGGGAAGGTAAAGAGCCTTGCCTAAATCTGCTGGGTTTTAATTGCTTAACTCAAAATCATCTTAATGCCAAAGTGGCCCATCTTGGACTGGCCTGCCCTTGCCCGCTACAGTGATGTGGGCTTATTTAGCCAGTCTCATTTATCAGCTTATGGCTGATAATCATTTCAGAGTGCCATCTTTTGCAAGGCAATCAGCTTTGAGAATGGAGTTTAATTTCACCTGGATAGCAACAGATCACTAGACTTACCTGGGTGCCCCTAGGAGAAATTGACAGAGCAGATCAGTTGTTTTCCCCCAAGTCATGTTCCCAGGCTCTGGCCACAAAAGGATCCACACTTACCCTTGGTTCTTCCTTGCTTCAGTTAGGTGAAAGGGTTATCCTCTTGGTGAATGAATCTTTGATAATCCTTTCATAATGCTAAGATACTTATTGTTTTATTTCTGTTTAGGAATATTTCTGTTTATACTGTTTAGGGATTTCAAGGGGAATAGTTCCCCCTCTAAAATTCATGTATGATCTAAGGAGACGTATAAAAAGCCATTAAGAACATAGAGTGGTTCAACATTACAATCACTTGAAAGCCTTGTTTCCTTAGAAAAAGCTTTGCAGCTCTCATTTCAAAAATCTAAAAGGTTTTCTTTTCATTTTTGTTCTTGTCATTTTCTTGAAGGATAGACAGTTTTAAATGCCTTATAAAATTAATTGCATTATGGAAGATTGTCAATTACTTTATAAACTTGCTCTATTTCATATGGATCATTTAGAAATCTGGGGAAAATATCTGTTAAATTTTCATGTCTACTAATCCTCTGGCTTTTCAGTTAGAAAGGTTCTGAATAGTAAATTCAGTGGATCTGGTAAGATAGCCTTCATGTTTTATACTAGGAAAAACAAAACAAAATCACAGAGCAATAAAGTTGTAGTGGAAAAAATGTAGTGAAAATGGTATATACATATAATGGAATATTATTCAGCCTTTAAAAAGAAGGAAATTCTGCACATGCTACAACATGGATGGACCTTGAGGACATAATGCTAAGTGATATAAGCCAGTCTCAAAGAAGACAATTACTGCATGATTCCATTTATTTGAGGCATCTAAAGTGGCCAGCTTTTAGAAAATAGAATAGTAGTTGCCAGGGAGTGGAGGTGGGGGGAGGGGGGTGGGGAGGAGGGAAACGGGCTGCTCAATGGATATAGAGTTTCAGTTTCATAAGATGAAAAACTTCTAAAGAATTTTCTGTAGAACAAGGTGCATGTAATTAACACTACTGTGCTATCCACTTAAAAATGGTAAAGATGATAAAGTTTATGTTATATGTAAGGTTTAAAGTAAACACACACACACACACACACACATACATACACATTAGTGAAAATTGAACTTGTAAATGCAAGATAAGGTGTTTGAAGTAACAACAATTAGCCAGGCATTGAGGAGAGAGATGTGGCTAAGTGACAGTAATTAAGTCAGTAATTAACCTTTAGCAGGGTTTGTTACTCTTAATACCAGAGCTACATGTCCTTCATCCTGAGAGCTAGTTAAGCTGTGGAGAAATGTGTCCTTGTAGGTTAAGAACAGCACTCACGCACAGACTCTAAGTTTTTTTGTATTTGAAGATTTCAGATAGAGCCCTGTTGCCATTTCAAAGTCTTTCCCTTAAAAAGGGAGCGTGACAATATTAGAATTTCACTGCTGTGGAACAGCATCTAAAACTTCTGTTACCAGGAAAAACTGCCCAGTAACAAGAGAAGTCCCCACTCTGACCAGTTCAGAGGTCACCCAAAGTTATTTTTTAGACAGGGTCATTTTTAGAGTTAACATAGCAGAGCGTGAGTTATGGGACTTACCCCCAGATCTTTCTCTCCAACTGTCACTGATTCCTGAAATCCCATATTTGAGAGTCATTCCTTTGTGTTAAACATTGCCTTCTTCCTAAGACCTCTTTTTAACACCCAGGAAAGGGGTATGGTGTTAGGTCTTAACCTTTTGTTGCTTTGGTCACGACTTTGAGTATCTATGAATGTTTCTGGAAAAAATGCACCCATGCACAGACACACCAAAATTTTTACACAAGTTCTGATGGTTTCAGAGGAACACCCATCCTCACCTCCCACTAAGGTTGTTCCTGGCTAGCTGGCTGCATAGGCTCCTTGGGCAGGGAGGTTTGGGGTGATTGAGCAGAGTGCTTGATAAAGAGAATGGAAGAAGAAAAAGGTGAATGGAAAGGGTGGGAGGGCACCAGGACAAATTTGACTATCTTTAGGAATTTGCCTAGAACAATAAAAGCAAGGCAGTTTTATGTGTTCACTATGTGCCGTTTTACTAAACACTAAATGAGATAATGCAGATAGATAAAGTATATTATTATTAATTATCATTATTATCTTGTTTAATGGTTGCAATAACACCACAGGGGGTTATTAGCCCCCCCCTTTTTTTAAATTTTAGACTGGGGGGAGAGAGGCTGAGGGAGAGAGAGAGAATCTTAAGCAGGCTCCGCACTCAACACAGAGCCCAATGTGAGGCTTGATCCCACGACCCTGGGATCATGACCTGAGCTAAAATCAAGAGTTGGACGCTTAACTGAGTGAGCCCCCCGGGCGCCCCATTTTTTTATGAGCCCGTTTTATATATGAGGCTCAGAGAGGTTAAGTAACTTGCCCAAGGTACCTTGCTCAGGGTGACCTGAGTCCAGAGTCTGTGACTGTCCTCATTGACATGAGCACGAGCGGTCACCACTCCCCGTCCCATGGCCTCCTCTGGCTCCTCCTGAAGCCTCTTGTTTTCCTTCTGTGCTGAGAATCTTCGCCCTGTTGGCCTAGGCCCTCCCCAACTCATTGTGGGAGTGACTGGGTGCAGCTGATAGCCCCGTGTGTCTCTTGTCTCTCTGTCCTACAGTGAGCAACGTCCTCTGTAGCCTGGGGTATTTCTTCTGGACGTTGTGGCCTGTCCCTGCTGGTCTCATACAGCCTGCTCCCTTTGCCGGTCACCCTTAACACAGAAAGGGGCTTTGGAAAGAAGAAGAAATTGTCAGTGGGGTCAATTGTTCTTTGCATGTAGAGATGACAGTACCATACTGACTCTGCCAGTGCCTTTGGGCGACCGCTCATAATGTCTTATATTCAAGCATTAATTAATTAATTTATTTATTCATCCATTCTTCAATGTTTTTTTGAGCAAATACTATGTGCCGGGCTCTGTGTGAAGCACTGTGGATGGCCCTGTCTTTGTCCCAAAGGGTCTTTGTCCTAAAAGGTCTTTGAATGACCAGGAGACAAAAGGGCCATAAAAGTCTATCTGGGGTTGGAAGCCAGGGATTACAGAAGTGGGGGTGGGAATCCGTTCCATGTGGGTAGAGTCAAGAGTGACTTCAAAGAGAAGCTGATCTTGATAGTCATTTTCGAAGCTAGGTGAGAGTTCATCAGGTGGACTGGGTGGGGAGAGCAGTATGAAATGTCATGAAGGCAGAAAGCAGGGAGGTGAGCTGAGCAGCTGTCAGAGAGAGGCGCAGTGAGGGGAGGGGCAGCCAGCGACCAAGTCCCAGAGCTACAAAGTGTGTGTGTGTGTGTGTGTGTGTGTGTGTATGCTCGGGAGCACGGGGGAGGGTTTGGGGCGCAATGACAAAGGGTTCTAACCTGTGGTCATCAAGAGGTCCGTGGATAAAGCTCAGAGCCTCCGTGAACTTGGATATCAAGTTCACATTTTTATTTGCACTAATCTCTATCTGAAATTTAGCATCACCTTCAATAACAACTGCAGGCAGCAAACCACAGTAGCATGAACAGCACCTGAGACTTTGTCACCAACAGATATCACAGCTCTTTCAAAATCCCATGAAATGGCAGTAAATATCTTAAAACATTGTTTCAAAATTATGTCATTATTAGACCCATTGCTGTCACTTACAACATGTTAATGAAAAAGCACATGTGTTTCCATACACAATTTTTATTTTTAAGGAATATTTTGATAATTGTGTTTCGATGCAATCGGTTGCCTTTGTAATACAGCGCATTGTATTTTATGCATTTAAATACATTTTACTGGGGCGCCTAGGTGGCTCACTCAGTTAAGTGTCTGACTCTTGATTTCGGCTTAGGTCATGATCCCAGGGTCGTGGGATCCAGCTCCACGTCGGACTCCGCACTGGGCATGGAGTCTGCTTAAGATTCTCTCTCTCCCTCTCTCTCTCTGCTCCTCTCTCTCTCTCTCTCTCTCTCAAACAAACAAATACCAGAAAAACATTTTCCTTAGGAAGAAGTCCACAGGCTTCACGGGACAGTCAGAGGAATGTACAGAACTAAAATAAGTTTAAGCATTCGACCTGCAAGGGTTTCGAGCAGGCAAGCGCCCGTAGCATTTTCAAGAGTTCACCCAGGCAGTTGTGTCCTTTAGAAGGCGGTGATGGTGGGGCGCCTGGGTGGCGCAGTCGGTTAAGCGGCCGACTTCAGCCAGGTCACGATCTCGCGGTCCGTGAGTTCGAGCCCCGAGTCAGGCTCTGGACTGATGGCTCAGAGCCTGGAGCCTGTTTCCGATTCTGTGTCTCCCTCTCTCTCTGCCCCTCCCCGTTCATGCTCTGTCTCTCTCTGTCTCAAAAATAAATAAACGTTGAAAAAAAAATAAAAAAAAAATAAAAAAAAAAGAAGGCGGTGATGGCAACAGTATAGTGGTGAGACAATGGTGACCAGAAGGAAGGTGAGAACAGTGGTAGTGAGAGGCAAGGAGGACTCAGGAGATGTTAAGGGGTTGGGAGCTTTGTGATTAGGGGGCTTGTCACAGTTTTTGGAACTCCCCTACTTTCTGCAGCTGTGTGTAGGACCTGCTACATTCTGGAGTTTGGTACCCATGCTAAGCTGCTTCCCATCCCCCATTGCCTGGACATGTAGCTCTCACAGGAGCCTCTCCCCAAGCCTGCCTCCCCTAGCCTCTTTTAGCCCCTGCCTGCTCTCAGCATCCCCAGAAGGCCTCATTCAGACCCACTGTTCAATGCCTACCACAGCCCATCTGGCCCCAGTGTGGCTGCTCCCAAGGGCTGTAAAGATCCCAGAGACAATTGGCTGCTTGTCCACCAAATGGAAGAGGGGCCTGAGGATTGGAAGAGAGGGGGGTGGGGAGGGGAGGAGGAGGAGGGGGATGTCAAGGGGAAGGAGGAACTGGGATTCCTGGAATTTCTGCCTTTTGAGCCAGTATCAAGAGTGATCTGGGCAATAAACAGAACTTGAGCACACACAGGACTTTGGCCTTTGAGTCCTGGGATGTGTGTTTCTGAGCAATGGCTCACCAGGGGCTGGGGCTTCAGGTACCTAATGAGGGCTCCCTGTACCTTACGATGGGACTCCTAATACCTAAGTTACTATTTGCTGCCTATCATGAGGAACTGGAATCCCTGTCCCCCAGTCACAAAAGCACCTCCCTCCTCAAACCAGTCACCAAATCCTCTTAACCTTGTGTCAGGGATGCAAAGTTGACCTGCTCTGGAAAACCCATTGATTGGGGTCCAGCTCAGGGACCTTTACTGCAGATGAACATATTGGGATGAATGGTCTAGCCCCTTTCCTTTCCTTGTGTCGCCTCACTGTCAGGGCAAGGAAGAGACTAGTCATAAGGGATACCACGATATGAGTCACCCTCTCTATGTACTTCTTACGTGCCAGGCATTGCCCTCAGCCCTTGATACACATCACTGCATTTACCTCACAATGACCTTCTAAGGGAAACCTAGTCATTATCCCCACTTTATTCATAAGGAAACTGAGGCTCAAAGGAGGGAAGTAATTTGTCCAATCTGGCGTGTGGGGAAGCCGGGATAGGATCCCAGACTGGTCTGATGGCAGAGGCCTCTGAGCACTTAGGGCGGGGCCTGAGGGAACTTTACTCCTTTAGCACCCCATCCCTTGTCAACCCCCAGAGCCAGGCTTTTACCTGCTGGGGCGTGGCAATGTTCATTTGTTAATCCTCCCCACCCCTTTGGCTATCCTCTGCCTCTATTTTGTTTTTAATTGTGGTAAAATATACATAACATAAAACTGACTGCTTTAACCATTTTTAAATGTACAATCCAGTGGCATTAAATGCATTCACCATGTTGTGCAATCATCACTATTATTTGTTCCCACATGTTAGCATTAAAAAAAAAAAAAATGTTTATTTATTTTGAGAGAAAGCCAGCAAGAGATCAGGAGGAGGGGCAAAGAGAGACTCTCAAGCAGAGTCCACACTCTCAGCACAGAGCCTGACCCTGGCCTCAATCCCACGAACTGTGAGATCATGATCTGAGCCGAAATCAAGAGTTGGATGCTTAACCAACTGAGCGAGCCACCCAGGCGCACCCCCTGTGCCGACGTTAGTAATTTTCAAGGTGTAAAATGATATTGTGGTTTAAAAAGAAACATTTTCTTTTTAGAGATTAAATCAAATGCTGAAAGAATCTTGTCACTTCTCTGTTTTCCCGATGCTTGAGATAAAGTCCTGCGTTCTTACCATGGCCTCTATAAATCCAGCTTTCACCTGCCTCTCGGGTCACATCTCCCACTGTCTTCCCAGCCCACCCACATGGGCCTCATGCCAGGATCACATTGCGACTTTTGTGGAAGGGTTAGCCTGTGTGGGTTCCTTCCTCTACAAGTGATATTTTACAAATATATTAATATAAAGACCAACACATGAATATCACATTTAAAACATTTTCTTCCACCAAAAAGTTTGGGTTTTTTTTCTTCCGATTTTAAAATAAAATATTTTCATGGGCTCCTTTTAGCCTGATGGGCCTGGGACACTTTCCCAACTACAGCTAATGGATAAGTCAGCCCTCTTCCAGAATTATTCAGTCTCTACCTCCCCAAACACTCCTCTCTACCCCTTCGTCCTGGCGAGCCCTACGTTTCCTTGGAGAAGGCTTCCCTGAACTCCCCAAGTCCCCAAGAGAGCTTGGGGGCCCCATCATATGCACTTATGTGTCCTGCACCCCCTTGCTTCATGAGAAGCACCACAGCTGAGAATCATATATTGATTTGCGTGATTCCTTCCTTGATGTCTGTCTCCCTCCGACCCCCCACTGGATTGTGCATCTTTGTATCCCCAGCACCTAGCCCAGTGCCTGGCCTATCGTGGCGCTTCCTAATAAATGTTTGCGGAATAAATAAATGCATTCAAAATGTAAAGAGACATCAGCGGCGTTTACAAGACATTCAAAGAGGAAGAAGAAAAAGGTCTGGAAAGAAACACACTCGAAGGGTAACTGTAATTGGGGGAGGTGGGTAGTAGGAGGCAGAAAGAGTGGTGGGTTTAAGAGTGATTTTTACAAAATTGCTAAGAGACTGCTCTTGAATGTTCTCACTTTAAAAAAGAAACCATAATTATGTGTTCACTACCCTGTGGTGGTAATCACATTACTGCAGTATATAAATGTATCAAGTTGATGGGTAGTACACCTTAAACTTATTCAATGTTATATGTCAGTTCCATCTCAATAGAAAAGAGTGGTTTTTATTTCCTTGGTTATGCTTAAGTGCATTTTCTAGTTCTTTCTCAATAAACATCTGTTGCTTCTGTATTAAAAATGTTACACCAAACAGCAGAGAGGCACTCCTTCCAGACAAGGACTGAAAGAAGGACCCTACTGACCACAAGCTCCTTGAAACATGGCCAGGTCTATCTTGTTCTCAGTTGTCCCTCATGACGGGCACATTATAGGTGCTCGGTGAGTATTTGTTGACAGACAGGATGCCGATCCTTGAGGTCATCATGGAAGGTGGTGACTGCGGGAGGGGCTGCTGCCTTGCCTAGTAAGAATGAGACGGATGAGAAGGTGGAGAGTAAGGGACTTTCTGCAGGCAGGGTTATGAGACTCAGAAAGAAAGAATTCATTTTACCTGGACAACTAGAGGGGTTGCAAAGTAGGAAATAAGGTGGAAAAGGGACAGCCAGGGGAGCAGAAGTGGGCCATTTGATCTTCTCCCAAGTGGCCCACTCCTGTTCCCAGGCTGGAAACCCAAGATGTTAGCAGCGTGGCTTGCTTCAGAGAGCTTGGAGAGGAAGAGGAAGCTTTGCTGAGATAAGGGAGCAAAGGATCCTAGGCACCAGACAGAAACTGGGGAGATCTGGGGGAACCTCTGAATGGAGACTGGAACTGAGACAGCTATCAATGACACCCACTGAGTCAGAGTCCAGGCTGCCATTGAAGAGAACAAACACACAGAAACACGTCAAGAGGCAGACCTACTCCATTCGATCAAAATCACTGCCTTCGCCCAACCGAACCGTCCTTCAGCTCACGCCTCGACTGGAACCACTTCTCATTCCAGGTGCGTCCTTGCTTTGAAATGGGCACATGAGTCACTTGGAAAAGAGGATTTGATTAGCAAAGATTCAATCAGACTACAGCTGTGGCCAAAAAGTGGGGCGCGCCTGCAGGGCAAGCCTTCCCCGCGGGCAGCCAGATTGCCGTGCACTCCATTCATGCCTGCTGCCTGCCACTGTGCCCCACATCTCACCATCAGGGGGCACACCACTGGGTGAAGGCACAGCAGCCTCCATGGTTCTTATTTCAAAATGCAAGGGTCCCTTCACGGTAGCACATCCCAGGGGTTAAAGAACTCATAGCAAATCTGTTCCTATTTCTCCTTGAGGGTTAGCTAGGATCAGAACTCTGAGAGAAAAGAGTTTCAATGAGAGAATGAAAAAGGATGAGATAATTGTGTTATTTGGTGTGATGCAGAGGGTGGGGTGTGGCTTAAAGGCTGTGGGCATGGGATGGGGATAGAGTATGGCATGGGAGGGGTCTGCATGAATTGTAGCTGTGCTGTTCCAGGGGTATGTGGAGACCAACTGGGCTGATCCTGGAGTAGCTCACATCTACCCAACCCCATGCCCCTTTTGTGGATTGTTCTTATGTCCATGTATGCTCTGTGATTGTTCCCTGAATGTATGGAAAACCTCTTCTGCCAGGGACCTTTCTCCAAACCTCTGTATCCTTCGAATCTCTTGGCATCACACTGGACACGTAGTTTGTGCTTTCACAAGATATGTCCATTGTTAGCTCAGGGAAGAAAGCTCAGCCAGAAGCCAGGCATCCGATTCCGATCGCCCTCAGTAAGTTCTTCAAACTACAGATCTACAAATAATGAAGAGCTCCACAAAGAGCTACAGTCTCTACGAACAGCAGTAGGCTCTGTAAAACACCTTCGAGTTCTTCAAACAACTGTGCATTTAAAGCAATTACAAGTTTAAATTATGTTTTAAAAATTTTTAACATTTACAAACTAGAGGCTCTCCAACCAGGGACAGGCTCTGCAAACATCCATGGGATGTGTGAACAGCTGCGGGCTTTGCAAAAAGTGACAAGCTCTGCAAACACCTGCAGGTTCCGCACTGCAGACAGTAGAGGTTCTACAACATTTGGGCAATAGGCTATAAAAGTATCAACTATAGGTGCAAACCCAAGAACACTATTACAATTTTTGAAACTGATCATTACTGACCCTTTCCAAAGGGAATAAATGTTAGGAAACAGATGGGAAGGGATGGGAGAAGGACAAGTAACTTTGATAAATAAAGAAGATTACGGGCTCTGGTTGGAGTGGAAATGCATCAAAATAATTCAACAAAACATCGATGGAATCATTTTTATGCGCAAAGAATGGTGCTAGGCACGATGGGAAGTGTGGAGAATCATACACACTCATTTTGCTCGTGGAGGCTCAAACACCCTGCACTATATCTCATAGTCATTGAGAATACCTGTACACAGCTCAGATTGATTTCCTTCTGAGTCATGATTACATATACCTGGCTAATACCCCTGGTTATCAACTGAAGCAATAAAAAAAACCATCATAATCTACCTGAATACTCTATCCAAAGGTGATTAACACCTCTGCTGTTGGCTGCTGGCCTCTGTACTGGAACAATCTTGTCTGTGGGGACATAGGCACTCTAAGGGCAAAGAGCAGACCAGGACTAGGGGCAGGACTCCATGCATGGCATGCCCCCAGTACATGATGCCCATGTGCTCCTATATGTGTCCTTCAAGACCTGAGAAGCATGGGAATAATGTTGAAGCATTTGCTCAACTAAAGTCTTCTGGCAGGAGGAGATGAGCACCAGCTTATGGATGGAGAGGAATATGGCAGTTGACACGAGAGATCAAGAATAGGCCCGGGGCAATGTTGAAACCACTGCATAGACACTTTCTGGCTGTGTGGTCTTGGGAAGATGATTTAACCTTTCTGAGCTTCCTTTTCATATCCCATGGGAAATGGGGATAGTAATAGTACCCACTTCATACTGTTGCTGTGAGGACTGGATGAGCACTCAACAGAGTGCTCAGAACAGTGATGGCACACGGTTAGCTTCATCGAAGTTAGTTAGATAACGGTGATGATGAGATTGTGATGGTGATGATGACGGCAAGGATGATGAGGAAGATGAGGGTAGTGGTGGTGGTCCTGCTGCTGTTCCTGGTGATGGAGATTGTGTTCATTTCCTGGGGCTGCCATAACGAAGCAACACAAACAGGGTGGCTTACACAACAGAAATTCATTGTGTCACAGTCCGTGGAAGCCTCGGATCAAGGTGTTGGCAAGGTCGGGCCCTTCTGAAAGTAGGAGAAAGAATCAGTTCCACGTCTCTTTCCTAGCTTCCAGTGGTTTGCTGGCAATCTTTGGCGTTCTTTGGCTCGTTGACACATGGATATGCTTCCATATTCACGTGGCATTCTCCCTGTGTGTGTTTCTCTCCCTTTGTGTCCAGATTTCCCAAGGACACCAATTACATTGAATTAGGCCCCACCCTAATGACCTCATCTTGATCATCTACAAAGACCTTATTTTCAGGCAAAGTCATATTTCTGAGTACTGGAAGCTAGGGCTTCAGCATTTTGGGGAGGACACAAGTCAACCCATAACAGTGATAATGGTGATGATGATGATAATGATGATGATGCCAATGGCGGTGGTAGGGTGGTGCCCTTCCTTTTGCTCATCTCTCTGAGCCTGACAGCAGGCTTCCTGCACAGCAGAGGTTAAAGAAATTCCTGTTCAATGTCTAGCATCAGATCTTGCCCATTTTAGTCCCATAATAAATCCCTATAATGTTGAATTGCAGTCAGCCCCACCCTGCCACGAACTTACTATCTGTTTTGGGTCTCTTCCATCTCATCTGAGACAGAGGCATGGAAATACTCAGCTGAGGAGACAGAAAGCAAGTTGCTTTAGCCAGCGTCACTGTATTGATATTCCCAAAGCTCTGAGCAGGCAAGGCATGAGGCTGTATTGTTTTATTAGTGTCTGTATAAACAGATGGCAGGGGGGCACTCAGTCATGACAGGAAAGGGTGATAAGGCATGAAGAGTCATAAACACTTGGGCGCAGGCTTCATCCCAGCTGAACCCAGGCTTAGTGTTTGCCCAGGTGTGGCCCTTGCCTCTTCACAGTGCAGATTGCATCACCTGTTGCCGTGGGGGAGAAGGGGTTAATCTGGAGGCTGGAAAATAAATAAGCACACACTCCCTGGCACCCCCCCCCCCCCCACCTCCACACACAGCACACTCTTTTGGAATAATCCCACATTCTAAAAAAAAGCATAACAACAGTCCCTTTCTTACCTCTCTGCATTTTCCAGAGCATTTGGGTGAACTCTTTAAAAAAAAAATTATTTTGAAATCATTTCAGATTTACAGGAATGTCGCAATAACAATACTAAGAATTCCCTTATCCCTTCACCCAGATTCTTTAACATTTCGCCACATTTGCTGTGACGCCCTCTCTCTTTATGTATACCCATTAATCTTTTTCTGGATTTAAGAACAAGCTGCAGATTACAATGTCCATCACTCTTAACAAGAATAATCTCCTGTATGAATCACTCAACAGCTGTCCAGGTAAGGGAATTGACATTGGTAAAGACTGTCATTCAGTCCACAGATCCTGTTCAAATGTTGCCCACTGTCCCAACTGTCTTTTTCCTTTTTTTCCTTTCTCCTTTTCATTTTCTTTCTCCTCTTGCACTACATTTCATTGTCAGTTCCCATCTATCTCCTTCAATCTGGAATAGTTACTCCATCATTCCTTCTGCACCTTAGCAGACCTAAAGAGTTCAGGCCTTCTATTCTGCAGGATGCCCTTCAATTTGGATTCATCAGATGTTTTCTCTTCAGCAGCCCCAGGCCATGCGTGCATTCTGAACCAGAACGCCACAGATACGATGCTGTGCCTCTATCCCTTGGTCGAGTTGGTGTCTGTTAGGTTTCCACTCCAAAAAGTCACCATCTCTGCTTTGTGAATTATGAAATTATACCAATATCCTGATCCTCATTGAACCTCTGCCCATCGGCTTTAACATCTGTTGACATCTCCTGAATCAAACACTACGGGTGTGGTTGCTAAATGGGAATCTTTCTATTTTCAGCATTCCTTCTACCATGTTTTAAGTTTATTTATTTATTTTGAGAGAGAGAGAGAGAGAAAGAGAGAAAACGTGTGTGCACGCACAAGAGGCAGAATCCCAAGCAGGTTCTGTGCTGTCAGCATGGAGCCTGATGCCAAGCTCGATCTCATGAACTGTGAGAATGTGACCTGAACCAAGTCTGACAATTAACTGACTGCACCACCCAAGCACCCCTCATGCCACCATTTATTAGTTGGCATTTGACTGCAAGGAAAACCTTCCTCTCTTCCCCCATTTGTTGGTTTATTCCTGTCAGAATGGACTCATGGATTCCTATTTAATTGGTTGAAATGCATTAATATTATCATTTATTTTGATGTTCAAATTATCCCAAGTTGGACCAGATAGACCTTCTTCAAGTTGGCGCCTCGTGTCCTTTGCCTTGTCCCCATCACTCTTTGAGCATTTCCTTAATTTCTAGTACAATAAAGCATTCCAGGATCCCCCTGCTCCAGCCCTGGAATCAGCCACTTCTACAAGGAGTCTTGGTTCCTTTTAGTGGAGCGTGGTATTTAGAAACTAAGATCTGGGTGCTCACTGAGTTGTTGTTACAGGAGCGTCATTACTTCTAGACCCTCTGAAAAGATAGAGCTAGGACACACATGTTTATACAGCCACTCTCATTCACAGTGATGGTGTTTTATAAAGTTCACCAACACTGAATTAGCCAGCACAGAACCATTGTTCTTAGAGGAAATACAAGGTTAGGTTCCTGTGAGCCTCTGGTCACAACATTTTCACCAAGCAATCAATATATAATCTTGTTTTATGCGTTTTTCTTTTTAAAGACATCTTATTTAATATATATTGTTGACCTAATGAACATTGAACTCCCTGGCATCAGATCTATAATTCATGCCCAAACAGAGCTTGTCTAACACGTACTTTCTCCATAGGACACATCATACTTTCTTGGTCTCGCAACACTAGATAGCACTTCAGCGCTATGCTTGGGGTCAATTTTAAACGACAAAATCACCAACAAAAAGTGCAAAAATGAGAACAAGGTAGCACTAAATAGATGATGAAAAGGATACTCATTTACAGTATGAGAGTTGAACCAAGGAGGTGAAGCCTCCCTGGTTTGACTTCAGCTGAGAACATGCCCATGGGTGAACTAAAAATTTTCACCTCTCCGTGCATGTCTGTGAGTAACTTCAAAAGTGCTTGAACTGTTTACTTTGGGGTTGCAAATACATTTTAGTGAGTAGGTGAATTTGCAAAAATGGAATCTGTGAATAATAAGGATCAAAACTCAAACAACTCAATAGCAAAAAAACAATCTGATTAAAAGTGGGCAGAGGATCTGAATAGACATATTTGCAAAGAAGATATACAGATGGCCCACGGGTACATGAAAAGGTGCTCAACATCACTAATCATCAGGGAAATGGGAAATGGAAATCAAAACCACAATAAGATATCTTCTCACAACAGTTAGAGTGACTCTTACCAAAAAGACAAGAAACAAGGGTTGGCAAAGCTGTGGAGAAAAGCAAACACTTTATGCATTGTTGGAGGGAACATAAATTAGTACAGCCACTATAGAAAACAGTAGAGAGGTTCCTTAAAAATGTACAAATAGAACAACCCTATGATCCAGCGATCTCACCTCTAGGTATTTATCCACAGACAATGAAAACACTAACTCATAAAGATATCTGCAGCCCCATGTTTATTGGAGCATTATTTACAATAGCTGAGATATGGAAGCAACCCAAGCATCCATCGATGATGGATGAATGGATGAAGAGTTGTTTCATATATATGCAAGATATTGAACTATTATCACCTGTAAAAAGGATGGAAATCTTGCCATTTGTGATAACATGGATGGACCTTGAGGTCATTATGCTGAATGAAATAAGCCAAACAGAGAAAGACAAATACTGTATGGTCTCATTTTTTTATGTCTATTTATTTTTGAGAGAGAGAGAGAGAGAGAGAGAGAGAGAGAGAGAGGGGTAGGGGCAGAGAGAGAAAGAGACACAGAATCCAAAGCAGGCTTCAGGCTGTGAGCTGCCAGCACAGAGCTGGACTTGGGGCTTGAATTCACGGATTGTGAGATCATGACCTGAACAGAAGTCAGACACTCACCGACTGAGCCACCCAAGCACCCCTGTACGATCTCATTTAAGTGGGGCATCTTAAAAAACAAAACCCCCACATTCATGGATAAAGAGATTGGTTGTTGCTAAAGGCAGGCATTAAGGGGTAGACAAAATGGGTGAAGAGGGTTAGAGAGTATTAAGCTTCCAGCTATAAAATAAGTAAGTCCTAGGGATGTAATGTGCCATGTGGTAACTACAGTTAATAACACTGTATTGTATATTTGAAAGTTGCTGAGAGGGAAGATCTTAAAAGTTTTTGTCACAAGAAAAAAACATTTGTAACTATGTGTGGTGACAGATGTTGACTTATTGTGGTGATTATTTCACAATATGTACAAATATCAAGTCATTATGTTGTACACCTGAAACTAATATAATGTTGTATGTCAATTATATCTAAATTTTAAAAAATGAGTATTGACTGTGTATACTTACCATGCATACATACACACAAAATACATGATATACCACACAGAGACAGCCATAACTATTTCAGTGTCTACCTGTGTAAATGTATTTTATTTTATTTTTAAAGTTTATTTATCTATTTTGAGAGAGAGAGAGTGGGGGAGGAGCAGAGAGAGAAAAAGAGAGAGCAAGAGAAGAATCCCAAGCTGGCTCCACACTGTTAGCGCAAAGCCCAACGTGGGGCTCGAACCCACCCACAAACCGTGAGATCATGACCTGAGCTGAAACCAAGAATTGGGCGCTTAACTGATTGAGTCACCCAGGCATCCCATTAAAACCATGAGTTCATACCAATAGTTCCTATTCCAATCCCAGAGCTCCAGATCCTTCTGGCTGTCCCTCTTTCCACGTGTGTAAAGCACCTTTCTGATAGTGAGAAACTTAGCTCCCCGTATCTCCAATAAGTTTACTTCCCATGCCTGCAACCTCTGAGCTGAGTCCCTACCAGTCAGACACAGTGCTTCTGTGTAGCTCTAGCCCCTCATGGACTCACTCCCTCAGCTGACCCTCCTGGAAAGAGAAGAGACATAGGAGAAGGGTGGGAAGGGGAAGCTTAGGCAACCATTAATATCATACTGGCGTGGGCAGAGTAAGTATTTTTTTTTAACCCACTTTACAGATGAGGCTCAAAGAAACTGGCCATCTTACTAAGGTCAATAGTGAGTAACCCCAAGAGCTGAGAGAATCAAGTATGCTGGGCCTTAGAACAGTGGCTCTCAGTCCTGCCTGCACTTAAGACTCCCCGGGAAACTATTCAAAAAGACTAAGGCTCAAACACCACCGCGGGCAATGAGAAAGGAAACTGAGGATGGGATGCCGGCAGTGTTTCTTCAAAGCTTTCCAGGGCATCTGATATGGCCAGGGCTAAGAGCCACTGCTTTAGGGCCACAGGAGTCCGGATCAAATCCTCATTGTGTCACCTGAACAAGTCTCCAGCAGCCCTGCTGAGATGTTGGGGAAGGTCCTGGGGCAGAAAGCAGCCTCCTTGAGGAGGCATGAGTCTGAGCTTACATGGAATTGTATACCAGCGCTGTGGCTGAAACCAGACACGTGCCCAGGAGATTTGATGGTCACGCAAGGGCATCTGCTTCAAACAGACGTCAGAGAGTGGTGATACCTGGGAGAGTTGCTGGCTTTTTGCTGTTCAGCCCAGAAGGTTCTGAAAGGGTGAGCAAGTGTGGGGGCGGGGGGGCTGGGTGGATGATGCTTATAGATTCAGGACTGGAAGTCAACCTTGACTCTAAGGGATTTTGTTTCTGATAACACAGTGACGAGGACACCCCCTGTCCCTCTGTGTTGATGTGTGTTGATGGTGATGCCATGATGGTAGGTGATGTCTCAGGTTTGAAAATGTAGAGCACACTCTGTATTTCTCCCCTGTCCATGGACCCCAAGTCCAGCCCGCCCACTGCCCAAAGACAACAGTGTGTGACATCATCCCCGCTTGGCTGAGATCTTCAGAGAGCGGGACCCTGTGTCCATTCGGAGGGAATTTTAGGGAAGCTCAGTGTTTCAGTTAGGAATGGCATTTGGTTCTAGTAAGATTCCAAGTGATAGTGGCTTAATAAGATAGAGTTTTATTTTCTCTCAAGTAAAAGAAGTTATAGATAAGCTAGTCTAGAGTTTCAGTGTCACCTCTGTGGTGTTGTGAGGTCCCAGATTCCTTCCAGCTTTCTGTCTTTAAATCCTTTGCATGGATTTTTATCTTTAGGGTCATGTCATAGTCCAAGATGGCAGCTGGAGCTCCAGCCAGTGCATCCAAGTTTGAGGAAGGAAGGGGTGTGGGAGATAGGGCAAAAGGCACCTGTCAGCTCAGTTAGGATCCTTAATGCATTTGCCCTGAAACCTCCCCCCACCCCCATCATCACTGTATCATCAGCCCTCCTGCTGTGAAAGGGAGTCTGGGAAATATTTATTTGTCTGTTTTAAACGGGGTACCTCATCACTTCCAACAATACATAGTATAATAAGAAAGAAAGTGAGGGTAGGTATGAGAGGGCAACCAGCAATCTCAACATAGGGCTAAGAACTCTCCTGGCTTTCAAAGGAACTGGTTCAAATCCAGGATGGACAGAAAACCTGGAAAGAAATTCCACTTGTACAATACCCTGCCCAGTCTTCAAATGGTGGTGATAAAGCTGAAGGTGATGAAGGGTCCTGGTGGTTTAAGACAAGTGCTCCAAGATGACAGCAACCCCATTTGGGAAGCCCAGTACTCACTGCCAAGGGGAGAGCAGGCCTGGGACATTGGCCCTGCTTGGATGCCCTCTCTGTGACTCAGCCACACTCACTCTTATTTGCCTGGGCCAGGGACATTAGAACCTTCAGGGATCAGTGGTTCCATGCCTGGGGGGAATCTGAGGTGGACTGGGAAAACAGAGGCCTGTGGAGTGGTCCTGTGAGGAGGTGGTGAAGGGATGAGGAGGAATAAACTCAGACAGCTTCATATTCAGAAGAATCTGAGCCCCTGAAAGGAACTGTCTAAGCCCCAATTCAATGCTTAGGACCAACTGAACTGACCTCGATTAAATGAGAGAGGGGAGAGGGGCTCCTGGACTCAAAGGTCTCTCACCCCTCCCCCTCGCTTGAAAGGTCAGAGCAGGGCTCCTGAGCTGGGGCCTTGTCAGCCTGACCCAGGCAGCCCTTTAGTGGCCTCTGAGGCACATGATAGAGGTGGGGGGGGGGGGACTACCCACTCCTAGGGTTAAAGTCTCCCTTTCCACGCTTCCTGCACCTAAACACCCCCACCCCAAGACTCACTCCTTACCTTCACCTCAGTGCTTAAACATTTACCACAGCCTGGTCAGGTGGTTTTCCAGGGGCTTTGGCCCCCCGTCAAGCACGGATGACCACTGAATGTCACCCATTTGTTCACAGAGCGGAACTTCAGTGCCCTCTGCCCCACGCCCCCCACTAAGGCAGCTACAGGCCAACAACCATTCAGCCTTGGACTGCCTCCCAGACCCCACTCACCATTGCTCTGAGCTACTTTGATCACAAAAGCACCAAGTTTGTCCTCAGAATGTAAAGGGGGTGGGAAGTACGTGTGTTTGGTGGCCAGGCAGTGGAGGATGGGGGGCGGGGGAGCTGGGGACTGTTAAGTCACCTCTAAGTGACAGGTCAAGGAGAGCTGTAAACCCGGCTTTGACCCCCTTGTGACCTCAGGCAAGTGCTGTAAACTTCTCTGGGCCTCAGTATTTTCCTCTGTAAAGCGGGAATAACTAGGTAGGTAGACAAACAGATGATAGGTAGATAGATAATAGAAAGATAGATAGATAATAGGTAAATAACAGGTACTAGAAGTTTTACAAGGCTCAAGAGAGATCATGAGTATTTATAAATTGCTGAAGATAGGGAATATCTACAAGGAAATGTTTGACTCCAGTCTGTCTTCCTTCAGGTACTTCCCGAGGGGTCAGCTTTTGGGCAGCCCTAGACACTGAGGGGTGACACATCTGGCTGTTCAATCTTGGAAGCCAAGGAAGTCATAGCTAATGTCATAGCTTAGATAGTGTCTCTCAATTATTCAAAAGTCTCTGACACTTTCCTATATATCAACTAACCAGAATGTAAATAAAAACTGGAAACAAACAAAGTCTCTGTCATTCCAACACTAATTTATATTATTGGAAATTGCCTGAAATATTTTTACATGGTCATTTCAGCACGTTTTTGTATCAACATTGTTTTCAGTTTAAAAATTACATCTTTGGGGCGCCTGAGTGGCTCAGTCGGTTAAGTGCCTGACCTTGGCTCAGGACATGATCTCACGGTCCATGAGTTCAAGTCCCACATTGGGTTCTCTGCTGTCAACACAAAGCCCACTTTGGATCCTCAGTCCCCCCTTCCTCTTCTCTTCCCCCCTCAAAATAAATAATAAATAAGCTTAAAAGAATTTCATCTTTGAGTGGCACCTGGGTGGCTCAGTTGGTTAAGTGTCTGACTCTTGATTTTGGCTCAGGTCATGGTCTCACAGTTCTTGGGTTCGAGCCTGGCATTGGGCTCTGTGCTGACAGCAGGGATCCTGCTTGGGATTCTCTGTCTCCCATTCTCTCTGCCCCTACCCTGCTCTCTTTCTCTCTCAAAAGAAATAAACATTAAAGATTTTTTTTTTAATTACATCTTTGAAATGTATTATTACAATTATATTATAGAGTTCATTTTAATTAAATACTTATAATGTATAAAGACTAATTTTGAGTTTTTCTAAGGTCACTGCCACTGACGAAGGAAAAGCATGCTTTGTTGGACAAATTCAAAATGGCAAGTTATATTATGTGTAGATTAGGGATTAATGTATTTAAAAGTGGATTTGATACAATTTTCCAGGTTACAGCATCAATAATTGCCAAGAACTATTTCAGGACACGATGTGTGGAATGCTTGCATTGCACATCATGAAAAATCATCTGGTTCCTCATCATACATTTCAAGTCTGGTTTCCACAGGATGGGAGAGAGGGTTCCAGACTGCTTTTCCTAAGTGTGTCTGCCCACATAACACACCATGGCCATGCGTAGCCTCCATTTCCAATAAAAGCAAAGCCAAATTGAGAAGAATCGGCCATCTCTTCTTTCATTTTAATATCGTTCAATAATTAGAACCCAGGACATCTTGTTGTGCTTTAAAAATAATTTTGATCAGATGAATGCCAAATATGGATCTGCTGAGGAGCTCTGGGAGCCAAATTGCCAAACTCCTTTTTGGGTGGTTATGCTTCAGTATCAGCATTTTTTTCTACTTTCCCTACCTAACCAACCATCCACCGTGGATAGACATTAAACAACATATGACAGGGGGCCCAGTGGCTCAGTCGGTTAAGCGTCCAACTTTGGCTCAGGTCATGATCTCTTGAATTCGAGCCCCGTGTCAGGCTCTGGGCTAATAGCTCAGAGCCTGGAGCCTGCTTCAGATTCTGTGTCTACCTCTCTCTGCCCCCGCCCCCTGCACTCCCGCCACTGTGTGCACGCGCGCTCTGTTGCTCTCTCTCTCAAAAATAAATAAACATTAACAAAAACAATGACAGTATCTGAAAACTATTTATGGTTGCTTGATGGTCAAAAACCAGATATTGACCTATCCTGTGTGGCTGAGTAGGAAGCTGCACCCCACTGAGTCAGAAGGACCAAAGGCTCCCCTAGAAAGCTCTCACAACTCCCTGGGGAGAAGTTGTCAATTCGTTTTCATCTACTTTTGAATAGCTGATATGGTTAGGTGGTTTCAAATGCAAAAACTACAAAAGCAAAGTGGAATTGCTGGGTCAAATGACTATGCATTCATAATTTCAATAGCTGTTGCCAAATTGTTCTCCAGAAGATTTCTTCTAGTTTACATGCTCAGCAGAAAGATCTCTGTGCTGATTCTACATAGCTTTGCCAACTCAGTATACCCACAAATGTTTGATCTTTGTAGGTGGAAATCCTATGCTAGTGCTAGTTTAAATATGCAGGTGAACTTGGGCATCTTTCCAAATGTTTGAGTCATTCAAATCCCTCCCCCCGCCCCCCCCCAGTGGCTTGTGTGTTGATGTCCCTTGCTCACTTTTTTCTGTTGAAGATTGTTGGTTCTTTCTTGGTGATTTGTAGGAGCTCTTTATATATATTAGAGAAATTAACTGTTTATGATATTAACCACAAATACTTTGCCAAGTTTGTTGCTTGTCCTTTGGATTTGTTTATGATAGCATCTACCATGCAGAAATTTGAAAAAACAACTTTTTTTGGCGTTAAATTTATCAAGCTTCTATTTTAAGATATCTAGGTTTGGTATCATAATTAGGAAGGCCTCAGGGTGAGAAAAATGATTATTTAACTTACTGAAATTATAAGGCACTGACACAGAAATAGACACCATCATCTCTTTTAACTAAAAGTCCCTGGTTAGGAAGACCTTGGGAGACTCTGGGCTTTCCTAACCCTTTAGTTGGTAATAAGCTGATTTACTCCAATCACTGCACTGAATCAGAGCAAAGGCTGAAACCCGGAGCAGGAAAGTCAACACAGAGTTGGTGTAGAACCAGTCTGCTCACTTTCCCTTTGGGGACTTTGCTGTCTCATCCTAAGGCACCCCCAGGTGGAGGGTAAGTTCAAAATGGGCCACATTTCTGCATGCACCCTATTCCTGACTCTGCTGGGAAAGTGGAGACAGAGAGGACCCTACTGGCTCCAAGGAGGGGGCATATTCTCCGTGACTAAAGGGTACCTTGCTCTGGGGGAAGGGAGGGGGTTGTCAGGCAGGTGGGGGAGGAGCCTCAGCTACCTCCCCTTCCCACTGTCTTCTCTGGCCCTCCCCCTCCCGGAACCACTTCCTGTCCAGTCAGAATGTCTGCCCTCAGTGCCCAGCGCCCTTCCCTAGAACCACAGCCTGAGGACTGGTTCCTTTCACTAATATCTGTACTTCTAAGAAGCAGTGGCTTAGTTTAAAGTGAGTTTAAAGTGAGTTGGGTTACGGAGAAGAAAAGCTCGCAAGACTCAGGCTGTGGGGTCTGTCTCACTTGCGTGGGCCCAACCATGTGTTTCCATGGTCACAGGTTTTTTGTAAAATGTGTCATTTTGAATGATTTTCCTAGGAGTGCCCCCTCCCAAATTGTTGGGGCTTCGGGCCTCACAATCCACAGCGGCTCTACCCTTAAGCAGCTATAATGGCGGGAGCTCAGACAAGCTAGAGAAAATGCTTTCTTTGGGAGGCGGGGAATCTTCCCGCTCTCTCTACAGTCCCGTCAGGCTAGTGAAGCCATCTCTGGGAGTGGCTCACAGAGCACTCCTTCTTCCTCACCACCGTGTCACCAGTCCTTCGTGGGGAGTCTGGCCCCATAGCACGGAAGGGGTGAGCGAGTGGATGAGGGAACCTCACGCCCCAGCTGTGCCTGGTGTTAACAGCCACCCTTTACTGGTTGCCTTCCCCTACTCAGCCCTGCTCAGAGGATGGGACTGAGAGAAGCAGATGCAGCCAGAAAGCACTGGCTCCTTCCCAGGCCCAGCTCAGCAGCCACTTCCTCTTGGCTGCAGCTAGAATTGCAGATGGCCTCTTGATTGCAGGATGGGGAAGAAGGTGGTGATGGGGTGTCCTTGAAGGAGAAGTGTTCAGCGTTCTCCCTGGTCAGTGGTGTGTGTGTTGAAGTGTGAGCGGAAGTTTCTGAGTGGGAAGGAGAAGGGGAGCAATGTCCCACAGTCCACATGTGCTCACCTCCCGCGTCCCCCCCACGCTTTCGGGTGGTGTCCCCTTCTTCTCTTTCCCTCTGCCACCCTTGCCTTTCCTTTTCTCTTTAATATTTTTAATGTTTATTTATTCTTGAGAGAGAGTGAGACAGACAGAGTGTGACTAGGGGAGGGGCAGAGAGAGAGGGAGACCCAGAATACGAAAGAGGCTCCAGGCTCCGAGCTGCCAGCATAGATCCCGATGTGGGGCTGAAACTCACCATCCGAACCCTGAAATCATGACCTGAGCTGGAAGTCAGACCCAGGCACCCCGCCCCTGCTTTTCAAACCCGTCCTAACTGGCAAGTCTTTCCAGGTGATCTCCAATGAATCCAAACCACACCTGACTTCTGTGTCTCCTTGGGAATTTTGGACAATTTTGGACGTGATTAGCTCTGTTTGTTCATCTACACCTATTGTTCCGTCTCCTCTGCTCTCTCCAAGCCTCTGTAATTCCTGCTCTTCACATCCTGCTGTGGCCTCCTTCCTGGTGGGGACAGCCTCCCTCCTCAGACTAGGAGCTCTCTGTTCCATTTATGTAAAGGTTAAGAATGAAGGAGTGGAGTAGGGCGGGTGACCCTCAACAGGGATCTGGAGGTGAGTGGAAACCAAGGGGTCTGTTACAAAGACCCCAAGAAGAAGGTGTTTGAAAAACACATGGACTTTTCTCTTTTTCCTTCTTTTTTAATTAAAAAAAAAAATGGCACTAGGTTTGACTTTAACTTCCAAATTCCAAATGTATTAGGAGTGCCAAGTGAAACTTAAGCCCCCCACAGCCCTGTCTTCTATACACGCTTCTTGCCCTCAAATGCTGTTATCAGTCACCACTATGAATGAAATATGTTCATGTAGGCTTAGACTTTCTCTTTAATTAAAAAAAAAAAATGGTGTGCAACCACTTTGGAAAAGTGGCAGCATCTTTAAACCTGACAACATGCGTATCCTATGACTCGGTAATGCCTTTCCTAGGTTTCTCCCCAAAGAAATGCACCTGCCTGCTCACCATGAGACCATCCAAATTTTCATAACAGCCTCATGTATACAAAAACAAACATTGGAAACATCCAAAATACCCATCAAAGGTAGACTGGATAAATAAAGTAGGAAATCTTCTTATAATGGGATATTACGCAGCAAGGAACATGAACACACGGTTGCCATGTGTGACAATGCGGACGTGTCTCATAAACATGATGCTGAGTGAAAGAAGCCAGATTCAGAAAGGGGCGTATTGGGTGATTCTGTTTACATAAACACGGCAACAATGAATCTTAGTGTTAGGTATCAGGATAGTGGTTACCTCTGGGGGAAGAGAGGGTACGTGACGGGGCCACCAGGAAAGAGGTACCTGCTTGGGCTCGGGACCCTGAAGACCTTGTACCTGTCCAGGGCCCACAGTGCACTGGAGTTGAGGACCCACAAGAAAATAAGGATGGGCGTGACATCATGAGGGAGGAAAAGCATCACGTCTGAGAAATGTGGTAAGGCCCACAGGGGCCGAGCAAACTGGACAGTCGGCCCTCCACTTAGTCTTGGCAGCACGTTGGCCTGAGCATGGCTGGGAGGCAAATGAGGTGGTGAATAAAGTATAGGATTTGAGTCAAAAACCTTCCCATTCAGTTCAACAGATATGAAAGTGCCTGCCCTGGGCCAGACCTGGGTTCTCTAGGGACCGGAGATGAGTAAGACTTAGTTTCTGCTCTCATGGAACTCACAGTCCGGCGGGAGGAAGATGCAGCATATAGATGAATAGTTAGCATACAACAGGACAAGTGCCAGGGAGGTATATTCACAAGAGCCCTGAGAAGGAAGTATGTGACTTGAGCCAGGAGATGACACATGACGGCTGAGTCCCCAAGGGCAACCAGGAGCCACAAAGGCAGCGAAGCTATCCTAGGCGGGGCCATGGCGTGTGTAAAAAAGCTCAGAGGTAGGAAAGAGCATGGTGCATTGGGGAACTGCATTTTCTCTGGAGCATAAAATTTGTGCACCAAAGTAAAAAGAAGTGAGGCAAGGTATTTGGACAGGGCAGGGTCTGGAATTGTGAAGAGCTTGTTTTGCCTCATTAGGGAGTTTGGACAGGAACAGTTCTTTCATCCTTCTCTCCTTTCCTTCCTTCCTTCCTTCCTTCCTTCCTTCCTTCCTTCCTTTTCTTCCTTCCCTCTTTCCCTCTTTCCTTCTTTCCTTCCTTCCTTCCTTCCTTCCTTCCTCCCTCCCTCCCTTCCTTCCTTCCTCCCTTCCTCTCTCCCTCACTTTTTGGGTTCACTTTTCTTTTCCCATTATACAAGCAATACATGCCCCGCCCCCCACAATAACTTTGGAATATGCAAAAACCAGAGTGTAAGCTCAGTGAGGGCAGGAACTTTGCCAATTCCCCATCATTTCCCCAGGGTCTATTGTGGTAAGCCCACTTACCACAGTGTGATAAGTCCACTGACATTAGGTAGATGCTAAAACACATGCTGATGACATGGTGCCATGTAGCACCATGCAGTACAACGTGGGCAAGACAGACAGGGTCTGTCCCCCTTGGAGTTGCTATAATTAACCAGGAACAGTAACCTGGCAAATGCCAGGGTATTTGCAAGTTCCCCATGGCAGGGAATTGGGGCAGAAACACCTGACTTTGGGATGTGGTGGAGAATCCAGGGAAGGCTTCCTGGAGTGAGCAGTACAGAAGCTGAAAGCTGAAGGTCTAGGCAGGAATTAGAGGGAGTGTGTTCCAGGCAGAGGGAACAGCATTTGGGGAGGCCCAGAGGCAAGAGAGCCCTGGGGCGTGTGTGTGTAAGGGGGTGGTGGAGTTGACTTGAGGATTAAAGAGCTACAGTGTAGGGCTATAGAAGGGGAGCAGAGGTGGGCACAAAGCGGAGTCTGGGTCATATCTTGAAAGCCAAAGTAAGAATGTGGGGCTTTGTCTTGAGGACAATGGGGTTTAGGCAAGAGAGTGATGTGGTGTATATATATTTATTTTTTTTTTTAAATATTTATTTGTGTTTTTTTTTTTCAACGTTTATTTATTTTTGGGACAGCGAGAGACAGAGCATGAACGGGGGAGGGGCAGAGAGAGAGGGAGACACAGAATCGGAAACAGGCTCCAGGCTCTGAGCCATCAGCCCAGAGCCTGACGCGGGGCTCGAACTCACGGACCGCGAGATCGTGACCTGGCTGAAGTCGGACGCTTAACCGACTGCGCCACCCAGGCGCCCCAATATTTATTTGTTTTTGAGAGAGAGAGAAATCTCACATGAGTGGGAGAGGAGCAGAGAGAGACAAGGAGACAGGATCTGAAATGGGCTCTGTGCTGACAGCAGACATCCCAATGCAGGACTCCAGCTCACCAACTGAGAGATCATGACCTGAGCTGAAGTCAGATGCTTAACCGACTGAGCCACCCAGGTGCCCCTGCTGTGGTATATTTTGTACCATAGAAGAAGGAACAGAAGGAACAAGGAGATGGGAGGCAGGCAGACAAGAGACTGTTAACACCAGAGGACAGAGGGGAGGGTGGTCTAGGCAAGGGCAGAGGCCATGGCAAGGATGGGCCAAAGAACAGGATTCTGGTAGTCCTCAAAAGGTAGACTTGTCTTGGGGACAGAAGACCTGAGGGGGTGAAGGAGAGGGAAGAGTCTAGAATGACTGCAGGTTTCTGGCCTGGACAATGGACTCAGTTTGGGGCTGAGGACCCTGACGTTATGCAAACAATAAACAAAGTTCCTGCCACTTCTTCTTATTCAAATGCATAGTTTGCTTGTGGTTCACAGTCGATGGTGACTGACAGAAGTGACAGGTGGCCTGTTCTGGTGCTCAGCTGGCTCTCACCACCACCCAGCCCTCTCCTTGCCAGCCTGCTCCTTCCTGTCTGAAGGGCCCAGCCCAGCTCTGGTTCTTGGTCTTTGGACTTTCTTCACGGTCCCTTCTCCTCCCTCTACTCCCTAGTTCTTAAGAAAGCAGAAAATTTTCCTCCCTGGCCCAGAGCCCAACTGCCAGTCCAGGATTGCATGAACCCTGCCCGCTGTCACCTGCTCTTTGCTCATGCCTGCACAGAAATGCCCCACCAGAGACAGGCTTGGCCACTCCGACTCGCTTTCCCTTTCTTCCGCCTGGGGTTCTCTGCTAGCCTGTTGGTCTGCCCCTTCCTCCAGCTTTGGTTCTCTCACCTTTCAAACGAAGCTGCAGCTTCTTTGAAAATCTTCCCAACCCTTCAAGGACCCCCTTGATGGTGCGTGAGTGTGTGTTCCTCACACGTGCACGCACACAGGCAGACACAACCAGAACTATGGGTCCATATGCTCCATCCCAGGCAACTGGTCACCCCGGCCCTGACACACAGATATTGAGGCACATACCCAGGTGTGTGCAGGGAGACGTGCCAGACTGGAAGCTCCCCAGGGCAGAGCGGGTCTGATTTATTCGTTTCACATCCCCAAAGCCCGGCACCCGGGAGGTACTCAGTAAATATTTGTTGAATGGAAGAATGTGGCAGATTCGGACACGTGCTGTGCAGACCTCCCTTCAAGAGAGGACTTGCTGCCCAGTTGCAAGGAGTGTAATGAGCTGAGGATTCCAGGTGTTAGCCTCTTGCAGAACCCCGGGGCTGCGACTAGGGTGCAGAGAGCTAGGTACCTAGGACACAAAACGTAGAGACGTGCTGACTGTCAAGGTCGTGTGAGCACCTTGTGTGTGCTCTAGGCACTGCCTCACCTCTCCAGTCTTGACCTGGAGGGCCAACGGCTGAACACAGCAGCGGTTCTAGGGATGGGTCATTTCTGCCCAGTGCAGTCAGGGTTCCTGTGATGGGCAATCTCGGCTCCCAAGCTCCCTGATGGGCTTAGCTGACAACTGTCAGTTCTGCCCAATCCTGCCTCGGCCTGTTTCCTTTCACAGAAGTCACTCCCCAGTGACCCTTCCCCATGCCCACTTTTATCTCCATGGGTGCTTCCTAGAGAACCTGGCCTGAGGAACAGGTACATCTAGATGACGAAGAAATACACACACACCCCTGTGAGTACCTCTTGCTTAGTCCTGAACCCAGTGCCCCGTCTATACTAAATGCTCCATAAAGTCCTTCCTGGCCCGGAGCCCAACTGCCAGCCCAGGATTGCATGAACCCTCCCCACTGTCACCTGCTCCTGGATGGGGAGGAGACCCCCAAGTTGTCTGAACACCTTGTGGGAGGCCGGGGACTGGATATGTTGACCCAGCTAGATGTCCCTAAGCTGGGGTTCCCAAGGCACCCTGGAAGGCAACAATGGAGGTGAAAGAGCTGTTTCCATGGAACCCCAGTCTCATGGAATATATGCTTTTAGATGAGATAAGGCCACTCAGGTTAACTAAAAGGACTGATCTTTTGTTTTGGCAGGAATGATATCAGAGCAGTGTGGTAACATGGGGTTATCTTGGGGTGAGCAATAGTTCCCACTGGCAACTATGTATAAACATGTTTTTCACTGGGCAGAGTGGAGGCGGAAGTGAGGAGTGCGAAGGTCCGTGGCTTTGGACTGTCATACGAGGTATCTATCCTCAGGCAAATCATCTCACATCTCTGAGCCTCAGTTTCCTTGCCTGTGGAAGCATAACAGGCCCTAGAGCCTGGGTTTTAAAAATCAGGTCACAAGAGGGGCACCTGGGTGGCGCAGTCGGTTAAGCGTCCGACTTCAGCCAGGTCACGATCTCGCGGTCCGTGAGTTCGAGCCCCGCGTCGGGCTCTGGGCTGATGGCTCAGAGCCTGGAGCCTGTTTCCGATTCTGTGTCTCCCTCTCTCTCTGCCCCTCCCCCGTTCATGCTCTGTCTCTCGCTGTCCCAAAAATAAATAAACGTTGAAAAAAAAAATTAAAAAAAAAAAAAATCAGGTCACAAGAGACCTCCCCCTCCATTATCTCATTTTCTTTTCTTTTTTTTTTTTTTTTTTTTAATTTTTAATGATTATTTATTTTTTGAGAGAGAGACAGAGACAGACCGTGAGTGGGGAAGGGGCAGACAGAGAGAGAGGGAGACACAGAATCCAAAGCAGGCTCCAGGCTCTGAGCTGTCAGCACAGAGCCCCATGTGGGGCTCAAACTCACAAACTTCAAGATCATGACCTGAGCTGAAGTCAGACACTCAACTGAGCCCCCCAGGCGCCCCTCATTTGATTTTCACACTAATCCTGTGGCTACCTGGGCAGGAATCCCTATTTTTCTGATTTGCCTTTCAAAGCCAGCGCAGATAAGCCCTTCAATAAATGCTTCTCCCTTCCCCTCTTCTTCCTTCCCCCCCTCCCCAAGACTACCCCACTCCCAGGTTAATCATTCCATCATGGGGGCTGGGCAGCCTCTGAATCTGGCTTTGGCTCCTGCAGTTACACTCAACTCACCACCTTGCATCAAGGGCACTGACCCCTCATTGTCCCTTTGGTTCCCCAGGGCCTGGCGGCTGTTCTAGGAACACCAAGGTTATCATTCACGGGACAGACCACCATGTGGATTCTGTCTTCCACGGTGTTGGTAAGTCCACTCTGCACGCTTTTCTCCAGAAGCGTAAGAGGTGGGCAGTTGTGTCTTCATCCTCGTCTCTAGCGACAGTACTGGCCGGAAAAGATCCAAGAGCAGAGCCCTGGGTGCGCTCTGTAGAGGGCGTCACCCTCAGGAAACCAGTCCTACAAACAGCTGGTTCAAAAACACCCAAGAACTTTGAAATTACCTGCCCTGCCCTGGGCCAAATATCACCTCACAAGTGCCCGGCCCAGGGCTGGCACCCAGTAGGTGCTTCCCTAATGTCAAATGCTGGTTCCCGCCCCCTCCCTTCCCTAGCAGCTGAAGGTCAGCGAAGGGGAGACTCCAAATGGGTTTCCAGTTTACAGCTTTATTTCAGCCCAGTAAAGGGGTCCTACCACCACCCACTCCCCCAGCACCTGCGGCCGCCGTGTAACGTCTCCAGAGTCTGTTTCCAGGTCTCAGGGGTTCTAGGCGGCCTTCTCCTTGGGAGGAATTTGACGGGTGCGGCAGCAGGTGGGGCACTGGCAGTGTGGTGATAAAGAGCAATGATTTGGAGCCCCTGGGCAAGTCACTGCACCCCTCAGGGCCCCAGTGTCCTCATTCTGTGAAATGGGAGGAATAGCAGTACTTCTCCATCGGGTTGGAAAGAGGCTTGGGCCAGGAAATACTTGTGAAGTGACAGGGAGAAGTGAGAACAGTCATTTTCATGATCATCTCCAAACACAGTTGCCATTGACAGGTGGGAGGCAGGACCCCAGCCTAGAGTGAGCCCAGGGGCTGCCCTGGCAGATGACCGGTACCCAGGCAGCCCTGCTGGCCAGGGCTGGGATGTCCTGGATGCCTGCTTAAAATTGGGCATGGGGGATCCAAGTGGTTCATGGTTTGCAAAGCACAGTTTCCCCTGGGCTCAGAGGCTGCAAGCTTGAGCCAGACTTTCTTGGTGATGAAATGCGCCCACTCTGGGTGGAGCCAACCATGGCCATGGCCGCACTGCCCCGCCCTGCTGGAGTGAGGACAGAACAGTGTGTCTCCCTCTGGGTGTCGGCCTGACCCAGGGGCCAGGGTCCGGGTAACAAGGGTGGAAGTTCAGGCAGAGAGAGGGAAACAGTGGACCCTGGTTCAAGTCCCGGCCCTGTTTCTGGCAAACTGTGTGACTTTGGGTAGGTCCCTTCCTTTTGCTAGGCCTCAGTTTGGGGAAATTTCTAAAACCCCTTTCAGCTCAGGGAGGGATCTCCTTCCCATTCTCCCAGGAAAAGGCAGTGGGGCTGGATGTCTCCTGACCTCTTGTGTCTGTCAAGAAAACTGGGTCTGGGTTCTAGTTTCTTTCATTCATTCATTCATTCATTCACTCCCTCACTCACTCATGTTTTCCTAAGCACGGGGCCCATTCTATCCAACACCTACTCTTGAGGCTTGAAGGTCTAGAGGAGAAGAAAGGTCGCAAGCCCCTACATACCCCAAAAGAGTCAGATGACCGCCGTGCCCAGAGGGGCTCAGAGGGTGTGATGGCAGCACTGACGGGTCACATGGGACCGAAGGAGAGCAGAATGATGCACACCAGAGGGAAAGGAAGCACATTCCAGCTGGGGGGCACGGTATGTGCCTGAAAGGGCAGGGGTCAAAAGCCCTGGACAGTGAGTGACCACCTCTCAGAACATCCAGACCTTCACTTCTGTGCACTGGCCCCTGCGAGTGGGGGATCCCTGAGGACTGGGTGTGTCGCGTTGTGTCCCCCCACCCCCCCCCCACCCACCTCGCCACCACCAATGGCTCTGTCCGCAGCTTTAGTGGCTGCTGGGGACCCACTGAGAGCAGCCGCTGTAGGGATGACAAGGGCCAGCTGCGGAGGCTGTGTCACTAGCTGCCTCTCTCATCACTCTGCCTTCGGCTTTCATTCTTGGTTCTCTCGGGAGCTGTGATTTTCCTACCGCTGAGTCACCCAGGGAAGGGCAATAAAGGAGGGTGATTAAAAGTGTTTCAGTTCCTGGGATTTCCCATTTCTGTTTACAGGAATTCAAAACAGAACCACACAGTACCTGTGGCAAGCTAGACAAGAGCCTCTGCACCGCCCTAATGGGACCCCCCAACTAGACCAGGACTCTCCAAGGGCACAGCCAGGGTCTCCCCGACAGACCAAGGGCCCCCTGACAGCAGGTCCCTAAGCAGGGCTGTGTCTCCCCTGTCAGACTGGACTTCCTGAGGTCAGGGCTGTGTCTCCTCCTTCAGCCTCCTATGGCTCCCTGAGGGCAGGGCTGAGTCTCCCCCTCAGGCTGGGGCTCCCTGAGGGCAGGGCTGTGTCTCCTCCTTCAGACTGGGGTTTGCTGAGGCAGGGCTGTGTCTCCCCCATCAGACTGGACTCCCTGCCCTCAGGGAGGGCAGGGCTGTGTCCCCCCCCCCCTCAGACTGGGGTCCCTGAGGGCAGGGCTGTGTCTCCCCCCTCAGACTGGGGCTCCCTGAGGACAGGGCTGTGTCTCCCCCCTCAGACTGGGGCTCCCTGAGGGCAGGGCTGTGTCCCCCCCCTCAGACTGGGGTCCCTGAGGGCAGGTCTGTGTCTCCCCCCTCAGACTGGGGCTCCCTGAGGACAGGTCTGTGTCTCCCCCCTCAGACTGGGGCTCCCTGAGGGCAGGGCTGTGTCCCCCCCCTCAGACTGGGGTCCCTGAGGGCAGGTCTGTGTCTCCCCCCTCAGACTGGGGTCCCTGAGGGCAGGGCTGTGTCTCCCCCCTCAGACTGGGGTCCCTGAGGGCAGGGCTTATGTACTCCCCCCTCAGGGGCTTCCTGAGGCGTGTGGTCAGCTCTCATGTTTCCGTACCAAGCCCCCGGCGGCCAAGGGTCACTGTGTACCTCCTCAGGGGAACCGCTGGACTCACTGTCAGGAACAGACTAGGTGGCCTCCTGGGCTTCCTCTGACATCAGAGGAAGATACCGCGACATAGAATCTCTCATTTCTCTTCTGCGTTCCTTTCTCCTCTTGCCTCTTCCCTCTCCCAGTCCGCCCACCGAGGGTCGCAACCCTTTCTTCATCTTCTCCCACCCACGCCACATTGAATCCATTTCTACTCAGCCCTTTGGTCCCCTGTTCTGGCGTGGAAGCACTCTGGTACTCATTGACCAGGGGGCAAAGGTGGCAGAATGGGACAGTGCCGGTGGAACCAGGGACCAAACAGACGGCAAAAGGACTGGCTGTCTTCCCTCTTGTCTCGTCCTGCTGATGGCTGATTGAAGTTCCAGTGGGCTCACTTCGGCTCCGTCTGCAGCGGGATCCGGGGGCCAGCGAACTGGCTTGTCCTGTGCCCAGCGGGAGATAACAGCTGATACCCGGCTGGGGCCAGGAGAGGTGCACAGCAACCAGCTGTGGGGGATTCTGCCAACATTGGCCACCCCTTACGTTGTCGGTGACTCTGAGGTCACTGCCCTAGGGCAGCCAGGGTGACTCCTGTGGGACCTGGCAGCCCCTTCCGCACACAGCTGTCCCTGGCGGCGGCGGCTACTATTTGCAGAGTCCGTCCTTTGGACCGTGGGTGTTAAAGAACGCTGATTTTTCTCAAACTTTTCCACCAGAATGGTGCCTAAAGGGGCCAGACCACATTCCCCCAAGGGCCTTGGCTCAAAACAGCCAACTCAAAGCCCTTGTTGGATCTCAAGTGTCCTGTTTTTCTAAGACCCACACATAAATTTTGCATTCTATCCCATCATATCTGTGTTTAATACAAAAAATAATATTTCCCTCACATTCTTTGTGCGGGAAGATGGGGGCACGTTTATCCTTTGCCTTTGCTGCCAAAGCAAAATGGTGGGCACAACGGGGCCAGCAGTGGGAGCCTAGAGCAAGCGGCGTAGGGCCCAGGCAGCCTCAGATTCAGTCCTAGTGCAAACTTGGCCCCCAGCCTCAGCTGCGCAAGAAGGCTCTCCCTCCTTCCTGTCCCCCTTACCCAGGTATTCCAGTCGAAGGGCAGTGGTCACTTGGCTACCCGAGGATGTGAACAGGGTTGGGTGAAGGGTGGGGGACGTGCCCCGCTGTGTGCAGGGTTCTGAGGCTCTGTCTTCCAGAGAGCTACTTGGCTCTGTTTCCTTGGGGAGACCTGAGAGGAACCTCATTAATGGATTTAGGCAGTTAATGAATCCGTGGACATTTGGGGATGTGTGCCACATCGGGCTCCAGAAGGCCTTCTCATGCCCACAAACCCAGCCACTTGGCAGGCGTGGGCATGGGACATGGCAGCCCCCATCAGAGGCTGTGAGGGTATATAAGCCCTGAGGAGGAGGAGGTCCTGTGAGCCTAGGGAGCTGCCCCTTCCTGCTCCCCTGTGTCCACTCAGTCCCAAGACCCACTATTTCTATCCTCCAAATGCTTCTCAAATCTATTTCACTTAATTCCACCCCCCCCCCAGTTTTATTGAGGTATAACTGATGGAAAGCACTGTGTAAATTTTAGGTGGCCAACTATAGCAACTGGACTCACATACATCGTGAAGTGATTTCCACAGTAATCTGTGGATATATAAAATCAGTCATCTCCTGTGGATATATAAAATCAGGAAAAAGAAAAAAAAAGGTCTTTTCCTTGTGATGAGAATTCTTGGGATCCACTCTTTTAGGAGCTTTCAAACATAGCATAAGGCAGTGGTCAACTGTAGTCACCATGATGCTCATGTCATCCTCATGGCTTACTTACCTCACAACCTTTCAACCACCCTCCTCTAATTCCCCCTCCCCCACCACGCCTCTGGTAACCACAAATCTGTCCTCTTTCTGAGTGCTTTTCTTACTCTTCTTCTTCTTCTTCTTCTTCAAGATTTCCACTGTGAGACCACACAGCGTTCGTCTTTCTGTCCGAGTTATCGCACTTAGCATGATGCCCTCCAGTTTCATCGAGGCTGTCACAAATGGCAGAATTTTTTTTGTGGCTGAATAATATTCTGTGGTAGCTATACATCACATTTCCTTCACCGATTCCTCCGTCAGTGGACTCTCACGTTATTGCCATATCTTGGCTAGTACACAATGCTGCAACCACTTGGGGGATGCGGATATCTCATATACTCAGATGTATTCTCAGAAGTGGGGTTGCTGGGTCAGATGGTATTTCTATTTTTGATTTTTTGAGGAACTGTCACAGTGTGAAAACAGCATGGAAACAGAGCGGCTGCAGCCGTTTATAATCCTACCAGCGGGGCACAAGGGCTCCCTTTTCTCTGCATCCTCGTCAGCATTAATCTCTTGCCGTTTCAATGACAGCCATTCTAACAGGCGTGAGGTGATGTCTCCTTGTGGTTTTGATTTGCATTTCCCTGGTGATGAGTGATGTTGAGCACCTTTTCATGCACCTGTTGGCCATTCATGTGTATTCTTTGGGAAAATGTCTATTCAGGTCCTTTGCCTATTTTTTAATTTGTGGGTTTTTTTGAATTTTTTAATTTGTGGGTTTATTGAAGCGTGTAAGTTCTTGATACATTTTGGATATTAGCCCCCTATTGGATATTGGTTTGAGGATTTTTTTTTTCCCATCCCTGTAGGTTGTGTTTTCATTTTGTTGACATTTTCTTCAAAATAATCTTTGAATCTAGGACACCTGGGAGGCTCAGTTGGTTAAGCATCTGACCCTTGAGTTTGGCTCAGGTCATGATCTCACCAATTGTGAGATCAAGCCCTGGGTTGGGCTCTGTGTTGACAGCCTGGAGCCTACTTGGGATTCTCTTTCTCTGCCCCACTTGCTCTCTCAAAATAAATAAACATTAAAAAAATAATAATTTGAGGGGTGCCTGGGTGGCGCAGTCGGTTAAGCGTCCGACTTCAGCCAGGTCACCATCTCGCGGTCCGTGAGTTCGAGCCCCGCATCAGGCTCTGGGCTGATGGCTCAGAGCCTGGAGCCTGTTTCCGATTCTGTGTCTCCCTCTCTCTCTGCCCCTCCCCCGTTCATGCTCTGTCTCTCGCTGTCCCAAAAATAAATAAACGTTGAAAAAAAAATTAAAAAAAAAATAATAATTTGAATATTATCACAAAATCTTATCTCATTCTTTTTTTTAATGTTTATTTTTGAGCAAGAGAGTACACGCGGGGGAGGGGCAGACAGCGAGGGTGGGGGGACAGAGGATCCAGGGATCCTAAATGGGCTCTGTGCTGATAGCTCAATTGACTGAGCCACTCAGGTGCCCCTTATCTCATTCTTTTGCTTAAAACCCTTTAAAGGCCTCTCCCTAGATTCCAGATAAAGTCCAACCTGTATGACTATCTCTATCCTCATCTCTTTCCTGTCTCTCAAGTCTGACATCCCTTTTCTATCTTCCTTCAGAGGCTTTGCACATACTGTTCCCTCTCAGTGGAGAACTCTTATCCCCTCATCCCAACCTTCTGTCCCACACTCCTCCCCCAACCAATCTGACTCTTACTCATCATGCACATTTCTGTTTCCTCCACTCAGCTTCCCAGGGCCCCAGGCCTGGGGGAAACATTCCTCCTCAGGCTCTCAGGGTACCTCCCCTTACAGCAGCTGGATGATGTTATCTGGTGTCCTATTTTCTCAGGGGTGGGCCATGACAAAACAGGAAGCAGAAAAATCTGTGGCCTTTTGTGTCTAAACCCCAGGCTCTTAAGGGAACTACAAGGATGTGGGCCTAAAAAATAGGAGAAACGTTAAAAAACGACAACAACAAAACAAAACAAGCACACAAAAAGATGTTCGACATCCTTAATTATTAGAATCATTAGGAAATGCAAACCTTACACTACAACGAAATACCACCTTATACCCATTAGGATGGCTACCATCAAAACACAGACAACAACAAGTGTTGGCGAGGCTGTAGAGAAACCGAGACCTTCGTGCACTGCTGGTGGGAGTATAAAATGGTGTAGTAGCTGCGGAAAACAATACTGCAGTTCTTCTAAAATTTCAAAATAGAATTGCTGGAAAGAGCAATTTCATTTCCGGGTATGAACCCCAAAGAACTGAAAGCGAGGTCTCAAACTGATACTTGTACACCTGTTCTCATAGCAGCATTATTTACAATAGCCACAGGGGGGAAACGACCTAAGTGTCCATTGATGGATGAATGGATAAGCAAAATGTGGTCTATACTCACAGTGGTATATCATTCAGCCTTAAAAATTTGAAGGAAATTATACATACACTATAACATGGATGAATCTTGAGGATGCTAATAAACCACTCACAAAAAAAATAATAAATACTGTATGATTCCAATTACATGAAAGGCTTAGAGTAGTCAAATCATGGAGACAAAATTTGGTGGGGTGCCTGGGTGGTTTGGCTGGTTGAGCATCCAACTCTTGAATTTGGCTCAGGTCATGATCCCAGGATCGTAGGATCGAGCCCCACATCGGGCTCTGTGCTGAGCATGGAGCCTGGTTAAGATTCTCTCTCCTCTGTCTCTCTGTCCCTTGTACTGTTCACACACACGCTTTCTAAAATAAAAAATAAATAACTAAATAATTAAAGTAAAATGTTGGTAGTCAGGGGCTGGGGTGAGGAGAGAATGGGGAATTATTGTTTCATGGGGACTGCGTTTCAGATTTACAAGATGAAGAGTTAAGACAATGGATGGCGGGGACGGTACACAAGGATGTGATGTATTTAATACCACTGAGTTGTACACTTCAAAACGGATAAGATGGTAAATTTTTATGTTATGTGTATTTTACCACAATAGAAAAAAATAGAGGAAAAACGTAAAGAGGAGCCCCCTCCACTTTCATGGTAGATGGTACTTTCCAAAAATGGTCACAGCCCTATTTCTTCCCCACATGCTCTTCCCAAAGAGGTAGAGTCTATTCTCTCATCCCATTGAAACTGGGTGGGATTTGGTAACTGCCTGGATGGAGAGAATGTGGTGCAAGTGTCTCTGTGTAGCTTTCCAGGCTAGCTGGTCCCAGGCAGTACAACTTTTCTCCCTCTCAGTGCTCACCCTTGACAAGCAGCCTGCATGTTGTAAGAAAGCACAGGCCACATGTAGGTGTGCTAGGTCTCAGCCAACAGCCAACATCACATTCCAGGTGTGAGCGAGCGAGTGACCCTGCAGGTGATCCACTCCGCCTTTAAGCCACCCTATCTAATGTGGGGTAGAGTAGAGGTGTCCCCCTGGGCCCTGCCTGAATTGCAGCTCTGTGAGTGAAATAAATGTGGTCATTTTAAACTGCTAAATTTGGGGACTGTTTTGTCATACAACCAAAGTAATTAGACTGCCCCAGCCTCATCCTTTCCTTGACTTGAAAAATACTTCTCCTGGGCTAGAAGAAAGGAGGAGAGATTGAAAGGAGTTGATGGAAGAAGAGAAAGCAGGAGCAATAGAGAATGAGTACATTGTCTTTTTACCCCATTTCAGGAGGTACTTGAAATAGACATTGAGTTATAAAGAACACTATATTTCTTGCCAATACAAGAAATTGTAGGTGGAAATCTCTCTTTCCACACAGAATGGGGATTGCCTGTTGACATATTTGCATCCTTGACCCCATTCCTGTCATTTTCTGGGTCCCCTGAGACGGTCAATAAATATGGGTCAATGAATCTATGAATGAATGGTGAATGAACGAAATCCAAAGCCCATCATGGATTTTTTAGAAAAGTCTTGGTAACTTATATAGAGAATATTCACCCAAAGTCAGGCTTCCTTTTATAAATGAGGACACAGTGACTGTCCTAAGGCCTCATGTCCCAAGGGCAGCAGATCTGACCCAGAACTCAGTTTCCAGGAGCCCAGCTCATGCTCCACACCCCCTCCACTGGCCCTGACTACAACCAGGCCGGACAGACCCTGGAAAGGATAGACTGGGAGGGAGTCTTCACTATCTCAAGTCATGATCTGCCAAAGTCTACAGGCTGGTCTGGTCCCAGTCCCTTAAGGGCAGACAGCAGATACAGAGAAATTACCAGAAAGGGAGCCCTTGGGGCACCTGGGTGGCTCAGTCCGTTAAGTGTCAGACTCTTGATTTCAGCTCAGGTCTTGATCTCAGCTCAGGACTTGATCTCAGGGTTGTGAGTTCAAGCCCCACATTGGGCTCTCACTGGGTGAGAAGCCTGCTAAAGAATAAAAGAAAGAAAGAAAAAAGGAAAGAAAGAAGAAAGGAAGGAAGGAAGAAAAAGAAAGGTACCCCTTGCGGTGATTGGGACCAGGAGGAGGTGCTATGCAAGAGTACCTGACATACAATGGATACTTCATAAATATCTGTTGCATTGAATGAATTGAATTGAATTGAACTAAGCACCAAAATAAATATAGAATTACAAACTTATATGGTAAGTGCTATGAAAGATTTCAGGGATATGTGAGGGCTTTCAAGTGGGGTCATGACTTCCTTCCGGTAAGGCCTCTGAGGAGATGGCATCTGAGCTGAGCACTGACTAGTAAGAAAGAGTTGAGCATGTGGGATGGAAAGAGGGGAGAGCCCGCACGGTGTTCTAGGCAAAGAAAACGCTTTATGCAAAAGCCTCAAGGTGGCAGAGAACTGAGCTTGTCTGAGGAACCAAGAATACGTCAATGTGACCATTGCAGAGAGAGGAAGGCAGAGTGTGACAGTGACACAGAAAACGAGGCTGATGAGGTAGGCAGACACCAGACAAAGATGACATCTCCCAGGTTCCCTTGAAGTGAGATGTGATCTTGTGACTAACTTCTAGCCCATGACATATAAAAGCAAATGTGTTCCTGGCTCTTTAAGAGATCTCCCTGAAAGTGGTACGGAATGTGGAACATCTCTTCTTCCCTTCCTCCTTCCTGAGTGAATGGGGACAACATGGCTGGAGCTCAAGCAGCCATCTTGAGTCAGGAGATGATTGGAAGATGATGATGTTGACTGCTTAGCTTCAGGAGCTCAAAGGAGAAATTCTGGTTTAGAGATGAAAATTTGAGAGAGGTCAAGCTGTGGTTGGTTGTTGAAATCTTGGCAGGCACTTGATGGCCTGGGGGAAAATATGGAATGAGAAAAAAGATGGCCTAAGGATGAAACTTGGGAGAAAACCAACGCTTATAGAAAATAGAGCTGGCCATGGGGTCCGGGATAGCAGATAGGACTCCAGTTAAAGGTTCCAGGCTCCACAGGTCCTGCTGCGGAAGCTCCAGTATCTCCCTCTGGCACTCTGTTATCTGCAACTGACAATACTCTCAGGGGTCTACTTGTCCCCAAGGGCCAGGTCCTGAGGTTAACCATGGGGTGAGAGAGGACTGGAGCCTTGTAGTCTAATCCATCCACAAATCTCATGGCCAGAGGGACACTATCGTAGCTGGTACAGTACATTCCTCTCCCGGAATGTCTTTAAGGATTTTGCAAATTATCCACCTGCTCCCCTAAGCTCAGAACAATGGATGCGTGGTTGCCCTGCGTTTGAGCAGCTAAGTGTCCCCAGATGTGACCCTTTATCTGACGAAGAAGGTCAGTTGTTCTCCATTTTAGAAAGGAAGGAAGGAGAGAAGGAAGGAAAGAAGGAAGGAAGGAAGGAAGGAAGGAGGGAAAAGAGGAAAGTATAAAAGACGGACAGAAATAATGACAGACAGACTACCCTGCTACACCTGAAAAGCGTGGCCTGGTGAGCAGGAGGAAATCCAGGAGAGCGAAGCCATGTGCGTGCCAACGTGCTGAGAGCGGCAGGTAAGGTGAGGCTGGAAAGTGGAGTTGATGCTGAGGGCCGGCTCTCTGTTTCCCCTCAAAATTCGTATGTTGAAATCCTACCCCCCCAACGTGACAGTATCAGGAGGTCAGGGCTTGGGGAGTGCCGTGTGAATGGGATCAGTGCCCTTATAAAGGAGGCCCGGAAATCTCCCTGTCCCCATCCGCCACGTGAGGATGCTGTGAGAAGATGGCCATCTCTGAACCAGGAGGGGACACTCACTGCACACCGGCACCTTGATCGCCGACTGCCAGCCTCCAGAACTGTGAGACATAAACTTCTGTTGTTCATAAGTCACCCGGTCTATGGTATTGTTACAGTCACCTGAGCTGACAGACATGCCTGGACTTACCAACATGGAGGTCTGTCCTCCCAGGGGAACACTTCAGGGTCAGATTGTGCACTGGAATGGGTGAGGGGAAGCAGGGTCAGGGGCTGTCTCTGGGGGCACTGTGGGGTAGTGTGGACACCCAGGGCTCTAACACCAGGCCGGAGGCTGGATGGAAGCCTGGCCCTGGCATTACCACCTCATGAAATGAACTGATGAGTCCAGGCACGTAGCAGGAATGGAGGATATTGTCATTTCCTTCCTTCCCCCTTTTTCTCCTAGAGGTGCCCGCGGGCAGTTCACGTTCTCTGAGCCTTGGTTCCAGCTTCTGAAATGAAATGACCGCCTCGGGGCACCTGGGTGGCCCAGCTGGTTCAGCGACCGGCTCTTGATGTCGGCTTAGGTCATGATCTCACCATTCACGAGTTCAAGCCCCACATTGGGTTCTGTGCTGATAGAGCAGAGCCTGCTTGGGGCTTTCTGTCTCCTTCTCTCTCTGCCTCTCCCGTGCTCTCTCAAAAATAAATAAACTTAAAAAGAAAGAAAGAGAAATACCCAGCTCCATTGCCTCTCTTCCTCTAGCAGGTTAGTCTAGAAATATTCTCGTGGGTATGGCAGAGAGAGCCAGAGCCACACATATAGAAAGAGCGCGAGAGAGAGAAAGAGGGAGAGTGAGAGAGACAAGCTCAAATTCATAAGCACTGTTTGAGCTTTTGCTGGCATCTCATTTGCTGACACCCCATTGGCCAAAGCAAGTCACATGACCAGTCCACACCGAGAGTGGGCAGGCATTGCAGAGTCACACGGCAAAAGGCAGGGATCCAGGGCAAGATGAAGAATGGGGGCCATTTTTCAGTCTACGATGGCAAGCAACCCAGGGCCGGGGGTGCACTGCTAAAAGCTGAGTAAAATATTAGAACGTCCCATGAATCTCCGTCTTCCCTCCCGTTTCCCAGAACATGTGACACCTGACAATTTGGGGAAACTGAGCTGGAGTGCCGAGAGAGGAGCAGCTCAGGTAGCTGGGAAGAAGACTGTCAGCTAAGATTAAGTTTAGCTGCCAGGGACAGAAAATCCCAAATAGCAGTGGGCTAAATGAGGTAAAGACGTATTTCTCTCTCATGTAAACCAAGCCCAGAAAGAAGCAGCTCAGGGCTGGTATGGCAGCACCACAATGGTCAGGGACACGAGCCTTCCTACACAGTTGATCCACTTCCTGAACACAACTTTCACCTCATGGTCCGAAGGGGCCATTTAAGGTTCTACCATCACATCTATAATATTCCAGCAACGGGAAGAAGTAAGGGCTGAAAAAGCAAGTACTCCCTTCCTTTAAGGACAGTTCCTAGAGGCTGTGCACACAAACTGACTCTATCCTGTTGCAAACACTGTGGCCATTCAACCCTTCTGACATAGTAATGGCACTTTTAACTGGTGATATACCTGGTCGGCTGAAAAGTACATTGCCCGGCCTTCTGCAGTTAGATGTGGTGATGTGACTGACTTCCAAACAATAGTGTGAGTAGAAATGATATTTACAGCTACTAGTTGTGACCAGAAAGGGAACAAGGATGACCTTTCTTTCTCCTTTCTCTCCTTCCCACTGACTGGGATGTGGATGGGATGGCAGGAGCTGGAGCAGCCATGTTATGTGATGAGATGAAGGTCTTATATTGAGAATGATAGAGCAACAAAATAGAAGGGTCATAGACCATCTACTAGGCCTTTATATGAAAAATAAATACAGGAGCACCTGGGTGGCTTTGTTGGTTGAGGTTCTGACTCTTGATTTTGGCTCAGATCATGATCCCAGGATCGTAGGATCCCCACGCTGGGCTCCGCACTGAGTGTGGAGCCTGCTTAAGATTCTTTCTGTCTCCCTCTGCCCCTCTTCCTGGCTCACACTTGCTCACTCTTTCTGTCCCTAAAATGAATTTTTAAAAAACACATACAAAAAAAATTTCTCCATTAGTTAGGTAACTGCCATTTTGAGTCTCTGTTTTAGTAGTAAAGCAATATCCCATCTAGTATACAAAAGTCAGCTCTTTTCTTTTCTTTTCTTTTTTTAATGTTTATTTATTTTGAGAGAGAGCGAGAGTGCGGAGAGTGCGTGCACATGCACGCGAGCTGGGGAGGGACAGAGAAAGAGAGAGACAGAGAGAGGATCCCAGGCAGGCTCCACTCTGTCAGTGCAGAGCCTGATGTTGGGCTCAAATCCACGAACTGTGAGGTCATGACCTGCGCTGAAATCAAGAGTCTGATGTTTAACCGACTGAGTCATCCAGGCGCCCCTACTCAGTTCTTACCATAAGGCTGCACTGTGTCCAGGGAGCTTGGGAAATGAGGTCTTTCTTCTGGGCAGCTATGCGCCCATGTAATAGGGGTGTGTTACTGGGAAAGAGCAGGTACCCAGGAAAACCATTAGTCCCAGATGCTGGAAGAATAATGGCGACAGTCACAGTGTGTCTATCTATTGGGAGCCAGGCACCATGCTGGCCACTTTGACTCCATGTCTTTCTGGAATGCTCACAGCCGTCCTGAGGACAGGTATTAGAGTCCTGGTTTTATTTTATTTGTTTAGTGTTTTTATTTATTTAATTTTGAGACAGAGAGAGAGAGAGAGTGCACTTAGTACACACACTAAAGGGGGAGAGACAAAGAGAGAGGGAGAGAGAGATAGAAAGAGAGAATCCCAAGCAGGCTCCACACTGTCAGTGCAGAGCCCCATGAGGGGCTCGATCCCACGCACCTTGAGATCGTGGCCTGAGCCGAAATCAAAAGTTGAATGCTATTGTTTAACCGTGCTGATGTTTAACTGACTGAGCCACCCAGGCACCCCTAGAGCCCTGGGTTCAGAAGTGGGAAGATTGAGACCCAAGAAGTTAAGTGACCTGACCAAGGTCACACAGCTCTTAGGGGTAGAACTGGGATTCAGACAAAGTTCTGTCCAGGCTGGACTAGATCCGAGTGCCCAAGCCTGTGTTTCTTCAAGTTTCTTCAGCAGCTTCACACAAGAACTCATTAGAAAAGCAAATTGACTGAGCAATCACACACTCTGGGGTTCTGGCCAGCAACCTGTGTCTGAAAAAGCCCTCCAGGGGGTGTGGATGCACACTCAAGTCTGAGAGCTCCTACTCCAAGCCAAGCCTGGAAACAGGGCCCACCGCTCTCACCTCCTCTCTCCCAGCCACCAAGAGAGATCTAACCCTGAGCAGATCCAAGCTGCAGTTCCCCTGCCATCCATGGAACTTAGCCGCGAAGGCAGCGTCTCCACCAGAGGGGAAATGACTCTGCCTTCTCCCTACGAGACTCCGCTTCCTGAAGGGGGTGGGCGGAGAGAGGTCTAGCCTTGGTGTCGGGCCCTGGATGCAGCGATGTAGTTTTGGGGTGGAAGGGGGAGGTTCGCACAATCTTGGAGTCAAAGCTTCCGGGCATCTGACACTTCCTGTTGAACACACAGGATCACCCACTCTCTCTCTCTGTTCCTCCTCGTCCCGGGGCACTGTTGGCCAGGACGCACGGTTGGTTTTCAGTGGGAAGTTGAGGGGTTGGGGGTGCTGGGAGTCTATGGCATAGGCTCCAGGGAGTGGAGCAGGACGTGACAGTGATGGTGATGATAATGACTGTCGTGTCTATAACGTATTTACTCTGAGCCAGGCCGTTTTCTGAGCTCTCTGTATGTTATTAATTCATTTACTCTTACAACCCTTTGAGTGAGGCACTATTATTATCCCCATGTTGGACGAAGAAACTGAGACATTAAGCAATGTGTCCACTGTCACACAGCTGGTAAGTGCTGGGAGCCGAGCCGTCTGAACTCAGATGATGTGGCTACATGTCCACGCTCTTAGCTGCTGAGCTCTTCAACCTCCAGATAATAGTGAAGATGTTTATGGGGCTTTTTATATTCTAGGCACTGTTGCAAGTGCTTTGCATATAAAAAAGTGGGACGCTCTTACCATTGCGACAACGGAGATATTTCCAGCAGACATTTGGCGTTGGTGGATTAAACATTTGTGGTTTGGGTTATTTTTTATGACTCGTGTGTGTGTGTGTGTGTGTGTGTGTGTGTGCGTCTTACCAGAAGTGGGAAAGGCGAGGCCAGAGATTGTTGCTCTTCCCGTGGTGTCATGTTCTAAAATGAACCTGCACATCACACTTGTGGTTCCCGGGGAAAAATAAACCAATCCCCGCTACCAGTCAAAACAACAATATTTGTACAGCTCCGGTAATAACCACTGGAACCCACCCTCCTTCTGGCTGGCTGGCAGCGCCTGGCCCTCGGCTCCCTCTACTCACAGGATGCCTGCGGCCTTCTTTCCATGAAGCTCCTGTTCTTGGGCTCACCGCAGCTTGGGTTCAGGGCTCGCCTCCTCTGGGAAGCCTTCCTGGATTACCCCCACTCTGGGCGGGACTCTGCTCCTGGGCCGGAGCTTTCTATGTCTCTTTTTCTCCTCCCCTTAGTTCAATTCTTCCCTTTTTCTTCCTTCCTTTCCCTTATCTCCCCTTCCCTTCCTTCCCCTTCCCTCCCTTTCTTTGGCATCCCTTTCTAGCCCTGCCTATTCCTGCTTCTCTGCCTGGGCTCTTGGGGTTCTTCCACGTGGTCTACCTTCCCTCCTCCTCACCTGGACCAGCTCAGGGGACCAGCTCAGGTCATTGTGCCTTGATCCAGCCTTTCCTGATACCCCCAGGTCTGACTGCGTCACCTCTTCCTCTGACTGGCCATGCCTCTCCACCATCTTAATCAGCCCCACAAGCGCAAGCATTTGACTCTCTCTCCACTTGTTTGGCATTCATTTAAATATGTATTGTGAGCCCACCATGTGCAAGGCTTACTTCCTCCTTTACCTGGAAAACTTGTATTCATGCTTCGAAGCTCACCCAGAAACGACCTCCTCCTGCCTTGAGCCCCTTTCCTGCCGCTGGGCAGGTGTCCCCTCTGCTCCCCTCCCTCCTGCATATTTTAAGTGTGGTTAACACATATGTGGTAACGGGGCCCTGCCCGCTCTGCTCTTACCCTTCCTACGTACTCTGCCAGCTTCTGTGCTACATGTGCTGGGGAGTAAGCACCTCCCTACACAGCAGCCCTCAAGCGGCGAGAAATGGGATTGGGGGGGTCCTATACCTCAGCTTCCTTGCCCCTCAGGACAGGCAGCCAGGAGGCATGCTCCACCCAGGCTTTATGGAGCCCTCCCCTGCCCCTCAACTCTCCGCTGCTTTCCTTTTCTTCCCCTGGTTTACCTCTTGACTGGGGCTTTTTGGAGCCACTTCCTAAATAAACTGCTTGCAGGCAAATCCTGTCCCGTGATCAGCTGCCGGGGAACTCAGCTAAAGAAAGTAAATCATCCAGAACTTAACTCTGTGCTGGGTACTTTCTAAGTTCTGAATGTGCATGAAGTAATTTCATCTCTACCACAGCCTTCCTCGTGAGGCAGATGTTGCTGTTATTATCACATTGCTATTATCATTTGCATTTCACATATGAGGAAACTGAGGCACAAGGAGGTCAGGGAGAACAAACAACTGTCCTGCTTTTCCTGGGACTAAGGGATGTCCATGGAAGTGGCACCTGCCCAGGACAGTCTCCGGAGAACTGGGACCAGTTGGCCACCCCAAGGCGAAGTGACTTGCCCAAGGATATGGGGGGGGGGGCGGGGAGTTGGCAACATAGGATTGAAGCCAGGCGAGTGCCCCTGGGGACAAGCTCCGGACCAATCATATAGCATGAGCTGTGTTGCTGCTGCTCCATAGGCCTTTTGGAGACACCTCCCCTACCAGGGGGCAGTGTTGGACTTTGTACTTTTCCTGTGTCTCTAAGTTTTGCACTGAGGAGTTGTTTCTTTTTGGAGTTAGATGCTGGGGATAATAAGAAAACACATGGGTGAGACCAGCCCGCCCCCACCGCCCTACCCAGGGAGCACCTAGTCCGATGGGGGAGACATGGAGCTTCCAGTGTGATGCGGAGGTTCCTGTGGGGACAGGGTCCGTCCCTTCCTCCCTGACTTCTCTGCAGGGCCCAGAACGTGGTTGGGGGAAGGCATTGCTCTCTTCCTTCATTCGGCCTTCCCCAGCCAGGCAGAGGCAGGCAAGGGTGACTGACCGAGTATACCCGGTGCCTGAACTGGGTCTCCACTCTTGTTACCCTTGAGCAAGCGCTGGAGCCTCTCCTGGATCAGGGAGGCCGGGTTGATTCCTCTGTGATTTTAATGCAGTGTTCTGAGCCTCCAGACCCCCGCTGGGCTGGGGTTCGGCTCAGGGAGTGGGGGATGGGGGACTGATGAACTGCGGGCTTGGATCAACGGGGTCTTTGCGGGAAGCAGGCTGCATTTCCCGAGGGCGAGGGCTCGTTGCAGAGAGTGTAATGAAGGGAGGGTGAGGGCAAGTCCAGGTGACAGTGCAGCTCCTAGGACTGGGCCCCATGGGGAGTCATTACCACCCCTGGTCCTGAAAGGGCGGGGCGGGGGCGGCCTCTCCCTAGAACCCCGTCAGTATTGCTACCCTGGGAAAAGGGCCAACAGGACAGGCACGGTGCCCCTTGGGCAAGAACAGCACTGCCAAAACCGGGGCCTGCTGGGAGAGGGGGCAAACACCCCGACTTCTCTCCCCTCCTCCTCTCCCACCACTTTCCCTCACAGGCCTCATCATATCAGAAGCCAAAACCCACAGGAGCCTGGGTGACTTAGCCCACAGGGGTCAGACCCCGTCCCCGCCCCCCCCCCCCCGGGGGAGGTTCAGGGGTTCAGAGAAAGTCTGAGAGTGGATGGGGAGAAGGAGCCAAGACAGATTATCAAGGAGCGCTGCGGAAGGCACACACCCACCCCCCAGGGAAGCTTCCTGACCCGCGAGGTCGGCCAGTGGGCGGACTGGGAGCCCCGCCTCCAACACACACACTAACCCTCTCACTTTACAGTCTGTCTTTGGCAAATTTATTTCCTCCATTCCCACCTCACTTCCTGCCCCTCCCCAGCCCACTGGAGGCCAAGGGGTAGGCGGGTCTAGGAGGTCTTCTGAAAGGAAGGGGTGCAGAAGGGCTCCAGGAGCTGCCTGATGAAAGAGGGTGGGGTCAGGGAGAGCTTCAGTCCAAGAAGAAGAGAAAGGGAGGGGAACAAATATTTCTGAGCCCTGTGATGTACCAGATCCAACACGGTGCTTTCTCATTCATTACTCACTCCCCTGCATTCATCAAAACATTCCTGAGCATGCTATCAGCATTTCCATTTTAGGCTCAGAGAGGTTAGGTGACTTCTCAAATGTTGCACAGCAAGCAGGAAATTGGTAGGGTCAGGGTATAGATTCCCTGAATCCAGGGAAGAATAAATGAGACAAAATGTGGAAAGGTTGGAATGTGGGCAAAGGTTGAACAGGATCCCAATCCCAGGATCCTGAGCCCTGTCTGGTTCAGACAGGGACAGGGAGCTCAGTCAGTGGCTGGTGGGGAGTGAGTCTGAATGGTTTTGCTTTCACGCTTCTGTAGAACATGCTGGTGGGGTGGGGGGAGCGTCCCTGTTGAACTGGAGATGGGTTTTGGTCAGCAAAGGGCAAGGGGGCAGGACATAGCAGAGTGTATAGCACAGTATTGGGGGGAGAAGGAGGGAGGGTCAGAGGGGCCAGGGCCCAGGGCCCAGCATGGAGAGTGTATGGGAGGTGGGGGTGAGAGGCCCAGTGACCAGCTGTGTGGGTGGTTTGGGGTGAGCAGAGGGGGGCGGTCAGGGGGTCGATTTCAGGCCAGTGTTCTCTGGGCCTGGAGCCCAGTGGGGGGTTCCTAGTGAAGTAAGGGTCGAGGGAACTGGGGATGGGGGAGTCTCAGCGTAGCTATTGCCCAGACTATGGGGGTCCTCTGGCTCCTACTGAGTCAAGTCCTTCTCTGAGCCAGCTCCTAAAATGAGTGGACACCCCTCCCCCAGCCAGGCCTCCGGCATTGGAGGGACCGTGAGGGAAGGACCTTGGAACTTTGTGTGTGTGTGTGTGTGTGTGTGTGTGTGTGTGTGAGAGAGAGAGAGAGAGAGAGAGAGAGAGACAGAGACAGAGAGAGGAGAGACAGAAACAGGAGAGATTTCCTTGGATCCAAATGCTTATGATGGCCCAGGAGATGGGTGGGGTCAGGAACTGCCCTCCCTGAAATGTGGTCAATAAAACAATCCAGACAATATCTGAGGGAATAGAGGCAGTAAGATGCAGACTCTCTGAAGCCAGCCTCCTCTTTTACAGATGAGGAAACTGAGGCATAGAAAGGGGGAGTGGCTGGTCAAGATCACACAGGGCTTAAAGGAAGTCTCCCTAACTCTCATGCTCACCCACCAGGACGGGTGGTTACCTTTGCTCAGCATCCACTGAAAATTTCATTTCCCCCCTCTTGAAACAGCATTAAAAAGAACAGCTCTTTTTCCCAGCACTGAGGGGAGAAATAAATAACTTAGTACAAGCAGAAAGCTTACAACAGTGCCTGCACATAATAAGCACCCAATAAATGTTAGGAAATAATGATGACGACCGGGATGATGACGTGGTGATGAAGGGTGTCACTGTTTTAGAAGGAAGCACCATGTGACAGTGAGTCTGATCCTGCCCTGGCTGTGCTGAAGCCACAGAACCGGACAGCCTGTCCAAGGGAGAAGGCAGGGCAGCCGCTGGTGTGAGGGGTCTGCCTGCCCTTCAGCGTTGTGGCAGCAGCTGTGGCCGGTCCCCTGGCCCTGCATTTGCACGCTCGACATGCACTTCCTGGTCTCTGCCAGGAGGTTCCCCTGGGACCCATGCGTGTGCAGACCCCTCATCCCGGCCAGCAGTGTGATGGTATTAGCCTGGGAGCCCCCAAAAGGGCAGGGCTCAGTCCTGCATCACCACTTGCTCAGTCAGGCCTGCCTGGCCAGCCCCGAGCCCCGAGACGGGTCAGCAGAGGCCCTGCCCTCCACGTAGCCACCAGCCTGCACAGTGCCGGCGTCCTGCCTTGTCCACAGGCGCCTGCCGTGGAACGCCACCAGCTGAGTGGCGCATCATGCTCCAGCCTGATGCGCGCCCTGCTGGGATGTTACGCAGTCATTTGATCCCGGGAGATCAGCCCTGCTCTTATCTCCATCTGCAGAGGAAGAAAGCCATGCAGGGAGATGTTAAGTGATTTGCACAAGTCACAGAGATGGTGAGCCAGGTAGGCTGCCTCCAAGCTCCACGCCCTCAGCAGCTATGCTGTGCTGCTCTGAGGGGCCCCCTGGCCTCCGCCTTCAGGGCCTCGGTGGCCTGGCCTAGGTGGTGTGAGTGAATGAGTGACTTGCTTCCTCGCCCGCACACTTTCTCATGCCACTGTCATTCCCACCTCCCCTCCCTCTCCTCTGAAAGACCTCGCTGCCCATCCTTAGGCCATAGTTTCCGAAGAGATGGACACAAAATGAGCGGCAGGCAGAAGTTTAGGAGAGGAGGAGATCAGAAAGGAAGACTGGTAGGAAAGCTCTGTTTACAGGTAGGGAGGGGACATTGGAAAGAGAATGACCTCGACTGTAGGCAAGGGTCCTTGTTTTATAAGGTTCTGGTCAGCTCTCCCTTCTCTTCCCCCTCGTTCCTTCTCAGGTTCTACCCTCACTGGCTCGATAACTCTAGGTGCTGGGTTGTCCATTCCTGATCGGCTCGATCCATTGTATGAGGGTGGTCTTTGGCTATACCGTTCCTTGTGGGTCATGGGTTTTACGGCCCACTACTTATTTTTAGCCAGGTCTTTTGTCAAATTCCTGACGGAACCTGAAGGGGAGTAGGTGGTGTCTATTACATTCTTAAGAGGGAACTTACGCCCAAGGGGGTTTGCTGTGGTCAGACGCTCCCAGCGTTGTTCTGAACTACGTGTTTTTCCCCACCCAGGGACCTCAGGTCCTAACCTTTCCCTCTCTGCCTGCTGAATCCTATCTTTTCCCATCATATTACCCCTCTCACTTCCTGGATTGGTGCTTCAGGGTTGCAGCGACTCCTCTCATTGGCCATGGAGCAGACATCTGCAGGCAATTGGCCAATCAGAAGCCTTCCTCTGCCCCATGGGCAGCACCACAGGCTGGTGCTCTCTGGGGCAGGCATTGTGAGCATGGGTAGGGGTGTGCATGGGGTAAATGGCTTGATGGAGGTGAGAGGGACTCTAGGAGGCCAGGCAGGGGGAGAAAGGGGCTCAACGCGAGGCAGTGTGGGAACCATGGAAACCAACCCAGCACTCTGGCCTCTCTGTCTCTCCCAGGTTTGAGTTCTGGGTCCTCTCTCTGGAGTGTGCAGAGTACAAGGATGCCAGTTCTAGGCCTCCAGCAATCTCTTCCTCACCTCCGTTTTCCTCTGCCTGCCCTGTGGGCCTTAGGAAGAGGGCACAGACCCTGTTGTTTACTCGTTGGTATTTGTTCCTGGGTCTGGCCTTGGTCCACTTAGGGCCAGGCCGGATGGCGCAAGTTGGATGGTGTAACAACCCTTCCTTCTTCCTTGGCCAAAAGGCTGCCCTTGATCCAATTTTAGGAGGGCTCTGAGGCTCCACAGGGAGAGGCCACATGGAGCCCCCTGGGTCCCTGTGCCACTACCTGCAATGTGGTGGAGGGAAGCCAAGTCACAGGTATCCACCGAGGTGGAGAACCCAGCTGCCGTTGGTGACCCTCAGGTGCAGCTAGTACTGCCAGGGGCTCCTGGCTGGGCTTGGGGACCTGAGTGTGGTAGGGGGTATGCCGCCTTAGTAGCAGCCCTAAGTGAGAGACAGAAATGCTCAGGGTGAGACTCTGCAAAAAGAAGGAATCTCTGCAAACCCTACCTGGCCTAGCAAACTGTGATTGCCATCTGCAAACGCAGCGGGGCAGGGTGAGGCAGGAGGAGCCCACTGGCCTGCCCCTGGCTTTTCCCTGGTGTGAGGGAGCCACAGAGCAAGGATTCAGCAGCCAGACTGGGGCCAGCTGCCTATTAGCTGTATCAACCCTGACCGTTGGGAGTTTACCTGGAAGGTCTCTGGACATGAAGGGGGCCTTGAACTTCAGCCCTTAATCCATTCCTTCTACCAGTCCTGGGCAAACTCACCTGGGAAAGGAGTGGATTCTGTGTATGTTCCAGTCTCAGATGCTGCCTTTGTCTCTGGGTACATAGGTCAGTTAGAATTAGTTGTGGTTGTGAGTGACAGAAAAACCCAAATAAAACTGTAGTAAACGAGATCGACATTTATTTTTCACTCACACAAATGAAGTCTGAAGGTATTCGGTCCAGATTGTTATGGAAGCTCTTCAACCATCAGGAACCCAGGCTCTTCCTGTCTTACTGTGTCACCGATCTCAAACATGGCTTCTACCTCATGGTGCAACATGGTTGCCAGAGCTCCAGTCACTATATCAGTATTGCAGCCAGCTAGAAAAAGGAAGTAGTGAAGAGGAGCACACTACCTGCCACAAAAAGTCAGTCATAAGTCCCACAGGATTCTTCTCCGTGTATTCAATTGGGCTGAATTTAACCATATAGCTGCAAATAGCCTCAAGGGAAGATAAAAAAAGTAGTCTTTAGTCTGGGTGGTTATGTGCCAAGCTTAAAGCCAGGGCTCTTGTTACTGAGGAAGATGGAACGCATACGGGAGTATAACTAGTTGCCCTTTCCACAACATGAGACCTGAGTAGAGGGTTCTGGATGCTGCATGATTCTCACAGGCCCCTCTGGACAGCAGCCTGACTGTGGCAAACGGGGTTCTGCCTCCCCATCGGGGCTCTGCCTCCAGCTTTGGGGCTTGAAGTTCTCTTTGGAGCTGTGGTGGTAGCAGGAATATGATCTCCCCGGGGTCTCCAGCAGGGAGAGGATGAGTTTGATGATCAAGGCCAGCCACGCCATCCCAAAGAGGATCCATAGGGACACTGTATTCTTGTACCACAGCGGGTACCGCCGGGAGGGGTCCATCCCTGGGGGGGAGAGGCAAAGTCAGAGGAAAGAGGTCTGGCAAAGTCAAGGCCACATTCCCAAACAGAAACAGCCACACATGGCTTGATGTATATGAGCAGGATATGGGAAGTTCAAACTGGTCTGAGATCGCTAGCCTTGTGGTCACTGCTATAGGATGCTAGGAAGCCTCCCTGGATTGACACTCTGACTTGAGTTTGGAAGCTACATTTCCTCTTTGTCCTTCTGATGGACTCTGTGCTCTATCCCAGTGCTTCAAAGTGGGGTCCCTGGACCAGCAGCATCAGCATCACCTGAGAGTTTGCTAGAAGTGTAAATGGTCGGGTCCCCCTCCAGACCTACTGAATGCAAACCCTGGGGTGGGCCCAGCAATCTGTTTTAACAAGCCTCCCAAGAGATTCTGATGCCCGCTCTGTTGTTTGCCTGTCTCTGTGTTTGGTTTCCTCATATCTGAACAGAGGCAACTTGCCAAGAGCTTTGTGGACAACAGGTGGAACCACTGGAGTTTGTATCCTGCCCCAGTTCTCCCTGGCTGTGTGACCTTCATCTGTCTGAATATCCCTCACCTGTGAATGAGGAGAATCCTTTCTTCCCAAGCCCTTGGCTTTTGGTATGAAGTCCTAAGGCCCTTATCTACTCCCCCAGCCTTGATTTACATACCTTTTCCCTGCTGAGTGCTGGGCTTGTCACTCTGGGCTTTCTCTTGTTCTCCCATCTATCTCCAGTCCTGCCCCAGGGCCTTTGCATTTGCTGTCCTTCCAGATCAGAATGCTCTTCATTTCCACTTCCTCATGGCCTAGTGAACTTCCCCTAATCCAGCAGATAGACCTCAGCCCATGTGCTTCTGCTGGGTTAAGTTACTTATTCTCTCTGGGATCCCCACACCGGCACCCCAAACATAATCAGGACTGGGTGAGTAATGGCAGAGGGAAGGGACAGATGGAGGTCATTGGAGGGCTTAGATAAGTCATTTCAAGAGCCTGCTCCATAACTCAATTCTTCCTTCTTTCCTAGGGGTCTGTCTTGTCATCCTCATCAAATCGGGATTGTTCAAGGGCGAGGTCTGTCCTTTTATTCTCTCAACATCTTTTTCTGTCTTCGTGTTCTGTCCCACCCATCCCTCTGTCTCCTGGCCCCAAGACAACCTCTGTTCCCTGTCATTCAGGCCTGGGTCCCTTTCCCGGGCCCCAGCTCGGGAATGAGCCTGCAGCCTTGGACCCCACCTCACTGCCTGGCGGGAGCCGGGATTGGATTAGGCTGATTGAGTTATGGGGCCAAGATTCCGCTGGCAGTCCCAAATGAGATCAGCGGTGAGCCAGCTCTCGGCCCCTGCCACCCACCAGTTCGGCTTGCTCCTGGCAGCGGAGGGGAGGAGGTGTCCTTCTCTCATTTTATTTCATTTTTTTAGCCGAAATCATAAGTGACAGGTGATCTGGCAGCTGGCAAGGCGCTCAACTGCGTTGCAAATGCAATTGGGGGAAGTGGGGGATGAGGCCAGGGAGGAGCAGGAGGCTGGGACCGGGGTGCTGCTCTGGCCATGGCCTTCGGGAAAAGAGGAACAGCTATGAAGACAACACCCGTGGGGCTGCTGTGACAGGGACAACGGGCGCCCTGAGACCAGGTGGTGGACCTCAGCATTCCCATCCAAGGAAAGGGTTTGACCTTGTCCTTGGAGGACAAAGAAGGTGGAGAGACATGGGTGGGAGCGGTCTTTCCGGGGGCCTCGTGGGTTTGAACCACATCTCCTCAGTCAGGATGTTCGGTGGAAGGGGACTGACTCTGGGAAGCCTTGGCCCCATCCTCCAGCCTTCCTGGCCCTGCCACTCCCCACGGGGTGGCTGGCAGGAAGCAGGGACCCTGATCAGCCCTCCTTGCTCCAGTAGAGACTGCTGCGTGGATGTTGCGGGCCCTCCCTGATGCTGGCAGAGGCCTTTCCTGCCATTCCCAGGGTGTCTGTGTCTAGACCTGTATCTGCCCTGCCTCAGAGGAATGTGGAGCCTCAGGACATCCTTACGAAGATTCCCCTTCAGCCCCATGTAGGCTTCTCCAGGCAGGATTCCAGGGGAGCCTGCTGTCAGCTCTTCCCACCCAGGACCAAACTTTGGGGGACCTGGTGATCGGTAGGCACCAGGAGACTGTTGTTGAGAACCTTGTTCCCACTTTTCCTCCCCTCTCCTTGCACTGGACACCCTCAGAGAACCAGGTCTTCTGGGTTCAGGACTACCATTGGGGCAAATCCCGAGTTTCACGCCCTGAGCCCTGGTGGTGCAGGACCCATCACATCACATAGCCCTGGGTTGAGGTTGCTATGGCTGAGCCCCTGGTGGCCCCGATGCAGGGTGGAAGAGGGAGAGCTCAGAGTGGAGAAGGAGGCAGGGCTCAGCCACAGAATAGCCCTCACCAGCCTACCCATGGATTTGGGACTCCCATCCTAAGACTATGGGAAAACACTGAAGGTTTTCGCAGGACCTAGGCAGGTGACGTGATAGCACTTGTAATTTTTTAAAGGTCCTAAAAGCCAAGGCGGGGACAGAGATACAGGCCTCACAAATCTATGGGTGCCATTCCATGTGCTTTATGTGAATGGCAACACTTCAGGGTTGTGTAGTGCCCAACCTACATAACCAGGCATGTACAACAGGCCTGGCTGGACTAAGAAGATGGCAGTGGGAACAGAGAGGAGAGGACAGATCCAAGAGTCATTCTCTGATCTGTGATGGGGACAGATGTGGCCCTTGGAGCCGCTGGGCTAAGCTCTCCTTGGACCTGTCTCACCACTTTGAAGGTACGTGTGGGAGTGTACCCAGTTGGAAGAAACCTTCTCAAAAATTTCTTTTCAGAGCAACAGCCTCCCTCCAGGATTGAAGATATTGGGAAGGGACAGCATGAGGCCCCTGACACAGGATGCTTCTTCTTAAGGAAAGAGAGGTTCAGGGAAGGGGGGGGGGGCGGACACTGAACACAGGTGAGAAGGCACGGAAGGGGTCTCAGCCATCACCTAGCCCTGACCACTCATTTTATATATAGGAACACTGAGGCCCCAGAGGGGGTGCGTGACGGGGTCTGGAAAGAGTATGAGTCTGGGAGTCAGCCGATCAGAATTCTAGCTAGCTGTGCAATCTCGGGCAAATGGCTTGGCCTCTCTGAGCTTCAGCTTTCTCCTCAGTACAATGGGGGTGACAGTTGTCACTCTAGGTGGCTTGAGGTGCTAGCTAGCTGTTTGTTACTTTGGTAAGACCTCATTTCAATATCCCAGGCTGGGTTCTGTCTCCATAGATGTGAAGAAGGACAGGGCCTCCTCCCTAATTTAGGGCCAGGGGTCCTTGAGACCAGTGTGGTGGTGGTGCCAGGGGCCACTGCTCATGTGGTGAACCTTCAGGGGAGGGCAGCACAGGGGGATAATGAGGCTGAGCTGAGGTCCCAGCCACCCCTGTGGCCCCACAGAATGTCCCTCCACTGCCACCTGCTGGGCACCTGCCTCAGCTTTATCATGCAAGGCCAGTGGCTTCTGGGACCCCTGTCTTGCCCACACTGGGTAGTGATGGCTGATTAAACCTCATGTTGGGCCTTCCGGACCACGCAGCCCTTCTTTACTGGCACTCAGAGTTCATCTGCCAACGGGGGTTGGGGGAGGCTGGGTTTTCCTGAGTCTCCCAGACTCTCCAGCCTGGTCCCTGTGGCCTGTGGTGTGGAACATATGGCCCTCAGCCCAGGGACAGTGGGAAGCTTGGTGTTTCATGAGGTGGGGTGAAGTGGGGAGGAGAGACCCTGGGACAAGGAAGGACCAGGGAGGGTGGGTCAGGGACTCTCTTAATTTGGTGAGCTCTCATAACAACAGTTGAGCCTGTGGACATTTTCAGCGCTTGTCAAGAGAACCAGGACTGTGACTTATAGCCAGCCCCAAGCGCTGGGTTCAAATACCAGTTGTCACTTTTTACCTGGGTGACTTTAGCCCCATCACACAACAAAGCAGGTTGAACCTTCCCAGGACTGTGTCCTCTGGTCTCTGGGCCTCCGAGCGCGCCCCCCCCACCCCCCGACCCCCAGGGCCTGGCGCACGACAGGTGCCAGCGAATGGAGCAGGCGAGTGGAGGCCAGGCAGCTGAGTGCCCAGCCGCCTTCCCGCTGCCTGCAGGGGTCTCTCACCGATCACGTAGTCGCCGAAGCCCACGGTGCTGAGGGTGATGAAGGCGAAGTAGAAGCTCTCTACATAGCTCCAGCCCTCCATGTGGCAGAAGAGCAGTGGGGGCAGCAGCAGGAAGAGCAGGAGGCCCGAGAGGAGGGCACCGGAGCCTGCCAGCCACCGAGCCTTGGCCGGGTCCTGTGGGTGCATGCAGTACCCAGGCCCCATGTGGCTTCTGCCCAGTGCTTGGGGAACAGACAGCCTCGGGGGATCCTGAGCAGGAGACAGGGATACGCTCCCTCCCGGCAAGAAGGGGCTGTTGGGGCCCCTCCACCTCGTCTGTGTTCTCCAGGTTCCTGGGCAAGACCTTGGCTGGCTGATACCCTTCCAGTCGGCCAGCTGCTACCCGGTGCTCTCTACTGATGCCCCTTTATCACTAATGACCTCCATTCTGGGCAGCGGCCTCCAGTCCCACCACATCCCCCCTAGTAACCCTGGTTCCCAGAGGTAACCCCTGCTCCCTCCAGTGACCCGCCCCCCTGGGCCTCCTGATTCCCACTACCCCACTCATCCTAGAAGTAACCCAGCCCCCCCTCACTCCCACAGCCCATGCACCTGCCAGGCGCCCCCCAGGCTGCGGGCACAGTGATGCACTCCCTGCTGCATGAGATGCCCCAGTCGGTTGAGCACCACGAGGTTGAGCGGGATCCCCACAAGAGCAAAGAAGATGCAGAAGAGGCGGGCGGCCATCGTATGGGGGCTCAGGTTGCCGTAGCCTGAGGTAAGACAGAGGCACATCAGGGGACCTTTCCATCCCCAGGGACCCTCATTCCTAACCCCCTCCAGCTGGCATTTACCGGAGGCCTTCCTTTCCCAAGCCAGGACTGCAGGGGTCCCTATACCTTCACTCCTTCAGAACACCCTCTACTCCAGCTGGGGACTCCGATCTGTATTTTACAGCTCCAGGAGGCTCGGCAGTGTGTGTGAGCTCAAACCCACAAAGGGTAAGACTCCGTTCTCTCCCTCATTTCCCCCTTTCTAGGTGGACATGGGAGAGGGGCATGGAAGGGCGTGGAGCCTCTAGGTGCTGCATCTCCAGGATCAGCTGCACCGTTTGAGCCAGGGCCCTGCGGCCTCCAGGCTCCTGTCTCTGGGTGCAGCCCCCAAGCCAATGCAGCATCGCCGGCAGGCAATCTTGCCTGGGGCTCCCACTGCCCGGCCTAGCCAGGCCTTCCTCAGAGCCACCTGCAGTCTGAGGCTGGGCCTCCTCAGGTCCTTCCCATCCTCTCTCTCCTTTCTCAGGCATCATGCCTACTTTGCAGTCCGGCTGTCACCATCTCTCCTGCTCCTTCTTCAGCCTTCAAAGGCCTCCCTCCCCTCCCCCCCATATGCCTCTTGTCCATCTGATTCTGCCTTGATGGCCGATTTGCAGAATGCCCTAACACACCCGGGCTCCCTCCCAAACCCCTCAGGAGCGAGGGGTCGTGGATGGACAATCAGGTGACCTGATGGAGGGCCAGGTGGAGGTTGGCAATCTTCTCTGTCATGAAGATAAGGGATGGGGGAGGCTAGGGGACGATGAGGCATTCCTCCAAAGATTCAGTTAGCCTGGACATCTTTTCCTCTTTCATTCTCCTCCGTTTCTGTCTCCCCACATTTTGGTCACCCCCCCACACATTCCTGTCTTGTGCTAAATGCAAGCCTGACTATATCGTCTCCCAGATTATGACCCATCATTATTCCTTCAGAAGGTCCAAAGTCTCACCCAGCCCATCTCTGAGCCCATCTGGTCCCCTACTTTCCCAGTTCTGGCCACACTCCTGCCCTGCTGAATCCCCAGGCCCCCTCCTGCCTCTGTGCCTTTGAACATGACTCTCCCTCTACCAAGAGCATGCTTCCCTCCTTGCCTGCCTATAAATGGCAGCCCCGGTGCAGCAGCTCCCCCAGCACTTGGCCATCTTTGAGGGTAACCCACTGTATAAGAGTGATCTGTTCCAAGTCCGCCATCCTTGAGAGTCATGAGCCCCTCAAAAGCAGGGGGTCATAATCAGCTTTATATTCTCAGCAACTGGCACAGGATCTGATACCTAATTAGGTGCTCACCAAATGTGTGTTGAATGAGTTTAAGAAGGAATGAATGAATGAATGGGAAATACAGGCATGAATGTGTAAATAGATCAATGGATGCCTTGCACCCTGTCCCCCTGCCCAGACTGGTCAGCACTCCCACATCCACGCTCACTTGTACTGGATTGAAATTGGTGGTTTACACTGACCCTCGCCTTACTGAGGGGTCTCAGAGGGGATGGTCCCAAGAGAGGCCAAAGCATGCACTAATTTAGAGCATGGGCTTTGGAATCAGAAGTGCTTCCTGGGTTTGGATCCCACCTCTGCCCCTTGAAGGCTGTGGGACCTTGGGGAAGTGGCTTGGCCTCTCTGAGCTTCTGTTTCCCTGTCTGTGAGATGGAGATGTTGACATCTACCTCACAGCGTTTGCATGCAGGACAGAAGGAGGCAATGGCAGTGTGCCATAGATGGGAATGTGAGCCCTCAAGCCTGTAATAGACAGAAGGTGTGGAAGGAATGTTTGCCGCATGAATGAATGGATGAATGATTGAACTCCACTCCACCAGCTTGTGGTCTGAGGACCTCAGCAACCTCTTCTAGAGCCTCATCCACTCTTTGCCTAATTGGCCTTTACAGGTTCATTTAGAGGAGGGAACTCTATTGGCATCCAGGGATGCCTGACTTCTCACTGACCCCTCCTCTTCTAACTGTGGGTCCTCCCAGTGCTATCCTCTGTCCCTCGGGGTCTTTTCTAATCTGTGGAATGGTAGTACTTAGATTCCAAGTCTGGGAGGACCGCCGTGAAGCTTTTCCCTTTCTCAGGCTGGCATTAAGTGAGTTTTTCTTCTCCCCATCATTCTCAGCCAGCCCTAGCTCAGCGCCGTCGGTGGATATCAGTGAAGCCCTCATTTGCCTGCTCAATTCTCGGTGACCATGGCTCCATCTAAGCCACCTCTCCCTTCAGTAGGTCTCCTATCTGTCACCTCTTTCACTTTGCTAGTCGACCCCTAGGGCATCCCAGGAAATCCTTGTGTGGTTGGGCTGCCCTGTACCTCCTCTGAAGTCAACCTTCATTTCCAACCCTTTCCAATCGCCTGGTCCTCTTTACTGTTCCCCAAGCCCATCAGCAACACTCCTACCTCAGGGCCTTTGCACTTGCTTCCCCAGATACTTACACAGCTTTCTACCTTATTCCGTTCATGTCTCTGCTTCAGTGTTACCATTACAGCAAGGCTTTCAAAGGCCAGTTTATATACAATAGTTCCCCATCACTATGAGACTCCCTTCCCTGGCATTATTTCTCTCTACGCACCTCTCACCACCTGAATATTGCCTATGTATCTGTTTGCTTGTTGGGTGTCCTCTTGCACTAGAACATCAGCTCCCCCAAGGGCAGGGACTTGCCAGTTTTGCTCACCATTGTCTCACTAGAATTTTCTGGCTCCCCCAGCTACTAAGTCTATTTGTTGAATGAATGGATGGCTAGAGGAGTGAACAAATGAACAAGCCATGGATGGAGTTCATAGATGATGGACAATTTGGGGGGGGGGGCAGGGCTCAGGCCTGTCCAGCTGGTCTAGAGGTGTTCATGGGCCTGTCAGACATTATTTCATTTTGGGGTTTGGAAAGTACAACCCTTACAGGGTACTAGACCCAGGATGACAGGGATGCCAAGGAGGCAGTCCTCTGCTCTGCCCCTCAGGGTACCCCTTCCTTCCTTCATGGAGTGTTCCACATGTACCCCATCTTCCTCTCCCTTCCTCTCCTCCTCTCTCTGCATGCCCTCTGCGCACACACATGCGTGCGTGTGTGTGTGTGTGTGTGGTCAGAATCACCAGGTCATGAACTTCTCCCCTGTTCACCCTAGAATGGCTCTCTCCTTCTTCCTGTTGTTTAGAATTTCCACTGTATTTGTAAACCTTCTAAAGGCAGGCACTATTGGAAAGAGCAAGGTAGTCCCCTAGCTGGGTTTCAAACCCCATAGCTGCTTAATTTCCTTGGGGAAAGGGCAACTTCTGTGTGCCTCAGTTTCCTCCTCCGTGACATGAAAATAATAAGCCCTATTTTGGAAGTTGGACCATACAGACAAAATGAAATCTCAATTGTAGAAGTGCCTCTCATGGTGCCTAGTACAAGTAGAACACGTGTGCAGGGAGGGCTGGGCTCCCCCTTCCTCTGCCCTCCTTCCCTTCAGAGCTGGCTCAGAATGCTTTAGGGCAGAACCGAGTAAAGAAGAAAGGACGGGCTGCCAAACTCGGAATTCAATGGACCAAGGGCGTAGGAGGTATGGGCTTTAGAGATTACAGACCCCCCCACACAGCTAGGACACCTCCCCACAGTGACTCTGCATCGAACATCCCCCCTGCCCTGGAAATCACTAAGGGCTGGAGGGGATGGGTGTTTTGGGAATTTGAGTGCCCACTGTATGCTGGCCCTGTAGACCCAGGGGGTGTAAAGATGAATAAATACCATCCTGGCTAGTTTTTCCACGGCCACAGGGTCCATGGAGTCTCAGGGGCCTCCCAAGCATGCTTGCCTCAAGGTGGAGGACTACCCAAGCCCCTGTGTAGCCCTGAGACCCGCTTCCAAGAAGTATTGGTTGATTTAAAGCTAAGCAGAGTCCGCTGGGAGCTCCTGCCTGGCTCCCCTGTGGGGGGGACAGAGACTGGGACACTGGTTGCCGGGGAGAGGATCCTGGCTGGCCGAGAGCTGGTAGAGGTCGCCCTGGCCAGCAGTGGTGTCCGCCTGCCACCTGGTGGTAACTCCAGGGTCATGCAGGAGCGGGGCCTCCGCCAGAGAAGGGGGATGGGGCTCTGGACTTGAGTTATTTCCTGGGTTTCAGAGCTGGAGGGACCTAGGCTGCTCTCCTCCTTCCCCTTCCAACAGCCCCCAGGCACCCTCCCAGGGCTGGTTCCACCTTCACTCTCCTGAAGGCTGGGCTAAGGAAACGGGAGGGAGATCTGGTCCCAGGGCTGTCTGTGTGAGGGAGGAAGGGGGCTTGGAGAGAATGGCGATGGGGTGCGAGGGGTGCCTTAGTGAGCTGGGGAGAGGCCTCCAGGAATGGCCACCTTTCCCCAACACTGAGAACAGGGGATGGAAAGGGTCTTTTTGGATTTCTGCCCCTCCTTCCTTCCCAATTTTCCCTTGCCCTCCACATCCCCAGTGTTGGGTGGGCTTGGCTCAGGGGACCAGGAGACTTAGAGAGCTGAAACACATCTTACTGCTACACAGGGGCTCTCTATGTCCTGAAAGGTTGTGTGGGGCAGAAATCCCCCAAGAGAATTCCTACTCAAATGTCGTGTTGCACACAAATCTCTTGGAGACCTCAGTAAAATGCAGAACTGGATTCAGCAAATCCCAGGTCGGCCCCAGATTCTGCCCACAGATGCTGCTGGGCCTGAGTGCACTTGGAGTCTAGTAACCTAGTAACTCTTCCAAAAGGCACTGGTCCCCTGACCCCTGTCTTTCGGGGGGGGGTCACACTCCCCACCCCACTCTGGCCCCATCCTGTTCTTACCAATCGTGGTGACCGTGGACACAGAAAAGAAGAAGGAGCCCACGAGCTCCCAGCGCCCCATGCTGGTGGTGTTGCCAAGGACGATGTCCCCACTTTGGTACGCTTGGACAATGCCCTGGGGGAGAGGCTGCAGTGACCACCATGGTCTGTGGGGCGACTGGGCCCCTGCACTCAAACACATACACATGTGTGCATGAATACACATGCATGGGGGTGCGTACACACACACACACACACACACACACTCATGGACAATCGTCGCAACCACTCTTTGATCTCAGCTCTTCCAGGGCAAGCAGGCTCTTCCTGTCCAATCAGGGCCTCCCCGGGGGCAGGGACCATGGAGAGAGCTCCTTTCCTTCTCTACCCCAGAGCCCAGGTCAGCTCAGCATGTCTCACCAGCTGGAAGAACACCATTTTTCCCCTCTTCTCTTGCTCCCTCCCATTCTTGCAACAGACACTGGCCAGGCAGGACATGGGGTGTCAGTCCTCAGTGGGTCAGAGACAGATTTAACCAATACAGCACAGTCAGTGCAGCTTTGGGCATTAAGGCAGTACAGCTGCATGGTCCTGGACAAGATACCCAACTTCTCTGTGCCTCAGTTTCCTTATCTGCAAAATGGGACTAGTCATAGCACCTGCTTCATAGAATTGTTTGTGAAGGTACAGTGAGGTGTTTGGTGTAGACTTAGAACAGTACGTGGGACGTAGTAAGTGGTAGTGGTTGCCATCATCAACATTATTACCAGTATAATGCTGTAGGAATACTGAGAGGAAGGATGTTTATTCTGATGGGGGTAGAAGCAGAAGGTGCACGGAGGGGGTGATGTTTTAGTTGGGCTTTCTTTGAGGGTCAAAAAGGACTGCTCCTGGTAGAAGGGACATTTAGGTAGATGGGACAGCAGGAGCAAAGCCTGGGAGACAGGACTGTGCCTGGGATCTAGTACAGGGAGACAGAGAGGCAGCTGGGAGTCAGGCCACGCTTGGCTCTGCCATGCCAGGGATGGAACAGCAGGCCTCTTCCAAGGTCAGTGAGCAAAGAGGAGGCAAGAGCAGGTCTGTGTGTTCCCTGGAAGCTGGCAGCATAGGTGTTAGCACACCAGAAGAGGAGAGACTCTTGAGGGGTGAGTGATGGAGAGGGCCTGGGCTGCATCCAGCACAGAGTGGGCCAGGAGGAACAGAGAGGAGACACTCAGAAACCTAGGACTCTGGTCCTATTTGGTGTGGGTAGTCAGGGAAGCATCGAAACCCCTGTAAGGGTGTGGGGATGCAGGCTGGATGATAGACTTTTAGAATAGGTGGAAGGGCCCGGCTGGGAGGAGGAGGGTTGTTGCTTTCAGGGGATCTGAGGAAGTTGCACACACGTGTCTACCCTCAGGGGGGGATCTGGGTTGGAGACACCACATTCTTATTTTGGGGATGGTGAAAGCCACAGGATGGTTGAAGAAGGGATAAAGTGCAGGAGGAGGGGCACCTGGGTGGCTCATTCAGTTAAGTGTCTGACTTCAGCTCAGGTCATGATCTCACAGTTTGTGGGTTTGAGCCCCACATCAGGCTCTGAGCTGATAGAGTAGAGACTGTTTGGCATTTTCTCTCTCCCTCCCTCTCTGCCCCTCCCCCCCCCCCCCCCCCCCCACTTTCTCTGTCTCTCTTTCTCTCTCAAAAAGACATAAAGAAGCACTTAAAAAAAAGTGCAGGGGCAGCTGAAGGGGGTTGTGGGGGAAGTGTACAGAAATGAAAGCCCTGTGAGGAAAGGTGGGAAACACCCACATACACACATCTGCACTGAGATCCATCTTGGCGGTTAACAGGCCCATCCCTGGCTGTGCAGCCATTCATGTATTTGTATTTAACGTCTCTGAGCCTCAGTTTTTTCATCTCGAAAATGGGAATGATAAAATGGTACCTACCTGTGAGGTAGGTGAGGAGGAAAGGAGTTAAACAAGTTAATAGTCTAGGAACAAGGCTCCACACACAGTACGTGCTACACAGAAGCATTTACCATTATCACTGCCATCACTGTCCTCTTCCCTGTGCCTACGCTGCCGGGAATTGAAATTCTCCACCTTTGCAAAGGGGGTGTCACCCAGCCTCCAGGACCAGGCTGCCCGCGGTGTTTGTAAAAGTTTAGAGGTGGGGGCGGTGGAGGTGCTACATGAGGTCCTTAGCGGAGACCGTCCTTCCCCTGCCCAGCTCCAGGCCCTACACCATCAGCCCAGTCCAAGGGCTCAGGACTCTACCACTGCCCCAGTGCCATGTCACTTCCCACCCAGGTTCATTTCCCTGCTACCTTCTGGGGACTGGCTTTGGGTGGGCGCCCCTGGCACTCAGGCCCTGCCCTCCTCGATGGAGGCGGCACCGGGACTGCGGGACGCGGCCTCGGGGCTAGGGGCACAGCAGCGTGTCCGCCGATCAGGCATCCGCCAAATCCCGCAGGTCCCAGTCCGGTGCGGCCCCGCCCCGAGTCGAAGGACACCTCCACCCAGCTGCGATGCCCCGCCCCTAAGAGCCTCCTCAGCCATTCCCCTCCCCCCCCCACCCCCCCCCCCGACCCTCTGGGTCCCCACCCCCCAGAGCAGTCTCCGTGCTCCGAGACCTCTGCACCTCCCCTCCGCGTCTAGCCCCTGAGTCGGAAGACAGGAGTAAAACGGGTTCAGCCGAAGAGCGCCCCTGTGTCTGCCCCCGCTAGTTCCCGATCGGGTCTGCGCCCTGGGAGCCCGAGCTCCCCTCCACTCACCCGCTGGGACGAGCGCGCCCTGTACCCTTTGCCCCCAAGACTCCAACCGTGCCCTCAGTCTTGCTCCTCCTCTGACACTGCTCCTCGCCCCCAGTTCTCCTGTTTGCACTCTCTCTGGAAGGGGTCGGGCGTGCGCTTTCGTCCTTCGCCCGCGGGGCGACCCCGACGCAGCGCCGCGCGGTCCTAGTGGGACCCTTGCCCGCCACCTCCCAGGCCTGTCCAGCGCGCCCTGCCCCCATTCGGCCCGACCCGGCTAGGCGCGCCCCCTGTCTTCCCGTGCTCAAAGTAGGGTGTTTGCGCCCAGCAACCGACCGGACCGGGCGGGTTGTGCCCTCTCCGCCCTAAAGGAGGACAGGGCGCTAAGGTGCGCTTCCCTCCGGCCGCCCCGGAGCCGGGTCCGCGGCCGTCCAGCCCAACCCTCCCATCCCCCGCCCGCTCCAGTCGTCCCGCGTCGATCCCCGCCTCCTCTCTCCGGACCCGGGGCGTGCCCTCCCGCCCCCCGCCCGTGCCTCCGCTCGCCCCTGACCCGGATCAACGAGTCCAGCGCCGGGCCATCCAGACACGTGAAGTTCTGCAGCAGCGCCCATTTCTCGCGCTGGAACCTCGCGCTGGAGTCACGCGCCGCGGGGCTCTCCAGCACCCAGAACACGCCGGTGCCCAGCGCCAGGTAAGCCAGGTAGGCGAGCAGCAGGAGCACGGTGCCCGGCACGGCGCAGTGTGGAGCCCTGTCGTCGGGCGCCGCCGGGGCTCGGGGTCTGCACAGAGCCAGAGAGGCAGGGAGGCCTGGGCCTGGAGCCATCGCCTAGGGCAGAGGCGTAAGGAAGGGGCTAGGAGCTCGGCTGGTGCCCTCCCCAGCCAGCGCCTGCCTGTGCCCAGTTTTCTCAGTTTTCTCCTGTGCCCAGGAGGCTTGCGGGAGAATGGGACAGCCCTGCCCCACCCTGCACCGGGATCCAATCCCAGGGACAAAACGAGCCCCAAGCTGTGGGCACCTGGCCCCGCCTAGAATGTGTGTGGAGTGCTCACCCCCCAGGCCTAGCTCAGGGGAAGGGGAGGGGGTGCCGGGAGACCGCAGGCTCTGAGGCGGAAGGGGCCCAGAGCCCCCCAGCGTGTCCTACTGTAGCAAACAGTGGGAGGGACTCCTGGAGACCGCACTCAAGGGGGAAGAGAAAGTAGAAGCCAAGTTTATTGTCTTAGGGCCCCAGCCTAAGCTCTTGGACCCTGGGACCCTTGCCTCCTGTCAAGTCCTTCCTGGATCTCTTGCAACACCACCCTTTCTTTTCCCAAAGATGAGGGACCCCAGCTGATCACCACTTGTCTATGAACTTGGGAGGCGAGAGGATTCTTGACCAGTGGGCTTGTCCATTTCCTGCTTCTGAAGAAGCCCAGTAACTTCCTTCCTGGAGGAGGAAGGGTCCAGGGCATATAAGGAGTCCCTCAGGGGTCTTCAGTTTCCCAGACCTCTTCTCCATATGAGGAAGTCCTGGGTGTAACCTGGGTCTCTCTTGATGCTGTAGATCCTTCCCTATGTGTCCCATCTGGAGCCTTCTCTGCTTCACGGCCTTGCCTCAGTCGAGTCCGGAGCCACCCAGCCACTTACCGGCCTGCCTTGATGGCAGAAGTAGGGGCAGAGCTTTGAAGTCCTTGATGAAGTTGGGCTGTGGATGGACTGGTCTAAATCTCTCCTCTCCTTCTGGCCAGAGACATCACAGTCTGGCAGGAGAAGGGCCGGGGTTGCAGAGAATGTTCCTAAAAGAGGCCAGGCCTCCATGGAGCTTGTCTCTGGGTGTGTTTGGAAAGGCTCTTAAGACAGGCACCCAGAGGGGGTGATGAGGTCAAGGGGTGCCCTGGGGAGTCAGGGGAGGCCACACTCAGGAAGGTATGGGATACACAAGAGCTCCTAAGCCTTGTTCACGGACAGCTCTAGACCTCTAGGCAAGGGGAACTGGCAGGCTTTGAGAGGCAGCTGCCAGATTCCTGAGGGTAGATATCCTGTTTGCATGAAGATGCTCCAAAAGTCCCTCCCCAGCCCTCCTCTCTCCTTGACCCTCCCCACCAGCCACCCCTATGGGCTCTTGTCAGGCCTGCTCTGCCCCATTGTAGCATTTTGGGCACTGGGTAGGGGCCTCTCTGCTTATTTAGTGCTTCTAGTGGACTAAACGCACATGGAGAGCAGGATCTTTCACTGTGTGTCCCCAGAGCCTGGCCCTCTGCCTGACACACAGTGGGGGCCTGACAAATGCCCCTCGTGCACATATCAAATGAGGTGAAAATAAAGTCAACCTATGTTTACTGTACTGCATAAAGTCTCCTGGGTTGGGGGCAATGCAGGGAGGGCATGATGGAGATTTGGCTACGGTGATCCATGTCTGGATTCAACTTTTCCAGGTCACATTTGGGGGAGGGGCTTTGGGACAACAGCATGCATCTCACTCCACACACGTCTCTCATCCTGTCCTACATCTCCTTTCAGTTACTTGCTTGAACATTCCTGTCTCCTTTACTCTCTGGAGAGATCCTGAGATCAGTCCTGGCTGGGAAGGGGAGGGGGAGGATCTTGAACAGGAAGTCTAGAAGGCATATAGGGGTAGGGGAAGCAAGAGGGGCTCCTGGGGTTGCTGGAGACCTCATGCAGAGATGGGGGTCTTCTGAGGTCTGGGGACCCCTTCCATCTCGGGGGCTCCCCCTTCCTTGAGGCCGAGTCCCCTGCTGAGCAGCCAGAGCTGGGAGCACCTGTGCAGAAGCAGAGGACCCAGTGGGAGGACCAGAGCCAGCCAGGCCAGGCCCAGGAGGATCCAGATGGCTGCCAGGCTCCGGTACACCGAGATGTAATGCTTGCTGGGGTCTGTACCTGGCAGGGAAGGGACATGATAAATGCCCGGGATCTGAGGGCACAGCCACACCCCCTCCCAGGTTCCATAGGGGTCTTCACCAGCCTCCCCATAACAAGGATCTGCAGTGGAGGGAAAGGGTGATGGGTCCCAGGCCACAGACATCTAAGGATGTTGTGAGAATCCTCAGAAGCCTTACAAATTATTTGTCTCCCCCAAACAACCAGGGACTATTTCCCCATTCCCTAACCCTCATGGCCCCCACTCGGAGAAGTGTGACTGCCTTGTTCTCACCGACAACATAGTCCCCGAAGCCAATGGTGCTGAGAGTGATGAAGGCAAAGTAGAAGCCTTCACCGAAGCTCCAGCCCTCCACGTGGCTGAAGACCATTGGCGGGAAGATGAGAATGACCAGCGTCCCCAGGGTCAGGAACAGAGCCAGGCCCAGGATCTGCAGCAGCTGGGAGTGAGAGAGTCTGTCTCTGAGTCCACTTGGAAGGCCCCAGGATTGGGCACGGGGAGTGCGCAAATCTGGGAGTGCAGCTGGGCCGTAGCTATGTCCCTTCCTTGCCCTTCACACCTTTGGGGTGGTGTTTGTATTCTGTGTGTGTGCTCTTGCCCAGGCCAGGGGAATATCTGGTCAGAGGGATTTCATTAGTGGGTCAGTTTGGAATTTGGAGACTCCTTTGGGTCTGAGGATCACACTTGGATAGACCTGTCAGAGAGTCAGAGCTGGGACAGAGGACAGCCACTGAACTGCCCCAGATTCTTCTGCACCCCAGCCCTCCTTAGTGTGCTGCCTTTGCAAAGGGCTAGCCAAGCGGGTGGGCGATGGGGGTGTGCTGGGTGGCCCAAAATTTACTTTCAACCGCAGGAAGGGGTGCTGGAGTTCTGTGATGGCCACAGAGATGTGCTGTCCAGATTCCCTTTCAAAGGAGACCTTGTTGATCAGCAGTCAGCCAGCGGCCTCTGGCTCCCGGCTCCTTTGAGGCGTATGTCAGCTACAAAGAACCGCCGGGCCCACGGGCACACCCTTCCCAAGAAGGCCACCCTGTGTCTGATTGAGGCCAGGGTATATAGCCCTGGCTGATTCAGCACCCTGTGGGACAACTCCCATGGCCACACATGCTGGAGAGCTCCGCGAGGGGCTGGCCAAGTCTTTGTCCAGCCTGATCACAATTCAACTTCTCCCCCTGCCCCACCCTTTCTTCCATGAGTTTCTACCCCTAAGACCCTGCCTGCCAAACCGCGTCTCAATATCAGTTTCTGTTTTCACCCCGCCACAGGGCCATAAGGAAGAGGGGGCCCTACCTGGGAGCGCCTGGGCTGCTCCTCCCACCTCTCGAGGGCGGCCAGGTGGGCATGCAGGCCTGCACCCAGGTGGTTGAGGAAGACCACGTTGAGCGGGATGCCCACCAGGGCATAGAAGACACAGAAGACCTGGCCTGCCTCCGTGCTGGGCGCCAGGTTGCCGTATCCTATGGGGGGAGGGGAGGAGTGTGCAAATATGGGAAAGAGAGAGTTCAGAGCTGCCTCCCCCACAGACTCTAGGTGGTCATCTTCCATCACCTCCTGGAGTAGAGGAGAAGCTCCTCTCTTCCCAAGAACATTCTCCCCAGCCCCTGCTAGAATGATCTCTATTTGTAAGAATCCTGCTTGTCTTTGAAAGGCCCATCTCCAATGGCACTGCCTCTAGGAAGCCCTCCTGACTGCCACCCTCCTCCTGCCTACGTGGAGTGATTCCTCATAGTGCTTTGTGTCATTCCTGTCTAGTTTTTCCCTGGGGGAGATGAGGGAACACAGCAGATGCTGTTGGTGTGCTGTCCCCTCAGAACAGCTGGGGCATCACCTACAGCCTGGGGGACAGTTCTTGTCCACCCAGATGGCTCTCTCCTCCAAGTCCCTGCATCTCTCTGTACCTGAGAACGTGCGTAGTCTATGGGCAGGTTCAAAATACTAGAGTTAACACATCCGGGGTCAGTTCTCAACCATTGAGGGCAGGAGGTGGTAGATAAATAGCCTCATTTCCTCCCCCCTCACAGGCAATGTTCGGAGGCTGGGCTCTGCCTGTGCTCTCAGAGGGCCCCCGTGGGAGCGAGGCCAGTTGTCCTAACTGGGACCCTGTTCACCCATGCAAACGTTGCTGCCCTTTCTCCTCTCTTGCTTTACCTCCCCACTTCTCTACTTGTGCTTCCCGGAATCATCTCCTAAATAAACCACAGTCCTGGTCTCAGCATCTGCTCTCAGCAACCGCAACCAAAACAGGGACTTTGGGGAAGCCCTTCCCCACCCAGACCCTTTACCTATGGTGGTGACAACCGTGCCCGCAAAGAAGAAACTGCTGCCGAAGTCCCAGTTGCTGGGGTTGGTGGAGTTGCCTTTGGGGTTCACACCCTTCACCCAGGCTTCCATGATCACCTGTTGGGGGGGGGGTGGTGTGGGGTGGGAGAAAGAGGCAGCTGATGGTGGCCAAGCTCTCTGCTGTCATCTCACTTAATGATATTCTTAGATGGTCTTGTTTCCATTTTGTGGAAATGTAGGCTCTGTCCAAGTAGCTAAATGCCTTGCCCAAGTCCACCGCTTGTTCCACAGACCAGGGCTGACTGAGGTGTGGGCTGTAAACATGGGCTGGTGGAGGGGAATGGGTGTAAGGAGGCAGAGGAGGGTGCTTAATGAGTGGTCCAGGCGGGAGGTGCTGTCTGTGGCCAAGAGGGTGAGACATAGATGTGTTGTGAGGACAATAAGAAGATTCCAGGTCGGATGTTCCCGGAAGAGCTTACTGGGGAACATAGATTTGGGGGGCCACAGGGAAGCCATGGGGCTGCCCTCCTGCAGGGCTGATGGTGGGGACAGAGAACCCCGTTCTGGGTATTCCCGGGGAGCGGGCAGCCTTGCTCTTTGCTGCCCCCTCATGAGGCCCAGCCCATGCCTACAAGAGAAATTCCATCAGACACCAGGGCAAAGGTCGTGTATGTAGTGGTGTTTCTGTGTCGTGTGTTGTACGCATGCATGTGCATGTGTGTTGAGTGTGTGTTTACAGAATCTGAACCCTGGAAGGCTCAAGCGTAAGCCCCCCTGTCCTGAGGCCCAGCCCTCTTGGAGATGGTTAGTGATCCCTCCCCAGTTCCCTCCCTTGTGACCATGCCTTGTCCCAGGCAGCAGCACAGTCTTGCCACTTGATAGAGCCCCCAAAGCTGGAAGAGGGCAGTGGGGGAGGGGGCCACTCCGGCCTCCAGTTCCTGTGGGAACCTTTTCCCCACTGGCTGGGTGTGTGTGCTCCTGGCCAGGGTGGGGGTGGCCCTGGTAGGCTGGGCCAGTCTGGGAGTCCTGACACAGGCTGTCTGCTTTTCTTCACTTTGGCAGAACTGGTCTCTTCACATGTGGACTTTGGTCTCCCTCCCGTTCCCACACACCCAGAGAGGCCAGGACGGAACATTCCGGAACACGCTCACTCCCTGGAGACCCTCACCCTTGGGAGCAGCTCTTGCTCTAGGCCCAGCTGTCTCCCACAGCCAACCTGAAGCACTCCATCCTGCTGAGGAGGGGCCTTGATTCAGCGAGGGTACTGAATGTGGGGCCCCCAGTGCGACCCTCCATTTTTCTGTAAGAATCCACACATGTAGAAAAAGCCGGACATGAATCCTGTGAACCGGGGCAAGGCCTTTTTCCTGTGGAGGCGTCTCTAACACTGCTTCTGGTACTGTTAATGGCTTTTTCCTCTTGTGAATTTTACCAGTAATGTGTGCTCTTCTGGAATCCTATTCCTGTCAGCCAGGCATCCATCCCCTGGCAAGTGAGGGTCCCTCCCAAGGAGACTGAGGACGGAGGTGTCTTGGCTCCCCTGGGGAGGCCCGGGCCAGGGTGTTGTTATTCAGTGGCTGGGGCTGCAGTCAAGCCTATTTTTTAGGCTTGTTTTTTTAGCTCTGTTTACAGAGCTAGTTAGATCCCAGCCACCAATCCTTCCCACACCCTCAGGCTCCTGGGTTTTGCGTCTAGTCCTAGGCTGAGGGAGGAGGAGGTGCCATGGGCTCCAGGGCCCGCGAGGTCTTGGGAGGCGCCAGAGCTCTTCTCAGTCTTAATAGGGGTGCTATGGTGCCAGCCCTGTACTGCTGGAGAGCAAGGAGGCCTCGTTTCCTGGAAGAAAGGGCCTGGACTGGTCTCTCACATCTCTGGAAAGTTCTCTCTGACCACCCCACCCAACTAGCATCTTCTAGGTCAGCTGTTCTCCATCTTGAGGGCATGGGCATGGCCTGGAGGGCTTGTTAACAATAGGCTGCCGGTCCTGCCCCCAGAGCTCCTGATTTGGAGCGCCTGGGGTGGGGTGCGATGTCGGCATTTCTAAAAGACTCCCTGTTGATGCTGATGCAGCCGGTCCAGGGGCCGCACTTTGAGGACTGCTGCTCTAGGCTGTATCCTGCCCACCCCAAGGCCTTACACTTATGCTGATTCGTATGGTGAAGAGCAGCCAGCTGAGGGGTGAGTTCTGTCCCCAGTACTTAAGCCTGCAGTCTTGCCCACACTCCCCCTCTCTGTGGCCCGGTTTCCACCTACCAACTGGAGACAGTGATAGCCATAGGTCATTATGAGGAAACACGTATAAAATTCTTGGCTCCAGAGGATGGATCATGACCGGTCTAACCCCAGCATGATGACCCTGTTCCCCACTGTCTTAGGCACCTTGTAAATGCTCACTAAGTGCCAATTATCACTCTGATGACTCTGCACTTGGCTTGTTCCTTTGTGGTGGCTGTTGTCTTTCACTGGGCCCCCTGGTCTCCAAGGCATTCACAACACCCCGGTTTTGCCATGCTTCTTGGAGAGAGGGTGCTGGGGCTCCAGAGTTTGTGCAGAGAAGTAGGAGGGGAACATGCTCTGCCCCAGAGAGAGCCCCCTATGGACGCCTTGCTGGTGTAGCCATCATCCTGCTCATCCTGCTCACTGGGCCGGGGAAGACCAGCATGGCAGCTGCTCCTGACCGTAATTTGTGTGTCCCACCCACAGCCCTCGAGTGTGGTCAGCAGGGGGACGTGAGGGGGGTGAGGACAGAAGGATTAGCAGCCCCAGGGTTGGGGTAGGGGAAGTATGGCGCACGGGAGAAGGAAATTTGCACAGTGTTGCTAACACTGACACACAGTTCACATTCACGCAGCAAGTGGCTGCTTAAAAAGCGCTTTTGATCCGCTGTAAATGTCTGCAGCACCTCTGAGATCATTCGGCTCACCTTTTAGATGAGGAAATTTGGGATCAGTGAGTTTGAGTGACCCGCTCAGTGTCACACAGCAATGTGGTTCTAGACCTGGGGCCAGAATCCAGCCCTAGGTCTCCCTAGGTCTCTGTTCCCGCTCTACACTGCTTCCAAACAAACATTAACCACCCCTCCCCGGGCTGATCGCCCTGGATCTGCCACGAGAACCCCCACTCTGCCCACCATCCCACACCAGCACCTCCCTCTCACCTGCACAAACTGCTCCAGGGCCCGCTGGTCCAGGCACGTGTAGTTCTCCAGGAAGCGCAGCTTCTCAAACTGGAACTGGTCCCTGGACTGAGCCTCCGCCTGCTTCTCCAACAGCTGGAAGACAGTGGCACCAAGCAGCAGGTAGCAGACGTAGGCCAGCAGCAGGGGCAGCACCCGGCCACCCCAGCAGCTGCAGAGCCTGGCTTGGGGCATGGTGTGGCCGGGAATCTGCCGGGGCTGCGGGGCTGCCTCTGGGAGGAGAGGCGGGAAGCGCCCGGGGACCCGTGCCCAGCCTCCTGCCTGCCTCGCCCTCCTCGTCCTCCTCGGCACAGGTGTCTGGAGGCCGGGGAGTCTGTTTGAACAGTGCGGCTCAGCGTGGCTGCACTAAGTGCCTCCAGCGCAAACAGGCCAGCCACCCCCCACCAGCCTTTTGGACCCTGGAGAGCACAGGTCGGTGGCATGGACCCCTCAAAGAGACCTACCGGGTCCTCCTGCGGTCGTCTTGTCTTACCTTCTGCCTACAAGTTGAATGGGTGTTTCTGGACCAAATCAGATGCTTTCCCCTTCATTCTGCCCAGGCCTGCGTGGGTGCCCTCCACAGCCCCCAGCTTTTCACCCGTGATGGATGGCTTTGGGTCCCCACGCTGGGAAGGAATCAGGATGGGTGTGAAAATGCCTTGTGCTCAGTTGCCTTGGCTACAGAATGGGGCTGGGAGGATGGCCTGCCTATTGAGGGCCCTGAAGATAATAAACTGGGTAACAAATCAGGGCAAAGCAAATAGAGAACAGCCTTGACCAAGAACAGGAATAGGGTTGATGCTCTCAACAAGTTGTATGCATTTGCTTCATAGCTTTTGCTGAAAGTTTTTTTTTTTTTTTTTTGTTTTTTTTTTTGTTGTTGTTGTTGTTTTTTGGCTTGAAATCCTTATCAAGTTTCCTCCAATACAATATTGGTGAGATGTATGTGTGAGTAAAAAAGAAGCTAAAATTATATCCTGGCCTGAGATGTTAACAGTGGCTTCGCTCTGGGGAGTGGAATGGAGGGTGTTTTCCCGTCTTTCTCTTCTTTGCTTGTGTGTGAATTTGCAATAGCTTTATTGAGATATAATTCACATACCATTTCATTCATACATTTAAAGTATACAGTTGAAGGGTTTTTAGTATTTTCAGAATCATGCAGCTATCTCCACAATCTTTTCTAGAACATTTTCATCAGTTCTGAAAGAAACCCCTGAGCATCCAGTCTGCCCCCTCAGCCTCTGGCAAAACCATTAATCTGCTTTCTCTCTCTGGATTTCTCTATACTGGACATGTCATAGAAATTCAGTCTGACCATTTGTGGCTTTTTGTGTCTGGCCTCTGTGTAATGTATTTAAGGTTCATCCATGTTGTGGCATTTGTCAGTACTTTATCTTTTTTTTTTTTAATGTTTATTTTTGAGAGAGGAAAAGAGAGCGAGAGAGAGAGAGAAAGAGAGAGAACAAGTAAGGGAGGGGCAGAGAGAGAGGGAGACACAGAATCCGAAGCAGGCTCCAGGCTCTGAGCTGTCAGCACAGAGCCTGACATGGGGCTCGAACTCACAAACCACGAGATCATGACCTGAGCCGAAGTCTTGCTGCTTAACCGACTGAGCCACCCAGGTGCCTCTACTTTATTCTTGTTTATGGCTGAATCATATTTCATTGCGTGGGTATACCAACATTTTATTTATCCGTTCATCGGTTGATAGATACTCAGGTTGTTTCCACTTTTTGGCTATCAGGATTAATGCTACTACAAATATTCACTTACACGCTTTGGTGAGGATGTATGTTTTCATGTCTCGGGGAGTGGAGTTGCTGGTCACATGGTCATTCTATGTTTAACTTTTTGAGGAGCTGCCTGGCTGTTTTCCAAAGGGGCTGCACCATTGTACGTTCACACCTGCAGTGTGTGTGTCTTCCAAGTTCTCTGCTCACGTTTTCTGTGATGGGCTGTGGCCGCAGACAACACGAGCTGCCTTTCTACATCCTCTCCCTCCTTCCCAGCTAGCAGAGCCCAAACCGTGTGCTTCTGAGCCCCAGGCAACGGAGCGTGATCAGTCTAACCCATCATGATTGTCCTGCTCCCTGTGCTCTGGGCCGGGTTCCCGGGAGCAGCCCCGAGAGGGGGATTTGTGTGTGAGCAGCGGGGTAAGCGAAGAGCGATACGGATGTGGGGCGAGCAGGGTCAAACAGGAGACCATAGTCCCAGCTCAGCCTGGTTCGTGGAGAGCCCTGGTGGGTGATGCACACCGTTAGTCCCAGGTGGAGGCAGGGGAGCTGGGCTTTCACATTCCCACACCAGCCAGTCGTTGAGCCATCTCTGGCGCACAGCTGGCAAACGGCTCCGGTAACCTGGGGATGGTCCACTGGAGTCCCAGGTGATCGGTAGGCCAGGCCATTGGAAGCAGAACCACATTAAAGAGGGCACAGAAATGGGGAGGAGATCAGAGGATGGACAGCATCCCTCGCACCCACTTTCCCGGCTCTCTTGCAGCTCGGGTGGCCCTGTGACCCAGTTCTGGCCAACTGGGTGTGTGCAGAGCCGGTTGTGGACATGTGGGGACAGGCTGTGCTGTCCCCGCAAAGGGCTCAGCTGTGGCTGGGCCCACCATTCCCCCTCTGTGTGCCCTGAATGCACAGATCGCTGGCCTCATTGAGGGAAAGGTCAAGAGGGTTGCAAAGACGCTCAGCTGATTCTTTTTTTTTTTTTTTTTTTTGATGTTTATTTTTTATTTTTGACAGAGAGAAAGAGAGAGAGGCAGATGAGCAGGGGAGGGGTAGAGAGAGATAAGGAGACAGAGAATCCCAAGCAGGCTCTGGGCTCCGGGGCTGTCAGTACGGAGCCCGACGCAGGGCTCGAACTCATAGACCGTGAGATCATGACCTGAGCCAAAGTCGGACGCTCAACTGACTGAGCCACTCGGGCGCCACTGATGCTCAGCTGATTCTTGCACACACCTATCTCTAGATTTCAAAAATGTTGGGAACATAAACCCCATTTGTTTAAGCCACTGTTAGGTATTCTGTTACTTCCCAATGGCTACACAAATTTTTGTCGTTTTAATTGTTCAAGGCTTATTTGAGTTGGAAGAAATAGCAACACACTCCAGCTATCTGAAGTAATTGAAATAATTTGTGAAGGGAAGCCAGGAGCTGCCAGGCTTCTGGAGCAACTGGGCCTGTGTCCTCACTCTTAGCCATTAACAGGCTCTGTTCCCTCTCCTCGCGGGGTGCACCCCTCCACTCGCCCCAGCCAGCCGGCCATTCCCTCCCTGTGCTCTGTCCTGTCTCTCTGCCTCGGATTCTGCTCCAGGCCGCCCTGCTGGCATTCCGTCAGCATCAGCTGCTGCCCTTCTCTTCTTTCCCTTGTACTTCTTGTCTCCAAGGTGAGGCCGATGTCAAGAGCACCTTTTCACGTGGGCCACTTCACAGGTGTCTGGACGGCCTTGAGTCAAGCAATACCTTCAGCTGCTCTGCCCCAGCCAGGGGGTGGGGGCATCACATGTACAGGTGTCACTTGGAAGGGGGTATGGGGAGGCAGATACCGTGGCCTCTGTGTCCAGGACAGGCCATGATGGTTTTGGTAATGAGAGAGAGAGAGAGAGAGAAAAGCCAGGGGGAGATTTTTTTTCCATTTTACCACTTCAAGTATGTGAATGATCAAGAGAGTGGTAGTGTCATAGGATTCTTAACCTGCTCTAAGGCCAGAACTAGAACAACAAGTAACAGGGGGTGGAGGTGTAGGCAGGATGTGGAGGCCACCCCTGGGGAACATCCCGGCACTGTAACCAGTGCCGAAGGCAGCCAAGGTGTCTCCGCTCCAAAGCACCTCATCCGTCCCATGGTTGAGGGGGGCCCTGCCTGGGTGTGGCAGCTGCCTTCTCTGCAGTCCTGCTGGTTCTGGGTTCCCTGAAGTCACCTGTGGATCTTGAGCTACCCCATACAAGGCTCTTCTATACCCAGAGCTTTCCCACACAGCACCGTGGCTGGGATGTGGGCTTGTCTCAGAGGAGGAAGGAAGCATCAAGACTCCCCAAACTCACCCCTGACCGGTTTTTCTTTATGGTCTGGAGAGATGGGACCACACAGGTTGACTACCATCTTATCATCACAGACTTGCTACTTCCTGGCTTTAAGCTTGGGTTTGTAGTTACACCTGCAGGGCCGCGTAATAATCAAATCCTATTTTATTGCCCTAGAGAAGCTCAATGTGTGAAGAGTTCTCTTGTGTATCATTTAGAAAGCTCATCCGTTGACATCTGGGGGAATCTCAGGCAGGTCTTAGTAACTTCTTCAGCCCAAGTATCCTCCATGGGTCTGGACACTGTCCACAGGCAATGGTGGTGGTTCCAAGGTGGAAGGAAATCAAGGGAAGAGTATGGACTGTCTGTATGGGAGAAAGGGGTGGGCGCTGGGGGCCAGAGCTCTGTCTCTGACATGTTGAGGTGGAAGGAGGGCTGGGTTAGCCCTTAACTGGAGCCCCCCCCCCCCCCCCCCGCCCAGGTCCTGGCAGGTTCTCTAGGGTCAAGACACTGCCTTCACTTATGGCCTACCTATTGAGAACCTCCTGTGTGCCTGTTGTCCTCCCCCTGTCCTCGCTGCTCACTCTCCCCTCTGAGGCTCCTTCCTCAGCTCTCCTCTGGTTGTGCCCCTCGTCTCCTGTTCTCACGTTCACTTTTCATGGACCCCCAAAGACTTGACTAGAGTATAGGATGAGTCCTTCTCAGGAGCACTTCCAGTTTAGTGTGTGTGTGTGTGTGTGTGTGTGTGTGTGTGTGTGTGGAGGGGTGGGGGTGTACTTATGAAAACCCCAATCCCACAGAGCCAGAGAGTGGTAACATAACGGTGGAATTGGTGGGCGGGGGTCAAGTCACGAGGTCATCTTGCACCACAGAGGCAGCCCTCTTTCTCTCCACCTTGACTCATTCAATACATGCCAGTGGAACCCTCTGTGCTGGGGCCTATTGTAGTGACTCCAGTCGGCTGTGGCCTCATTTGGTCAGGTTTAGGAGAGAATCTGCTTGACTGTGGGGACCTCCCCTGCCCATCAAACACTCCATCTCCCACCCCACGGGGGCACTGCTCCGCTGTGAGTGACTGATGGACACAGGGCATGATTTATAATCCCTTTCAGGGAATTATTGCTGCTAATGGGCAGAGCCAATTTGTGCTTCCAAGTGGGGAGGGCAAAATCAATTAATGGAGAGTCTAACATGGCCAGGCCTGATGGCAGAGTGTGGCCTGACATCCGGCAAGTGATAAGGGACTTTCTGAGGCTGAACTAATAAGGAGATTGGAGGAAAAAGAAGAAAAACAAAACCCCTCTCAGATCAATTTCGTGTACAATGGGGAGAGAATGCAGAGTAAACAGAGCAGCTGGGCACGGGCTCTTTCCATCTGGATGAGCCCCGAGATAAGGAAAAGGACAGGTTGCCACCCCACCAACCAACATCGGTATTCGCTTAGGGAGTCACTCAATAGACACATATCCGCACAAATGAAAAAGGGCACGTTCCAAACCGGAACCAAAGGGAGAAGATAAGGCCCACCTGCCCCGGGTACATCCCTTGCAGGGAAAAGGGCAAGTGGAAAAAAGGAGCCGTGGTTTCAGACCCTGCTGCCCTGAGCCCCAATGATTGGCAGCACCACGGGCCCAAGCGACAAGTTCTGCATATGGTCGTCTGGGCTCCTGGACGTGTCCCCACAGTGAAGCGTGCGGGAGAGCATCCTGTGTGGAGGCAGGGGTGGCACGGGTTTGTATAGGTCTCTGTCCTCGTGGCCAGAGAGGAGTGTGACCTCCAACTGTGTGGCCAGAAGAGAGGAGGGAGAAGGCTGAGGGGTGATTTGAGGGAAAGGCTTTAAACAAACAAACACACTTGGTATTGACCTTGTTCAGATTTTCCATTGTTTTTTCTGTTGTTGTTGTTGTCATTGTTGTTTGAGCAGTAGGATTCATTTCTCACATGAACTCTTTCCCTGCACCCCAGGATGGGCACTGTGAAGAGAAGGGCTCTGGTTGAAGTGGGGGATGGGGCTCCCACTTTGAGGGCTTGGATGCAAGATTCTGACTCGTGATTCTGAAATAGATACCCCCGCTTAAATCGGATTTACCTCAGAGTGGACTCTGAGGCAAAATTTGGGTGTGAGTAGTTCATGTGGGAAGTGGTCCCAGGAACCCATCCCAAGAGAGGGGGGACGAGAGACAGGGGAGGGGGGCAGTCAATACAAGGTGAGTTTTTGAACAGGCGTCTGCCGTGGGCACCTGGGGCTCAGCCCCGCCAGGACCTCCGGGAGGCTGTGTGGGGCACACCTCAGAGTTGTCCTTGGCGGGGCAAGGAAGCTGGGGGTGTTTGTCCACCAGCGCCTGCCCCTCATTAGTTGAGGATTTGCTCCAGGAGAGCTTAACTCTTGCGCTGCTGGCCTGCCCTGCCAATGGACCTAGAGTGTTCCTATGGGGGAAGAGGACCTTTGGGTAGAGACAGACGGATACTCGAGACAGGAAGCTGTTGGTGTGGATGATAACTGTTCACCAAAGCTACGTGGGACCTCCAGGTGGGTTGGGGGACATGGGCAGGACACAGCCAGTGTCTGTCAGACTCTTCGTTCTATAACTAAGTCATTAGTAGTTTTCTGTGTCATTGTGGTTTGTAAATCCTGCAGGGAAAGAGCTCATCTGTGGAAGTTAATGAAGGAATCGTTCAGCTTGTCAGACAAATACCTTTGGGAGACAATAGGAGTGGGAAGATCATGCCTTTCTCTTGTGATGGCCACTAAATTTAAAAAAGGCAAGGGGATTGTTAAAGGATCCATTAGACACCCTTTATTAAAGAAGCCCTTATGCTTCCTTATGTGTGCAGACTATGGAAAAACCCAGAGCTGCAAGATGCACTGGGGCAAAAGCAGCAATAAACTTGGGAACACACGGACCAGGATGTAGATGTGGGGTGTTGATCAGGATACAGTCCATCTTGGCCCCAGGGAGGAGCAGAGCCTTCCCAGGGCCTGGGAGATGAAGTGAACAGAGAAACTGAGAGTGTAGAAAAGGCCAGGGCTGCTGCTGAGTGTGTGGGATCCTGGCAAACATTTTTTGTGAGCTCCTGTCTATATAAGCAATTTGATTAAAACTGCACCAAATTCATGAGTCCATCTGAGGTGTAATGGTTACTGGTGAAGATTTAGAATGTTGTAGACAACAGGTGCTCGTGGATTTGTTTGTTGTCCATTCAGTACGTGCGAAGACTCTTTGTGCTATGTCTGGTACTTTTCCTATGTGAGAGTCACTTAAGTCAGCAGGTCAGCACCATTCTGGTGGTCCAGTCCCGAGCAATGTCATGAAGGAAATGCTGCACCGGTCGGTCGGTGCATTGATCGTTCATTGATCGTCACACCTGGAACTGGGAGTGCAGGGGGGAGGGGGCTGGTCTGGGGAAGGGCTGCCTTCTCAAGTTGAGGAGTTGAGGGAAGTGAGAGGGAGGGATCCCTAACCAGTTTTCTGTTTGCTCCTTGCTCTGAGTTCCCCCTCAATGCGCATAAAATGGGCTCAGCCCTGCTTACTGGCAGTTGGCCATAGAAACCCAAATAAAGCAGTTGACCCTAAAAAAGCTTGCTGCCTCCCTCCTTGTCCTGACAGAAGCATCCGGGGCCACATAGCCAGAAGCCATTTTCCACACAGGAGAAGGAACCTGTGTTAAAGGAAATGCTATTTCCTCCTCCCACATTTTACCCATACGTTGTCAACTTCCAACATTCACGGCCAACCTTTCCACATCTCCTCTGCCTTATCACCCCAGCAGACCCTTGGACACATGTCTTGAAATACTCTCTCCCCCCATATTCTTAGATGACTCACATCCCCCAAGTCTCCTATTTGCTGTACTCCGTGTTCCTATTCGACCTCTCAGCCCCACGCCTCTTCACCTCATTGAATCCCTGGCCCACCATTCTAGTTGTAAACCTGCCTCTCCCCCCTTCCTCTCTGTGCCATGCCCCGGCTCTCACACTCTTATCCACCTTGACAGTGAGCCCAGGCCCATCCTATCCCACCCCAACTCCATCTTAGTTCAGATTCCCTTGTTTATTTGTTTTTTGTCCATCTCCCCAATTAGAATGTAAGTTCTTTTAAAAAAAATTTTTTTTTAATGTTTATTTATTTTTCAGAGAAAGAGAGACAGAGTGTGAGCAGGGGAGGGACAGAGAGAGAGGGAGACACAGAATCTGAAGCAGGCTCCAGGCTCTGAGCTGTCAGCACAGAGACAGATGCGGGGCTCAAACTCATGAACCACAAGATCAGGACTTGAGCCCAAGATGGACTCCCAACTGACTGAGCCACTCAGGCACCCCTAGAATGAGACGATTGGCACTTTCTCTGTCTTGGTCACCTCTGAGTCACCAGAACTTAGCACAGTGGATGGTAGGTACATCCTTGTTAAAAGAATGACCAGATGGATGAGTCATGTTTACATTTAAGGAATTACAAGGGGAATATTTCTGCCTATACATATATTTTAAAAGTTTATTTATTTTGAAACAGAGAGGGGAAGGGGCAGAGAGAGAGGGAGAGAGAGAATTCTGTGCTGTCAGTGCAGAGCCCACGGGGCTTGATCTCAGGATCTCACGAACCTTGAGATCATGACCTGAGCCAAAATCAAGAGTCAGACGCTTAGCAGACTGAGTCACCCACGTACCTGAGTCACCCATGCACCCCTTGCCTGTATTTTAAACATACACCCATTGCATTACTTATTCAATCATCTGTTTCTATTTGTTTCTATTTCTATCAATTGTTTTTTCTCCTACAAACCATGTTTTCCTGCTTCTTTGCATCCTTGGTAACTTCTACTGGGTGCCCCTTCTATATTGTTAGGTGTTAGATTCTTTTTTTATTCCTTTAAATGTTTTTGAGCTCTGTTTGGAAACTCACTGAAAGCAGTTTGACTCTTTTGATGCTTACTTTTTAGATTTTGTTAGGCGGGACCGAAATAGCTTTGATCTCTGGCTAATTTGGTGCCACTTCCAAATGTATGCCACACATAAATACCTTATGTGTTTTCTGTTCAGTGACTTTTTTTGTGAGAAGGTTTCTCCACTGTGGCTGTTGGGAGTACTCCCAACCCTGTGTTATTTCTGGAAAATTTTCTACTAGCTCCTTTCTGGTGGTTCTTTCTCCAGCCTTGAGTGATTTCCTCACCCACGTGCCTCGCCCAGCAGTTGGCTGAAGACTTGAGAGAACCCTCTGGAGATCTCCTCAGTGTGTCCGCACTCTCTGTCTGCAGCTCACTCACCTCTTGTACTTGGTCTTGCCAATGGAAGCCCCCTTGGCCTCCCTGGACTATAGGCTCCAATTCCTTAACTAGGGAAACCACTGGGCGCCACCTGGTGCCCGCTTCCAGGACTGCAGCCTAAGTACTGTGAGGAGCTGTAAGTTGGGGCAATCATAGGGCTCACCTCACTTGTTTCCCTTCTCTTGGAGGTTAGTGTCCTGTACTGCCTTTTCCCAGTGTTTTATTGTCTTATACATTTTGTCTAATTTTCACTTATTTAAAGCAGGAGGGTAAATCATGTCCCTGTTGCTCTATCATGGCCGTAAGTGGTGGTCCTACTTTTTCATATACAGTGTTCTCTCAAGTGCCCTTTCAGTAGGCAGCGTGGATGGAAACAGTGAACTCTGAGAAATTCTGCATCTAGTCATATACCATCTCTGGGTTTCAATATCTGTATCTGTTAGCTGTGGCTACAGTTAATGCTTCATGACAAATCACCCCAAGGCTTAGTGGCTTATGACAACAAACATTTATTCTTATGATTTTGGGTCTTTGGATCAGCCAGGGTTCAGCTGGTCTGGGCTGGACTTGATGGGACGGCACTGCTCCAGACTACAGGTTCACTGGCCTTGGCTCCAGGCTGTAGGCTGGGCTCAGATCTGCTCTCTGTATGTTCTGGGATCTAGGCTGAAGGGGCACACCTATCCAGGGCATGTTCTTCTCAAGGCAGATCCCTGGAGTGTGAGAGGAGAGCCCGAGCATGCACGCTCATGTCAAGCCTCCGCTTGTATCACGTCTGCTAACATCCCATTGACCAAGGCAAGTCACAGAGCCAAGCCCAAATTTAAGGGGTAGAAAAGAATACCCTGCCGCCATGAGGCTGTGGCAAAGCTTTGGATGTATAATTCTATTTCAGGGGGCAAAGTCTTAAGACTGGTTATTCAATCTACCACAGTTTCTGTATCTGCTTCCTAAAAATCCCTTGTAGCAGGATCTGAGCAAGCCACATTCTAAACTGTCCTCCTAACATCTCCTGTCAAGTGAATAGCAGAGCAAATTGAATTCTAGTAGGGACTGGGCTGGAGTCACCGGCCAGGCTGCTTTCCAGAAGATGTTTTGGAAAGCTCTACAGTTTGGCCTGGAGTGAACTCCCATGCCCCACTGAGCTCAGGATTGCTGGAGAGTCTTTTCAGAGCATTGCATCCATTTCTCCCATTTTAAAGGCCAGTGAACTTTGTGGAAGATGCACTGTGGTCAAGCATGCGTCCACATCAAAGGCCCAGCTTCCATTGGGAAGGGACATTTGGGGGGGGGTGTCCCTCTCCAGTTGCTGTACACACTTGGTATACGGCTCTCTTGGCAAGACACCATGGCCCAGCTGTCTGTTTTTCTCTCTTCTTCATTTCCTCTCCTGCCTTCAGTGATTGCTGCAGGAGGCGGGTTCACACCCTGCATGGGCCCACACCACACATCTCTGTCAATAAGGCCTTTGGATCCAGGAGATAAGTTCTCAGCAGGAGATCTAAAGTCAATAGACTCTAACCAGCTCTAGAGGGCTGAGGGCACTAAGGTGTGCCAGGTACACTGAGGCTGTCTCCAAAGACTCTGGCCAACTCCATGCTGCCTCAGGGCTCTTGAGACTGGGTGTCTGTGTTACACGTGTGCCCTGGGCACTCGGGGAGGCTTCTAGGATCTGGCTGTAAGGGCTCTGTTTTGGTCTTCCTGGGTCCTACAGACTTTATTGAGGACTTACTATGTGCCGCAGGACTGTAAGGGCCAGGGAGGCTGGACCCTGCCCGATGGGCCTCAGTCACAGAGCCAGAGTAAAGGCATGGGCCAGATGCCAGCCCAAGAAGTCTGGGTTCTGTCTCTGCCACTCATTAACTGAAAGGGTATTTTACTCAATGCCAACTTGTGCTGGGGACATAGTGATGAGCAAGACATGTAGGTCCTTGTTGTCATGGAGCTTTTAGTCTTGGGGGAGGGGTTGCAGGCCATAAAAAAATAAGCAAATAAAGAAAGATGATATGTCAGGCGGTGATGAGGAAAATAAAACAGAGAAATGGGATAGAGAGCAACTAGGGGGTGGCTCTAGTTGGGCGGTCAGGGAAAGCCCCCGAGGAGGGGACATTTGCCACTAACAAGCCCTCAGAAGCCAGCCCCTCCCCTTTGCTTCAGGGTTTCTAATATTATCAGTGAGGGTGTGGATTGGAGGGGCTGTATGGCCTGCCTGGCTTTGAAATGGGACCATCTACCTTCTCTCAAATGATCCTTTTACCCAGTCCTGGGCAGGGGGGACAGCAAGCCAATTCAATGTATTTTCTCTCTGCTCTCTTTCCAGGGCGGCAGGCCCTGTATTCATAGGACAGAGATAGCAGGAATGGTAGACAAACACTTTTACTCAGCTTCATTTCAGATGTCCATCCTCTCCCCACTCCATACCTCTCCCCGCCTACTGCTGGCTTGGGACCTTGCTGCCCTTGCCCTCTGAGGGCCTCCTGAGGGCTGGCCCACCCTCCCCTGGGTCTGTATCATGCAGCCAGGCCCCAGAGTGCTGCAAGGGCTCACTGAGGCAAGCTCCTGGCAGCTCTGTTTTCCTGGTGGGAGCGGGGAGTTTGGGCCCAAGTCATGCAGAGCCCCAAGAGGCTGGGTGAGGGTGTGAGGCCCAAGGTGCCCACACTGCGCCTCTCAAGCTCTCTGCAGAGCTCCTGGGAGCCATCCACAGCTCCTAGGGTGCAACGATGTCCTTGGACCCTGCAGGGTGGGTGACTCTTTAGAAATACGGCTGATTCAGGCACTGCCTATGGATCATCTGGGCCATGAGGGTGATGGCATAAGGTTTGGTTTGGGAGATCAGGACTGGCCATCAAGATGCTTTGCACTCCACTGCTTTGTCTTTGGCTCCAACGTCCTGCCTGGCTTGCCCCAGCCATTCCTGGGCTCCTAAACCAGGGGGTAGGGCAGAGAGCAGGCTGGTAGGTAGCTAAAAGTAACAGATGATCATTTCTCCCGTATTCTACCAGCATGAGCCTCCCCTGCCACTGCATTATGATGGTACTATTTCATAATCTCCAAGGTTTAAAATCGGCCACTACAAGAGTGAGCAGAAGCCCTTATATAACCACTAGCACCCCAGCATTGCCTGGTCCGGCCAACAGCCCCAGTACCCACAGCAAGGATGGTGCCAGAAGCCCTGGCCCCAGCCTCACTGGCAGCCTCCAGGACACCATCCTTAAGGAAACACAGCCCCCTCTATGGGAACCCAAATCACTAGTTGCTCCCAGCAGCCCACAGATCACATCTGAAGCCAGGGCGAGTGAGAAGAGATGCCTTCCTTCATCTGTACTCCATTCTTCCTGCCACAGTGCACGGCCAGATGCTTACTGGAAACCTGAAAGGAGACAGGATGTCTTGGTTAGGCTGTGCGTGGGGGCACTGATTTGTCCCTGACTGAAGCGCATGGGGAGGCGGCGGCGGGCCACTCCCCTTGGGTCTCAGTGCCCGGACTCCTGGGGGTTGCATTTATTCCCCCAGCAATGAAGGACGCAGCCTCCTCTGCCGTCTCCCTGAGCCAGGACCAACAGTCATTGTCCAGCCCCACTGACATCCCTACCAAATTCTCCAAGAGATTCTCTTTTTGGTCCTTCTATTCATTATATTCCTCCTGACCACCATGGCCCATCCTGTCACCTCCCATGGCTGGACAGGGAGGGAGAAGGGCCCCTGAGGACTAGCCAGCATGGTCCCCAACCTGTGGTGCGACTGGGCAAATCGTGTTGGTTCTCTGGGCCTTACTTTCCAAATACCCAGGTGGACGGAGCAGATGAGGTATCTGGTAGAAGAAAGGTGGCTGGCAGGGCTCCTTGCTTCTCCGAGCGTGCTCCGTGGATCAGCAGCATTGGCATCTCCAGGGAGCTTGTCAAGAAGTGCCGAATCTAAGACCCTACCCAGACTTCCAGGACCAGAATCTGCACTTTAACAAAACCCCTAGATTTACTGGCACATTAACGTGTGAGAAGAAATGGTATGAGTGACGTAGTTAATTTGCTTGAAGTCTGGCTCTCATAATTAGAGCAGAAGGGCTTGGGAACACTGTTTAAGACACCTGCAGGGGGCAGAGAGATTGAGGAGTGGGGTGGCCGCGGCCATCTGCGTGTGGGCACAGGGACCTGGCAGCGGGTGGGGAGTGTGGGCATGGTCTACCTGACGTCGCTGAGGGAGAACCAGTAAATCTCTGTGCTGCACTGAATGTGGGAGGTGGCAGCGAGGGAGAGGTTGAAAACGATTCAAGGCTACGAGCCCTTGGTCCTTCAGATCTAACTCTGAGTGCAAGACCCCAGGCTGTTTAATTAAGTGAAGATGGTCCTTACTTTTCAGACATTCCTAGCTGTTCTAGATGAATCTTAGAGCGGGAAGGAAGGACACCAGGCACACCGGTGCATGTGAAGGGGATGTGTTCCAGTCACTCTGGACCCACGGTTCCCAGCTCTGCTGAGCACTGGAAACCCCTGGGGGTGGGGGGACCTTTAGAAATCCCAGGCCACTCCCAGGACAGATTAAATCAGAATCTCATGGTGGTGGTAGGGGACCAGGTGACACCAATGAAGAGCCAGGGCTGAAACCCACTGCTTTGTGGGCTCTCTGTTCCAAGGACGGTGAGGGCAGGTCCTGGGGACCAGCAGGCATGGGGCCGCTGAGCATGTCGTGGCTCTGGTGTTTCCCCTGCACCGCTGATGCGCAGCCTGGGCCAGGATGGGTTAGCACTGCCAGTGGTGAGGAGCAGAGGGTCTGAGCTGGCTCCCGCCCTGGACTGTCACTGCATCCCACATACGCTTGCCTGCAGTGGTGACTGGGGCAGGGGCGGGGCTGAGAAGGAGTGCCACAGAGCAGGGCTGAGTGCCCCACAGACCCAGACCTCAACCCCACAGAAAAGGTGCCATTTCTTTACTTGACGAACCCCAGTGAAGCAATGGAGCTGTCCGTCTGTACTGGGGTTTTGAGACAGTAGGTTCCCAGACTGGAGGGTACGGCTACAGAGAAACCATTGAAAGGAAATCACTCCTCACCCTGTTGGGCCAGTTTCCACCAGAGGCCAGTTTCCCCGCTAACAGCTCCCTGGCGCTTGGCTGTTTATGAGGGACTTTTATGGACATTATCTCAGGAGAGGCTGGCCACCTTGACGAAGGGGGAATCTGAACGTGGCAGATGTGTGAAGGCGGAGGCAGTGACCTGCCTAAGGCCCACAGCGCTGAGTCAAGGAGCCCCACGTTTAGGCCTCCTCCCTCCCAGTTCTGGGGCCTTTCCATTTTCCTGGGATGGATCCTGCCCGGTGGGGAGCTGGAGGGTTTCTCGCAGTGGGGATGGCGGAGTCCAGGCTGGCAGGGGCCTCTGAGGCACTCCGCAGAGGCTCCGCCTGGCCCCGGCTGGAGAAGAGGGCAAGGGGGTCACACCAAGGTTCCTGTCCAGATGGAAACACTTCCAAACTCAGGGATTAAGGAAGGTTTTATTAAAAAGCACTCTAGAAAGGGGTTAACCTCATTTTCTCAGATTTTAAAGCCATCCTTGGCAGTTGGAAACAGCAGATTTGACACCGTGGATGACGAACGCCCCATACGGGGGATATATACCTGTCCACACGTGCCCCTGGCAGGGATTTAAACGTTCCACAGCTTTTCCATGAATCCTAAATCAACTAGATTCATCCTGGCCCTTGGTGAAGTGTGTGAGGCGGCGGGCGAGGCTTACGTTAAATCACCCTCTCTGGGCTCCTGCTCTTAGGCTGATAGTCACAAATTCCCCATAATGAGCACTCCTGAAGAAGCCCAGACAGACAGCGCCACTAAATTAAGAGCAGAGGGAGCCCAGGGCAGGGGAGAGGGAAGTGTTTGCTTTGGCTGGGGAAGGTGCCTGGGGCCCGGCCTGCATGTTTGCCTGACAGGGAGGCCTGATAAGTGGGCTGTGTGGAAAGTGCTGCGTGGTGGGGCCTGGCCATCTGCCGCACGTTGGGGGAGGCCGCACCTGCTGGCCCTCTGGCCCTGACCTGGTGGAACCCTTGTCACCCTTCTTCAGCTTCCTTTGCAGCCACACAACCACTAAGAACCCAAGATTATTTTTTCTCCCCTTGAGAATAAAAATTGAACCCTTGAACTTTTGTTTTGATGAATTACTTCCAGGCTGCTATTTGTTTGGAGAACAAAGCTCCCAGCTGCAGGGTGGGTAGAGGCCAAGAGACAAACACCCGACCGACCACAGAGTGACTTTTCAAGACAGCATGGCCAACTGGAGACAGCACAGAAAAGCTGGGTTATCCCAGCTCTGCCATTTGTTAGCTGGGCAAGTTATTCAGCCTCTGTGTGCCTCAGTTTCCCCTCCTGTCAAAAGGGGGATCAGACTCTTGGCTCTGTACACTCGCAGCACCCCATCTTTCAGTACAGTTTTCTGTACCATCTGGGCAATGGCATTAGCAGGAGGACGCCATCTTGACATAGACCTTGGGTTTATGCCTCTTCTTGTCAGAGAGGGTTGGAAATAGTGTCTTTATGTGGGCAAAACCTGGGTAAACACAACCGAACAATGTTGCTGACATGTAGACTTCTTAAAGGGATGGATGATGGCTGATTTCAATGCATTTGTTCCAGGGGAGGGTTTCTTCCTCCACATATGTTCTGGACGCCATGCCCTCTCATTCCTCCAAGAGTTTCCCCTGCAGGCTTGGCCCTCTTTTCCCTACCATCAGCCTCCTTTATTCTCCCGGACCATTCCTCTCAGCACGTACGTGCGTCTTCACAACCACTGCCTCCCTTCAGCCCCAGCCTCCCGACTGCCCCTCCTCCCAGCCAAGCCCTTGGGTCAGCTGTCCCCACTCACTATCTCTACTTTTGCTCCTTCTTTTCTTTCCTCAACCACCGCAATGGCCCCTTTATTCTCCCAGGTCCCCGTCCACAGGGCACTTGTCCAGGGCCATCATGACATGCAAAGTGGCCACCAGGCAGCATCCCATTCTTGCTTAGCCTTCCAGCAGCCCTGGGCTCTACCACCCCTCTCCCCTGGACCACGTTCCCCTGCAGGCCTGCCTGAGGCCACACTCGCTCCCCTGCTGTCTCTTCTCTCGCCCTGGCTGAGCCTTCTCAGTAGCTTTGGTGAGATCTTCCTGCTTACCCCCAAATGTCAGAGTGCCCCAAGGGTCTGTGTCAGCGATTAGAATAACCCTATTTACTCTCCTCGACAGGGATTCCACCCGGTGCATTCAGACCTTGCCGCTGAGCTCCAGACTCGTGTTCAGGGGCCTACTTATCTCCTCTGAGATCTCAAAGGGCTACTGAAACTTGAATGGGCCAGCCGGAAATCTGAATTCCCCTAGCAACTTCCCTCTGGTGTCCACTCCACCCTGCCTTCCTGCTGATGGCATCCCCATCCTGTTATCTGCTCAGAACAGGTGCCCATGAGCCCTTCTGGCTCTCTTTGCCCTCACGACTCACGTCCGATCTGCCACTAGGTCCAGGCTACCCTCACCCCTTGCCTGGACCTCCCCAGGAGCCAGATGACTGTGCTAATCCCGGACCTCTACAACCTCTGCTGTGTACAACGGCCAGAGTCAGCTTGCCAAAGTTTCGGTCAGACCACATCGCACCATGGCTTAAATTCTTCAGTGAGTTTCCCACTACATCAGGAATAGAAGCCAAGCCCCTTACCCTCGCCCACAAGGCCTGTTCATTTGGCTCCTGTTCTCGAGCTGAGCCCTTAAGTGACTCTGGCCTCCTTCCCACCCTGTGACCAAGCAAAGCTCCCTCCAGGGCTGTTCACTTTCTACTCCTTCCGCTTGGAATGCTTGCTCACAGGACACTGCATGGACACTCCATTCTCACTATTCAGCTACTAGTTCAAGGTTCCCCTCCCCCGGGAGCCCCCGCCCCCGCCCCAGTTAATGGCAGTCTTCCCTGTGGCTCTCTACCACATTATAGATTTTAGCTATTTCATAGCGCTTACCAGCACCTCAAATGGTCTCTATTTGTGGGTGTGTTCTCTGTCTCTCCCCCACCTCCAGAACGCCATGGAAGGCCATCCTTTACTTGGGATGTTCCATCCCCGTGTGCAGAACCCCTAGTGTCTCAGCTGCAGACAGTTGGCCATGAAACTGACTGTGGGCTTCTTGCAGCAGGTGTCAGTCATTATAGGATCTGAGTCTGCCATTTCATCCGCCAAGGCGTTGACATGGGAAATGGGAAAGCAACACTCAACCTGCCCGGTAGCCTTTGGCTTACTGGAACGAGGTTAAATGCGAGGGGCCAGCGTAAGGGGTCTTGGGTCTTATCGCTGTGGGTCTCTGGGGGAGAAGGAGGCAGGAGAAGAGAAGGCCTGTCCATAGCAGGGGGCAGCTTCCAGGAGGAAGATGGGGGAGGTGGGTGACAAAGGCCAGGAAGGGCCTTCTCTGCTTCTTCCTGTTGTCTGGAACACCACAAGTATTCCTTCTGTAACTGTTAAAGGGGGCCTCAGGCCTGAGCTTTCAAGTGGTGTTTACGTCTACAACTCATTGGCAAGAACCATGCTCCAATAGGAGAGTGATATTTCTAGCTAGGAATTCAAGTTACCAAACCATCACTCAGCCCCTTCCCGTATGGAGAAGGCTGGACAAAGGAGAGATGGCTTTGGGGACACAGAACAAAGGGAGCTGGAGATCCAGAGGAGGGAGGGAAGCTTTGCCAAGCAAGGCGAGAGCACCTGGGCCCGGCACCCCCTTGGGTCTGTCTTGGTGTTCGTGATGCTGTCTTCTGGAGCTTTTTTCCAGGAGGAAGCAGAGGCCAGGCACATGTGAAGGGACCACAGGTTCAGTCCTGTGGTTTCAGGAATATACAGGAAGCTCACTTCTCACTCTGGCCTTCCCCCTTACCTCCCTCAAGGGTTGGTGAGCAGAGCTGGGTGACCTGTGATCCTGGAGGAGGAGGAAGGTGTACTTACATTTCTTCTGCAGAATGCTCTGTCTGGCCTTGATGAATGCCAGGATGTCAGAGTCAGTCTGGCTGTCCCCAGTGAGAGGGATAGATGATGCTGGCTTCTCAGGGATGCTGAGGACAAGCACATGTCACACATCACTGTACCTTACATTTGAACTCCATGCTTACCTTTCCAAAGTGCTTTCCATGTTCGGTAACCGGATCTCACCCAGGAGTCTGCCTGGCAGTCTGCCTCCTGACCTCTCCACCCAGTCTGTGCAGGAACCACAGTGACCCTTTCATCATATCCTCCTCCTCTGGCTTAACCCTGTTGGTGGATTCTCTTCACTCTCAGAGTGAAAATCAGACTGTCTTCATGTGTGATCTGGGCCCTGGGCTACTACTCCGCTCCAGCCGCCCTGCCCTTCTTTCTTTAAAAAAAAAAAAAATTTTTTTAATGTTTGTTTGAGAAGAGGGAGAGACACAGTGCAAATGGGGGAGGGGTAGAGAGAGAGGGAGACACAGAACATGAAGCAGGCTCCAGGCTCTGAGCTGTCAGCACAGCCCAACGCGGGGCTCAAACTCACAAACAGTGAGATCGTGACCCGAGCCAAAGTCAGATGCTTAACTGACTAAGCCACCCAGGCGCCTCAGCCCTGCCCTTCTTTCTGTTATTCTCTCTCTCTCTTTTTTTTAATATGAAATTTATTGTCAAATTGGTTTCCATACAACACCCAGTGCTCATCCCAACAGGTGCCCTCCTCAATGCCCATCACCCACCCTCCCCTCCCTTCCACCCCCCCCATCAACCCTCAGTTTATTCTCAGTTTTTAAGAGTCTCTTAATGGTTTGCCTCCCTCCCTCTCTAACTTTTTTTTTCCCCTTCCCCTCCCCCCATGGTCTTCTGTTAAGTTTCTCAGGATCCACATAAGAGTGAAAACTTACAGTATCTTTCTCTGTATGACTTATTTCACTTAGCATCACACTCTCCAGTTCCATCCACGTTGCTACAAAGGGCCATATTTCGTTCTTTCTCATTGCCATGTAGTACTCCATTGTGTATATAAACCACAATTTCTTTATCCATTCATCAGTTGATGGACATTTAGGCTCTTTCCATAATTTGGCTATTGTTGAGAGTGCTGCTATAAACATTGGGGTACAAGTGCCCCTATTCATCAGCACTCCTGTATCCCTTGGGTAAATTCCTAGCAGTGCTATTGCTGGGTCATAGGGTAGATCTATTTTTAATTTTTTGAAGAACCTCCACACTGTTTTCCAGAGCGGCTGTACCAGTGTTATTCTCTTACTCAATGGCTTTGCTTTGGCTGTCTCCTTTCCCCAGCCTGCTCTCCCCCTGAGACCTTTGCATGGTTGAATACACTTTGTCTCTGCATCTTCCCCATCTCTGGTGCATCCCCTGCCCCTCGCCTTCCCTAAACCAAGCCCATTCCACGTGAGGTGTCACTGTCTCCTTCAGCACCCAACTTAGATGGCACATCCTTTAGGACGTCTACCCAGTGAATCCTTACCCCCCCACCATGGCTTAGCTAGTTCCTGGGGCAGATAAGTATTCTCTCTTCTCTCTGTAAAAACAGTTAGCTGAGTAAGTTGCCATGGCTGAAAAAAAATACTACATTTCCCAGCCTCCTTTGCTGCTATGTGTGGTCAGGTGACCAGGTCCCAGCCAATGAGATTTATAAGAAGTGTGGGACTTCCAAAAAAATCCTTTTGAAAAAGTAAGAATGTATGTGCCTTTCTCCCTCCTCTTTTTCCATTTAATAACCAGCCTGCCCCCACAAGAAAATTCTAAGCAGCGCCCTCCTGGCTTGCAAGCCTCATCCTCATACAGCAGGTGATAGTATCCACTCTGTCAGAAGCCAGTGAGGACTGTCCACAATAAAGGGCTGTTCCCCATCACAAGTAGTTGTGTTGGCATCCAGCTGCAGTCAGTGACAAGGGCTCCCGTGGGGCTGCACGGAGCTGTTCCTTCTGTCTGGGCTCGGGGAGGGGCATGGCTGGATCTCACCCCTTAGACTGCTTGGGGGGAGAGTAGGGTCTGCCAGGTGAAGAAGGGTGCTCAGGTGTTCTAGTCAGAAGGCATAAAGGGCACTGCTGAGGAGAGGCCTTGACAGCTTTGTCCGGTCTGGAGTGAACGGCTCACAGGGCCGAGGCTAGCTAGGCTTGTCAACTCTCTGCGCTTCTCAGCCTGGGGACCCTGTGGCAGGGCTATGTTGGAATGGCCAGTGGGCTGGCTCTTCTTTCCTTTAATGGCCCTGGGTATATCTATTTACACAGACACTTGGAGCAATTCTGCTCGCGCAGGGCAGCAGAGGCCCCTGGGAGAAAACTTCTCTGCCTTGGGACTCGGTATCTGTGAGAGACTCCAGGGTATTCCTGGGGTGTCAGGGTGGAGGCCAGCCCTGGGCTGTGTCTGTGCAGCCACTGGACACGGGGCTCCTCAGGATGTGGGAGAAGAGCACTGGCAATTTTGACCCATTCCACTCATGGCAGGGGCTGTCACAGGCATCAGAGGGAGACGACAGACCTGTCTTCCAGGGAGGCGCTGGTGCTGCTGGGCTCCCGGCTGTGCGGAATGGGACAAGGCGAGGGCAAGATTTTCCTGGCGTTCACATCACTGCAAAAGGAAAATGACAAAAGGAAGAGGTATGAGAGGAGGTTTCCAGAAGAGAAATTTAGGTTTGTATTTAGGAGCCATAGGGACTGAATGTTTGTGTCCCCCGAATCCATACGTTGAAGCCCAAGCACCCAATGTGATGGTATTTGGAGGTGACGCCTTTGGGAGGTAATGAGGTTTTGAGGAGGTCCTGAGGGTGGGGCCCCCATGATGGTACTGGTACCCTCACAAGAAGAGGAAGAGAGATCACAGCTCCCTCTCTCTCTCTCTACCATGTGAGGACACGGCGAGAACATGGCCATCTGCAAGCCAGCAAGAGGGTCCTTACCAGCCACAGAAAACCCTAGTCGGGGTAGTGTGACGAGATAACAGGGATTTGTTTCTCACAGTTCTGGAGGCTGGGAGTCTGGGATCAGGGTGCGGCATGGTCAAGTTCTCATGAGGGTCCTCTTCTGGCAGGCTGCCAAATTCTCATTGTGTGCTCACAGGACAGAAAAAGAGTGAGCTAGCTCTCTGGCCTCTTCTTACGAAGGCACTAATCCCATCAACGAGGGCTCTACCCTTGTGACTTAAAGAGGCACCTCCATATACCATCGTATCTGGGATTAGGTTTCAACATATGAATTTTTGGAGGATGCATTCAGTTTATAACATTCTGTCCTTGCCCCCCATCCCTTCACCCCCAACAAATTCACGTCCTTCTCACACGTGAAACACGTTCCCTCCATCCCAGCAGCCCCCAAAGGCTTAACTCATCCTGGTATCAACTCTAAAGTCCAAAGTCTCATGTAAATCAGAGACGGGTGAGACTGGAAGTTGAATCACCCTGAGGTGGAATTTCTCACTGGCTGTGAACATGTGAGAGCAGACAAGTTATGTGTTTCCAAAATACAGTGGTGGACAGGCATAGATTAGACATTCCCATTCCACAAGGGAGAGAGAGGGAGGGAGGGAGGGAGGGAGGGAGGGAGGGAGGGAGAAAAGAAGGGAGGAAGGAAGGAAGGAAGGAAGGAAGGAAGGAAGGAAGGAAGGGGTGATGGGTCCCAGGCAAGTTTGAAACCTAGCAATGCAAACTCTGTGAGAACTTAAGGCTTGAGAATAATCCTCTCGGGTCCAATGTTCTGCCTTCTGGATTCACTGGGGTGACAGTCCCGTCTTCTGGACCCACTGGGTAAAGGTCCTGCTGGGCTCTGCTGGGCAGGGGTCGTGCCCTCATGGTTCTGCTGGGAGGCCCTGCCCCCACAGCTTTTGAGTGGGCAGTGCCCACTCCTGCTTTTGAAATGGAAGAGGCAGCCAGGATGCTCTCTCAATTGCCTTCAGGGTCACTCTTCCCTTAACTTGGAAGAATAGTGCACATTCGTAGCAGAAGACCTGTGCCATTTAATCCTCTCAATTGTCTCATTATCTTCATTATATAGATGAGGAAACGGAAGCTTAGGGAGGTTAAAGAAATTCTCAAAGTTACCGGCTGGCTAGTGGCAGAATACGAATCTAACCCATGACTCTGTGAGGCATTAGAATCCGTTTCTGAGCCATGATCCTTTATTAACTGGACCCGGCTCTGTGGGGTTCTGAGGAAGCACATGCTGGGGATGCATGGCTCACTCCTGGCCACACCGACTGAACAGCCCCTGGTTCCAAATGATAAGTCAGACCCAACAGGTGTCTGACCCACTCAGGCAGGTGCGGTTTGGCCCATTTAACTAGCTTGCCTAATGTGCGCACCTTGCCTTGGATTCCTGGTTGCAAACAGCCGAACCCAACAGTGCTCCTTGGGAGGTGAAGAGGCTGGCCACCAAAGCTGTCCCAAGATGCCAGTGGCATGATGGGATTCTCTCCCTGGTCTGGGATGGTCCTGCATAGACACCATATCCAACCTGGGAGAGGCCTCAAAATTCCTCTGGCTGGAACTCTCCTTTACAGATGGGGGCACTCGGGCTGAGAGGCGGGCTAGGGTTAGACAGGGCCACTGGCTTTGCCTAGCCTGCACCATCAGTCCGAGGCACTCCACAGGCCCTGCAACCTGCTGCCCCACCCATGGGTACAGCCCCTTCCTCAGCTCCGACCTTCAGCCCTCTCCCATCTCAGTCCTCCCTGGGCCCGCCTCCACAGGTTCGAGACTGGGGGTCAAACAAACAGGAAAGGAAATCAGAGCCTGGGAATCCCTCCCACCCCCATGCCTACTTCCCTGCATCCCAGACTGCACTGGGCGGTGGGGAGAGACGGGGATCTGTGCTGTCTGGTCAGAGAAACTGTAGAGCCAGAGGCAGCCATGAGGTGGCAGAGGCTCTGCATGCTTTTCTTTGGAGAAAGTGGCCAATGATCCGGGCTCCTTCTGAACGGTTCCTGGTGCAGGCCTCCGGAAGGGGAGAGAGGGCTTTCCGTTTCGTAGGTGCTTCGACTACACCAGGTCAAAGTCAGTTTGGAAATTGTAGCCAGTCTTGCCAGATCAAGTCACTGGCACTCAAATGGCTCATTAACTCAATGGATTCCCAATGGATTCCCAGTAGATCCTTGCTTAGGATTCCAGGGAACATCCAGGTACAAACTGTTGAGGGCTGGTAGCATGTGGAAGAGGGGCAGAGGTGGACAATGGACAGGGCAGAAAGGGGTCAGGATCACACTGTGGAAAGATGGGGGTATCCAGGACCCTCTGCAGAGGCCCAGTCGCCCAGCCTGCTGCCTCGACCACTCAGGAGGGTGGCATAATGTGAAGGCTTGGGGCTCCTGAGGGAGAGGACTCCTCCAGTCCCGAAGCTGCTCGAGGACCCCCGGATGCCGCAGCTAAGTTTCTGGACCCTTAGGACCACACCGCAAGTTATTTTTGTTTTCTTCCCTGACCAACCAGGTCAACTCTGACACTGCATTCGATTCTCATGTTGACATTCCTTCCGGAGACAGAACAAACCAGCCATCAGAATTAACTACCTCTTTCCTAATAAGGATTAATAAGTGGTAGTAATAACAAGCCTCCTGGGTTGCCAATCAGAGTGCTGCGCATTTAGCGTGATCGGCCTGCAGGCACGGGGCATCCCTGGGGAAGTGATGAGGTCAAGTTTCTTTCGGAACCCGAGGAGCAGAGGACCGCCCACCAGGCCTGCAGTGAGTCCATGGACAGCAGCCTCTCTGGAGCTCAGGTGGAAACTGCCTGCTGGACTCTCACGCTCTCGCCCCAGCAGCTGCTCAATGGCACTGGTGCATTTATCTGCATGGAATGATAGTGTCAGAGGGACCTCGGCGCATCTTATAGATGAGATGAGGAGATCCCCAAGGGGGAGCTGCCTTGCTTGCTCAAGGTCCTGCTGATTGGAAGAAGTACAAGGAGGATTTCTCTCAGACATCCTTTGTGAAAGTCTACACCGAAGGGACTCCTTGCAGGTGACCAGCGGTCTCATCTGATGCACACCTCTGAAATTACGGGGTGCAGCTTCAGGGTTAAGGGTGTCTTGGCAGGCACATCCAGGGATCATCTTCAATTGGAACACCTAAGGAAAAGGAATATCCAGGGATGCCAAGGCCCTACTACTGGAAGGGGGGCATGATTCTTATAGTGGTTCCCCCAAGAAGATTCTAGGAAGCCCTGCCCAGTGGCTGATTCTTAGACTTCTTCCACGGTGGGCACTCTCTCACAGAAGCTGGGAGGTAAAGGCTGGTGGCAGGGGGACAAATGGACAAGCAATACAGAGAGGCAGCCTTGGCTGATGGAGAGCAAGGGAGAAGGGGAAAGCAGCCTAGACAGGAAGGCAAAAAGAAAAAAAGAGGGAGAAGGGGAATGTAGGGTGGGGATACAGGTGGGCAGGGAGAGAAAGTAGAAGAAAGGGATGGAGAAGAATGCAGTGCAGGAGTGAAGCAGAGAGGGGAGAGGAGGTGGGGAGAGAGCAGGGGGGAGGGAGGTGGGAAGAACGGAGCCTGGAGTTCAGGATTACTGGGTAATCTTCGTGTTGCCAACCACAGAGTTAAACAACCCCTTTCCCCTTCTGTGCCTGCTAGTTAAACGAGGGGTTGAATTCAGGGTTTCTCGACAGAAATGGTGAAGGCCGACGGCAGGGAGTTCTGGTTTTCCAGTCAGAGGTTGGCTTTGTGAGCAAGTGTACATTTGCCTTTTGAAAATCCTGGCCCCTTGGGCAGATCAGGCCGTGGGCACACAAAGAGGGGAGAGCCCAAGGAGGAGGACCTGGCATTTCGCAGAACCTAAAGAAAGCACGGTTGAATGAAATAGCACAGCATATGGGCTGGAAACTGCTGCCTCCTGCCAGTGCCCCCCAAGGGCAGTCATTGATGTGAGGAGTGAGCAGGGTGGCTGGACACCGACAGGTCTGGGTTCCAATCCTGCCTTATCACTGACTAGCTGGGCGACCCTGAGCAAGTGAACTGAGCTCTCAGAGCCCGGGTGTTCTCATATGTAAAATGGGGACAATGATAGTATGTATGTGGCACATTTGCTCAGTGCCTGGCCTACAGGGTTCCTGGAAACGACAGGGTATTATTCCTGTGAGAGAAGAAAGCTAATGCTGTCTCCTCAGAGAACTTAAGGACATCAACGACTAATCCTGCACTGCTGGAGGTTTGCAGAGAATGTCTGAGGAACCATGACCCGGGCACAGGGTCTCCTCCCCACCTCACCCCTGCTAAAGCCTGTGAGCTCTTTTCTGTCAGCATTAGAAAGCATGTGGCAGTGATTTCCTTGTCAAAGGTGGAGCCCCCAGACCGCTCCCTTTCCAGTCAATAACAAGGACCTTTCCTCTCACCTATTGGAAACTTTCTGCCTACAATTTTTGGTATCTGAACTGCAGTGTGGGAGGGAATTTAGGGGTGCCAACCACTCACAGTTGAGGTGTCTTAGCAAATTCTGTTCAGGATATTTGGTTGTTTCTGCTGAGGTTTAGAGGTCAAACCAGAGCACTGGCTGCCACCAGAGATGACAGGGCCTGATATTCCAAGGCCTACCTGGGCCATCTCCCCAAAGACCCTCCTGTGAGCAGTCATCAAAGGGGCCTGGGGTAGAGTTCTGCTAACAAGATTTTGAGAAAAGCTTCCATGGGTGACTTTTACTTTGAAATTCAGAGTTGTGAATTTCATTTGGCAGGCATGGTCTATTTCTACTGTATAGCCCTTGGAGTGTGTGTATTGGGCCTTCTCACACACACACACACACACACACACACACACACACACTTCATTGTCTTTGAAACAAAAGAAAACTTAGAGATGGAGCTTCCTACTTGCTAGGCAGGGTATTTCTACCAGTAAGGAACTATGCAAGAGATCTAGAAAAGAGGCTGGGGAAATAACAAGGGGTTCTGAGCCTCATCAGTGGGACGAGAGCTTGGTGTTGTGTGGGATACATGACAGACTCAGGACTGAGCCAGAGCATGAACCAGGGAAATCCCTGTCCTCTTGGATGGGCCAATGTTTTTCAAACATGCTCTGTGGAATCCAGAAGTTTCAGGAGAAGGAGACAGCTATACAGGGGTTGCAAACTCAAGTGCTCCAGAGTTTGGCAGGTACCCAAGTGAATGCAGAGAGGGCCAGTATAGGACGCTAATGCTAAGCTGTCTGTGTTGCTGTAGAGCAAGTCTATCTATGCTGCCTTTTTAAAGGATATTAAATTAATGGGCAGGATTTTGGAGAAGTTTTGGGTTTACAGAGAATTGAGCAGATGGTGCAGACTTCCCATATATCCCCCCTCTCCCATCTTGTAGTTTCCTGTATTATTAACGTCTTGTATGAGTGTTGGACATCTGTTACAACTGATGAACCAATATAGATACAATGTTATTAACTCAAGTCCGCAGTTTGTTTACCAGGGGGTTCACTCTTTCTGTTGTACAGTTCTACAGATTTTAACAAATGCATAATATCATATTCCCATATGTTTTGCTGCCTTAAAAATCTCTAGTGTTCCCCCATTCATCCTTTCCACCTCTCCCCTCTCACCCTGACAATTACTAGTTTTTTTTTTTTACTGTCTCCACAGTTTTGCCCTTTCCAGAATGTCACGTTGGAATTGCACATTAGGTAGCCTTTTCAGATTGCTTCTTTCACTTAGTAATGCACGTTTAAGTTCCCTTTATGTGGTTTCCTGGCTCAATAGCCATGAAGTAATGTAATAATGTGTGTCAACCATACTTGAAAACAACAACAAAAGAATAGTTTTAGGCTTACAGAAAATCTGCAAAGATAGTACAAAGAGTTACCATGTACCTCACACCCACTTGCCCTTATTATACAATCTTACACTGGTATGGTACATTTGTCACAACTAGTGAAACAATGCTGATACTTATCATACTAATGAAATAATGCTGATAATTATCATTAATTAAAGTTCATACTTTATTTGCATTTTCTTAATTTTTACCTAGTGTGTTTTTTTGGACCTAGGATCCCATCCAGGCTAGCATATTACATTTTGCTGTCATGCCTCCTTAGGCTCCCCTTGCCTGTGACAGTTTCTTACATTTTTCTTGTTTTCGATGACCTTGACAGTTTTGAGTTTTGAGTTTTGAGGACTGGTTGGGTATTCTGCAGCATGTCCCCCAGTCGAGACTTACATGATGTTTTCCTCATGACTGGACTGGGACGATGGGATTTCGAGAGGACCACAGAGGTAAAATGCCATTCTCATAACATCATATTAAGGGTAATGTCTGGCATAACGCCCCTCCCACCCCAGTCAAATAGAGTGAAAGCTCTATTTCACATTTTCCAACCTAAGAGCTCAGCTCCTATTCAATGCCAGTCACAGGACTGCTCCTTGGTGGCAGAGGCCGACACCCCACGCAAGCTGCCCTGGCCTCTGTCCTGACAGCAGATCTCTCTGGGGGACAGAGGATGGCCGAGGCACGCGTCACTGGCTCTACCCCCTGAGTTGTGTGGTTGCAAAGAGATAATAACGTGGGTGGCATGAGAAGGAGGCTGCCTTCAGAAGGTGGTGTGGGGGGAAGTGGAGTCCCTGCTGGATCATGCCGGCATTCAGGGAAACTGGCTCCTGGTTGTCCTCACGTGCAGGCCATCCTCCTGGGAGGCCACCCACATCTCTCCTGAATCTGTGCGAGGACAGTCTTTTAGCAGAGCTCCTCTGTATCCTGACTGGCCTACCACCAATATCCCCCTCCTTTCCAGTCCCCCCCCCCACTCTCTCCCAAACTCTCCCTTCCACCTACTTCCAACCCCTTCTTCCTACTCAGGGGGCAGGACCAGGGCTCGTACAATGAAAGCGCTTGTCTCTTGTCACCATGGCAGTAGGTCTGCTGGCTGCCAGGTCAGGGGAAAAGGACTGAGGAGGTGTGCTCAACAGGCTTTGGTCACACACTCCCGGAACCACTGGCTTGAGTATCTGCAGCTAATGTAACAGTACGAGTGATTCACCATGGCGAATCAGGCAGCCTCTAGAGACCCCTACGCAGGGGAGAAAGAACAGGTTGAGGAGAGGCAGGGAAACTTTTCTTCAGCCTCACTCCTTACCTTTGGTTACAGAGAAGCTGAGACCTTTCACGCTGGGACTCAGGTGTCTGGGGAAAGGGCTTCATGTGATTGAGGGAATTCACTGCTGGAGAATTTACCTGTTGGCCCAAGGAGTTTCATAGCATTAGCTTGAATCTGATGACATGGGAAAATGTCTTTGATGTATTTCTTAAGGTGAAAAAGCTAGTTCTATAAGTTTCTATATACAACATGTGCGGGGGAAACAATCTAGACATTGTGATCACTATACTGATGGGCATCAAAATATTATCTCTGGGTGGCAGGATTATGGGTAATGTCTGATTTATTCTTTGTCCTTTTCTGTGCTAAGCCTTCCACTTTGAGCCTGTATTATTTACTTGTAGTCAGGAAAAAGTGTTTAACATGCAATCTGACAATTCTCCAGAAGTCCTCTCTGGTTTTGCTTCCCCTTGTCCCAAAGAGATGCTCGCAGAGGCAGGAGAAATCCACTGAGCACCTCCTGTAGAGGAACGGCTCCACCATGGTGCCCTGGCAACCTTGCATGTCTCCACACGGGGCTGGAGAGCAAGGCCTCAACTGCGGCTTCTCTGAATCTTGGCAGAATGCCCCGTGATTCTCCCAGAACCTGACAGCATAGCAGGCTCACGAGCAGCTGCTACAAGGCTATTTCCCACTTGCCTTCCTATCTCCCTGGGGGGTGGTCATGGGACCGTTTCTCATCACCTCCCATGTTCTGATGAGGTTTAAGGCTTTCTGCCTTGCTCCACTCAGCGTACATCTGCAGGCTATAAAACTGCCTAACGGCAGCATAGAATTAACTCCTCAGCAACAGGGTGCCCCATCAGCCCTACTGCAGTCATCTGGTCCATTGTGTTTCAGTGACACCCTGTGGGGCAGAGGATACACTGAGCTGACATCTTTGGCTACTCTGGCTTTTGCTGCCTATGTGAACAAAATACGCTGTCTGAATCCATCAGCCTTGCCCGGACACTTCCTGAGTCACACGGGATCACCCTCACCATCCGTTCAGTGGCTAACCTCCCTTGGGCACCAGTGGCTGATGGCCTCGCCACGAAGGGGTCTCAACTGGAGAACAGACAGGACCCAGGGGTGCTGCGAACGTGGATGGGAATCAATGACCTTTTTTACTTTTCCTAACTTCTACCTGAAATCTAGCATGTCTTTCAATGATACAATGTAGGCAACAAACCATAGTAGTATACATAACGTCAGTGACTTCATCACCGGTTAGAAATCACAAGATATTTTCATATCATATTACACTGTGGCAGAAATACTGAAATACTGTGTTCACCACTACTTTGAAATTATGTTAAATATTAATAAATGTACCTTATTAATACATTCGTAAAGTGGTATACATGTTTTTATACCATAACTTTGCTTTGAAAATATTTTAACAACTTTATTTCAGTCTTACTGGTTTTCTTTGTCATCTTGTATATTAAGTTTTATCCAAACATTCTTCTCTATTGTCTGGTAATATGGCTACTTGGCTGTGTGTCTTTGACCAAATAACTTCTTAGGCTCTCAGATTCCTTGTCCTTGAAATGAAGGGGTCAGCTGTTAGATGATCTCCGAGAGACCCGCCAGCCGCCTCCGTTACACCAGAGCTGAGGACTTACAGGAGGACAACTGGAACTGGGCGTTTGTATTAACGCTTCTTAACTTGTTATCTTGGCCTTCATAATATTATAGGGAGCTTCCAGGAATCTGTCTAGCAAATATGCAAACATTTATCTACAAACAGGCTTCCAGTGCAAAACTAGACACAACCTAAACACTACACGATCAAAGATTAAGTGGATTAAAATAAATTCATATGATGGAACAGTGACAGCCATTAGAATGATGTAGAACAAGAACATGGGAGAGCATCATGCTGTGCCGTGAAGTCCCAGAACAAAAGGTGTTTGTGATACTTGAAGACCAGTATGATTCTATTTTTATAAAAACATACGGAGGGGCGCCTTGGTGGCTCAGTCTGTTAAGCGTCTGACTCTTGATTTCAGCTCAGGTCATGATCTCATGGTTCGTGGGATCCAGCCCTGCGTTGGGCTCTGTGCTGACAGCATGGAGCCTGCTTGGGATTCTCTCTTTCTCTCTCTCTCTCTCTCTCTCTCTCTCTCTCTCTGCCCCCTCCTGGACTCAAGGTAAATAAATTAACTTAAAAAAAAACCATATGGAAATATATGCATAGGAGAAAGAAGTAATATAATCCAACATGATAATATTGGTTATCCTTAAATGGTGGGGTTATGGTGATTTTTATCTCTTTGTGTTTTTCTCTATTTTCCAAAATTTCTGTAACTTCCACATAAATTATAGAAATATATGTTTACATATACACATGCATGTATAAACACATACATACATACAATAAAACCTTGGATTGAGAGTAAATTGTTCTGCTAGGGTTCCACAAGCCTAGCAAACATTTCTAATAAATTTTAACTTGACAAGCGGTGTCTTGCAATACATGTAGCACGTAGGCCGAATGTCACATGATCACAACTGAACCAGTGGTTCTTGAAATTTGCTTTGATATATGAGTGCTTTTGGATTACAAGCATGTTTCCAGAATGAATTTTGCTCGCAAACCAAGGCTTTCCTGCATATGACTGTAATAAAAAACAGCCAACGCTGTCAATATGGTGTCGCGGGGGAACATTACACAAAGTGACAGTGGCAGGTCCACCGGTTTGGGCTCACTTTCCATGGCCCACCTTTCTATGTGGCAGGCACCGGGGCACAGGGACAGTGGGCCCCTGACCATGTGCACTCCTCCTTACTAAGATGAGCACCGGTCTCCTGAGCCAAGGCTGAGAGCACGTGGGCCTGCCTCCGACAGCCCCTCCCCAGCGGCCCTAACATTCCCCAGGCCACAGGAGTGGGGCAGGCTCTGGGGCGGTGGGGCGGCGGGGGGGGGGGGGGCGCTGCTAATACCTGCAGGCTGGTGGCTTCCTCGGCCCACCAGGCTTCAAACTCCTTCTGCAACTTCACCTTGGCTTTGTCCATGAGCAGCTGCAAGTGCTCGATCTCCACCTTCAGGGCCTTCAGGCGTGTGAACATCATTTTATACCTACAGTGGAATCAGGGAAGAGCCTTGACAGTCACTGGCGGGAGGAAGGGCCGCCCACGGAGTGTTGCTGCAGGGCCTGAGCCTGAGGATCTGGCGGTGCCGCTCTGGTGCCAGGAGCCGGGACCCAGAGGAGCCCACGGAGGCCGGGGCCCAGGGCCAGGGCTTGAGTCCATCAGAGAGAAGCACAGCCAGGTGTTTTTGTCCAGCGGGCCCACGGGCTCTGTGTATGAGATGAATACCCCCTCCTTCCAGAAGGATATCTACCATTACTGAGCACTTACTAAGGGGCAGGCATTCCTCTAGGCACTCGACATATAAACTCATTCAGACCTCGTCTTGGTCCCATGAAGAAGATGCTCCACTTTACAGATTTGGAACCTGAGGCAAGGAGAGGTTACATAGCTTGCTCTGTGGCAGGGGGCTAATAAACAGAGGGGCCAGGATTTGAATCCAGGCCATCTGGCTCTGGAAACCACAGTCTCAACCACCACACTCTTGCGCTGGTTCACCTTCACGTTGAAGTGCGAAAGTTACAATACATTCGTCACTGCATATATAAGTTTGGGGCATTCGACAACGAATCAGAAGTTGTCCAACAGGAAATAGCCCAACTGCCAACACATTTTGGCTCCCGAGATGACCCTGAGGCAGGAAATGTGGACCAAGGGGGCAACACAGAGTGGAGTAAAGCCACCAGGAGAATGGGTTGGGAAGAAACTGGGAAAAATAAACAGAGTGAGGGAGAAAGAGGATAACCCAGGGGCAAATCCACACTGGCAGGTGTGGGAGGGCAGCACAAGGCTTTCGGGAGGGAGGATGCTGGCAGGACACACAGTGCAGTCATGAGGAGTAGTCTGGGGGCTCAGAGTGGGGCTTTGTCCTCCCCAAGTCTCGGGTGGCAGGGATGTGTCGGGGGTGGGGAGGCCAGAGTGACCGCGTTTGCTCAGGGTACCTGCCCAGCTAGCCCAGGGGTGGCATGTCATAATGACACCATAGGCTCCTCGAGGGCTGGGAAGGTGCCTTGTTTGCTCTCTCCAGGGCCTCCCCATGGCAGGGAGGAGAGAGCAAACATTTGTCGAACGTGTAAATGAATGCATGCACGAACTACAACGTTGGACTGGAGTGTTGCATGACATTCTGTGGCCATGCTAAGTATCAGTGACGGCCACGCATCTGTTTATGCTGGAGGTTCCTTCCTCTGTTAGTGAGATCATTTTGGTACCCTAAATGGCTGCAAGAGGGTGTGATGTTCTCAGGACGCCCCGCAGATAAGGAGCCTCAGAAGGAAAGAGGGGTAGATCGGCCTGTGGAAGACCTCCGTGGTCATACTTCCTGACTCCCCTAGATGGCAGCAGCAGATAAGACTAGTGAGCTGCATGCAGTCTGGGACCTCAGGCTGGTCAAGATGCCAAGTCAACCTCTCTACTGGCTCCAGGGCCCAGCTAGGCTTTCTGCTCCCGATTCCAACCTCATCCTGCCTGTGGTTTCTGCATCCCACATCTGTCTGCTCAAAGGCAGCACTCCCTCCAGCTATTTGAGGACTCAACTACTGGACCCACTTCCCAGAGCAGCTCCAGACCTGGGCTGGGGAGTAGCCACTCTGCCTGGCCCCGGGCGGCACATGGGTCGTCCCCGAGAGCTTTAGGAGGCTGGGGTCAGGGTGTGTGGGGGTGAAAAAGTGGGTACCTTATCTTTTCTTCCTCCAGTTGTGATCGAAGCTTTTCTTCCAGCAAGTCTGGCATAGAAGGCATGGCTACGTTTTCTGAGATGCCTGTGGAAGAGAGATGCCAATGGGTTACTCCAACAAGGAAGAAATGTAAAAGGAGGAGTGTGATATTTAGGGCAGAGGACAAAGTAAAGTGCATCTCAAGGTGAAAGTACCTCTGTGAGTACTTTCTGGGGCCTTTGGATGGGAGTCTGCTGCAGCCCCCTCCTTTCAATGGCAATATCTGCTTGGCGAAAGCCTCGGAGGAGAGGTTTCCATGACTATTTCGGCTGTCCCTCCCACAGTCCAACATCTGTCACTGGAAGACAATTGGGCCTTACATTGCTACTAATCCCTTTACTGTTGAGTTCACTTGTTTCCTCTTGAATCCCCAGGGAAGATGCAAAATAGCATTTTCCCATCCTCTGCTAGAGAGCCCCTCAGAAACCAAGAAGGCATCACTAAACTGTCTCACATCTGTCACATCTGTCTTCACACCAATTGAGGTGCTGAGGATCTCATAGCCTCAAATCATGTCCCCTGTGTTGGATTTCCCTCCAAAGCCGAGGTTCCCAAGCCTGATTCGCCCAAGCAGTGCTGATATGCAGCCAGAGCTGAGAACAGGCTCGGATGCCCTGCCCACGAGCCGGGGCAACAGGACCCGACCAAGGCCTTGGTGACGGTTGTGTTCCTATGCATGCCGACCACTGCTACAGAGTTGCCCGCTCTGGCTAGTGTGCTCCTCTGGAGCCCGGCCTCTTCTAGCCTGGTGGGTGGGGTCTGTTCACCCTCCCAGGGGTCTCTGCGGCTGCTCTGTACTTCCTAGCCTCACGGAAGGTGTCTTGGAAGTCGGACCGCTCTGCTTCCTACTCTACGTAGGGGAGAATCTATTTTGGGCTGGGTGCTTTCTGGACATGATCAGACTGAATCCTTCTAATTTTTTTTAAATGTTTATTTTTGAGAGACAGAGAGAGACAGAGTGCGAGCGGGAGAGGGGCAGAGAGAGAGAGAGAGAGAGAGAAAAAGACTCACACACAGAGTCGGAAGCAGGCTCCAGGCTCTGAGCTGTCAGCACAGAGCCCGACGCGGGGCTCGAAACCACGAACCGTGAGATCATGACCCCGAGCCAAAGTCAGACGCTCAATCGACTGAGCCATCCAGGCGCTCCAGACTGAATCCTTCTAGTACTCATTTGAAGCATTATTGCTTCCATTTTGCAGAGAGAAGGGCACAGAGGTTCAAAGAGGTTGACTTGGCCAGGCTAACTTCAGGAACCTGGATCCAAACCCGATTTTGTTTGTTTGGAAGGGCCGTGGATTCAGAAATTCCTCCTGTTAACATCTCTGACAGATGGTCATCTGCTTTCTGCCCAAATACTTCCGGTGCTGGGGAGCTCACCGCTTTGCACGGTAACCCATTTCATTGTGCGCAGCTCTGTTTCCTCTTACTTTGAGCTGAGACCTGCCCCTCTAACTTCTTTTTCCCCCTACTTTGGATCTTTGGAGCAGCATAGCATGTCTCCCTTCTTAATTTGATGGTTCTTTAGAGATTTTAACAACAGCAACAACAACAACATTACGTAAAAACCATGTATCGGGAGCTTTATTCACAGGCGGACTCTGCCCAGTTCCCTCACCTAAGGACTCAGTGACACGGTTGCTTTCTAACTATTCTTAAGGATCACAGTCTAAATCTGGACATAATCCTCTAGATAGGTCTGAAAGGGACATGGTACAGAATGGCCCTCCAAGCTGTTAAAAATGTACATTCTATATTTCTATAGCAGGTAAATTACTAACAGTGACCGTTTATCGAATGCCTGCTTTATGCTAAGTGCTGCCAAGTTCTCTCCGGCACTGGGCTGGTGCCCTGCTCACCTTATTATGAATTCTCAACATAACCAGGAGGGTCTTACCGTCTCATTTCAGTTAGATTCTGAGGCTCAGAGAGGGCTGTGAGTAACCCAAAGTCACACAGCTACTAAGAAGCAGAGATGGGATCTGAACTCAAATTTTTCTGGTTCTCAAGAGCTGAATGCTTACATCAGGCAGCCTCCCCAGCACCGTTTTTGTTCTTCAGCAGCTCTGTCATTGTCATGGCCATGTCAGTTTGTCACCGGCCTCTATTAAGCTTGTGGTTAAAGACTCATATTTTTTGTGAGTAGTTGTCAAAACACCTCCTATTTCAGTGTGACTGTCCTTTTGATCCTAAATGCAACACTTCCCATCTATTGGGGGTTTAGCCTTCTGAAAGGTCCTCATTCCGCCGTGCCTTTATTCTTTCCCTTTTGGCTGCCTTTTATGTCACTATCTAACTCCTTGATAAATATGCTAAGCAGATCAGGAGTCTGTCCTTTATCTTCCAGGCACCTGATACTCCCTCTCCCTTGTGTCAGGTGACAACGGTCTCTTGTAAACCCACCGGACAAGTGTCCTACTCCATCACCTAAACACAGGAGACGCAGATACCATTAGGCTCGCCAACTGAAGACGACCTATCACCCCTGCTGGTGAAGTGCCCTCCAGCCCTGAGGAGCTGGCTGCCCGTTCGCGCGTTGGCCACGCTCCCCCAGGCAGAGGCCTGGAAGAGCCTGGAGGGCGGGGATTGGTCCCTCTGTTCTTTGTATCTCCCCTGTGCTTTTTTTAGGCTCCGCCTGTAGCATACACTCAATGCCATACGTGTGTACCAGCCCTTGCCCTCTGAAAAACGTCAGATGTGATCAACTGAAGATAGTATCTTCCCATCACACTGTTAACGGTAGGACTTGAAATGGACAGAATGTTTTGTCATCTCGTAACAGCTTCAGAAATGAGCAAATATATCTTCCAGCCTGTCGAAAAAGAAGAGCTGTGAATCTTCTTCCTCCTTTCAACACTTTTTGGCTCCACACCAAGGAAACCCCTGAGAAAATCCGTGAAGACCCTCCTCTATAGTGGCGGCCTGGGCAGCCTTCAGCCGCACTCCGTGAGAGGTCTCTGGAGGCGGGTGAAGGCAGGGCTACTGGATCCACCCAGGGGCGTCTCACCCAGCCCGGTGGAGGCCAAGAGGACTTGGTCTCCCATATAAAGGCTATGGCTGCCCTGGCATGAATGCAGGGCCCATCTGCAGGAGAGGGCTCTCGCCTCGCACCGTTGCTGGCTGTTTTTTCCCTGGGCATCTTGCAGACTCCCGTGGCAGATCAGTGGCAGGTGCCCTGGAGGTGTGTGGGTGTCCGGGAGCCTGGGGCAAGGAGACCATTACTCTGAAAGCAGCTGACAGACACAAAGATGGGAGACGATGTCAGCTACCGTTTGCGGGGCAAGCACTTGGTTCTATTCTCTGTGCTGCTTCATTTATTTCTGTCATTCTAGCTAGCAGATATTATCACCTGTGTTTTTCAGACAAGGAGACCAAGGCTTGTGTGACCAGGTAGCTTGCACAATGCCATAAAGCTACCAGATAGAAAAGGCAGCTTCGAATCCATGGCCGGTCATTCATTCGCTGATGGAACAAATGAGATTTCCCCATTCAAGGGGCAGTCTTCTGGGGAAGGTGGACATTAAACCAACCCAAAATTGAGTTGATATAATGCCAGGGGCTGAAGGGCACCTTGAGGAGAGAAAGCTGGATAAAGAGGTGGAGGGCTGCTATGTTAGGTAGAGTGGCCGGGAAGCTGTCTCTGAGGAGGCAGCAGAGACCTGAATGAAGGGAGGGAACGAGCATGCAGAAATCAGGACAGAGAGTACAGCGGTGAGTGCCAAGGGCCTGAGGTACATCTGCAGGGTACTTCTGAGGAAGAGCGAGAAGGCCAGTGTGTCTGGCCAAGTTGGTAAGGCAGAGTGGTGGGAACTGAGGCCAGATGGTGTAGGACCTGTGGGCCACGCTAAGGACCTTAGCTTTGAGAGAGACAGAGCCTGGAGCCTTTCGAGGAGAGAAATAGCTTGATCTATTCCTTTGATAGCTAAGTTCAGCAGTGTTTTGCTGATCGAGACAAAGCTGTTCCCAACTAAAGAATGGTTCATGTGAGTTGGCGCCAGGATGCTGTAAGCCTATTGAAAGGATGTGGGAAAGAAAGCTGGGGCAAGGGACCCCAGGGCAGCCAGAATGAGGGCACAACATATCCCCAAGACACAAACTGTCCACATTGCCATGGCAACCAGTGGGCTCTTGCCAAAGGTGATGCCTGCTTAGTGAAATGCATTGTAACCCCACCAGGAGACAGCCCCTGGCTGCTTCTGATGCTTCCTGAGGTTGGGCTTATCAGTCTTCCCCGAAGAGAAAGGGGTGCTGGGAACTGAAAGCAAAGGGAACAAAAGCGGCTGAACAAGAACAGAGGAAGAGGGAGTAACTGAAGGCCATTCGGGCTTTGTAGGTCTCTGTGCCCGCTGGGACTGTGGCCAGGGACAGAGCCTCCAGTCACCTGACAGGAGGCCCAGGGGGCCCTCCTTTCAAGCACAGGATTCTGGCTGTGACAGGAGCACAGGGGGTCACAGCCCGGAGTGGCCTCTGAGGTGACACTGTGAATTGGCTCGAGCAGCCGGTTCCAAAGCAATACAAAGGCGAGAAAGAAGGGTTTTATTCCAGCAGCCGTAGATCTGAATGTCACACGAGCAGGAAGCCCTGAGTGGTCAGATAGTATCTGAAACTTCAAACGGGGTACCCACAGTCCCAGGGTGACCCTACCTCTGAAGTGGCAGTGTGTTCAGGGGTTAGCAGTCCCAGGGCAAGAGGGGCCCTTGCTGGGAAGGCTGGCCTCCTGTGGGCCCCTCCTGCCTGGCAGGATTTGGGGGCACTGAAAAGATCATTGTAACTCCTCTTCCTGCTTCCCTATACCCTCCTCTCAAACACACACACACACACACACACACACACACACACCCCAAAACTCCTATTTGTTATTCAGTGTCTGAAATGCTCAGACTCTCATTTCTTTGGTTCAGTGACTCTCTACTGGGTGTGCACACAAGGAGCCAGCCGGTCAAAGCACAGAGGCAACCGGGCCCTGCTCTAGACTGACTTAGAATTTTCCAGTAGGTTCCTTGGTAACTCTGATCTGCTCAGCCCTTGTTAAGAAACACTGCTCAAGATTTTGAGCCCAGGTTCAATACAAGTACTCCATGCAGGAGTTACAAGGAATGAAGACTCTGCAGAGGTTTGGATAGGATGGTATATGGGGCTAGCGTGTCCCTTTGCCCCCGTCTACCTTCCAGACTTTTGGGAGCCATAGTGGGGAAAGGGTTTGCAGCAAGGAAAACACACTCTTTGTAGGGCTGGGGCTGCCTGAACTTGGCCCTTGTAGGAGGTAGGCAAAATCTGAGTAAAGATAACTACCACCAGGCTGCTCCATGGATCAGGGATTTCCTGTGCCTTATCTTATATAATCTTCACAACCCCCCACTACAGATGGGGGAAACTGAGCTCTGCCAGGGGAACAAATCTGCCCAGGATCACACTGTTAGTAAGCAGAGCTGGGGTCAGGACTCAGCTCTGTCTCACTTCAAAGCTGGCGCTTTTTTCCTCTGGAAGTGAGTCTGATAATGAAGGAAGCCATGGGGTAGATCATTGAAGTCGGTATTGACTTGTCCTTGGTATTTGAAGGCACTGCCCTTTTCCATGAATGCCTTTCAGATCTGGGGCCGGGGCCGAGAGAAAGCCTAAGCTGCTCCTCGAGTGCTGGCCTGTGAAGACTGCCCTTTACTAACCGAAACCATGGCCTGCAGCCTGTTCCCACTTGGTATTTGCAGCTTGCCTGCTGGCTTGTGAGGAGTTGTCGTTACCCACCGGAGTCTGCGCCTTTCCCAAGTTTAGCCACCGGAATACCCAGAGCCAGCCTGCTTGTCTCCTTGATTTTGTCCTAGGAGTCCTAAGGAAGGAAATACTGAAATCTCCAACCAGGCACCAGCGCCAAAAGGGCCCCTGTGGGCCTCTGAAGGCTTCCATAGAGCAAAGGCTATGGGGCCCAACATGGCAGCTGCTAGTCCAGTGCCCAACGTGGGAGGAAGCCATGAGTTATATGGCTCTACCATGGCAGACAATACCTCAGGGCCAGGGAGACATTCCAGCTTGGCCTCCTCAGCTATCCAATAATGATTCACTTGTTGAACACCGACTCTGGGCCTTTGGGGGCTAAACTATCTCATAGAATCACTCAGCCTCACCTGTTTGAGACGTCAAAGGGTCTATTCTTATGGAGACTGATGGTGTCAGGGGCTCAATTACCACAATGGTCAGCAGCTCAGAGGCAGAGATCCTGGCTTCCCAATCAGACCATTTCCTGTTTAATGGCTCAAATTTATTGTCGGTCGGAGCAATCACACACTGACAGGTGCTCAGTGCCACCATCCATCTTGGTGTTGGTTTTTTAACACCTTCCCTGCCCGTGGCGGGTCAGACTTAAGGGTGTGATGAATGCCCTGCGGACACATGGCTGTGACTGATAATCTCTGGGGTGCAGTCACACCCAACAGCCACAGGCCCACAGGCACTGCAGCCGTCTTCCCCCCAGGGAGCCGCCATGCTTCAGTACAATCAGTACTCGTTGGTATGCCTTTTTTGGGGTGCCTGGGTGGCTCAGTCGGGTGAGCGTCTGACTCTTGCTTTTGGCTCAGGTCGTGATCTCACGGGCTCGTGAGTTTAAGTGCTGCATTGGGCTCTGCGCTCAGGATGTGGAGCCTGCTTGGGATTCTATCTCCCTCCCTCTCTCTCTGCCCCTCCCCCACTCACATGCTCGCATGCTCTCTTTCTCTCTCTCAAAATAAATAGGCGATAAAAAAAAAAAAAGACAGAACTGCTTGGTATGCCTTTTTAGAGCAAAACGCAATCCCAGGCACCCCCGTAGAAGGCTGTCTGCCGTCTCCTCCCACCAGAGTAACCTCCCCTGTTCTACTTTGGGATTCTCTGCCCAAGATCTTGCCCCTGGATGGTGGCCTCTCCTTTGTCATTTGCTGCCTCTCTCCCCCCGTGTTCCTTGTGGAGGATGTGGACTGCACAGAGGGTCAGCGTGCACCAGGGTCCATGTGGACTCACAAGCATACCCCAGGAGCATACTGCAGACACAGGAAAAGACATTTCTAGTGCCATTCCTCGCTTCAGCTCAGCACAGGTTCCCTTCCATGGTCGCTTCTGTTCAAATAGGAACTCTCCTCTCTCTCTGCGGTCCTTTCTGCTGGAGCCCCAGAACCATCTTTGGTTTGCTGTTAGCGTTCTTTGGTTGCAGCCACTCAGAGCCTGGCTCGGCGGCCCTTCTTCCGAGGGTCCAGATGCTGCTCCTGCCAGCTCTCCAGCCCACTGAGGCTCCCTCACTCCTCAGCCAACTCACATTTCTGAACACAGGACTTCTCTCAAAGCCCGAGTCCCTTGGTGAGTCTGCTGTCTGCCACTTCAGCCTCACTGACTGGTGGTGACCAGAGGCTTCATTCTGAGTGGCTTTTCAGAGGGAAATTAGCAAGAACCTTAGCAAACCTAAAACCCAGTTCCATGTTTGTCACACTGGAACCAGCCAGTCTGGAGTGTTCTCAGGACACTTACGACCTCTCAGGAGGGCAGTTTTTCTCATGCTGGTAAAAGGGAGCACGGGCCTCCCTCCTATAAAACCCCCTAATGATGATGGTTAGTGGCATTTGGTCAATCCTCTTGATTGGCTTATGAGAGACATTTCAGAACTTTTAGGAATTGAATTGAGGATCCTTAATAAAACTGTCTCCCGCCACTTTTGGAAAACTTATCTGCTACTAGCCAATTTGTAAATCAATCTGTTTGTTTCAAGAAAATTTATTACATACTAGAGTCAAAAGTGAGTTCTGAGACAGACCACGCAGTAGAGCTGGCATATTTTCAAATATGATGGTAAGCGCTTGCTAGACAACCAAAATACCCCACATCAAGAAAAGGGCCAAGGCACCTGGGTGGCTCAGTCGGTTAAGCATCTGACTTTGGCTCAGGTCGTGATCTCACGGTTCGTGGGTTCAAGCTCCACGTCAGACTCTCTGTTGTCAGCATGGAGCCTGCTTCAGATCCTCTGTCCCCCTCTCTCTCCCCCCTCCCCCACTCACATGGGCTCTTTCTCTCAAAAATAAATACACATTAAAAAAGAAAGAAAGAAAGGGGCCAAAAGAAATGTTTGAAGAGAATTTCTTTAAAGAAAGCTCGTGGTTTGTGTTAAGCCTGCCTTATCGTCTTCACTGGGGGTGATGTGTGTGGAAGACTTCCCCCTCCCTCAAAGGTCATGAGGAGGTTTGAAGACCACTCAGAAAGCTTGGTAAGAATCCTTAGGAATCTGTGCATGTGTGTGTGTGTGTGGGGGGGGGTGGCGTCGTGTGTGGGTGTTGTGTGCGCACGCATGTGTGTATGTGCACGCAGCAGACAGAAATCTGATTCCCACCAGAGAACTCTCCAGCAGGGCACAGGCTGGTGTGCCAGGAGCAAGGCCAGAGAGTTGCTGCTGTGCTCCTGTGGAAACAATGTGGGGTATAAGCTTGGAACAGAGTCCAGTTAAGGCTATCTTAGATCAGTGCTGTGCTGGTAAATGTTTAACAAGTTCGCTGGGAGAGAAAAAAAAAAGTCCTACAGTGTCGCAGCACTTGTGAATTTTTGTGGTGCAACTACTCCCATCATGGCAGATTTCAGGCTACCAGCGTGATGTTCCTGCATGTGGATTTGGGAAGAGATGCACACGGTGAGCTCTCGTGAGCCACTTCGAGCGGGCTCCAGCACGTCACTTACACCCTTCAGCACACACTTAAAACTCACATCCTTTTTAGTGGGGCCACCCAGAGGGGTGATGGCATAAGTAGAAAGAAACCTGGCGGTGGACTAGAGGATGCATAGGGGCTGAGCCCTGCACCTATCTCTTTTGCTCCCCTAAATCCTCCCTCCACCATCTACTCTTCTGCCACTCCCCGCCTCCACGTCCCCCCCACCCTGTGGCTGCCGCTGGAACAATGGGATTCCTACCCCTTGCCTTCTGGCTGGACTCAGACAATGGTGACCATGGACAAGTGACTGGAGGGGTCGGAGGAGAGAGAGGTTGAGGTATTTATTCCCTCAGATGTTGCTGCAGGTGCCATGAACTGGATGCATTGCTTGACTGAAGGTCATAGCTCCTATCAGAAGGACTGAGCCTTTCTGCACAGCCCTTTCTGTCTTCAGGTTCTAGGAAGTGCTCACTCTTCTTGCTTCCTCAGGTCTAGGGGCAGCAATGCTTCCTGCCCTGTTGTTGTTACAACCTCTGCGTTTCTCTGCACTCTGCTAACACCTTTGCCAATAGGCTTTTCTTCAATGGTCTTTCTAATACCTGACTTGATTATTAACTTGAATAATCTGCTTCGTGTTTGGATCCTGACCCATAAAGGCTCAAAGTGGGTAAGTAATTGTCCAAATAAGGTAGCTTGCATCAGGTCAAAGGACCTCCAGGGACCCATAAAAGTACCCCAAGTGAGGAAGAGCCAGCTTGGAACATCTGTCAGGCCCAGAGAGCACAAAGCCATGTTACAAAGTACCAGTCAAGTGCGATCTTTACCAACTGCCTTTCCTCCTTCTCTCTAACTCCCTCTTAGAGTCTTGGGAAATCGAACTTAGCAGGCTGAGGGAGGAAGTGACTTAGAAAGAGAAGGGGCTGAGTGCATTCCCTTTCCCCCTGGCTGTTGGTCTTAGCTGGGGAAAAGGAGAGAAGTCTTAGCTTTGAGTGAAATTTGAACTGTTGAGGTGGTAGTTACAGTATAAAATGACTAATGTTTTTTGGTTCTTGTTTGTTTTGTTTGTAATTAACAATGAATGAGCAACTGAGTTACTAGGCTGTCCAACTTCCATCCAGCACGGAGGCAGAACTGTCCCTACCAAGGGGACTGAAAGAGATGGTGGAAGAACAACAAGAGGTGGTCTTATGAGTGCCTCCCCTGCATTGCTCAGCGTGTCAGGCACACTGACTGGTCTTTAGCTATTAAGCCCCTCCTAGAGGATACAAGTGCCTGGAGAAGGAAATGAGAAGTGGTAAATTCTCTGTTCTCATCTTTAAGCAAAACGATCCCGACACAAACAGTAGTGAGGAAATTAAGGTTAATCAGAGTCGCATCCGGATTTGTGTTTTACTACCACTTCTATCACAGGGATTCCGGTGAACAATAAATTTTGTTTGATCTCTGATTCCTTGGAATCTAAGCCTTCATTGAGTTCTGGAAGTTATTATAAACCATTTCAAAAAAGTTCAGAGAGTGATACAAATAACACCCACGTATCACATCTGTATTTGGAAAAATCTAGATAGTGTGCCACAGTTGTTCCTGTGTGTGTGTGTGTGTGTGTGTGTGTGTGTGTGTGTGTGTGTGTTTGAATGAGAACATTGCGATGTCAGGGGAGTGGTGAGTGCCTCCTTAGGGCCCTCTCCAATCCACTACCACCCCCCCCACCCCAAAGATAACACTGTTCTGTTGGTGCTACACACCTTCCCTTCCTGTTGCACACTCTCACCCTGCATTTCTAACGTCCCTTAAAATTACTTCATTACTTAGCTATGTCTTGACCTAAGAGGAGGTTGCAAAGATGTTCTGTTTGTAAGTATTTGTTGGACTATGTATCTGTACATATGTTTTATGCATTTTTCTGTTCTTACGCCATCTTTTTAAAGTTTAATTGGCTATTTAGAGAGAGAGAGAGAGAGAGAGAGAGACAGAGAAACAGAGAGGGAGTGAGAGAGGGAGGTGAAGAGACAGAGGGAGAGAGAGAGAAATCCCAAGCAGGCTCTGAGCTGTCAGAGCAGAGCCTGAATCAGGGCTCCAACTCATGAACCGTGAGATCATAACTTGAGCTGAGATCAAGAGTTGGATGCTTAACTGACTGAGCTACCCAGGTGTTCCTCTACTTATGTTATCTTTCACCATAACACAAGGCTCCCATTCCTCTCCCCTGATACACAATGATGACCATTTTGGAATTTACATGAATGGTATCATTCCATATATATCCTTCTGCAATTGTCTTTCTTGCAATCATCGTGTTTTTGGGATTTATTCACATTGCTACAAGGAGTTCTAGTTTATTCATTTTTAATTCTCTATGGTGTTCCATTATATGAATATGAATCATATGAATATGTCATATGGATATATCATACAATATTAATATATCACAGCTATAGCTCATTTCTCTACCTGCCTACTAGGGAACCTTTGGGTTATCTTCTGTTTTTGTTTTTGTTTATTTGTTTGGCTGTTTGCTATGATAAGAACAATGCTGGTTTCCTGTTGGTAGGTCTTTCTCAAACTCATCATCAACTTCTTTGGGGCAATGAGTCTTATCTAGCTCAATTATGTAACAGAATTGTTCCTGGGGAACACTAAGACCTTCCCTGGGCTGGACTCACCAAGCACAAGTGGTGATTTTTATCACTTGTAAGGGGCCAGCCACAATACATTTTAGCCTAGCAGATGACATCAAGAGGCTAGAATTTTGCCTTCTATTTATTTGACTGTTTATATGTTCATATATTTTATATGTTTATTATGTTATATATATACAACATATATATATACACAACATATATATATATAACATATATATATGTTTAACATATATATGTGTATATATGTATATATGTATATATATAACATATATATATATATATAACAAACATATACATATATATATATGTTGTATATGTTTGTTATATATCCTTATTATGTTATATATCCTTTATTATGTTATATATATACAACATATATATATACACAACCTATATATGTTTAACATATATATGTATATATATGTATATATGTATATATGTATATATATAACATATATATATATAACAAACATATACAACATATATATATATATATGTTGTATATGTTTGTTATATATCCTATGTTTGTATATTATTTTTTTTTCAACATTTATTTTTTATTTTTTTTGGGACAGAGAGAGACAGAGCATGAACGGGGGAGGGGCAGAGAGAGAGGGAGACACAGAATCGGAAACAGGCTCCAGGCTCTGAGCCATCAGCCCAGAGCCCAACACGGGGCTCGAACTCACGGACCGCGAGATCGTGACCTGGCTGAAGTCGGACGCTTAACTGACTGCGCCACCCAGGCGCCCCCTTTTTTTTTTTTTTTATGTTTGTATATTATTGTCTATGTTTGTTTGTGTCCCCCCCAGATTCATATGTTGAAATCAAATCCCCACTGTGATGGTATTTGGAGGTGAGGCCTTTGGAAGGTAATTAGGTCACAGGGTGGAATCTTCAAGAAGAGGATTAGTGCCCTTATAAGAAGAGGTCAGAGAGCTAGCTTACTCCTTTTCTCCTGTGTGAGGACACAATGAGAAGCTGGAAGTCTATGATCCAGAGGAAGATCGAGAACCATCTGGTCCTCACCAGAACCATTATGCTGTCACCCTAATCTCCAGTGTCCAGCCTCTGGAATTGTGAAAAAATTAATTTCTGTTGTTTATCACTCAGCCAGTCTGTGGTACTTTTGTTATAGCAGCCCCAGCTGACTAAGACATTGGTCAAATGCCTAATGCATTCAAAGTAGCATACATGGTTCCTGCACATTTGCATGATGAAGAAAATGGCCCTGGCAACTGGATCATCCTTCATCATTGCTCAGTGGGAGAGACAGAGACTGTATCTTTGCAAGGTTGAGTGATTAATGCTGCCTGTGAGCACAAGCAGGTAGAGAGACGTGGTGAATGCGGAAATGTGGTGACCTCCACCAGTTAGGTCAACTGGTGCTGTTGGCCCGGAGCTGTGTAGGTTCTGTGGCAGGGGGCTGTGTCCGCTGCCTGGGCGTCTGGTTGTGTGGTTCCTGGAACTCAGACTCAGGGGCCATGATGATCTGCTGAGCATCTATGCTGTCCTTGTCTCCATCACTTACATGCCTCACTTAGGTACTCACACCCTGGGGAGTAGATGTTCTTCTCTCATGGACAAGGAAATGGAAATTCAGGAAGGTAAATGGGCCAAGGTCACATGACTAGCAAATGGTAGAGGCATGATTCAAGCAGGGCCCTCCTGATTCCAAGGTGAGTGTTCTTTTTACTAAACCACAACTGCAGTTCAAGGCTGATGCCCAGAGCCTCCTTCTGTTCTCCAGAATCGCTAGCAAGGCAGTCTGGAACTACCCAGAGGGAGTAGAGCCTTGGCAATTGGGAACTTGGCAGGGAAATGGTGTGGGGACTCCTCACTCCCAGCCTCCATCTTGAGTTTGGGAATCTGGCCACGTTTGGCTTCATGTCATAGAAGCTGGCCCTATATTCACAAGCAACTGTGGATGGAATCGGCTCAGGTGGTGAGACTTTACCACTGGTCTTACAGAGCCACCTGAGTTCTTCTGGAACCAACTGAGATGCCATCTCAGCTTTGGGGGCAGCTGCTTCCTTTACATTCTGCCTTCCTCCAGGGGTCACATTTTGATCATTCCTTTCTGAGAAGATGAAATCATCTCTAATCCAAGCCCTCATGCGTCCCCTCACCAAGGCTAATGTTTCTGGCACGTCTTAAGGAAGTCTGTATTCACAAAGAGGTAAAATCGTGGCACCCGAGGGCTGAGGTGTGTTAGATTCATTTGTTCATTCAACAGGCAACCAGTGAATGCCGGCTCCACTTCAGGACGTGCTGGGCACAGGATGTCACTTGTTTCCAACTGCCTCATTTTATAGATGTTGGAACTCAGGCACAGAGCAAACGTCTATGGAGGACTCACTATGCACCAACCACCATGCTCGGTGCTGGAGAAATCAAGATCCTCTGTCAAGGAGGGGAAATGGATGAAAGACTGAATAATGATCACACAGTGTGATAAGTCCTCTCCTAGAGGTATAAGCAGAGTCCTGTGGGAGTCCAGAGGAAACGGAGGTAGCTGTGGGGAGGGAAGCTGGGAATCTGCCTCTGCAAATGTCTTAAACAGGGTCATAAGGTCTGAAAGAAGATGGGTTACAAAACTGCAGATCATTTTCTTCAAACAAAGGCTTAATGGCAAAAAGAGAAACAGAAGTTGCCTCGGTTGAATCAGGGTGGGCAAAAATCCTGGGGCCTTGCTGCTGGCCCTCCCTAAGAACACCCGGGCCCCAGAGCACCTACTGTGAAAGCTGCTGAGGTAGATAATGCAGGAAGGTCCCCTCCAGTTCCGTCTCAGTCAGTGGCTCCTCTCCACAGCCTGCACTTCCTGGTTGCACATACCGTCTGAGTCAGACTAGGTGCTCAGTGAAGTCTGATCAATAAAGAGATGATGCTCCGGCCTTTTGCTTTCTCTCAGGCTTGTCAGCCCCGGCAGCAGAATTCCACAAAGCATTTCAAGATTCAGTCTTCAAAAAACAGTTTTACACCAAAGGGGAGCAAGTGACAATGGCAGAGGCCTCTGTTTGGAAAGCAGCAGGCCACTGCAGGAATTCTGCTTGGGAGAAGAGAACTCGGCAGCAGACTCTAAGCTAGAACAAGGCAGTAGACTAGGCAGCCTGTGGCCTCAGTGCCTTTCCCAACCCTCCTCAAGGCCCCTGCTGGGCACTGAGAGCTGTCCCCGCCCCACTCTCAGGGTCAGGTAGTGCATACCACCCAGTGGCAATCAAGGGCCCATGTGACACTGCAGCCACAATAGACTGTTCTCAGGGGCTTTTGTTCAAAGGATCTCTGCTGCTAGGGTGGGGAGAGGGATGGGGCCAGGGAGAGGAGGGGAGGACTACTATTCAAGAGGCTAGTATCTGGTGGGGGGGTGGGATCTCAGATGCCACTTGGAACCTGCCAATGTCATATTCATGGATTTTTATTTATTAATGATTATTATTTCTATCATCTGTGACAGTATATGAAAAATGTGCCTACAAATAGAGGCAATGGAATGTTCCGGTAGGTCAAGGGATAAATGGAGAGAAAGGCGTGGTGTCAGCCAACACGGATAGCTTGTGTTGGGCGTATCTGTGAGCTACTCAAGGGCAGCGATGTCCCCACCTCCATCTACCACAGGTAAGATAATTGACTGACCACCTACCCACAAGGGGCCAGGCCAGTCTGCATGGCTTGTGATCAGCGTGCAGCTCCCCAGGGCAGCGCTGTATCTAAGTGGACAATGTCTGCAGCAGATTTCCTCAGAGACAGCCGGAAGTACTGGAGGCCCTTCCTGAACTTGGGCTGGAAGCGTGCGTCCCCAGAGGGCCAGTCCAGTGCAGGGCAAGGTGGGCAAGGGGATGGGGCTGGGGCGGTACAGATTATTTACTCCTAGGTCAGTTAGAAATGCTGAGGAATTGGAATGAATGTCTGCCTGGGGCTTCCTTTTCCTTAAAGGCCTCTTTGACCAAAACTTCCTTGTTCAAAAATATTCAGTGGCTCAACTGCCTGTAAGATAAATGCTCAGATTCAAGGCTCTCAGTGAACTGGCCCAACTCACCATTTTAGACTTTCCCTTGACTACTTCAAATCACTCCCCAACAAAGTCCTCTCCCTCCACCCTCCACACACAAAACAAACACATACCACACACACACACACACACACACACACACACACACACACACACCACATCGCTCCCTCCCCCCCCCATTTCACATACATCCCACACTCAAACCCTACATACACCACCTCCTACACACACACCACATACACACACACACCCCACATCCCACACCCCCCCCACACATACCCCCACATCCCCACCGCCCACATATACCACACACACACATACCCACACACACACCCCACATACACCACCTCCTACAACACACACCACATATATATACCCCATACACACACGCACACACACACACACACACACACACACAAACGTCACACATCAGCCCCCACATACACCCCCCCACGCATACCACATACTCATACCACACACACAATATACACAAACCTCCACGTACACCCCCTCCCCCACACACACCCTCTACAGAACAACTACCTCCGCACTCTTCTCTTGAGTTCTCTGAGGTTCTGAATCCTGCCCATTCCTCATGGTTCAGCCCAGGCCCGTGGCCTTGGTGACAACTGCCAGGGGCCACTTCCTCTGCTGAGTCCCCAAAGCTCTCATGGCCTGTCCCTCTCATCTGACGCATGTCACCTACTGGTAGTGCCACATGTCTTTCAAATTTTAATCACAGGCATTTGGTAGAGTTTCGATGGCGAGCAGAACGAGAGCCTGGCACTGACCCCATATTGCTCAAGAGAGACACTTCTGAGAGAAGCCACAGCCCATGTTGCTGGGGCTGGCTTCGCCTGGTTTTATTCCTGCTCTGTGCAACCATCAGAGAGCAGAGTACCTGGAGCAGATTATCTCGGCCGCTCACATAAACGTTTTCAATGAGTTATGCTTTAATGTCAGGCCTGCTCTAACAGAGGGTCGATATAAGAATCATCTGCTTGAACAACATTTCGGTATCTTTTGTAAAACTGCAGTTGAAGAATGTCGTTCACCGTGTCACTCAGTGTCCTTTAATAAGGGTCTGCACAATAAATTCTGGTTTGTGTTTAGTTCCAAAAGAAATTCTATTTCTGCAGATAAATTAGTCCGCTTCCTGTTGTTGGAAAATGAAACCTATGTGGCTCTGGGTGCTTCTCGTTTTGCTCAGTGGCTAGATAAGACAGGGTCAAATTTATTGCCTCTGTACAGTAATAGGCTCAGCCGTGGGGTCCAAAAGCACTTACTCCTTCTACTTCTTTTAAATGGACTGATTTTATTTTATGCTCAGATGTCTCATTATACTTTTGCAAGATGTGTGAGTCTGGAAGTCATCTGGGGAGGTATTGATTTGGCCTATTTATTGCCCGTGCTGGCTGCTAGGGGTACAAAGATTCATTTGACTGCACCCAGCTTTCCAGGAGCTCACATTTCAGCGTGGAGAATATAGCTATGGAAATACACATTCTAAGACAAGGTGTGTGAGGCTGGGGGACAAACAAGGCTTGGGGAGAAGGGGCCAGGCAAGGCTTCATGGAGGAGGCCAAGGTTGAATTGGTTTGGGGTACAGAGAATAGGATAATATATGTTTCTAAATCTGAAATTAGATAAAGAGTTACCTTTTCATGTATTTCCCCTTTACACTGGCTGGAGTAGAAACCCTTTGAAGGCAGGCATGAGATCTTGGTCCCTCTGTGAACTCCACGATGCCCTGAACAGGGCAGAGGGCAGTGCAGCATGAGGGTTACAGTATATGCTCTGGACACGCGTGTGCATTTGTGTCCCTTAGCTGAGCAAAGTAAGGCAGGTTCACTTAGCCCCTTTGGGATTTAACTGTAAGGTGAGGGTAATAGCAGTATCTCCCTCATGGGGATTTTAGGAGCATTAAAGAAGAGACTACATGCAGAGAGCTTAGACCCATGCCAGGCACAGGCTAAGTTCTAAAGAAATGTTTGCCGACCAGCCTCATCTGCGTTACCAACAATAGTATACCATTCAGGGTGGCAAGTACAATAAAGAGGGAACACTGCACATAACTAAATTCTGCAAAGCACTCTCAACTAGCTGAATCTAGTTCAATTAATATCATTTCCAAATAATGCCCAATTAAAAATAGCACTGGGTGGCTCAGTCAGTTAATCGTCTGATTCTTGAATTGGGCTCAGGTCATAATCTCACGGTTTGTGGGTTCGAGCCCCACATTGGCCTCTCCGCGGACAGTGCAGAGCCTGCTTGGGATTTCTCTGTCCCTCTCTCTCTGCCCCTCCCCAACTCACGCTTTCTCTCTGTCCTCTCTCTCAAAATAAATAAATGTAAAAAAAAAAAAAAGCTTTTATTATTTATTTTTTATTTTATTTATTTTTAAATTTTTTAATGTTTATTTATTTTGAGAGAGAGAGAGAGAGAGAGAGAGAGACAGAGCATGAGCAGGAGAAGGGAAGAGAGAAAGGGAGACACAGACTCTGAAGCGGGCTCCAGGCTCTGAGCTGTCAGCACACAGCCCTACGTGGGGCTCAAACTCACAAACCGTGAGATCGTGACCTGAGCTGAAGTCAGATGCTTAACCCACTGAGCCACCCAGGTGCCCCCCCCAAAAAACTTTTAAAAAATAGCATTGTTTTCTTGTTTCCTGAAGTGGTGTGAGCAGTAGGCCCTCCTTTAAGTCGGGAGGAACATTTATTTGTTGATCATATTCATAGAACTGGTCACAGCTGTTTCTCTTAAAGGACCCAAGCTCTGGCTGTTGTTACATCAAGAGGCCCCCTCGGCCAATGCCTCCGTTGCCCCACGTCTGTCTTCCCTGTTTTCCCTGTCCACTCCCTTTCAAAAGGACCAGGGTTCATCAGGTAGGCAGTAAACGAAGAGAGAACCAGGATCTAGATATTCAATGAGGAAGAGGAGGAGAAGTCCTCCTAAGAGCACACACGCGTGCACAGAACTGGCCTCTCAATGGGCGTTCATCTGTATGCCCCTGCTGTGGCGGTAAACGTGGAACAACTAGCTCTCTGGGGGAAAAGCGCCCCAATTTACAATAACGTTTGTCAATTTCCATGGCATAAACAGTTCCAGTAGGCTGATTTCAAGCTGCCAGTGTGATGTCACTGCATGTGAAACTGGGAAGAGATGCACAGTAGCACACCCTAAGACAACAGTTCCATGATATAGACACGGTAGTGCTAAATAACTTCAAGGGCAGAGATAATAGTAAAATGTAGTAAATGACAGATGGTCCCCGACCTATGATGGTTCGACGTAGGATTTGTTGGCTTTAGGATGGTGCACGAGTGACACCCATTCAGGAGGAACCATACTTCGGGTGCCCCCGCTCCTGCCCGGCCACGTGAACACGGACAACCATTCTGCACCCGCACAACCGTTCTGTTTTTCCCTTTCAGCACAGACTTCAATCAATTACACGGGATACTCAACACTTCATTATAAAATGGGCTTTGGGTTAGATGATTTTGCCCAACTGTAGGCTAATGTAAGTGTTCCGAGCACGTTTAAAGTAGGCTAAGCTGGGGCGCCTGGGTGGCTCAGTCGATTGAGCGGCCGGCTTCGGCTCAGGTCATGATCTCACGGTCCGTGAGTTCGAGCCCCGCGTCGGGCTCTGTGCTGACAGCTCAGAGCCTGGAGCCTGTTTCAGATTCTGTGTCTCCCTCTCTCTGACCCTCCCCCGTTCATGCTCTGTCTCTCTCTGTCCCAAAAATAAATAAACTTTAAAAAAAATTAAAAAAATATATAAAAAAATAAAGCAGGCTAAGCTAAGCTAGGTGTTTGATAGGTTAGGTGTATTAAATGCATTTTTGACTTGACGATATTTTCAACTGATGACAGGGTTATCAGGATGTAATTCCACTGTAGGTCAAGGAAGATCTGTAGTTAGGAAGTGATCAGTTTTGAGTATTTGTTGACTTTGTTTTTTAATATAACTTATTCAATTGTAAGTTTCTATAATTTAATTTTTTTTAATTATTTATTTTGAGAGAGAAAGAGAAAGAACAAGCTGGGGAGGAGCAGAGAGAGAGGGGGACAAAGGATCTGAAGCAGGCTCTGTGCTGACAACAGAGAGCCCAATGTGGGGCTTGAACTCACGAACTGTGAGGTCATGACCTCAGCCAAAGTTGGACGCTCAACCGACTGAGCCACCCAGGCGCCCTCTATCATTTAATTTTTTTTTTTTTTAAAGTTTATTTATTTTTGGGACAGAGAGAGACAGAGCATGAACGGGGGAGGGGCAGAGAGAGAGGGAGACACAGAATCGGAAACAGGCTCCAGGCTCTGAGCCATCAGCCCAGAGCCCGACGCGGGGCTCGAACTCACGGACCGCGAGATCGTGACCTGGCCGAAGTCGGACGCTTAACCGACTGCGCCACCCAGGCGCCCTCTATCATTTAATTTTTAACAACAGCTGTGTTTTACCAGGGATCTCCAAATTTCCAAAATAGTAACGGTCACTCATCTGATGGGTATGGAGCTGGTTCCAGCACACCACTGAATCTGGCTTACCTCCACCAATGTACAGTCTTCCACATGGCGCCTTTCACGTCACCATTAAATCCTTGCTCTTCTGAGATATGAGATTGCCTTTATACGAATTTTCTTGGACATACACCTCCTCTTACATACACAGACCTATTCTTACGCAAAATAAGTGAGAAAACCTCTCCTGCTCAGCCTACCTCTTGACCCCCTCTCACCTCCCCACCCCAAAACAACCAACCAACCTGACCTACGCTTTCATAGAAATCTAGGAATATGGAGGCACAAGAAAGAAACAATACCAAAGGGAATACTTAAAATGGAGGGAGAGGGAAAGTAGAGAGAAGTAGACAAAGGAAGGAGAACAGAGAGGGGGAGGGCAAGAGCAGATGTAGTCACTGCCCCGTTCCTCCAATGGAAGCCTCAACTCAAGAACACCAGGAAACCAAAGACACTGAGCTGTTTTGATTCTCACCAGAGCAGAGCTGTGGGTCCTGGCCCTTGGCCCCGACACTAGCCTGAAGGGTGAGGGTTAAGCAGGAAACGGCTTTATAAACAATCTGTTGCAATGAGAGGTTTCTCTCCATGAGAAGAATTCTGGCACGTGGTCACTGGGGACACGTGAGCGCGGGTGGTTCTGAAGCTCTGTCAGACAAGCTCCTGAGAAGTTTGGACTGAAAACATGGCATTTAACCTCAAAATGGCAGCTGGGAGATGTTAACACTTCTTCTCTAATTGGGATAGTATGCTTTTAAAATAAATAGGTATTTCAAATGCTCTTAATTAGACTTCCATCCAAAGTGCTTTCTCTTTGAAGTCTGCTGATTACTTCAGGCAAAGCTGGGCCCTGTTGAACCTGACACCTGCTGTAATTCAGAAGAAGGCTCCCAGAGAGATGAGCAGAGGAATTAAGGAGAAGCCTGTGGTTAAAGACGTGCAGTCATTTCCCAAAGGCCCAGGCCTGTCTGGGGCTGGGAGGGGTGGGGGCCCAGAGAGGATAGAGCACCTCTGCCCTGAAAGCCCCAATTATTTGACTGGTATTTTCCAGTCATTGTTTTTAGTTGCTCGGCATCGTGAAGACTGGAGAAAGGGCCAGATGGCAGCCCTGACATGTGGGGCCCAGCGACACTCCTCAGGGATGACTCCCCATCCGGTGACCTACCCGTGAGGCCTGAAGGTCACCTTGGCACCACTTCCCAATAGAGGTCCCCGTGCCCTTCCCTAGCCCAGCCAGGGAGCCCTGGATGCTTGCTGGAAGAGGCGCTCAGCTCTGACTCCCTGCCTGCATCTCTGGCAAAGGGAGGCCCAGACCTCCCAGCGGTGAGGCCAACAGCGGGAAGTTCAAGCTCTAGTCAGTGTGCCTCAGGCTTCCTTATTCTGTGTTTCTGATGTAACCATTGGCTATTTGATGAGATCATTATTATTACTGAAACTAAACAACCCACTTCCAAACAGTCCAAATTCCTGGGGTCCAATGGGTCATCTTTATGACACTGGGGCGCTCTTCCATCTGCCCTTTAGAGGTCATGGATTTCTCGAACTGTAGGAAATTCAAAGGGCCAGGCTATGTGAAGGGGAACCCTTTGTTTGGAATACATGATTTGCTTATTTAATCAGAGCTCTGTAAGTGTTTGGTCCCAGGCCCACTGGAGAGGAAACAACGTGGCCCTGCCCGGGATACCTGCTCCCCCAGCCTTTCTGGGAGCTGAACTTTCCTCCCAAGTGACTTCCTTGGGTCACATATCAAAGGGGGCATTTGCTGAAGCTGTCTACTGCTTAAAAGGTGCCAAGGTCCTCTTACACTATCACTGTGTTCGTCAGTGTTTACATTATTACTGTATTAAGTGGGCCCATCACTGCTGGCAGTGAAGAGCATGGGGGCTGAGAGCCCCAGGTGTGGACTCGGAGACTTGGGTTCAAATCCTTTTCAACACTTCCTAGCCATGTGACCTTGGGCAAGTCACTGGATCTCCTTCATCTAGAAAATGCACTCACTTCTTAGGACTATCGTGAAGGAGAAAGGAGACCATGCACAAACGGCAGTGCACAGGGGTGGTTCAGAAAACAGTAGCTGTTTTCACCACCAATTGTTGCTGTTAGGATTAGTTAGTAGTAACTCTGGAAAGCTCAGAGTAGAGCCCTGAGGAGCTGGGACACAGAGTGAACTTAGGTTAAGGTGTGGGGTGGAAGGGTTAGGGGGATGAGGCAGCAGCTGAGAAGGTGGGGTGCCAGGTCCTGACAGCTGAGAGCAGCCACACAGGATGGGGTAACTGGTCCTAGAGAGGAGGGGCATCCAAAGGAAGCTGCACTAACTGCAAACCTTGCCTTGCTTAACCTTCTTGAGGGTTCCAGATGGATTATCTTTGAGGTGGGTCTAGGTTTCCAAGACCCTACAGCTTGTATTACCTTCACCTTCTTCCCACAGACTTCATGTTGTACCCACCTAGAGCTACTTGCTGCATATGGCGCTGGGTGATTTCTTCTTTCAAGCGACCTGTCAAAGACACAAAGGAAAACCACTGGTGAGTTTCCTACAGGCTGCAGGAAGACTTTGCCTCAGAACCAAGTTGCAAGCAAAAATTAAATAGATAGATAGAGCAAGGAAGACAAGAGTGGACATGGCTTCAAGAAGACCCCTTCCTCTGATGCACTGGATGGTGCTGGAAGAACAGACTGCCATGCTGGGGCTTTGACTCATCATTGCAAATATGCATTTCACCTTTGGGTTCAATGATCTTTGTCACTCATAACCTTTGTTGGGCCCTATTCTCTTCAGTATTTCTGTCTATTATTAATGAAGGGGGAGGCAGGACTTGATCTTTTAATAATTTATAGGGACACTTTTAAATCTACTTTTTTATAAACATTGGGGTACAAGTGTCCCTATGCATCAGCACTCCTGTATCCCTTGGGTAAATTCCTAGCAGTTCTATTGCTGGGTCATAGGGTAGATCTATTTTTAATTTTTTGAGGAACCTCCACACCATTTTCCAGAGTGGCAGCACCAGTCCATCAACTGATGAACGGATAAAGAAGTTGTGGTTTATATATATAATGGAATACTACTTGGCAATGAGAAAGAATGAAATATGGCCTTTTGTAGCAACGTGGATAGAACTGGAGAGTATTATGCTAAGTGAAATAAGTCATACAGAGAAAGATACTGTATGTTTTCACTCTTATGTGGATCCTGGAAACTTAACAGAAGACGATGCGGGAGGGGAAGGGGAAAAAAAAGTTAGAGAGGGAGGGAGGCAAACCATAAGAGACTCTTAAAAACTGAGAATAAACTGAGGGTTGACGGGGGGTGGGAGGGAGGGGAAAGTGGGTGATGGGCATTGAGGAGGGCATCTGTTGGGATGAGCACTGGGGTTGTATGGAAACCAATTTGACAATAAATTTCATTAAAAAAATAAATCTCCTTTTTTTCTTTGACGCTGTATGAAATTGTGTCAAGTAAAAAATATGGTGTATTTAGTGGATGATAACCTTAATAGGAACACAGCAATTGATCATTGGGTATGAGACATATGTTCTTCCACATTGCATTATTAAAGATATAGTGTGTAGTTGAAGAGACGTGATAGTGGTATACTCTGCATATGTACTTTGTAGTGGTCAGACCACATTTGGTATTTGTTCTAGGGGCTACTCTTCATAAGGAATGTTAGAAAATATTTACAGAAAATTCTGTTTAGGATGGTGAAGGATCTAAAATCATGGCATATGAGAAATACTCAAGGCCATCTGAGATGTTTAGATCGAGAAGAAAAGACTTGGAGGGAGAGGAGCATCAGAGATCATGACTGTCTTTAAGAATCTGGACACTGGGGCACCTGGGTGGCTCAGCTGGTTGAGTGTCCAACTCTTCATTTTGGCTAAGGTCATGATCTCAAGAACCATGAGATTGAGTCCCACTTGAGGCTCTGTATTGACAGCACAGAGCCTGCTTAGGATTCTCTCCCTCTCTGCTCCTCCCCTGCTCTCTCTCTCTCTCTCTCTTCCTCTCAAAATAAAGAAAAATAAACTTAAAAAAAATCTGAATTGTCGTTTGGACAACAAAACAGATTTATTTTTGTCCTACTCTTGAGGGGAGAAGTCAAGTTGAATAAAAACAGATTAGGGGCTCAATAAAGTTCACAATGAAGTTCACAATAAAGACTGTCTCAATGTGGATTAAGTTGTCTCAAACTGGACTACATTTCCTGGCAGAGCAGTGGGTCCCTTCCTGACAGTGCTCTAGCAGAGGCTAGATGACAATCTATGGGGCATTAAAGCAAGAACTCTTGCCCTGGGTAGGAGTTGGGGCAAAGTGACCTCCAGGGTTCCTCCATGTCTACTGCAATTCTATGACTTCGTGCTGGAAAGAGGGGTGAAGAATCCGCCTGGGAGTTTGTTTATATCCAAGGGCTCAGCACACTTGTTAAAATGTCAGTGCTGTCTGCATTACATGTCCCATTTGGGAGATGTGATCGGGCCACTGTGGACTCTGAGAAGGCCTGGGAACTTCACTGCTCCCTTGTCTAATGTATTCCTTTCTTCATGTAGAATATATTCAATACCTCAAAGTTTTCAAAAGATGAGTAGATGATGAAGCAGTCACAGGAGACCCCATCACTCATTGGAAGATTAAGGGCACTTCTAGAATGTTATGACTGGGAGGGACAGCAGACGCCATTCACTTCAACGTCGCACCCAATTCAGGAATCCCTTCTACTTGTAGGACTTGTATGTATCCAGGCTGTCCCACTGATTAAATTGTATAGAAGGAATTACTGACGTGATATTGACACCTGCTTCCCTCTACCTTCCAGATTTGGATGTGGTCAGCTCTCTGGGACAGCATAGAGGAGGGGTCCTCTCTCACTGGCAGTGAGGAACTGAGGAGGCCATGATTTCTCCACTTGGACTTGTCCTCTCTACGTTCAATGTCATCAGTTCCTTCAGCTCCTCTTAGAGACCACTGTCTCCAGGTGTGTCACAGAGCAAGTCTGTGCCTTGGTTTCCATGTGTCCCCAATGGAGAGGATTGTGCCCAGATAGGAAGCCAAGGATTGGGCATAAGCAGTGATTGCACCCTAATTCCAAGTGGGAGAGGGTAAGAATTTAGGGAATGTGTTGAGCGGGAGGTGGAGAAGTGCAAATATGGCTCTAGGGTGAGAACCAGACCAGCCTGGTGCCAGCAGGAAAATGACCTGAAACCCAGGCCAGCCACAGCCACAGATGGGATCTTGTCCCCACTCTGAGCAACATGACATTTACTGTCCACATCAGCAGGGGAGAGGAGTTGAGAGCACAGGGGTGGTGCTGGGCTGAGACATAGCACATGCATTCCTCAAATAAAAGGAGGCACAACTGTGACAAATACAACATACCACTTAAAAACAGCTCTAGACTTGGAGCAGGTCATTAAGGGCCTTTTCATGCTGCTGTGGTGCCCGGACTCTGGCCTGGTGACTTACTCCACGAGTGCCTTCCGTGCCTCGCTACCTCCTTCCTGGGGAGACTGGACAGTGTCTTGCTGCTTTGGGGACACACTGGGTTGCATTCCTCCTTGGGAAACTACCTCCCCAATGAGACTCCTGCCATCTTGTCTCCTTGACCACGGGCAGGCCTACCCAATGACGTGCCTTCTCAACGACATGCTCCTAACCTCATGCCTCACCCCCGTAGGTGCTCAGCCTCCTATGTCACGACTTCCCCTGCTCCCATTGGAATGACGGGCTCCCTTCCCCAAACCCAGGGGAAGCTATTTTGCAATGACAGGGTTAAGGATCTTCCATAGCTTCCAGCCTGGGAACAGTTGCTCATGTAAATAACGAGGAAGATTTGCCACTGAGGACTGTCAGTTCTGTAACCTCCACAAACAGAAATGTCTACTCCCAGAACAATGAGCCATCCCCTTGATAATGCTACATATTGATAAAGGTAGGTTTTAAATGTATGTAGCGATGCTCAATTTGGGTGGAATGGTTAACATCACCTACCACATGGCGATTTTTGTTTTTGAGATCTTCCCAAACAAGCTTCTAAAAATAGCCTTATGGCTGATACCTAATTGCATTTTCTAACAGAGTCATTCTTCATGTGAAGATAACAGTCTCTGGAATCGGCTGGATCTTGCATTTCCGCAGATTTTGGCAAAAGAAGGAGTTGAGGGGGATTGCAGAATTCACTCAGCATGCAGCTTGCTGTCATTAGCATGGTGATAAATTTGCTGGTTTTGGCCTGGGTTCCTGGACACATCTTCATGCCGAAGTATGGAAAAGAGATGAAACAGAAACAGAGAACTCCCAGCCTGAGGCAGGAGATGGTCAGGGAGGAAGCTGGGGCGGCAGTGGTGGGGGGTAGGGGGGCGGTGGGAGGAGAAGGAGGGAAGGCTCCGCTTGTAGGAACATGGTGGTAATTAGTAATCTTGTCTCCAATAATTTACAACAGATGCCACAAACACCTTCTCTCCCTTTCTGGTTCATTGATCGCCAGAGTGGGGATGTTAGCAGGGGGGTGGTGGGGTACCTGGAGCCTGCAACGACCCATGGGGAGCTCCAGAGGAGACACATGACCTTAGAAACCACCACGTGCAGGGCAGCATGGTGTATGGTTTTTCTGTACCAAGTAGTTCATATGAAAAGTATTAGCATCATGCAGAAGCAACACTTTTTTTTTTTTTTTTTTTTTTTTTTTTTTACAGTGGTCGTCTTTTGGATAGAACCATTTTCCTTAAAATTCACATTTTATTTTGCATGCTGGTTAGTTTGAACTTGGTCGCCAAGTGAAAGCTGTGTAGCTGGTCCAGAGCAGAGCTCTTCACTTCTGGCTTTCCCAGTATGGCCGTCTGCAGGCTGTTCGTGCAGTTTCTGTGATGCGGTGCTTTACTGAGGATGCTGACATCACTATCAAATAGTAAATATTTATCGCTCACGCACTATATTAAGCACTAAGCACTAAGTGCTGTGGAATACACAAACTAGTTAAGAAGTCTCTTCTAGTTCAAGGAAGCCAGCACGAGGGGCACCTGGGTGGCTCAGTCGGGTAAGTGTCCGACTTTGGCCCAGGCATGATCTCATGGTCCGTGGGTTTGAGCCCCGCGTGGTGCTCTGTGCTGACAGCTCGGAGCCTGGAGCCTACTTCGGATTCTCATGGCAGATCTTGCTCTTCCCTCATGGATGGTTTGCTTTCCCGCTGAGCCTGGGTCTGGCTCTTCAGCACAGCACTTTGCGCAGCTATCTCCAGTCACTGGGAGTTGGACTCCAGATGAAGCAAACCTCTTTGCCATTTTGGTTAAACTGGAAGATAATTACAATCTTGTAGGTACATAGAGTTAGGTTCAAATCCCAACTCTGCTACTTCTAGTAGGAAGTAGGTTCCTGTTAGGTTACGTAACATCTCTAAGCCTCAACTTTATCATTTGAAAAATGGGTTGTAATAGAACAACTGGGATAATATCTGTTTTACCATATCTCAAGACTCTCGGGAGGATGAAGGGATAACGTATCAACCTATGTGTCATGCCAGATTAGTTTTAGGGACGAAGGCACTTTCAGACATATGGAAAGGATACTATATTCATAAGATGCCAGCCTGAAGGGCAAGTGGCAAAATGTCAAACCAATGGTGGACGTAAATTTGGAGGAGGAAAGGCAGGTTAGTGGCATTATGAAAGGCATCATCACCACAGGTGAGCCTTGGGTGTATCCTTAAGGGGGCAGAGGTGTTAAGGTGGGGATGGGAAAGGATTGCAGGCAAAGAGAACCGTGGGGGCAACAGGGAGGAGGAGGCCAGGCATAGCTCGTTTGGGGCAGGGATTTGGAAGGGAGGGTTTGAGTGGAGAAGTAGGGCTGGGGTAGGGGGAGGCTACTGGCAGGATCCTCGGTCATTTTTTTTTTAATGTTTATTTATTTTGAGAGAGAGAGAGAGAGAGAGAGAGAGAGAGAGTGAGCAAGCACAAGTGGGAGAGAGGTAGAGAGAAGTGGGGAGAGAGAATCCCAAGTAGGCTCCGTGCTGTCAGTGCAGAGCCCAATGCAGGGCTCGAACTCACAAACCCTGAGATCATGATCTGAGCTGAAATCAAGAGTTAGGTACTTAACCGACTGAGCCACCCAGGAGCCCCATTAGGGGCTCTGGACCTAAGTAAAAATCTGTTCTTCTACTTGATTATACTACTATATAACATCTGGGTAAAAACAAAACAAACTTCAGTAGCAGGATTGGGGTGAGGGGAGAATACACAGAATTATGTTGCCTGACTGAGGGGCCTTTTTGAGGGGGAAGGTCTAGTTAGTGCGTCTGAATTCAGAGTGTTGATTTCAGCTGTGGCGTGGGATGCCGGTTTCTTTGTACTCTAACACAGGGGACTGTGATTACCAAAAGGTTAGATTCCCTAAAGACTGTTTGTAAGGCTATTTGTAAAATTAATGGGCCTAGCACAAATTATGTGTTTAATCCTTAGATGAATTTCCAACAAACAGGACTATGTAAATCCTTTGAAGCCTTCAAATCAAGTGCAGTCATCTCCTCCTTGCTAATATCTATTTCATCAGGTTGTATCTAAACTTGTTTGTATAATTTGAAAATCGACTGAGGCATAGCAATGGGGAATAAAATCAAACAGGAGACTAATAAGACTTTGCTAGATTAGATTTCAAGAGCGATCTCTGAAGACCAGAAGTGGGCCAGAAATGCAAAATGGTAAGTGGAGTCTGGGCTTTTAGCTGGCAGGGCTCCAGGTCCAGAAGCAGGAAGATGACTAAAAGGGCAAGACACAGACTGAAGCTGCAGGGTGGGGTGAGGGTCCCCTGCCCCCACACCTGTGGCTGCAAGGGGACCGAGGAAAACAGAGTGCTCCTAGGTGCTGCCTAGGGCTGTGGTTCCCTTCCTACTGCAAGCCCATGGAGGAAGAAAGGAACACATTCAGCCTCTCTCCGTTGCTACACCAAGCTGCCCACTGACGCTCTGACCAGATGGGCCACATCCCAGTATCCCTGTGGAGCAGTGACTCCGAATTGTCTTCCAGACTCAGCGGGGGGAGGGGGCTAGAGGGTCTGTGAGACAGAGAGGGATGAGCACAAAGGGAGAGAAAGAGAAAGAAATCAAATGTGTTTCATTAAAAATGGACCTGCCCACAAAAATGCCAAAATGTATGAATAAATCTAATGCTAAAAATGATAGTAAAATTAATAGCTGGAACATGAATTCATTACTGATGAAAGTAATTTTCTGGAGAGACAGATACAGACATTTATTAATGCACACCCACAAAGGGCTGAATTAGTCTTACTCTTTAGATTACAGCATATTATCTTGTCAGTATGAGCAAAGCCCTGCATGTACGTACATACGTATGTATGTATGCGTAGGTATGCACATGTGTGCGTCTACATACGTGTGTACACGTGTGTTTATCTCCGTGCCTTATGCCCCGTCCCTAATTCCGATCCCCCTATGCCTCTGATAGGTGGCCATTACAATTTGTGTTCAAGTTTTCTGTGCAATTTTTAAGCTATGAAAGTAATATTGTGCTACAGATCTCATTCTCTTTCGTACTGATTTATCGGTACTGTGTTTTTGACATCCACCCACGTTGCTGTATGCGCATCTAGTCCTCAGTTTCTAACTACTACGTACATTGCAGAGTGTGTACTCCAACCTTTTAGCTTCCCTTCCCCGAGGGGAGAACAACGAGATTGCCTCCCACTCCCACTAACACAAACGGTGCTGTGATGGCCGCGCTGGAACACGGAATCTCGCATGTCTGCAAGAGAACCCCCCTGCCGGCTTTCAACTGATCTGTACTAATTTGAGGTGCTGCCTCCATAATGATGGTGCCACTCAGCACTTCCAAGACAGACTTCAAAATAAGTATGTTGAGCATACTCCAGGAGACTGATGACAGCTTAAGTTTTCTTTAAAAAAGAATAAGAAATCATACAACAAATAGGTATGAATAAGAATAGGTGGAGTGGAAAGACGTTTTGAGATGAAAGATAGAGTCATGACATAAACAACCAAAAACAATAGAGGGAACAAGGGGATAAACCCCAAGCAGGACAATTTTAAAGGTGAATTCGTGATTGGAAAGATAATATGGAAAAAGACACCCCAAACCCACCCCAAACATGGAATGGAGAGCAAGACAGGAAATGGGAAAAGGGAGTTAAAAGTCCCAGAGGGGAGACGGACAGGCATCACCAGGTGTCTGAGGAGAGTTCTAGAAGGAGGGAAGGGGGCATGGTAAAGGGGCAGCACTGAAGGAGACCCCAGGTGTGTTTTTCCAGAACTGAAGAAAGACGTGAGCCAGAGGGTTGCAGGTGCACTCTGAATACGGAGCAGTGCAAATGAAGACAGACCTGCCCTGGACACATCACAGTGCAAGTGCTGACCTTCGGGGAAGAAGAGCCACTGTTCCCAGCTGCCAGTGGACCTGTGGCAGAACTCCTTAGACAACAGCCCACGTCTCAACCACAGCAAGGGGTGATGGGGACAATGGAGGGAAGTAAACTGTCAACCTGAATTTTACACACAGTCCAACATTCATTCCTTGATGAGGGCACACCAAAGACGTTTTCTGTCATAAGAGGATTAAGAGTATTTACCACTCACAGATGACTGCTCCCCAAAAGGGAGTCAAGTGAGAGGCAACCAAGCATGGAGTATATGGACTCTGGAGTCAGGTGCCCTAGTTGGCATACCAGCTGGGCTACCTACTGGGCACCGTCGTGCTAGCTACCGAATGGCCGTGTGCTTCAGTCTCCTCCTCTACGAAACAGGGATAGTACTGGTATCTGCTGTGAGGAGTGAATTAGGTCACATACGCAATGTGCTCAGAAGAGTGCCTAGGATATATAAGAACTGTGTAAGTGTAGAAAGTTATTGTGATGATCAGCAAGAAGAAAAATTAATACAGAGAAATATGTAGGAGAAAGGAACAGTGATGAACATAAAAAGTACTAAATATTTAAGGAAAAATACTTAACCCTGACCATGAAAACTGTGTGTGTGTGTGTGCGCACGCGTGTGTTGCGTGAAAACTGAAACTTTAAGCAACAATAACACGGTGGAGATAAGGTGAGAGGATGTTCAATGGGGGAGTTAAAACAAGCTATAGCCCTGGGTGTGGGTGGGTGGAGGGTATATCTGGAATAACTACAGGCACTGTTATAGTTACTTTTTAATTCTAGAAGAACAAAAATACATACTATAACAGCCAAATCAATAGAGGATCAAAAAAAAAAAAAAGGCAGCAGGAGGGCTGCAGGGAGGGAATGCCAAGATTTTAATAATTGAATAGAGCAGAAAAGGAAAAAAAGCAAGCAAAGAAGACAATGGAGAACAAAGGACGTAAATGGTCCTGTGGTCAAACAATGGCAAGAGCCTTACATACATGTGTATGTAACTGTGTGCACACATGCGTGTGTGTGGCCATATGAGCATGGAGGTCATGTGGACGGACACCCACAAAGCTGTTAGGATGGGTTACCGGAGGGTGGAGAATGAATTGGGTAGGGGAGGTAGGAGCCAACAAGAGGAAAAAAGAAGGGTACGTATGATTTATGATTTATATAAAAGTCTGTGTATATTTATAAAAAGAAATTAAAATTTAAAAACCCACTGCAATTTGCTTCCTTGAGAGGGAACAGGATGTTACTACAGCATGCTGACAACCGTGTTTGGGTCCCTGCTGCACAGTGATGTCATCTGTCATGGGTGCTGACTGAAAATGTTCACAGCCCGGGTCCCAGTGCCAGGACGGGGGGTGATGAGGAATCCCAGCTTACTTTTCGGTCCTCTGTTATCATCCTGGACCACGTACAAGAAAGGCAAGGGCAGAAGATGGACAGTCAGAGGAAGCCCAGCCTTTCCCAAGTCAAGGAAGGGAAGTAAACCAAGGGATCTCCACCAGCCTGGGCTGGGGGAGGCCCCTGAGAAGCCCTCAGCTCTCCCTTGGAACAGGGAAGATGTGTCCTTTCCTGGATTCCCCAAAGAGAAAGGTTCAGTGACGGGGCACTGAGTGGGAGGCCATGAATGGTCTAAATGCCGGGCAAATGTTTTTAAGCCTTCTCGTTCCAACATGACATTTCAATTGTCCAGATTTCAAGACTTTTCTTCCCCTTGGTAACATTTTTAAGTTGCAGAGAGAGGAAAAACATAGCTCATTCTTAATATCAATAATTTCAAGAAAAACACATGGTAACTTGCCTTGATTTTCCCCACTGGGATTTTCTCAAGAGCACCCCGTCACCTTGGCCCTATCTTGCAAAGGAGGATGTGCCCCATAATTGATGAGCATTTCAGCTTGGGATGAAAACACCAGACAGCAGTCTGGGCTTCAAGACAGCTCCTTTCTTATCACCAGGACAGTACATGATGATCACATTTTGGGGGAATGCTCTCATTTATAAAAAATGACCAAATTATACCATGTCTGGGAGACCTGATTCTTTTCCTATGGGATATTCATTCCAGCTACCCAAGTAATCATAATAATCATAGGAGATTAGCACATTTCTGTCTGAAGCTTAGGCATTTGGCTATTATATACACTTAATTAAGCTAAGGAGTTTATTGATATCACTATTCCAGTATGCGATAATATTCCATAAACATATTCAGAGAATTAAGTAAATTAGCGCATTTGTTAAAAGCTCAAATAAATGTGCAAGTAGGTAAGCATGAGGAAAATTTTCAGCTCAGCAACCAGCATGAATTGTTAAATACTAACCATCTCAGGGAGCTGAGGGCTCATGATTGTGTTGGCATCCATTCAAAAGATGTTACTTTAGATGCTTGGAAAGTCTTATCTCAGCAAGGGAAGGATATAACCAGCTTTCAAGACCCGCCCTGGAGGAGTAACTATAGACCACAATCCTTTTTTCCATTTGAAGACGTGGCTCTGGTTTCTAGGGCTGCTCTCGGGGGCACAGGGAGGGTCCATACAGCATGGCCTCTGGTTTTTATCCTGAAGCTCCAGAGGTAGCACAGGGGACACTCCCAGAGGAACCTGGGCACATTCAGGCTCCTCTGCTCCAGTGTGGGTGGGTCAGGCATAGTCCACTTCTTCCCAGTGCCCCTAGCTCACACTGGAGGCTAGTTTGTACTAGCCCCTCATGAACCATGGAGGTAGGGGGCAGAGCTCACTTAAAGGGTGTAAAGGAAACCCCAGGCACTAAGATGTTTGATTTGGCAGTGATTCTAGTTTTTAGATGAATTTAAACATAAAAACATTTTACAAATGTGGGACCCCACATACAAAACCTCTGCCTTCTGATCATTACCCTCAAATTCACCATTACTTTCATTAGTAGCTGGGTCTTTCATATTCCTTTATATAGTCAAATATGATTGATTTCTGTAATTGGAAGTAAATGACTTTTTAATAAGCTTGCTTGAAATGCTGGTAGTAATAGTCCTCTGTTTTCAGGGCCTGGGATGATTACTACCCTCATCTTTTTATTGTTTTTTGTTTTTTTTTTTCTTCCAGAAAATAGCACTAGAACTCTTTTCTCTTTTTTTTTTTATGAAAAAAAGTTTTTAATGTTTATTTTTGAGAGAGAGGGGTGGGGAAGGGCAGAAAGGAAGGAGATACAGAATGTGAAGCAGGCTCCAGGCTCTGAGCTGTCAGCACAGAGTCCTACATGGGGCTGAAACCCACAAACTGTGAGATCATAACCTGAGTCAAAGTCAGATGCTTAACTGAATGAGCCACCCAGGTGCTCCAGGACTTTTTCTCTTTTTGTTTCTGTTATGGCTACATATTATCGAAGAGGAGAGGGGAAGAAAGAGAGAGGCAAAGACTTGCTGACCATTTTGCAGAGGATGCTTTACGGAAATGACATGGTTCAGGGAGAATATGGTTTCCCCTCCCTGAACGTGAGTTCTGCCTATATGAAATGCTAGTATGTGTGGCTCTATTTCTGTAAGGATTTTCATCCCTGCTGCTCATTTTGGGGGGAGAAGTGGAGAATAAGGAAATCCAGGGAGTTAGGATCAGAAGAAGGAGGCAAAGCAGATAGCAAAACTGGAAGGGAGGTTTCTGCAATGAAGCCCTGGGAGAGATGAAGCCAGTTGAAGGGGGAAGTACATACAGCCTGAGAGGCACCTTCTTCCTTCATCAGAAGGAGCAGGGTGGAGGGGATTGGGGAGTTGGAACGTGTGTACGCAGGGCTGATGGCACAGGTTTTGGTGCTGTGTCTCTGGGGAGTCAACTACTCCCAAGTGGTAAGATCAGGCAGTGAACACTCAGAAGAAAAGTAGACAAAGAGACGGAATTGTCATAAAATGCAAAGATAAAAATAACTTACAAGCTTCATGTTGAAACTTTTGGGAAGAGAGTTCCTGAAAAAATTTCAGCATATTAAGGAATGGTAAGTGGAAGTTAAATATACACAACTCATTATGACAAACTGAAGATGAATTAGATGCTGTTGTACGTTCTTTAGCATCTTCTTGGCTTTAGTGCTTTGTTCTGGTGAATATACAAATATTTGTAGGGCCTGTCAGAGGTTGACTTGCAAACTTAATTTAGTTTTTCATATAAAGGTTTAATACTTAATTGTGGATTTTCTTATCACAGGGATGTTCGGGTCCCTCAGGGCTGGGGATGGATGGACAACTGTACTCTACAAATTAGACAGCATACATCGTAGGGCACAGCAATTGTTGAGAACTCTCATTACGGCAGAAGCTGCTTTCCGTTCAGCTCATGGAGTGTGTTGATCATCAGTTGCTCTGGGGGCCTAACAGGGGCCAGGACAGCAGACCTTCACATTCTTTGAACTTAGGGAGATTAGAATTTTCAGAATTAGGAACAGATTCTGCCTCCTACAGAAGAGTCTAGATATTATCATCAAGGCAAACAGCTGTGTTTGAGATAATCTAATCATTTAATGGACCACTTGAGGTCCATATATATAAGGCTAAGTTCCACTCTTCTTGAAGAAGCTCTAAAAACGAGATAACCCAAATGCAGGTGTTTCAGCGTAAGAGTTAGGTGTTCTGTGTTCAGAAACACACACTGGCTGTATTTTTTCTAGCAGAGCTATGTGCCCGTGCATCTTGAAAATTTCTTTTCCCTAAATCTAGGATTTGTGCTTAGATGGTATGATGGTTAATTCTATGGGTCAACTTGGCTAAGGTATGGTGTCCAGATGTTTGGTCAGATACCAGTGTGGATGTTACGTTTACATGTGATTAACATTTATATCAGCCGATTTTGAATAAAGCAGACTACTACTGCCTGTCATGTGGATGGGCCTTATCCAATTAAGTTGATGTTGTAACTCAACTCTTCCCTGGGTCTCCAGCTATAGACTTAGCCTGCAGAATTTGCACTTGCCATCCTCTACAATTACAGGAGTAAATTCCTTAAATGAATCAGTTCTCTCTCTCTCTCTCTCTCTCTCTCTCTCTCTCTCTCTCCACACACACACACACACACACACACACACACACACACACACACTATTGGCTCTCTGTCTCTGGAGAAGCCTAGTACAGATGGCACAGGTGCATGTTCCTGTTCAAGAACTTGTTCTAGTGCTTTTCAAGCAGGACAGACCAGAGTGGCATAAATGTGCAGGTCTAGTCCGGTCTTCACCTTGCACATAAACGAAATTTCTCATTTAGGTACTGAAGGGTAATCATCAAAACACGGGAAAGACACTACTGGTATTTAGTGAGCTGCATCTGGTCCTGCACAATAAAGAACTCTCCAACTCAACAGGCCAATGGCATCCCCATTGAGAAAGGAATGGCAAAGAGCTGGTCACCGGGTGCAGCCTACCCAGACTAGTGACTTGCTTGTGTCATTTAAGACTGAACAGCCCAGAGTTTGGGAAAACAAAGTGCTGTGAACTATTTGTCAGCGCTAAGAGTTCAGACAGTGGACTTAGAGAGAGTGAATATATAAAGGGGATGTTGGACCTGGAGACTGAAGCAGGCCTTGGAATGCCTGGCTGAGGCCCAGAGCCACCGGGTGAAAGCCCTCCAAGAGCTCCACTTCCAGAAGTAGCAGTTAGCTATTCTCCCACAGGCATTTCCATTAGCCCGAGCCTTTGGTAAGTTCTTAGAAAAGTCCGCCTGGCCTAGTCAAATGTGGCAGCCAGGGAAGCAGGATCCCTGGGGCTGGAGCAGTGGCTGCAAGCAATGCCACCATCAATGGACAGCAGGCCCAGCATATGGCAGCCTCTGCAGTGTGGACAAAGATGAGGAAGCCAGGGAAGATGAGGGATCCTAGGCACATACGGATGACAGAGCATCTAAGAGGCCGTCCTTGGGGATCCTCTCAGGATCAGTCTGGGGACTTGTTTTGAGATGAATGGACTAATTTTTATCAGGAAAGCCAGTAGGGACTTCAGCCATAATAATCTGGGAATAAAAACAGAGAACCAGCCGTGTTTGGCTGTCACTGGCTCGTGAGGCCAAGGATACACATGTGAGACTCACTGGGAGGATCTTCCTCTGATGCTGTCCCCAGTCCAAGAACAAGAATGGAGGGCCTTTAGGGGCACGTGAGAGGTAAGACGGCCTTGCAACTGGAAAAGGAAAGCATCTTTCAAACATAGCCTGGATGAGTCTATTCCTAACTGATGCCAATCTGAACTCCCAAATTTCTCAAGAAATGAGATCTGGTTAAATTTGTTCTTTTTTGCCCTTCTTAAAAATATCAAATGGGGTGTCTGGGTAGCTCAGTTGGTTGAGCGTCCAACTCTTGATTTTGCTTCAGGTCATAACCTCACGGTTGTAGGACTGAGTCCCACATGCTCAGCATGGAGCCTGCTTGGGATTCTCTCTCTTCTTCTCCCTATGCCCCTCCCAGTCCTCACTCTCTCTCTTTCTTAAAAAAAAAAAAGTTAAAAAAATATCAGAAGCTAATATTTTGCAGACGGCTTTATGCTGGCCACGCTGGCCAAGCTTCGTGGGGTCCAAAACAAACATACCTGATCTACATTTGGTCAGCATTGGGAGGCCCTAGAAGGCCAAGGAATTAACAGAGGAATCCAAGGATTGTTCCTTATCCCAGAAGGCCTCAACTTGAAATAGTTCTTGCTTTGCAGAACTTGTGTGAGTGTGGCAAGGAGGGGGAGCAGGGCTGTGGGGAAGAAGCTTGTGAATCCACTCAGGTTCCTATAAAAGGATTTTGATGCTGATCTGTCACTGGAAACAGATCTGACTCCTTCTTCATGGTGATGAATATTTATAATCTTTTCTCCTCATAGTCCAGGGTGTCAATGAAGAGTGAATACATGTGACATGCAGTTTTTGGTGAGAACTTCACTCTGGGCCTTAGAATGCTGTCTGTTGCAGACGATATGCTTGAGGTAATAATTTTCTGTACCACAGAATTGCAAAGATCTGTTTTCTGCAGAATTACGTGTTAGCAGACTGGTGCGAATGATCCTTTGGGGGCTGTTATTTTAACAAGGAGGGGGCGTTTCCTGGAATTGGTAGTTTTTACCTGGATCTCAGGAAATCATCAACTGTGCTAATACAATAGATGAATGATGGGTGAGTTAAGATCTTGCATATACAGCAAGAAAGTGACAGCTACAGATACAAACAGAGCACCCCTGATTCCTATCAGTGTGACATTGTCAATACTGATGGTGACATCTAGGAAGCTCCCAAAGGGGCCTCAGGGCTTCCTGCAGTTTCCCAACCCACTTCAGCCCTCTCAGATCCAGCCTGCATAACCCCGTTCACAGTGTTCTCCATATTCCCTGTGCCATTTCAGTTGTGGTGACACCCTATCTTAATGTGGCATCTTCCAGGACAAGGAGCTTATTTGGGAAGTGATCCCTGGACCAACTGATAAGAAGGTGGGGAAGTGAGACAGGGAGAGAAAGCAGCCAGTAAGGGGGGCAATGGCAACCCAGCAGTCACTGTGACCAAAGTCCAGTTCAATGGCACTGGGCACCTCTGGGGACAGTGGAGGACAACACCTCCAAGTTGTGCCCCTTGGGGTGAGGGAGGTGGGGTGTATATACACCAACTTCCAATAGACATCAGTTGAGGACTCCTGGGGCAGGGAGAGGTGTTAATTCCCTGCAACTAGGCCACTCTACATGCTAGTGTGCACACGTATAGTACTCAAGGGTGAGGCTCTGACAGCATCTGCCCTATCCTGTATTTCTTGTTCTTCAGCCTCCTTGTCTGAGAAAGATCAGTACCTCCTACAGCTAATGTAGTCTCTTAAAAATAGAGCTTAATTCTCTGGCAACCAAGCCAGCAGAGAGAGAGAGAGAGGCAGAAGAAATTAAATATTCCAGCCAGTCTGCTGCCTGATTTCTTATAGGCCTGGCTAGTATTATGGGGGCTAGATTTTCTGACCTGGCAGATAGGAATGCCTGTAGCAGCTACTAGTTTTCTACTGACCATATTTTAATAGAAACCAGACTGCCAGAACCTTGGCTCCCATTCTGCATGCTGGGGTAAGTTACTATATCTCTCTTGCTGCCTCTGTTTCCCTTTTCAGGGGACGCCTTGGAAATGAAGCTCTGACAACAGAAGCTCCTTAACTCTTTTCCTGGGAGATCAGCTTTCACGTGATACAGTGGAAGGAAGGCAGTGACATGCTGCCATGGGGGTAAATGCCACTTCCCCAGCAGAGGTGGGCTCCATCTGGGGGCATGAGGGACTTGAGCCATTTCGAGGACTCACCTTAGAACAACACAAACAATGCATCCTCCTCGGCCTGGGTCCCTGGGCCTGTGTTACTCACTCTGTGCTATGCCCGATAGAAACTGGCAGCTTATGTAGGAAGTCAGGGAAAGACATGTCTGGCTGCGGGGTGGGTAGGGGGCAGTGCTCCATGAAATGCTGCTATGTGCAGAACTACTAAAAAATAAGCAAACTGCCTTTAAGTGAGACAGAGACCAAAAAATCTCCTGACACGTGTTTAAGAAACCCATAGAATTTGCTGGGTTGAGCATACAAGGAGAAATTGTTTCTAGATGATTATCTCTGATAAGATGTCTCCCAATCTTTCACAGGACACTCATTTGTGGTCACCTGCTACTCCACCAACAGAGCCAGGCTGAGAAGCCCTCACCGTGTGGTATTTTACGGGGCTCGACACAGTAACCCCAGGGCTCAACCACAGGAGTCTTCTTTGTCCTACTTCTCAGCTGTTCTATAAGCACCCCAAAGCTTATAAGGCTGGGACTCTTGGGATTTGTGTGCCCCCCACACAGCCTTGAACTTCACAGATGCACGACCATTGTCAAATAAATCAATCACAGGACCTAGGGTTTCCACTGATATTCCTGATCAGTGAGTAGTCCTCAGTGTCCTACTCTCTCACTTCTAATGCCAAACTGCCCAAACTCAGGAAAAACTGTGGTAAAGACTGTCACTCTGTTCAGCCTGAATAGTTCACCAACACTGTATCCTCAACCCACACACAATCGCCTCAGGCACCCTTTCTCTAGAAATTAAAAAAAATAATTCTGTTCTCCGCATAAGACTCATTTCAAAATTATAGCTGAGGTACACTGTTTATATTGCCTCCTGTCTTCTTTCTTTGGTGGACTCATACTTTTATTTTATTATTATTTATTTATTATTTATTTTTGAGAGAGAGAGAGAGAGACAGAGTGTGGGTGGGGGAGGGGCAGAGAGAGAGGGAGACACGGAATACAAAGCAGGTTCCAGACTCTGAGCTGTCAGCACAGAGCCCCATGCGGGGCTCAAACTCATGAACTGTGAGATCATGACCTGAACAGAAGTTCAGGACATTTAACCAAGTCACCCAGGTGGCTTTATTTTTAGAAAAAGCATGCACATGTGTGCGAGCCAGGGAGAGGCAGAGAAAGAGGAAGACAGAGAATCCCAAGCAGGCCCCACACTGTCAGTGCAGAGCCCGACACAGGGCTCAGTCCCACAAACTATGAAATCATGACCTGAGCTAAAATCAACAGTTGGATGCTTAACCTACTGAGCCACCCTGGTGCCCCTTATTTTTTAATTTTATTTTTATATTAAATTAATATAGTGTAAAATTGACTTGGGTGTGTGTGTGTGTGTGTGTGTGTGTGTGTATTACTGTGCCGTCCTATGAGATTTAACACATATACAGATTTGCGTAACCATTATCTCAATCAAGATTCCCCCAAGTTCTGTGCCCCCCAAAGTCCCCTCATCCTGCCCTGTTGGAGTCATACCCTCCTCCACCCCTGCTTGCCATCACTATAGTTTTGTCTTTCTCAGAATGTCATATAAATGGAGTAAGAGACTATAAAGCTTTATGAGACTGGCTTCTTTTACTCCTTACAATGCCTCTGTGGTTTTGTGTGTGCTTATATGTGTCAGCAATTTGTTCTTTTTATTGCCCAGTAGTATTCCGTTGTATGTACACAGTTTATCCATTCACTTGTTGACGGACACTTGGGTTATTTCTCATTGTTGGCCATTAAGAACAGAACTGCTATAAACATCTATAAGCTTTTGGGTTAACATAAATTTTCATTTCTCTAGGCTAAATACTGGGTTGTACGACATGTCTATGCTTAACTTTATAAGAAACTGCCAATTGTTTTCCCAAGTGTCTGTACCATTTTGCATCCTCACTAGTAATATCTGGGTTCCAGATGCTCCACACCCTTGCTAGCATTTGGTACTGTCAGTCTAGAAAAAAAAATTGTTTAAGCTATTTTAATAGGGATGTAGTGATAACTCAGTATTGATTTTTTTTAATCTTTTTCTTTTCATTTTTTTTTCTTCAAGAGTGTGAGTCAGTGAGGGGCAGAGTGGGGGAGAGGGAATCTTAAGCAGGCTCCATGCTTAGTGCAGAGCCTGACGTGGGACTTGATCTCACGACTGAACCATCATGACCTGGGCCAAAATCAAGAGTCAGATGCTTAACCGACTGAGCCACCCAGGCGCCCCAGCATTGTTTTAAATTACATTTCTCTACTGGCTAATCATGTGGAACAGCTTTGTATGTGCTCTCTTGCCATTTGTATGTGCTCTTGAGTGAAGTGTCTGTTCACCAGAAACTTGGACGCCCCCACCATTACCCCTTCTTTTTTTTTTTTTTTTAAATAAGTGAGCTGTTTGTTTTCTTTTTTTTTTTTTTCATTTTTTTTTTAACGTTTTTATTTATTTTTGAGACAGAGAAAGACAGAGCATGAAGGGGGGAGGGGCAGAGAGAGAAGGAGACACAGAATCGAAAGCAGGCTCCAGGCCCTGAGCCATCAGCCCAGAGCCCGACGCAGGGCTCGAACTCACGGACCGTGAGATCGTGACCTGAGCTGAAGTCGGACGCTTAACCGACTGTGCCACCCAGGCGCCCCTGAGCTGTTTGTTTTCTAAGTATTGACTTTTGCGAGTTTATACTTATTTATTTATTTATTATATGCTGAATCCAAGTTCTTTGTCAGAGATGGTATTTGAAAATATTTTCTTCCAGTCTGCCACTTGTTTTTTCATTCTCCTAATAACGTCTTTCATGGAGCAAAAGTTTTAATGGTGACAAGTGCAATTTATCGCTGGTTTTCTTCAGTGGACTGTACTTTTGGTGTGGTACCCAAGAATCCTGGCCACGAAGAGCTCCTCTAATGTTTTCTTCCAAAATTTTATTGTTTTACATTTTACACTTGGATCTCTCATCTATTTTGACTTAAATTTTGTATATGGTGTAAGAACAGGCTTTTGTTGTGCATGCAGATGTCCGATTGTACTAATATCAGTTGGTAAAAAGATGATTCTTTCCTGTTATGTTAGCACCTTTATTGAAAGTCAATGGACCATCAGTGTGTGGGGTCAGTTTTTGTACTTTCTAACCTGCTCCATTGATCTGCATGTCCAACTTTTTGCCAATGTCAAAACTGTCTTGATCACGGCAGCTTCTAGTAAGTCTTAAAATTGGGTGGTGCGAGTCCTCCAGCATTATTCTTTTATAAAATTGTTCTGACAGTTCTAATTCCATTGCCTTTTCATATACATTTTGGAATCACCATCTCTATAACTACAAACAGTTCTGTTTGGGTTTGATCAGAATTATATTAAATCTAATGATCAGTTAGAGAGAACTGACATCTTTTCTATATTGATTCTTATAATTTATGCACACAGCATGTCTCCATTTACTTGGGTCCTTTTTTTATTCCTTTCATTAGAGCTTGGTAGCTTTTGGCATGGAAATCTTCCATATGCTTTATTAGGTTTATACCTATTTATTTTTGAACTACTTTAAATTATGTATTAATTAGTATATATGTTACATAACTATCTGATATATAAAAGTACAAAATGATAAATATTTAGTTTTGATTGTCAATTGTTCATTATTAGTATGTAAAGTATGATTAACTTTTGTGTATGGACCTTATATCATGGAACCTTGCTAAACTCCTTTATTGCTTCTAGGAATTCTTATAGATTCTTGGAATTCTCTGAATAGACAAATATATCATGTGTAAATAGGGACAGTTTCATTACTTCTTTTCAAATTCTCTGCCTCTAAAATTTTTTTTTTTGAAAATGTTCATTTATTTTTGAGAGTGAGATAGCATGAATTGGGGAGGCACAGAGAGAGAGAGAGAGAGAGAGAGAGAGAGAGACAGAGAATCCAAAGCAGGCTCTGCGCTGTCAGTGCAAACCCGATGTGGGGCTCACAACTGACGAATTGGGAGATCACCACCTGAGCCACCAAGGTGCCCCTCTGTGCCTTTTATATAGTGCACTGGCTAGAACTTCTGGCATTGTGTTAAACAGGAGTAGTAAGAGTTAATAATTTCAATTGTTACCTATTTTAGAGAGGAAAGCATTAAGTCATCCACCATCCAGTAAGTGTGATGTTAGCTGTGAGTTTTTAATAGCTGCCCTTCATCAGGTAGAGGAAGCTCCCTTCTACTTCTAGTTCACTAGAGTTTTTGTTGTGAATGAATGTGAAATCTTACCAAATATTTTTCTGCTTCAATTGGTATGATCATGTGTTTTTCTTCCTTACCCTGTTAATATGGTCACTTGTATTGGCTGATTTTTGAATACTGACCCAGAATTGTTTTCCTGAGGTAAATCTCATTTAGCTGTGGTGCTTTTTTTTTTTTTTGATCATGCTTATCTATATTTTTGTACGTTTACTATATATGTATATACATAATATAAAATATTGTTCTGTATATTTTAAATGACATATACATAATATACTGCATATATTCTACAACTGGCCATTCTGTTCATCTTTTTTTTTTTAATATGAAATTTACTGTCAAATTGGTTTCCATACAACACCCAGTGCTCATCCCAACAGGTGCCCTCCTCAATGCCCATCACCCACTTTCCCCTCCCTCCCACCACCCATCAACCCTCAGTTTATTCTCAGTATTTAAGAGTCTCTTATGGTTTGCCTCCCTCCCTCTCTAACTTTTTTTTTCCCCTTCCCCTCCCCCATGGTCTTCTGTTAAGTTTCTCAGGATCCACATAAGAGTGAAAACATATGGTATCTGTCTCTCTGCCTGACTTATGTCACTTAGCATAACACTCTCCAGTTTCATCCACGTTGCTACAAGTGGCCAGATTTCATTCTTTCTCATTGCCAAGTAGTATTCAATTGTATATATAAACCACAATTTCTTTATCCATTCATCAGATGATAGACATTTAGGCTCTTTCCATAATTTGGCTATTGTTGAGAGTGCTGCTATAAACATTGGAGTGCAAGTGCCCCTATGCATCAGCACTCCTGTATCCCTTGGGTAAATTCCTAGCAGTGCTATTGCTGGGTCATAGGGTAGATCTATTTTTAATTTTTTGAGGAACCTTCACACTGTTTTCCAGAGCGACTGGTGCATTATTCTTTTTATATATTGCTGGATTCAATATGCTAGCCGTTTGTTTGGGTTTTTTTCTAATAGGCTCCATGCCCAGCACAGAGCCTAATATGGGGCTTGAACTCATGACCCTGAGATCAAGACCTGAGCTGAGATCAAGAGTCGAATGCTTAACTGACTGACCCACCCAGGTGCCTCAATATGCTAGTATTTTTAATGTATTTTTATAGAGGATATTAGTCTATAGTTTTCTTGTGAGGTCTTCATTTGATTTGGTATCAAGATAATACTGTCCTCATAAAATGTGTTGGGAATGTTCCTTCTTGTTTTTTTGGAAAAGATAGTATGGAATTGGTATTATTTATTTTTGTAAATGTTGGGCAGAATTCTAGAGTGAAACTACCTGGGCTAGGAAATTTCTATTTTTGGAATACTTTCGACTATGAATTCAATTTTTAAAATAGATATAGTAGCATTTAGGTTACCTAATTCTCCTTGAGTCAGTTTTAGTAGTTTGTGTCTTTCAAAAAATTTGTCCAATTTATCTAATTGTAAAATTTGTCCATTTTATCTAAATTGTAAAATTTGTATAGATTGTTTGCAACAGTCCCTTATCCTTTCAATGAATGTAACGATATCCCTCTTTCATTCTTGTTATTGGCTATATGTGTATTTATTTCTTTGTCAATCTAGCTAGATGTTTATCAATGTTATTGATGTTTTCAAAGAACCAGTTTTAGTTTCATTGGTTTTCTTAATTGTTTTTCTCTTTTCATCGATTTTTGGTCTTTATTATTTCCTTCCTTTTGCTCTTGAATTATTTTGCTCTTTCTAGTTTCTTAAAGTGGTAGCTAAGGTGGTTGATTTAGAGCTTTTTTTTTTGATGGGGGGCCAATATATGTGTTTAATGCTATAAATTTCCTCCTAACTACTGCTTCAACTGCAACCCACAGATTTTGATTTGGTTTATTTTCGTTTTCCATCAGTTGAAAATGTTTCCAATTTCTCTCGAGACTTTCTTTCTGATTCATAGGGGTTTTGGGGAAAATGTATTGTTTAATTTCCAAGTTTCCAGAAATTTTCCATTAGGTTTCTACTATTGCCTTCAAGTTTAATTCCATTATTGTAAGGGAACATATGTCATATTTTTTTCAATTGTTTTAAATTTGTTAATGTTTGTTTTATAATCTAGACTATGGTCTGTCTTGGTGAATGCTTCATGCACACCTGAAAACAATGTATGTTCTACTATTTATAGAGTATTCTGTAAATGCCAATTACATCTGGTTGGTTGATCTAGCTGTTCAGTTCTTCTATATCCCTGTTAATTTTAAGTTTATTTGTTCTATTGATTACTGAGAGAAGAGTATTGATATCTCCAGCTATAACTGTGAATTTGTCCAGTTCTCCCTTCAGTTTTTGCTTCATGTATTTTGAAGTTCTGTTTTTAACACATACACATTCAGGACTGCTAGGACTTCTTGGTGGACTGGCCCTTTTATCCTATGTCATGTTCCTCTTTACATTGGTAATTAATTCTATGTAATTTCCTTGCTTTGTAGTACACTCTGTCTGAATTTAATAGAGCCATGCAAGATTTCTTTTGATTAGTGTTTGCATCCTTTATTTATATCATTATATTTAAGTTAGAGTTCTTGCAAATAGCATGTGCTTGGATCTTTTTTTTTTTTTTTTAATCAATTTTGCCAGATTCTCCCTTTTAATTGGTATGTTTGGACTGTTTATATTCAATGTAACTATTGGTGTGTTTATATTTAGGTATACCATTGTCTTAACTTGTTTTCTGTTTGTTCTCTGTTATTCATTGTCTTTTCCCTTTCCCATCTTCTTTTAATTTATTTGAGTGTTTTTAGAATTCCATCTTAATTAATTAATTCAATTTTTATTTATATTTCTTTGTATAGTTTTTTAAGTAACTAGTTAGGGGTTACACTATATACCCTTCACTTTTCAGAGTATACTTAGAATTAATACTTAACCAGTTCAAGGGGAATGTAGAAACCTTATCAACTGCAAGGAGCAGTGAATCTCTGCTATGCTAAAGGCTTTATGCAAATAAAAGGGGTGGGGCAGTGCAGTGATCAAACAAGCCTGGAAAATGATGGGTTAAACAAAACAGTTGTATGGGGGAGACTTCCCAGAGAGACCTTGAGTAAATTAATGCACACTATGGCTCTTTAAAGGCAAAGGTAGGCTATTTAGCATCTCTCAAACGTTCTGATCAGAGAACCCCTTGTTCATGGATTTTTCCCAGGACTATGCTTTATGGAAGGCTGCCTTCTATGTGGTACATGCCCCACATTTTAAAAACTGAATTGGCATAAGGTAAGTCTTACCCTTTTCGTTTGTTATTCCTCCACATATTTGAGGACAGCATATTTCTCCTTTTTTTCCCCCATATTAACTACTCTCTTTAGACTTCCTTCCCCTGTAATTGTCACCATCCTTTCTTATCATTACTTTATTAAGTCTTTCTGCCTTAGACACTGGAAGACCTAGGAACACAGGTTTGCCATTTATCCCCATGAGCTCCCACTTGTGGGCATGTTCATTAACAACCTTCAGGAATGGGGTGTCCAGAATGAACCTGCCATGTCAGAGGCAACCCAACCAAGGTAATCCAATGTGTGAGAATGTCACTACTGCCATGTTTTGGACACTGCCTCTCTTTATGTGCTCAGGATCACATTGACTGTGTTGGCAGCCATCTCATGATCCTGCTGATTCACATAAAGCTAGCAGCCAATTGAGATCCCTGGCCCTTCTACACAGGGAGCTGTTTCTCCTGATACCCCTGATACTTCTAGTTTTGCCATTTTCTTTTTGTTTGTGTGTTTAAAATAGCTTTATTGAGATATAATCCACATAGCATAAAATTCACCCACTTAAAGTATACAATCCAATAGGTTTTGGTATATTCACAGCTGTGCAACAATTGCCACAATTAATTTTAGAACATTTCCATGATGCCCAGAAGAAACGCTCTGCCCTTTAGTTATTACTTCTTGGTCTCCCCCAACCCTCTGGAGCTAGGCTACCACTAATATACTTTCTGTCTTTATAGATTTGCCTATTTTGGACATGTCATATAAATAGAATCATGTGTGGTCTTTTGTGACTGGCATCTTTCACTGAGCATAATGTTTTCCAGGCTCATCCACATAGTAGCATGTGTCACTAATTCATGCTTTTAAAAATAATATTCCATTGTATGGATAGAGCATGATTTGTTTATACATTGATCAACTGATGGACATTTGGGTTGTTTCCACCTTTCAGCTATTGGGAAGAATGGTGCTATGAACATTTGTGCACAAGTTTTTGTGTGAACATATGTTTACAATTCCTTTGGGTATATACCTGGGAATGGAATTTCTGGGTCATGTGGCACTTATGTTTACCTTTTTGAGGAACTGCAAGACTGTTTTCCAAAGTGACTGCTCCATTTTACATTTCCACCAGCAATATACCAGACTTCCAATTCCTCTACATCCTCTCCAACACTTGACTTTTTGGAGAAAAACTGTCGTAGGGGATGTGATATGGTATCTCATTGTGGTTTTGATTTGCTTTTCTCTGATGACTAATGATATTGAGTATCTTCTGATCTACCTATTGGTCACTTATGGATCATCTTTAGAGAAATGTTTATTCAAATCCATTGCTCAGAGTTATTTGACTCTTTATTCTTGAGTTAAGGTATTCCTTTTCCATTTTGGATAACATACCCTTATCAGATATATTATTTGCAAATATTTTCTCCCATTTTGTACATTATCTTTTCACTTTCTTGATGGTATCCTTTCAAGCACAAAAGTTTTGAATGCTGGCTGAAGTCCAGTTTATCTGGTTTCTCTTTTTCTGCTTATGTTTTTCATGTCATATCCCCCAAACCATTGCCAAATCCAAGGTTGTGGAGATTTATCCCTATGTTTTCTTTTAAATATTTTGTAATTTTAGTTCTTTGATCCATTATGAGCTAATTTTTCAATATGGTGTGAGGTAGAGTTCTAACTTAATTCTTTGGAATTCACTTGTGCCAGTGCCATTTGTTGAAAAGACTATCCCCCCCCCCCCCCATTTAATGGTCTCAACATCCTTGTTGAAAATCAATTGACCAGAGTTACATGGGTTTATTTCTGGACTTTTAATTCTATTCCATTGGTCTATATGTCTATCTTTATGGCAGTACCACACTGCCCTGATCACTGTTGCATTGTAGTAAGTTTTGAAATTGGGAAATGTGAGTTCTCCCAGCTTTGTTTTTCTTTTTAAAGATTGTTTTGGCTAACTTCATCCCTTGTATTCCCTTTGAATTTTAGGATGAGCTTGTCATTTCTACAAAGAAGCCAGCTGGGATTCTAATAGAGATTGAATTGCTTCTGAAGATCAGTCAAGCGAGTATTAACCATTTTAACAGTATTAAGTCTTCTGATTCATAAATACAGGCTACCTTTCCATTTATTTAAATCTTTAATTTCTTTCAACAATGTTTTGTAGTCTTCAGAGTATAGGTTTTGTAGGGTTTTTTTGTTAAATTTATTCCCAAGTATTTTATTCTGGTTGATGCATTAGTTTCTTTTTTTTTTCCAGTTGTCCATTGCAAAGTGTATAGAAATACAATTTGAATTTTGTACATAATCTTGTACCCTGTAGCCTTAATGAACTCTATTAGTTCTAATAGTCTTTATTATTATTTATTTATTTATTTTTAGTGAATGTTTTACCATTTTCTATATATAAGACGTTTTATCTATGAATAAAGATAGTTTTCCTTCTTCCTTTCCAATCTGGATAACTTTTAGGACTTTGACTTCATAATACTAAGAGCAGAACTTTACATTTATTTCTATCACATTTAATTTTGTTTGTTTTAACCATTGTTCAGTTCTTTTAATTTGGATAGTCTTCCAACACATTTTATTTGCAATTCATCTATTTATCCCCAGCAGCTGGCACAGTGTCTAGTGTTTTGCATTAAATAAATGTTTGCAAGATTAAGATTATGGTGTGATTCTGCAGTTTTGGCAAGCATGTCTTTTCTGTGTTTTTTATTGCTACAAATGTTAAATAATAGGGGTGCCATTAAAATTTCTGGGGTCCCAGGATATCAACATGGTGGTAGTGGCACCAGAACCTGCCCTTTCACAGTACACAGAAGCCACACCAGAAGTAGGAGATAGCAGCTTCAAGAAACAATAGAGACATCTGCATTGGCCTTGTGGGCATGAAGTCCAGAGGATAAAGGTAAGGCATTCTCACTTGACTTGGGCAGCAAATGGCACCAAAGAGGCCAGAGCAGGAGATGAGGAAACAGCTGCCATGATATGGGTGGGGGGAGAAGTTTTTGTGATGTGCCAATGTGAAATGCTTTCTATGGGCCCTTAAAATTAATGAAGAGAATATTCTCAGGGGTCTGGGGACCCCAGAATAAGAAGTAAGGGTAAGAGCCAAATGTGAGTCATTTCATTTCAGGCTGCTGTGGTGTGGGAAAACTTGAGCTACACGTGCAAAAGTCTCTCTGTCACCAATTACTTCTTTGATTCTTCCTTCCCTTCAAAATGCTAACCTAATTTTCTTCTTTCCCTTAACATTAATCCCCTAAACGGCCTGCTCTGCTTCTTTAAATCCCACGCAGTCCATAACACATTACGGCTGGCTTCAGTACCTCCCACCTACTAGATTTGCCTACAGCTCCTCAGATTCCACTCTCCTATCACAATCAATTGATGGGTTGATTTTTTTGAAAATATTTTTTTCTCTCTGTTCAGATTAGATAATTTCTATTTTTCTCCCTTTAAATTCACTAACTCCTCCCTCTGTCTTCTCCATTCTTCTCTTGAGTCCATTGGCTATTTAATTTTTCAGTCCTGGAATTTCCATTTGGTTCTTTTTATGTTTTCTATATTTTTATCGAGACTTTCTTTCAGTTTGTTTCCACGGGGTCTTCCTTAATTCCTGAAGTATGTAGCTGCTTAAAGTCTTTTAATTCCAACAGTGTCAAGTTGGGGGCTGGTTTCCATTAATTGTCTTTTCTTCTATGAGTTGAATTTTTTTTTGGTTTTTACCTATGCCAAGGAATTTTCAATATTATCCTTAACATTTTCAGGGTCTTGTTTAAATTCTAAGAAGACTACTAGTCTTTGGTTGTTTATTTGTTTTAGCAGACAATCAGCCTGGTTAGGGTCAGGTCACCAATTCCACTGTCTTCTTTGGGCTGTGGTTCCAGTGTCAGCAGTGTTTTTGAAAGCCCATTTGGCCCATGTGTGTGCCACTCAGTGGCCAGTATAGGACCTGGGTATTGGTCTACCTTATGGCAGGATTGGCAGAGCCTCTGATATGTTCTTCGGAATTATGCACCATCAGCTTGAAAGTAAGGGGCTTGTGTAAACAACTTAATGGAATCCCTGTCTTGATCTCCTTCCTCTCTGGGATCTGCCTGACACAGTATGACTCCTTGAGGCCCACTCCTGGACTCCTCAATTCTGCCATGCAATTCTCATGATTATGTCTACACTTGGGACCAAGTGGTGGGAGGATGGAGAGAGGAAAAAGCAATGGGGAGTCTTTTCATTTTTTGGTACCACAGCTCCTGTGTTCAAAGCAAAGGAGTCTCTCTCCACCAGAATTTTAGGCTTCTGTTTGTCTGCTTCTGCTGTCACTGCCACCAGAGGATTTTCTGGGGGTGACAACTTGATGGTACTTTGGATTCTGGTCTGCTTCCCTAAGTTGCTTTCTACCACTCATTTTTCAGAGTTCTTAGCTAGCTGCCCCATGCATTCTGTCCACGGTTTACAGTTGCTTCCAGTGGGAAAGACAAGACAGAGTGTGGTTATTCCACCTTCCCCAGAACTGGAACCTCACACTATGTTTTATTCTAGGCAAGTGTTCATCTCACTGGCCAGTTGAACAGTTAGGTCTGAAAAGTCTCAGCTATAACATTTGCTTCATTTCCCTTTCTCATCATATGGGCAGACTCAATCTTCCTCTTTCACCCAGTTCATTAGCCAAGTCTATTTATATTGTACTTAATTCTTTATCACTCCTCAGACATTTGTGCCTCCATGATCCTTGGACCTACCCACTAGGCCAATTCTCAAACACAGAATCTTTCCGTTACCTCTCCCACCTCTGGAGCACTATAGATCTGTCTCACATCAAATTCACATTACAGAAATTCTAATAGCCTGAATTGGGTGATGTACACAATACTTACTATATTCATCTGATGTCTTTGTCATTCTAAATTGTGTAATCTTAAGCCATTTTCATTAAACTCAGGAACAAGATCAGAGAGGGTGTTAGTGCTAGCTAACAGTGATTCAGAGGCTCTAATGAATACAATAAGACAATAAAATTAAATACTAAGTGCAAATACTGGAAAACAATTTTTCTTTTGTGATGAATATGATTGCATTTCTGGAAGACTCAAGAAACTATAGCAAGAAAAAGCCCATTAAAATTAAAATGAGAATTTGGTAAGATGATTAGGTATAGGAAAATATTTTTTAAAAATAGATTTTTCTACCCTAGGAAATAGAATATTCCATTCACAAAAGCAACAAAGAATATAATATACTTAGGAAGAAATCCTCCTCCTTGGACTCTTATTCCAAGGACTTGCGGCAAACGGGGGCTGGAAGGCCAATCTGTCCTGAGGTCTGTTTTTGTATGGCTTTGGACTGAGAGATAAGAATGATTTTTAGATTTTTATAGGATTGTGAAGAAGAAGAAGAAGAAGAAGAAGAAGAAGAAGAAGAAGAAGAAGAAGAAGGAGGAGGAGAATATGCAACAAAGACCATGCAAAGCCCACAAAACCTAAAATATTTACTATCTGGTCCCTTACAGGAAGTTTCCATAGAAGTAAAAGCCCCAATGTATAAGGATATACATGCATACTGCAGCATATTTTATGCAGCAGAAAAATGGAAATAAAGGAATACCTGTCAACTGGAAAATGATGGAATATATTAAGCTTCAGCCATTCTGTAGAATATTAGGCAGCCATTAAAAGGAATAAAATATAGCCATATATGAAATTTATATATGTGAAATTCAAGATGCAGTAAAAAGTGGGATACAGAGAAATTGTATATGATTATTTTTATCTTTTTTTTGTAAGACAAGCAACCCAATCCCCCATATAAATAAGTGAATGTTAATATAATTGTATGAATATGGAGGAAGAATTCTGAATGTTAGGTTAAGGGGCACGAACATTTTTTTGTTTGGCAAAGGGCAGGCCTCAGAGGTTTATGAGTAGGAGTGAGGAGGAGAGAGATGGTCTGGAGCTGTGGTTTAGGGATATGAATCTTTATAATGCAATCTTTACTACTTGTTGCCTGGAATTCTAATATAAAGGTGACCAACTTCCTATTGGTAGAAGACTGCCAAATCTGCGCTTTGTCTCACCACCAAACCTTCCCCAGTGAATTTCTTGTTTAGAATCAGTTTCTGTGGGTTGTTCTTTAGCATTTGAACAGCTTTGTGGCTTTGGCAGCAGTTTGACTCAACCCTGACTATCAACTCCTCCCTCAGCTGCAACCCATCCTCTCCCCTCCAAGTGACAATAGCAGAAAGGTATTGCCATTACTGTCCTGTTGACGACTGCCTGCCGGGGAGGTCCCCATCACTCACTGATTAGTGGCTGTTAGGCCAAAGGCCTCTCCAATTCAGCTGTGCCCCCCTGTGGATATGGTATATAGCCTCCTGGATGTTGGATCCCGTTTTGCATATGACATTTCCTCCCTCATGGGACCTAATAAGGCTTTTGTTCTAGTTATTTCTCTGGGGGTGAAGTAAAGCTAAACCCTTCCTGACTCTTCTCCATGACATATTTTCCCCTTTCGCCAAGGGTGTATTTACTTTTGCAGGAATATATCATTTCATAACTTTCAAACATAGACTTGACCTTGCTTTAGGTTATTGGTACAGACAATTAATAAAATTCATGTCTTTGATGTCCCTTGTCTATAAAGTTTACTTGGTACATTACCCATTTCTGTAGTCATTCCTTAACTATGTGCTCTTGTCTTCCAAAAGAAGGGAGTACCCAACGAGCCTAGTATTTGCTAATGAGTTGCTAGGTACTGCTACATTCCAATTATTTATTAGGAGGTTTTCTGGACTTCAGCATCATCTCAACATGTGTTTATAAGTTGTTTTGCAAAATACAATTAAATTTTAAAGATATTCAGGCATCATTAAAGATGTCTCCAGTAAAGATTAAATTAATAAAATCAGTCTTTGCCTCATTACAAAGCTTATGTCTTCAGCAGTAAAATCACCAGACTTGTGGTCTGGTAAAAGATTTAACCATCTGTGTGCAGGAGTCATGTACTCATGTAGTAGCCAGTGGCTACAAGACAAATGATCTGAAATTATCATATCCAGTTTTGGTCCATATATGTTTGGTGAGGGCTGTGCAGTGCGACCACAGTTACCCTGGATATCTTCTTTGGGGGCAGTGCTATAGTGAAGCAGGGTGGATAACTCCCACTTATGGACAACTTCCAAAAAAAAAAGAAGAGCAGACAAACCAGTCTTATCCAAGGCAATTTTTAAAAATTAGAGAAAAGCAACTGTCCTAGAGTTCTTCTTCCAAAAATCTTAAGAGAAAATGAAAACCAAGTGGCAGACTGGAAGAAAACATCTGCTACGTACTGAATAGACAAAGGCCCGATATCCAGAGGACACAAAGAACTCCTACAAATCAAAAAGAGCAATTCAAACCAACCAATGGGCAAAAGATGCGAAACACATGAAAAAGCGTTCAATCCCACCAGCTGTCAGGGAAATGCAAATTATGATAATGAAATAGCATTTTTTTGCTCTCCAACTGGCAAAACCTAAAATGACTGATATTATCATGGAATAAGCAAGGGTGCAGGGAATGGGTGCTGTTGCACATGGATGGGAATACAAACTAATGAAACCCTTTTGGGAAGGCAACTGGGGAGTACTCATTAAAATTAAATATACACATCGACTGTTGTTTCCCCCAATTCTACTTCTAGGCATCTAACTCAAAGAAACACTCACATTTGTACACAAAAATGCATGCATTGCTTGTGGCAGGGGGTAAAAAATGAAATGTCTGTTACAAGGAAGTGGTTAAATAGATCATGGTTTATTGATACTTTAAAATGCCTATCAACAGTGGTGAACAGTAGATCCATACTCACTGTGACATGAGAAAAGCAAGGTGCCGAATAACATGTACGTTATGGTCTCATTTATGCAACAAGCAGGGTATCTTCTTATGTGTCTGCTGGCTGGCTGGTTGTGTGTGTGTGTATGTATGTATGCATGTATGTATCTATCTATCTGTCTATATATCTCTATCTATCTAAAAATGCACAGAAGTAGGGGAAGAACATGCATCAAATTGTTGAAAGTGGTTACTCCTTCCTGGGAAGGGAGCATAATTGGTACAGGGAGAGGAAATTAAGAGACTCTTACATTTTGATATGTATATTTAAATAATGTTGTGTTTGAAATTCTACAATGAAACTGCACCCAGGAATCACATGTGCAGTTAAAGAGAGGCAGAAATTAAGCATCCAAAACATTTATTTCCTTCCTTCCTTCCTTCCTTCCAAGTTGCCAGTGCAGAGCCCAACATGGGGCTCAAACCCACGAAACTGTGAGATCAAGACCTGAGCCAAAACCAAGAGTCAGATACTTAACCGACTGAGACACCCAGGTGCCCCAAACTTATAATTTTCTAAACTCCAGATCAGGAGAGAGAGCCTAGGAAGGCAGACCTGTCCTCTCTTGGCTGACTTAGCCCTTTTCCACTTCCTGCCAACCTCTCGGCCTCCTACCTTTATTACATTGCTGGAAGTAAAGAGACGGGTTAAGGCTTTCTTCACTGGCTCCTTTTCCTTCTTTTTATCATCATCTTGGACTCAGACAGAACACGTGACCTTCCCAGGCACTTACACAGCAGGGTCCTAACACCTACTTAGTTGAGTTGTGAATTCTCCTGCCATCCAAGGGCATTGACCTTGGAGCGCAACAGAAACTGGTTCCAGCCTGGGCTTTACCCTTTGCTAGTGGTGTACTGTTCAGCATGTTTAGTAACTTCCCCAGGCCTCGGCTTCTTATCTATATTAACAGGACAAAAATAGTATCTCTACCAAAGTTAGTTATTATTATTATTATAGTGAGGACTCCACCTCTTTGACTCTTGCTGGCCCAGAGTCTGTGCTTGGACACACAATGGCTGACCTCGAGCTTCTCTGTTTACTCCCAGTCCTTTTAGGCAACCCCAATCTGTCCAAACATTGACACCAAACTTTGGGGAGTCCTGGTGGTGCTCCCACTCACCCTGCCTGTGGCTGTCCTTTCAGCTTTGCTCAGGCAGCTAGCTGCCCACAGTCCTGCAGTTACCGTTTTCCCCACACAGACTGCCGGGGCTGGGCTTTTGTTCATGAGATGCCTGATTAGTGATGCAGTCTGAACTGTGCTTGGGAACATCTCTGCTTTTTAAATGTTGTCCAACAGTGGACATCTGCCCACCGGAAGGGGAATGTCGAGTCCCTGTGGAGGGGCAGATGTCTCTGCATGGTATCTGATCCCCCTCCTCTGCAGGTCTGTGCTTTAACGGGCACATCTTGCCGTGGAGCTGCACATGCAATTGTTGGTCCCCATCAGGTAACTTGTGGTCAGACTGTTAGGGAGTGGGGCTGGCCCGCAGGGTTGGGTTACTACATGAAGCCAAAAGCAAACCCAGGCTGTCTCCACCCTGAACGGAATGACCATTGTGGGAGAGGGATATTCACACCCTTGTGTGTCCTCTGCTTTTGAAAGCTGGTTTTCAGCGGGGAACTCATCAGCATTTTCGGGGTCGTTGACAGCAGACACAGCAAACTCACTGCTATTTTCAGCTCTTCCCTGCGCAGCCTCATTGACAAAGCCCCTGTCCACTTCTACCCCAGCTACAGTGTGATTCCCCCTTTTGAATCAGTATAAGATAATGAAATATGCTTTTCCTCCTTAGAGGTGAAACAACACAATACCATCTATCCTTCCCTGGTGGATCAGGAAGGTGAACCAGCTCATGCTGCTGTGTCGAAAGACAAGACTGTCTCCTTCCCTTCACAGAGTGTGGAGAGGGCCCTCAGCCTGCCGGGACCACCCACTTACAGACATGCATCTGTTATTCCTCATCCATTAGCTTCCGGGTTTACATAAAAGTTGGTACTTTTCTGCAGGGTTCTTCTGATATCCAGATAACAGTATCTGCTGGCAAAGTTATTTCTGAAATACTTGTACGGAAATTATCATGTCCAGGATGTACATCGCAGCTATGATGAGATTAGATGCATTAGCTGCCTTCTGAAAATCTGAAATGACTCTTCTATGAAGGGAAGAAATTTTATTCTAAGGCATTTCATTAAACCAAATAGGTGTTGGGAAAATTGGCTCTTTGCAAAAGATTCAACTTACAGCCTCAGCTGATGCCATATTCCACAATAAATCCTAATTGAGTTCAGTATGAAAAATAGACAATAAAAACTATAAGAAAATTTAGAAAGCTTTAAACAAATACTCGGGAATGAACAACTCATCGTTATCATTGTTCCAATGACCCTTTCCAAGTACAAAAGCAATGAAGGAAGTCATAAAAGGAAAGATCTGTGGCTTTGACTACATAAAAATAACAAAATAAAACCCTAAATATTATAACACACTTTACAAAGATTAGTCACTGTTTCTGTTGGTAAAACATAGGCAAAATGGCACACTGCTTTCTTTAGAAACTGGAAATAAAGGAATTGATATAACCTTATAAGAGTTGGAACTAGCAAAAATCTTTACACAGCTCTCTGTAAGATAAAGCCAAGGGGATACAGGATGTCAATCACTGCACCTACTCTACCCATCCTTTTAAAAGAGAAAACCCTCCTGTCACACTGCTGCCCAGGTGGCCACTTTCTGAAACACAAGACCTCTGTCCCTCCCTGCCTGCCTGAACCAGGGGTAGGTTTCTGACCTAAAGACAGCACATTCTTTTTTTTTTTAATTTTTTTTTTTTAACGTTTATTTATTTTTGAGACAGAGACAGACAGAGCATGAACGGGGGAGGGGCAGAGAGAGAGGGAGACACAGAATCGGAAACAGGCTCCAGGCTCTGAGCCATCAGCCCAGAGCCTGACGCGGGGCTCGAACTCACGGACCGCGAGATCGTGACCTGGCTGAAGTCGGACGCTTAACCGACTGTGCCACCCAGGTGCCCCAAGACAGCACATTCTTAAGCTGGCCAGCAGCTGCTGTCCTTGAGGCCTAGAAAAGATATATTGGGTCACTCCAGTTTTCTTTCTTGTAACTTTGAGCTCAGAAATAAGCAAATAAATAGCTCATTAACCTTGAGGACAGAGAGTTAAAGGATGCTTTCAGGAATAGCTGGGGCCAGAGCAAACCAAAGGCATGGGCAAGGGGGTCCTAGGCTCAGCAGGATGAGCAGCTTACAAGAGCAAGCATGCACAGAGGGGGCCAGAGGCCCTGAGGGAGGCAGGAGGAAGGGGCCCTGGGCTTTGGAGACACCGTGACTCCTGATGGTCCCCCGGGTCCTGGCTCTGGCTCTCATTTCAGCTTGGGGGGTCTCAGATATCATCACTGTATATTGATGAGAGTTTTGCATCCTAAGCCTGAGCTAGCTCAACTGGGTTTCTATTTCTGAAAATAGAAAGAGCCAAACTAAATGTGATTATTTCTATGACCTAAAACACTATTCAAACTGATGTGGGTTTCATCATTGAGAGGCAGGAATGGGAAATCATTACAGTAAGTAGAAACCTAACGAATGGTATCTTATCGTTTGCGAAGAAAAGGCTATAATGCACAGAAGGGGGCTGGTCATCCTGGAGACCAACTGTAATGGCTGCAGGGATATTTGCTGCTGTGGGCAATGGACACCCTGTAAGGCTTTGGCACTGCTGTGAGAACCTATCTCTCAAAGCTCTTTTCTTCGTTGTGATTCTCTTTGTGCTTAGGGATGCCTATTTGCCAACCTTCCAATAACTAATCTATTTTGTTTCTTAAGAGAAGATGCCCCAGATGGAGGCAGTTTAAGAGTTCCTATCTAGAGGGGCTCCCGGGTGGCTCAGTTGGTTAAGTTTGAGTCTTGATTCAGCTTAGGTCATGATCTCATGGTTTGTAAGATCAAGCCCTGCATTGGGCTTTGTGCTGACAATGCGGAGCCTGCTTGAGATTCTCTCTCTCCTCTCTCTCTCTTCCTCTCCTCTGCTCGTGCGCGCTCTCTCTCTCAAAAATAAATAAATGCATTTAAAGGGAAAAAGAGTTCCTGTCTATAAAGGAACATCCTCCATGATAAATTTAAAAATTGCTTCTCTGGTTTACAGTGAGTTTGACTGGCATGTTTTTTCCTGAATCCATCCAGACAGAGCCAGATCCTGGACCCTGGTTCATTTACCAAGGTGAGACCACCTTGTCAGGACTCTGGGAAAGCAGCCATCCATCTTTTTTGGCTGTCAGTCCAAACAAATCATGGCTTCCTTCTTATACATGACAATTATTAGTGTCACCTCTTGTCATTTAATACACTCTACAGCCTTCTGACTTGCTCAAATCATTTTTTGTTTGTTTGATCTCCAAACTCTGACAGCAAAGCACTCAATCAATTCCGTGAAGCCATCATACATACTGGTTATGGGCTGTCACTCAGATAACTGCATGTCTTGGAGTTTTAATGCTCCAAATTGTGACAGAAGGGACCTTGAGAACTCAGCTTTGCTCTTTTTGTTTCTAGATGCCAAGAGTTATCTCACAGAGATGCCTATCAATCCTGCTTTGAAAGATTCCTAGGGTCCCTTTCCATTTAATTACCTTTTGGACACAATGTTTTTGCACGTGATTAGCAGTATTTTCAATACACCTGAAAACTATTTTTTCCTTTTTGAGTCTCTTTAAAGATGAATTACAATTTATCGGTCACTGTGCATGACATCACGTCATATACAGTCAGTCTGCTTATAAATGTGTTCCCTTGGCAGAAACCAGTGTCATGAGGCAGCTGCATTTGCTCACAAAGGATATTTTCTCTAGTAAGTTAAAGTTTTGCACCCCCAAGAAGAAGTCACCAAATATAATGTCAGCTTGCAGAGCTGAGCCCAGTTGGCTGTAGAGAGAAGCAGAGGGCTATACACAGTCCCCTTCTCCCCACATTCCTTCTCTTGGTCCAGTGTGGCCAGTGCTCCTGGGTAGAAGAAAGGGGTTTATTGTATGGCTCTTCTCATCCTTGAGTGTGTTATTCGCATTTCTGTAACTCAGCGCCTCAACACTTCCTTATGCACTCTTCTATCACGAAGCCTCAAATTAGCAAAAAAAAATTTGATGTTTTCTTTTTTAATGTTTTTTTCCCATGAGTGGGGGAGGGGCACAGAGAGAGGGAGACAGAGGATCCAAAGCAGGTTCAGTGCTGACAGCAGAGAACCTTGAATTCAGGAACCGCTGAGACCGTGACCTTGGCTGAAGTCACATGCTTAATGGACTGAACCACCCAGGTGCCCCCAAAATCTGATGTTTTAGAGACTGTTTCCCTGTATGTGTTAGGAATTTAACATTTCTTCCTATTTATATCAGTTTTTAATTTTTTTTTTTCAACGTTTATTTATTTTTGGGACAGAGAGAGACAGAGCATGAACGGGGGAGGGGCAGAGAGAGAGGGAGACACAGAATCGGAAACAGGCTCCAGGCTCTGAGCCATCAGGCCAGAGCCTGACGCGGGGCTCGAACTCCCGGACCGCGAGATCGTGACCTGGCTGAAGTCGGACGCTCAACCGACTGCGCCACCCAGGCGCCCCATCAGTTTTTAAAATTAGGATTGTAATTGGTTTTGTTAGAGCTACAGTTATAGAGTTGCATGGGTTTTGAGAGAGCTTCCCAATCTCAATTTTCTTACTATCCCTATTATTTTTTAGAATGTAATTGTGCATTTCTTCCATTATAGTAGAAGCACCCAAAACCTAAAACCAGTTTTTAAGTTCCCCATGCACAGCTTTCTATTTTGTAGGATAAATTACTTTAACTGTTATCTTTTCTCATAGGACCTCCAATTCATTCCTTTACAGATGTCTTTTTGTTTCAACCCACAGACAAATTTCTGAAAAGGTCTGTAATGAACGTGGTTGTTGGGTGCCCTGCATTTCTCCCTTTGGAAAGATAACTCTTCAATTGCTTACAAATTGGGTTCAGTTTATGTGGTGCCGGCGGCGGATTAAGCCCCAGCCTGAGGAATGGGCACAGCATCTAGGCCCAGCCAAAGTGTTTCATTCCCCTTGGACAGAGGGATTGCTTTAGAGATGGGCACATGGCTTAAGCCAGGCTAAGCATCCTCCCTTCAGGGACTTTTGCCAGCCTTGTGGGGAAAGATCCCATTTACTGGGATTATGAATTCCACAGACCATGTAAACTGAGAGCTTTCAGAGGTACTTTGTCACTAAATGGGGTGAGGCCGTCAGGGAACTTAGTCAAGTAGCACTGAGAGATGGAAGGAGGGGTAGGGAGAGGAGGAGAAAAAGGAAAAAGAGGAGGAGGAGGAGGAAGAGGAGGGGGAGGAGGAGGACGAGGACATGGAGGACAAGGACGAGGAGGACGAGGAGGACGAGGAGGAGGGAGAGAAGGGTACATGTGAAACCAGCTGCACTCCTTCGACTTCTGGGTTACACAAGACAGTAAATTTCCTTTTATGCTTATAGCCAAACATACTGGCCAATACAAACTGAGCACAGATTAACTGAATTTTTTTGATAAGTGTGTTAAAAAAATCACATGAATACTCGAATGCACAGAGCTTGTTATTTAAAATAAACATGTGGTGGGGGCACCTGGGTGGCTCAGTCGGTTAAGCGTCTGACTCTTGATTTTGGCTCCGGTCACGATCTCACAGTTCCTGAGTTTGAGCCCCGCACCGCGCTCTGCGGAGCCTGCTTAGACATCTCTCTCTCCCTCTCTCTGTGCCCCTCTCCTGCTCGCAAGCGCTCTCTCTCTCAAAATAAATAAATAAACTTAAAAAAATTATAAAATAAACATGCGGTGAATTGTTTAATAAAGCCAAAGATCTACTCTGTAACTTTTTAGTCATTACTTTAGCTGCTTTTTCTGAACCATCTCTCTTCTCATACAGAAAAGGCAGTGTGCATATGGAAATACTGGGCAGAGTGAGTCTTGGGCATTTGGGAAATACTGGGAAATACTTGGGAAATACTGGGCAGAGTGAGTCTTCTGCATTTCTTAGCTTTGAGAATATAGTATTTTTCCACTTTATGGTAACACGTTTTTATTTTGTGGTCACTGATGACTCCTATGCCTGCCCTTAATTGGGCTTTCTGTAGTCCTTATTGGTGCGGGTTTTGGTACTTAGGCATAAGTGCTTCGTGACCCCCATTCCTACTAAACCTCATCTAAGTTAATGATTTGAATTCTCTCATGTTTTCTGAAGCATCTCTAAACCCACTCAGTTGGAATTGTACGGAGCCTGAAAATACAATCCTGCTATTCTATTTTCCGAACCATTGAAGATGATGGTTGAAACCCACGTGGGACACTGAATCCTACCAGAGCTGCTTCAAGTCCACAGTGTATCTTTCTGCAAACCAGAAAAAATCATCCCTTCCTAAGGGCAGACGTAACCCTGGGCTGGTGCATATGGAAATGAGAGCAAGGCTGGGTTTCACCCCACTGGCCCCTGCAACTAAGCCCCAATATGTACTAGATGACCTATCACTAATCATGTTACAAAGACCCTTTTAATCTTCTTGGGCTGTGTGTGCATGAGCTAGGGTGTTGTTTGAACCTTTCATTGGGCACACTGGATAAAGGCCAAAGATTCAGGAAAACTGAGTGACAGCTGAGTGAAATTTCAAATGTGGAAGAAAAATTCAAAGTCAGAGAAATCTGAATTTATGGAAATATGAAACTGTATTTAAAGGTTTTTGAGTGGGGAGTGCCTGGGTGACGCAGTTGGTTAACATTCGACTCTTGGTTTTGGCTCAGGTCATGATCTTGGAGTTCAGGAGTTTGAGCCCCATGTCAGCGTCTGTGCTAACAGTGCAGAACCTGTTTGGGATTCTCTCTCTCCCTCTCTCTTTGCCCCTCCCCTGCTATCACTTTCTTAAAATAAATAAATAAATACACTTTAAAAAGTTAAATAAAAGTTTTGAAGTTGGACAGAAATGGAATTTAATTCCAACTTGGTCACTTAGCAGGCAACCTCACTGAAACTCCAATTTTTAAAATCCACAAAATAATGTTAATTCACTAGAATTTCACAGACTCTAGACTACCTCAATATTAAGACTCTTCTTCATTCCAGAAGTTTGTAAAACGTGAAAAAAATGGCCAGGTGGGATGGCCAAATGTATCTTGATTTCAGAGGTGTTAAGACTAAAAACTGTGGTCTAGAATATACAATATATGGTAATACCCCTGCCCCCCTTATGGGTAATGGCTCTTCTTTGAAAGGATTAAAGGAGATAGCATATGTCATGTTCTCGGCATAGCACAGTCAGTGCTCAATAAAAGGTGGAAGCTGTTGTTGGGGTGGTTGTTAATCGGAGCTAGTGTCAATGAGTAACAAAAGAATACACTTAATTCAGGTCTTCAGAATCTAGCAGAATGACCTGGATGTCATCTTTCCCCTACTCCCAGATAAGATACTAGAAGCCAACATGCACCAATAGGTCTAGAAGTAAACCTCAAGAGAAGATCAAAGGACAGAAAATGCACACAACTGAAAATCTTCCTATTTGTTCTGCTGATGGAGACCCAGATCTGAGGAATGATTTTCCCAATGCCCAAATGTATAAGAGAAATGTTTAAAAATTTTTTAAATGTTTATTTATGTTTGAAAGAGAGAGAGAAAGAGCAGGGGAGGAGCAGAGAGACAGGGAGACACAGAATCTGAAGCAGGCTCCAGGCTCTGAGCTGTCAGCACAGAGCCTGACTTGGGGCTTGAACCCACAAGTTGTGAGATCATGACCTGGGCTGAAGTCAGGTGCTTAACTGACCGAGCCACTCAGGTGCCCTGAGAAATGTTTTTTCTAAGAGTGTTGTTCAAATGGTGGGTTGGGGTCCTTTGAATTTGTAGTATAAGAAAAACCTTCCAGAGTGTTTTGTTAGTTTTCTAGTGTTTGGTTTTCCCCCTTACCTCCCGCTATAGCTACTTCTATTACATTTCCTATGATTTCTGAATTGACTACTGATTGGTTTACTAGTGAAAACCCTTCTGTGCAGCATCCGGTGACATTAGTTTTCATTTAGGCCTGGAGAGGTCAGTAGAGGATGAAGAGGTGTGAAGAGGTGCCAAGTCAAATTCTTTCACCTGCCTCCAAAGCAGCTGGTTCCTAGACTGGTCTAGGAGTGGGACTTATGCCAAAGAACAGCCCTTCAATTGTTTCTTGTTGCCAGAGACAATGCTGCCAATCATAGAACACTGACATGGAAGAACGAATTCCAGAATTCTAGTAAGTGAGAAATGGCCTGGTTGATGCCACTGCTTCTAACACAGTCTCATTCTTTCCCCACAGTTTGGGCTCAGTAGCATTTTTAGAGATAGGATGAACGGAAGCAGGGTGTATGTGAATGTTTAAATGCACAGCCCATGTGATGAAAAGCAGTCTAATGCTCTTGTGTATGCGACAGGGAAATACAGTGAAGATAGCTCTCCTACACCAACAAAGACTCTACCTTTTTTCAGGGAGATCTTAAATTGGCTATTTCTTCCATTTCTGATTTCAACTGATTCAACATCAGAATTGATGCAAATGGTGTACAGAGAAGGACAGAAAAGGACTTGGTGGCAAGAGTGTATCTACCTAGTTTGGGGTGGCTTATTATAAGAAAAGGAAATAATATGGAGGTTTTGGTTGACTTATGCCATGTAAAAATTGGATATTATGTGTTTACAGCTGAATTGCTAGCCTCCAAGAATTTTGATGATGAAACTTGAGTGGTAGTTCTTGATCACAATGTCAGAGAAAACCAGATTATCCAGGAAGACAACCTAAACGTGACATGTGGGCTGGTTGATCTGTAGTTCACAAATACAGCTTTCATTTCCTCTCTGCAGGCCAATTCCATGTGCACTCCACAGCATCCCATTCCTGCCCTGGGGTCCAGAAGCAGGATGTGGCACAGTTTGGGCGTGGAGCTGAGTCACCATCCCACACATGTGATGGTACATCTGTGCCAAGCTCCCACCTCCTGACTCTTACATTCACTAAGTCTAAGATTCCAGTCACTGGGGACTGAAAACTCCACTTGATTTAATTTCTCCCTAGGAAAAATGCACTTAGAAAGGTCATTAATATCCTGAAACGTTTCCTTCAATACTGCCTTGGAGATTTTAAATTTAAATGTGTGTACAAGTTCCACGTTATACTTCCTTAATCTTAACCTTGTCAGAACATGCAGTAATGACCCCATGGTGGGCTACTTTTGGGGTTAAGCACCATGAGAGCTGGTTCAGTAATGAGGCTGAGTGTCAGTGATCTACTCACTGGGGCCCCCTTGGATCAAGAACACATTTGGAACATGGGTGGCCAGGGGATGGGTCTTAGTCTGCTCTTTGCATAAAGTAAAGTAAGAGTGACACTGGCTTTATTAGGACCACTAAACTACCACTTTATTGGTAGCAGTGAATACTTGAATCTCAACATTGGTATGAGCTCTGCTTGTTATGATCCAGAAAAAAAAACAAAGGTCCACTTGCCCAAGGTTTCTGCTAGCATATCTGGACCCTTTGTGTGTCCAGATCATCCTCTCTGAGAGATGAATTACAGCCATAGGGCAGCCTCTGACTTGCCTCCTCTTGAGAGGCAAACTGGATCCATGAACATATGATACTGGACCAAAATTATGGAGAATTCAGAATTATTTGTGATAACAACCTGTACTCAGAGTGAAAAATTATATTAGTGTAGGTCATTGGTGTCTTTCATCATGAGTCTATTTCATTAGTGTTGGAATGAACACTTTGGTTTTACTTTGGTTTAGTGAGTTAGATATTTTTCAAGAGCAAAACTTTGTATTACTTTTGGGGGAAGAAGCAATTTATAAAAGGTCTTTCCCTCTTATCTCTTCAGGGATGAAAACAGACCACTGGGTTCTTTGAGTCCCACAAGACTGACGAGCTGGCCCTGGATATGCTGAGGCCTGCTCCCCCTCCCTTCCTTTCAGGCCACCCAGCTGGGTGGGCCAGCACAGCCCTGCTTCTGGGACCAGGCTGTGCCCCAGCAGGGTCTGCTTTGCTTGAAGTCCTGGCCCTGTTGATGGGGCACTTATCTAGAACCAATTTCCTTATTGTTTTGGCCACTGGCCCCTCTGAGAATCAGATAAACTAGGGATATTTTCCCCAGAAAAATGTATGTACCCTTAATGCCCAGTTTTTTTCATGTAGTTTCAGGCATTTGGGAATCCAGGTCAAGAAAGAAGTGTGTAACCTTTTTTTCTTGCCAGGGATCCTTCTGGCAGTCTGATGAAGCTATGGACCCTCTTTCAGAATGATAATTTTTAGGGTGCATAAAATAAAAAACTTTGGATTTTAAGAGAAATCAGTTATACTGAAATAGTTATCAAAAATTTTTAAAATTTTTGTGATACAAAAATATCAATATGATATGCTTTTATATAAATGCATGGAATTAAAAGATCTAATGGTGAGTCTAATAACTACCATAATTTTGAAGTACTGATGAGCATAAAAGATATTTTATGATATCTGCCACACTGCAATTCTACTGGTAGTAGGTGTTGCTGGTCCTACTGGGCTTGGCTGCCTACGACATCACTGTCACTGAAGGTATAGCTAAATTGCAGTTAGAGTTTGGTGAAAGCAAAGGCTCATTCAGCCTCATCTCCCTCCCCCATCCTAGTTCCTAGAACTTAGGTTGAGAACTCCTGAGACTCTAGAGATTTTCTGCATGGTGCTGGGCATGGCTCAGGGCCTGGCTGCCTCAGGTTGCAGAGGAGAACATAAGCCTCCTGTTTGGTGACTGAGTGCCCAAGGCCATTGTAATTTTCCATATTCTGTAGGAAAAGCCAAAGGGGACACTCACGGCAGCTTTTGTCCTCACTTATGGGGGAAGGGAGGTGGAGACAAGAGAGATGCAGGAAGTCAGCTGTGATCAGGGAGGTAACTTCTGCTTTCTCAAGCAGGAGGCAAAGGCACAAGGGGTCCCTCTCCAAAGCTGTCTCAGCCAGGGAGATGGGTCCCTGGGTATCTTCTAGCTTGGGATGAAGGAAATATTTTCCTATCACTTGGATAAAAATACAGGGCACAGTTTTATTGAGTTTGCCTCCTGCCATAACCTCATCTTTCCAGGAATTCTCACCTAAGTGGGGAGCCCTGCTGGGCTGCTTGTACCCTGGGAAGGCACAGAGACTCATTTTCCTTCTCCTCTTCCTACGGGCTTACTGAATGGTGCCGAAAAATGCACACCTGTGCCAAAAACACTAAGTCTAAGCTTGGGGCAAGGGGTGTAAAAGTGTTTCACAGCACTTGAAAATACAAAACATTACTGTAATCTTGCCATTATGACTAGTTGAGCTATTGTTAAGGAACACTAGGGAAAAGCAAAACTTTCTCATTGGGATGCTAGAGCTCAGGCCTGCAAGAGGATGAAACATTCAAGTTCAAGATGAAAGAAAACACTTTTCCTGATGGATGGTAGGAGAGATGACAAACTTCCAAGGAAAGGCACTTTCAGAGCGGCTTCCTTGGCAGGGGTCTCTTGAAGCTAGGCTTCATGGTTATTTGGAGGCACATCATGACCTGATTTTCACCAGGAAAATGGTCTGTGAAAGAGGCTTACACAATATCATCTGCTTACCAATTTTACTTCTTGTTTCATTTATACTTTCTCCCAGGGCCTTTGCTTCGGAAAATCTGGAGAGGACAAAAAAAAAAAAAAAAAAAAAAAAAAAAAAAAAAGAATTTAACTTTTTCTGTTCATTTCAAATTATGGTTTAAAAATAATAGATTCCAGAGAACTCTCTAAAATAATTTAAAATGTTATGGAAAGATATAAAATAGAATTTAAATAAATGATATATATTAGCATTAAAAATAGAGATAAAATTCATATTAATTACTGGTATCATGAATTTTTACTTCTCTATCCACCACGGAATTTTCATTTTCATATTCTGTAATTTATGACTTGCAATTTTGAGTGTTTTATGATGCAAGGGAACCAGAATAAAGCATGGCTGTAAGACTTTTGTATGCTGCTGTGTTCTATTAATCATAGTACCAAGATCCTATAGTTGTAGTCGAGAATGCATACTTACTATAACTTAAATAACATTTTTTTTTCTGAGTGTAAAGTAATAGATCAGAGGCTGGCAAAACTATAGCTGGTCACAAGACACATGCAGCCTACCACCTACTTCTGTAAATAAAGTTGTACTAGAACACAGCCACCAGCATTCATTTATATATTGTCTATGGATGATTTCATGTTGCATTGGCAGAGCTGAGTAGATGTGACAAAGACTGTACAGCCTGCAAAGCTAAAAATATTTACTAGCTGGTCCTTTACAGAGAAAGGTTTCTGACTCCTGTTATATGTGATGTTTAATCAGCTTTTGAAAATATGAAAAGAAGAAAAAAATCCCTAATAGCCCCTACCCAGAAATTAGCACATTTTGAGCTCCAGCCAGTTAAAAAAAATATTTTTTAATGTTTATTTATTTTTGAGAGAGAGAGAGAGAGAGAGAGAGAGAGAGAGTTAGGGGCAGAGGGAGAGAGAGGGAGACAGAGAATCTGAAGCAGGCTCCAGGATCTGAGCTATCAGCACAACGCCTGATGTAGGGTTCGAACTCAAGAACCATGAGTTCATGACCTGAGCCGAAGTTGGACGCCCAGCCGATTGAACCACACACGTGCCCCTCCACCCAGTCTTTTTTATACTCAGTTTTGATACAGTTAAGATCATACCATGTATATGATTTTGTGCTTTGGTTATTTTTCACTTAGCAGTATAATATAAGTCCTTCCTCCTGATATTAGAAACTCGTCCATTATCTTTGATGGCTGTCTACTAGTCTACCAGGTGGTTGTGATGTTTTACTTAATGGTTCCTACATATTTTCCAACAAATATGCATGAGATGCCACTGAGAGCCCGACTTTGTGCTGGGGAAGTGGTATAGGACATGGCTGGCCTATGTGAGAAATATGCAGTCTGGTCCCCAGTACATGGCAGACCCTTAAGAAATGTCAGTCTTTCCCTTCTTTTCCTTTCTGCAATGAAATTTAGGGGGGCAACGGAAAGTCTATGAAACAAATCTGCAATATGTGGCTACAGTAAATCATTATGCTATTGTGGATAACATTGGCCAAGCCAGTGGTGGGGCCTGAGTGGAGAGTAGTCAGGAAAGCTTAATGTACAAGGTAGGATTGACCTGGCTTTTAGAGATGCTACCCACCATCATGCTACATTAATTGTCAACACTGGGTCAACTTGATTTTAACTATCTCCTCTCTCCTTATTCTCTCCTCACCCCGCAAGTCTTCCTGGATCCTAGGAAATCCCAGATATCATGTTATTTTGTGTGTAAATATTTTGGTTGCACAGGATTTTGTTAGAGGAAGTGGGAAGAAGAGGACATTCAAGGCGGGGAACAATGCAAGCAGAGGCTAGAGTGCCACGGCGGCTCTGTGCTTGATGGAAAAGTATGAATTATGTCACTGCTATTTTCCAAGTCTGGCTGCTTGGCCTGTGACTGCAGACAGGAAGTTTCCACGGAAGGGAACTAAATTGTCTCTCAATGTTAGGTTTCTTGGGACTCCGCCCCAGCTCCCTTGTTAGGGTGTTTAGGCTCATCATAGGTTATGCATGTGCTCTTTTCAGCTAAGGCCTGTCACCTTCTGGAGAGAAGTGCAGTCCCTTTTGATGCCATTCAGATGGAGTTCGGGTCAGCAAACATTCATAGAAGTCACCGTGCTGGGCCCTGTAGGCTTGCACTGGCCTTTGCCCACTGGGCAGACAGAATCTGAGGTGTGGTCCAGGCTGCTCAGAAGAGGAAGGCTATTTTCATCCTTCAAATTCTGCCAAGTGGAGGGCCTATAATTGTTTGACCGTTGGCTGTGTCCATCCCCAGCTCCTAGGATTCCACAGGGTTTGATAATCCTTCACTGCTCAGTGAGTGATTCCTCTTAGTGCCTGTTCCATAGAGTTCACTCACCCATTTAGAAGAGTATCGAGAATAAGGAAGATGCGAGAGGAGGGCTGGGAAGCTGATGAAATCCATGTCAGTTCTGGAGGAAACGGGAGTAGAAAAAGGGGAAGATATCCAGGCAAACAGGCAATCTCCACAGCAGCTGTTCAGAGGAGCCCTGAAGGGCCTGGGATGGAGCCCCCTGGCCTCGACAGTGCCCACGTTTGTCCAGGAGGGCATTGGGGGGGGGGGTTGCTTCATGCTGTGGTCAACCCACTCCAAAGAGCGGCCCTGTGCCAGGGCTTGGCAGACACTGTGGGGGAAGCCACGAGCTGTTCCAGTCTCTCCCCTGCAGCCCAGCGCAGAGCTAATAAGGACTTTCCCACTGAAGAGGTGTGGGCTGAGGGCTGTCCTGTCTGCATGAGGCCATTTTCCTTCCACTCTGCAGTTGTCACTGCTCCAGGCCACCCCACCCACCCACATGTGTTCCTGATCTCCAGTTGTCAAGACAAACTCTTGACTAAGAAAGCCCAACCCTGAGAAGAAGCGGGGGTGGGAGGAGTACACGAGAGGCAAGAGAGATGAGAAAGAAGGTGACCCCCCATTTCTGCCAAGTTCTTCCTTGCCCACCCGCATCTCCACACCTTCTCAGCCCAAGCCTCCCACAGCCCCACTGCCTCCCTTTCCTCTGGCCCCAGACTAAATGCTGATCAGCAGGAAGAGGAGCTCCCGACTCCCTCCTGACCCCAAAGAGGCACATTCCCATTAACGATGTGGCTCAGGGAACCAGCCTGTGTCCAAGGCGGCTGGAGCTGTGCTGACCTTCCCCAGGGCACACTGCACCTCTGGACAACATCCTAAGCTCCTGCTCACTGGAGAGGAGGCCTGGCCTATGTCAGGGAGGCTGTGCCTTGGGCAGGGCCAGGGAGAAGGCTCGGTGACTCAACCTGTGAGCCCCTGAGGGTCTCCTCCTCCTGGCTGGAGGCGTTCCTATCCGGGAGTCGCTGGCTGCACGGTCCATTGTGCAAGGGCAGCGTCGCTGGGGGCCGTTCCAGTGTGGAGGCTGGCAGGCTGTTCTGTTTGCTGTGTAGAAAAATCTCTACCTCGGGGCAAGGCCTGGGCTTGGAAGGGGAAGGAATGCAGTCCTCTGACTGCTGTTTCACAAGCCTGGCTTCCCGTGACGCCCAGCCTTCACCAATCCCACAGCAGCCACCATGCGCCTGGCACCGTGCTGGACACTGTCCGCAGCGTACAAACCATTCTCCTTCCTGGCTTCCACGTCAGCCATCAGCCCCCGGCTGCTCCTTCTCTGTCCTCTTCTGCAGCTGTTTCTTAGGTGCTGGGAATTGTCAGGGTTTTGTCTTGACCCTCTCCCCACGTTACCTCTTCTCCCAGGGCACTCCACCACACCAGTGTCTTCTCTTGTCATTCCCACAGACAGCTCCCATATCTGCACCCCAGCCTGCTTTATTTCCTGACAAATGCATTCCAGGAACTGATCACCCCCAACGAAAACCCCTCCCCTTCCTCCCACCTTTCCTCATCTCACTGCCGAGTACTGACACTCACCCAAGGGCTCCGGGCCAGGGACCTGCACCCCCTGCGCTGCCCCCTCCCCACCTCTATAAGCACCTTCACACAATCCCGGAGTCCCACCATTCCCATCTATTCCCCACAGTATTCCATCCAGCTTCATTCCTACTCTCCCTGCCTCAGAGAAGGGGTGGTCACATCACCATATTACCTCCACAGGCTTGTGTGGTTCCCTGCATCCATACTACGTGCCTTCCGGTCATTTCCCACATTTAAGCCTGAGTGAGTCTTCTTAAATGAAAGCCTGACCTTGTTATTATTTGTCCTGCTTACAACTCTTCAAGGGCTCCCCAGTGATCTCAGGACAAAATCCAAATTCCTTAACAGCATTAACTAGACTCTTCATGCTCAGGTTGGTGCGGACTACTCCTCCAGAATCTTCTCTCACATCCCCTTGCCTTCCTAGGCTGGTCCAAATGGCCTCAGTTCCATCAAGTGTCACATGGGCTCACCTCGGGGCTACTCCCTTTGCTTGGAACGTCTCTCTTCATCTGGCTAGTTTCTGCCTAATCACGCAGTTTCGCTGGAGACGTCTCTTCCTCTGGACAGCTTTGGAGGGCCATGCAAGTCTGCAACAATGTCACCCCGCATGTTCCACAGCACCTTGAACTTCTGTCATCACAGGTGCACTGGATCAGAATTGCCTGTTTGCTTGTTTTGTTCCCTTTTTCAATATTGTAAGCTCCCCGAGGATAGTGATCACATCTATTTAACACATACTTCTATCTCTGGAGTGTAGAACAGGGCACGTACTTAGTAAGCACTCTAGACCTAGCTGTAAAATACAAGGAGCAGCATGTGAGCAACACGTCACACACAGGCACTGTGTGCAATGTGGAGAGCACTGGGCTGGGGATCAGAGACTAGGACTCGAATGCCCTGCTGGATCTCAAGTTTCTTGTTTGCAAGATTAGGATGAGCTGCCTCTCAGGGATGGCTTGATGTGGGAAGTACATGCATACAAACGTCCTTTGTAAGTGAATTAGGACCACTGCTTGGCGGTGTAGGCACCCCCGTTGCGGGATCGACTGTGAGGTGGGATTGCATATTGGAAGCAGCAACTACAGACAGTAATGATGGGTATCATCTTCTCAGCAAATCAAAGGGTCAGAGAAGGGATCCTTTCAAGTCCATGGTCAAGGACACCTAAGACAGTTGCTAAGTTTCTCATCTTTAGGGGGAATGAAAAGGATAGGGGTTGAGGTACAATCTTATGTAACTTCCAAGACCAGCTCCTGGGAGAATTCCATCCTGCCCTTGGTGTATGTCAGGCACACATACATCATTGCTGGGGAGCAGCTGAGGAGGCCTGGCACCCGGCTCTGCCCCAGGCAGTCAGAACCACAGATAATTTGCTGGGGACCATGGGCAGTAGCTGCTTTAACTTATGGGCTAAGGGGAGGAGCCGGTGTTCATAAGCCACTCGGTCTCCATGAGCCTCCACTGTCTATTGTCTGTCACGTCAGCTGGGCTGGTTTCTTCAGGTCAGTGTGGAAAATATGCCACTGGAGGACAAGGGGTTCCTATGACACCTTTCCTAGTTTTCTTGTCTAGGGCAATTAACTTAATATGTTGATTATTCACAGAGTGAACATCCAACACTCTTCCCTGCCAGAAAGGAAGAATGGGCCTGCATCTATGCCATTTCCCTCCTCTGTAGACCTGTCCCTGACATGGTACTTTGGCTGCCTCTGGCACGTTGCCATGAAGATCCACCTTTCATTTCCCTTAGGCTTTAAAAAAACAAAACAAAACAAAAAAACAACAATATTTCTTTTTCTTATTCCATCTTGTTTCCCATCAAGATGGCGGTCCCTTCCCATCTTCATGGAGCTATTCCTTCCCTGAGTCTAGAGAAGCCTGCTGTCTAGCTTCTCCTGTTTTAGGAAGGAGTTCTTGAGCAGTTTGCTTGCCTGCTAAGACTTCCCAAAGTCCATTTCAAAGTGCATTCTCAAGGGGCGCCTGGGTGGTGCAGTAGGTTGAGCGTCCGACTTCAGCCAGGTCACAATCTCGCGGTCCGTGAGTTTGAGCCCCGCGTCAGGCTCTGGGCTGATGGCTCAGAGCCTGGAGCCTGTTTCGGATTCTGTGTCTCCCTCTCTCTCTGCCCCTCCCCCATTCATGCTCTGTCTCTCTCTGTCCCAAAAATAAATAAACGTTGAAAAAAAAAATCAAAGTGCATTCTCAAGCCAAAGAAGTATTTTTGAGTACTGTTTTTGTGGCCAGCACCATTTTAAAAACTGTGGGAAGGCTGAGAAGATTCGACTCTAATCTCTGCTCTCAGGGTTCATAATTCTAGTTCAGGAGACAAGGTGTAAATACAAAAAACAAATGGAAAAATAATAAAGGTTAAAATTGAAGTCTAATAGGAACCAGGGAACTCCTATTTGTCATGGATGTTATTTCCAGATGGTGCCACGAGATTTCTCTCCAGCCTGGGTCTAGTTTTCCTATTGGTTCTATTCTGTGCCCGAAGGATCCAACTGAGTGAAGGGGGGCTTTTCTTGGTTGAGTTCACATTATCATTGCCTTTGTTTCCAATTGCAGTTAATCTCCCCACTTATTTCTTCTTTTGTTATTTAATGGAACTCTGTGACTGAGGGATTCAGTTTGTCTCCAAGATCTGCCACAAAAGAAAGTCAGCTGTGTGGTGCCTGGGCACTGGTGTTTGCTGACCATGGGGTGTCCAGCCTCTCTTCATATTATTATATACTATGAGGATGAGTCATGCCTGAAAAATGTTGTGATTTTCAATTGTAGTTGTCCTCCACTGAAAAATCCAGCTTAAGAGTTGGCTTGCACGCTCTAGTTCAGCAAAGGGTAAACATCCTATTAATGTGCCAATGTCTTGTTTCTGTTGTCACAGACAGGCAGCAGAACTGCCCCCTGCAGACCGGGGGCTAGGGCTAAGAGATGCTAGAAACTGCCTGGGAGGACAGCAAAGGGTCTAGGTAAGATGGGGAAGAAAATCTTTCTATGGAGTAACAGGGATGTGTATGTGACAGCTACTGCTCCACTCCTCCTTCAGCTCCAGCTCAACTCACATTCTGGGTGATGAGGGATCAGAAAGGATCCAACAGTCCCTTCGTTTGGGCTCAGAAACTCGCTGCCATGGGTTAGAGAGCTGAGCCGGCGCGAGGCTCATACGTGGGGGCAATCAGTCCCCAGCCTTTCTGGACTTTGGCAAGGTGACCTCCCAACATCGGAACCACTGATGGCAGCTGCGTGATGTGGAAAGTGGAGAAGTCCCTGTCAGGCCAGGTCACTGGGTCCTTGTTGCCGGGGGCTACCTGAGAATGAGACTTGCTCAGAGGAAGTCTAGAAGCAGAGTGACTAAAACCCTGTGGCGCATGTCTGCATTCCTAGGACGTGGCCAGCCCTCCTGCAGATGGTCCGCATGGGGCTCCCAGTCACCAGAGGGAATGGCAGCAAATGCATTGAAGGGGATCAGGGTGACTATAGGAAGCAGTCTGCAGGGCGGCATGGAAGTCACCCTCATCAGCACCTGTGGGGCCCTATTTCAATGTCTGCTGTAGGGGCCCTGCTTTATAGTTACTCGTTTTCACAGAAAAACATTTTCTCTTAGTCCTCTGTCTCAAGCAGTTACAAGCATGTAATACCTAGTAATGGAATGCTCTCCATGAATGCAAACAAAAGCTCCAATCCTGGGAAAGGGGTAGATCCTGGGTTACACCCCCCCAGTGCCAAATATTCCTTTAATGATTGTTATTACAGTAACATTAAACAGACGCAGACATTTTTAACATGTGGACTGGTCTCTTGACTTTTCACTTGATTTTAAAAGGACTGATTTAGTGCTGGGAAAAGCCCTTTTCAGAAGCAAGCTTTGTGCGAGTTTCATTAATTCCCTTGCTCTATGGCCACAAGGAAGATGGGACCACCAGGATAACCAGCCCATCCTACGTGACTGGATATGTTCCAGCCCCAAATACAGGCCATATTTAATTTTCTCCCTTCCTTTCTAAATGCATCAGCGTCAGCCCCGTTCTGCTTCATTTTTCTCTCCGGGCTCACCTCACCCAGAGCTTTGATGTCTCCCTCCCCAGACCATCTCCCTGAAGCCTTGCTGTGTCAGTTCTTCCCCTGGTCTGTCTGTCTGTCTGTCTGTCCTTGTCTTCACGGGTTTGCTTCCACGGCCTACAATGTTGGCCAATTCTCTGCCACTCTGAAACAAACTTCCCTTCTCCTTAGGTGACTCCCCTTATCCTCCTTTGAATGTTTGTTACCTATCACAAACTTTTTGAACATGTGTTCGCTCGTGCTCTATTTGCTCACTCCCAGCCCTCCAACACGTGATCTTCAGTCACCCGCTTGCTCCATGCGCTCAGTCCAGCCTCCCCTGCCTCTGTCTCTGTCGCGGCTGACACCACCCACAACACGCTTTATGGAGCCGCCTCCTCTCTCGGCTTTCAGGACAATATATTCTCCCAGTTCTCCCCTGCTTCTCTATCTGCTTCTTCTCAGCCTTCCTCCCCCACCACCTGCTCTCCCTCCTTGCCCTTTAGAGATTTCCTGCTGCTTCTGCCCTCTAGGCCCTTATGCCTCCACATGTTTTCCTGAGCTTGGCCACTTCTTAGGCTTCCTCGAAGCACTTACAAGCATATAACTCTCAAACCTGGATCTCATTTTGTTTTATTTATTTATTTATTTATGTTTATTTTTTTGAGAGAGCGAGAGAACAAATAGGGGAGGGGCAGAGAGAGAGGGAGACACAGAATCGGAAGCAGGCTCCAGGCTCTGAGCTGTCAGCACAGAGCCCAATGTGGGGCTCGAACCCACGAGCCATGAGATCTTGACCTGAGCTGAAGTCGGACGCTTAACTGACTGAGCTACCCAGGTGCCCCTGGATCTCATTTTAATTCAAAGAATCATTTTTGAAAATTTACTGTGTGCTAAGATCCAGAGTCACGTGGGACTTAATTTAAAAGTTCACTGTCTAGAACTCTTTCTTCTGAACTCTAGACCCATGCACCTGGCAGTCTTTCTGTTTGCTACAGTTTGAGGATATGCATCTAATTCACAGATTAGGTGAAACAAGTTATATACCATTAAGTTTTTTTTTTAAAGGGTCCAGAGGCCAGCTTGACAATATGTCAGCAGATGCTGCTGCCTGCTCTGCTTCTGGTTGGAGAACATACCAGAAGCCTCTGCTGTGCATGTACACTTCCTTTGACTATCAAGTGCAGGACTTCCTCCCTCCCCCCACCGTCCCCAGACCAGCTGGAGGGTCTAGAGTTCTAAGACTATAATTTGATCTACAGACTTTTCTCCTCGTCTTTGGAACAGTATGATATCGACAGAGTCACAGGCAGATGAGAATTAATGTAAGATGTGAGAATGGTATACAAAGTTAGTTCCGTCACTCACAGACCCTGGCCTTGACTTACCCCAACAGTACAGGGATGGTGAGGCTCATGTGTAGGAAAGTCATGGACACAACTTCAATGTGAAACTTAATACATGTCTTGCCTCTCTTCCAGAGTTAGGTCGGACAGATTAGGGAGGACAGAGTAGTAGCAAGTTTCTTTGAGGCTCGCCCGGCGAAGCCTCGGGGGACCAGCAGCTCCCTGAGCCAGCCTTACCTCTGCTTCAAAATCTGTTTGTTGTCTTCGATGGTAACGCTGTCAGCGTGGTCCCTCTTGAAGATTTCAAAAGCTTCTTGTCGTCCTAATGACATTTCCTCTCTCATCACTGTTTGGAGACACAGGGAAATGGCCTCAGTCACAGCATCAGGATCCCATTAATTTCACTGTCACTTTAGTTAGACCACAAAGCCAGCCCTGGCTCCAAGAGGCTCACGGCAGAGAGGCTCCTGACCAGACAGGTGGCCTCAGTCTCTTCCAGCTGGCCAGCGACCCACCGAGGAGGCCCTTCCAGGGACACCCTGCACCCTGCAGGGCTGTGCCTGCACATGCATGTGACTTGTAGGGGGTGGAGTTTGGAATGTCGGGTCAGAGGAAATGAAAACCAGAGCGCCAAGCCCTGGATTGCTGAGAACATCTGTGAATGCACTTTCTGCCATCATTCAGTGCCACATTTCTCCCCGTTTTCCTGTTATGCCCCGTTTTGGTTTTCTGTTAAATTTCACGTTGAATTTCCAGGCATTTAGTTAAAAGAAGTACAATACAGACTGAAAGATATAGAATCTGGAAAATTCCGCTCTTGGTGTTCATCTAACGATGCATCATTGAAGTCCCTAGTGAGGGGCCTCAGCTCTTACTCAGAGGTGAGGTTCTCCATTGCAAGATCCAGGAATAGATGGTGATGGAGGCCCCTAGTCCATATCTAACTCCTGCGTCCTGTGTCACCATCACCACTATGGGCCAGCCCTTCACTGTTAGGCCCTGCTCAGGGGCCAGATTCTGAAACCCAGAGTCAGAATGGCCAGGGACCTTGGAGTGAGCAGGTGACATTCCTGCACTGCAGCCCTCTTCCTCCTAGCCTCCCAGAGCAAGAGGCAGTGCAGGTATGTGCCTGGGACTCCCTGGGTGACAGCAGAATTCACAGCTGGATTTAGGATGAATCTATGGAGGTTTTTTGTTTGTTTGTTTGATGCCTCTTTTAAAAACATTGGTTCCTGTTCCCCATGTTTTCAACTGGTTAATTCTACGTACCCTTGAAAGCCTGGCTGAGTGTTACCAACCCCACAAAGCTTTCCCTGAGGCCCAGGCAGCAAGAATCCTCTTTCCACTATCTACCTATCAACATAGCTGTGACATGCACAGCCCAGTAGAAGTTGTCACTTTACATGACAATCCTTTCTGGGGACATGCACATTTCTAGGAGGTACAGATTACATTTTTTGCAGATCCCTGGTGCCTTGTTCAATGTCTGGCATTTAGAAGGTGCTCATCATATGTCTGTTAAGTGAATCAGGTCAGGAATGAGCCAGGAGTGACAATGAGGCTTGTTCTAATTGCCACATGAACATGCTCCAGGGTGAGAGGGGTTCGCGATGAGGCCCCCGGTTCTGGAGATGCATTCATATGGGCCACATACCACATCTCCTCTTGCCTGGAAAAACCCTGCTGAGTCTCATCACCCAGCCTCGGGGTGAGGAACGGGACCAGCCCATCTGACACCAATTTAATGATTACTGTTGATAAAAATAGCACCGTGAAGAATGTCTGAACGGTGAGGCACACAAGACACCCCACCCTTTTCCAATCAGAAGCAAATGGGCACGTCTCAGTTTTGTCTCCACATCTGTCCTGCACACTCCAGAATCGGGTGGGCCTGGGAATGGGTTTGTGGGAGACTCGGAGAGAGGAGCCCCCGATGCATGAGAGACATTAACTGGAGGGCACTTTTTATCCAGTGGAGCCCACCAGGAGCCAAGGGACTCACGCCATACCTCTCCCCGGCCCCTGGTCTGTGCCAGTTCTGGCAGTGTATGCTTTTCACTGCAAATTAAACGGGAACGGAGAGGAGAGGGAGTGAGTCTCTCTGGAATGGGGTTGCGGAGGAGGAAAGCTCTGCGGAGACCACATGGGAGCCTGCCTGCGGGATCCCCCAAATTGCCTCCCACGGAGGAGGTGATGAGAAGGCTTCCACCAACTGGCAATAGCAGGGAGGAGCGTGGGGGGGGAGGGTTGTTCGAAAAGCTGCAGTGAAAGAGATGGGTTCATGGCCTCTTCTCTCCCGGCTCTGCCTTCTTTTGGAGCTGACGGTCCAACTTGACAGCTGGGTGGGTTGACCATGCTGAGGTTTTGCAGTGCTCATAGAACTGTTACAGCAGTAGGTCCTGGATGAACTCAGAACCACCTGCAAACCCCACTGCATCCTCCCAGAGGTATGCCGGGGCCTGGGAGGTGGGAGCAGAAAGGACATGGAGCTCAAGAGGAGATAAGCCCAGGCAGGTTGCTTGCCATTACTTTACAGAGCATCTCAAAAGTCTTGCTAAAAAATCTGGGGCCACCGTCGTCTCACAGTATATATGAGTCACCAGTTTCCAAAGACTTAAAATTCAGGTGATGTACACATTACGACAAAGTTATCCTGGAAGAACTTCAATCTTTTGGTGATTTAAGAGGTGCTTGGGGTCCTGCAGGGTCGTGGGCTTATGGTCAGGTATGCGCTATCAGACTCCCCCACCCCTGCCCCTGCTACAACGGAGAAAGTATTCCGGAACTGGAGTTCTCTGCTGGCGGTGAGCTCAGGTGAGTGGACATTCACGGGACGGCTATCATTCTGGCAGCTAGCATCCTAAATGCCTAAATGTCCGCTCAGGGAGAGGCCAGGGTGCTGTGGCAGAGGATGCCTGTGGTCTGAAGGCGGAGAGGCAACGTGAGGCCTGGACGCCTACCGAAGACTTGTCTGCACCTCGTGTCCCCTCTCAGGATTTAGAGAACAGCTTTCCCAGATGGCAGGATCTGGCCCTGAAGCGCACAATGTACGCGTAAGAAAGAGTGAAGGCAGTTGGAGCAACAGGGTGACTACAAGCTACTGAGATAATAATCCATTTATTTATTCTCTCCACCAGCATTTCTTTATCTAAGGCACTGTGGTTGGTACATGACACACGTACCACACACTGTGGTTGTGTACGTGATACACACTTGGGCAAGACGGTTAAAGCTTTGATCTTTGCCCTTGAAGAATTCAAAGCCTCGTGAAGGGGAAAGGAACAGGAACAACCACAGCAGAAGCTGCTGCCTGCCACAAGGGAGACATGTGCCCGGCGCTGGGAAACAGCGAAGAGGGTCAGCTCCATCAGGGAGACTCAGAGGGATTCCGAGGGACCGGCAGCACCTGCCAGGTGGGAAAGAGGGGGCAGAAGATCCCAGGTGGAGGGGGCAGAGGAGGAGGGTGCATTAAAAGGGCAACTTCATTGATATGCATGGTTCTGCCACCCAATAGGAATGAATGACCTTTGGGAGAATAAAATGAGTTTCCTACATGCTTTATGCTAACCACTGTATCAAGTGCTTCCTTCCATATTGTTTTAGTTAACCTTCTCCAGGATCCCTGGTCAAATATCATTTTATAGATGAGGAAACCGAGGCTTGGTTAAAGAAATGGTTGTAAAGGGGTAAGGATGGTCCAGCTTTTAGAGAGAGTCAATTCTGCTCTTAGATCAGTTTTTCCAGGGGAAGTCTATCTGAGGGAGGAGGTGGGGGCTGGGTCTCAAAATGAGCTGGCAGGAGTAGGTCTGCTTATGAGATTATACTCTCATTAGTGTTTTCTCTTATCCAAAACTTGGAATTTTCTTTACAGTATCACTGAAAAAAGAGAATCATGAATTTTGTTTTACTATTTACATAGTTTACTTCATATGTTATTTTTTTAATGTTTGTGTATTTATTTTATTTTGTTTGAGAGAGACAGAGAGAGAGAGAGACTGAGACCAGGGGAGGGGCAGAGAGAGAGAGGGACAGACAATGAATCCCAGGCAGGCTCCTTGCTGTCAGCACAGAATCTGACGTGGGGCTCGAACCTATGAATGATGAGATCATGACCTGAGCTGAAATCAAGAGTTGGACGCTTAACTGACTGAGCCACCCAGGTGTCCCTACTTCATATGTTCTATTATTATTTCTAGAATTTGTGCACTTTGTGGGGCAAGGGGTTTTAGGCAGTTTTGTTTGCTGCGGTATTCCTAGCAGCTGGGTGGTACCTGGCATGTAGGCTGAACTCCAGTTCTTTTGAATGAATGGATGGATGGATGGATGGATGGATGGATGGATGGATGAATGCTTTAGATGCTTAATGTTCTTCCTTCTGGTATAGCATATTGTGATATGATGGGGGAAGTGCATTCACTGCTCTTCCTCCCTCCACCACCATTCTTCTGGGTGGGTATATCCCCTCTATGGTGTGATTTTAGAAATTCAACACCACTGGGGCACCTGGGTGGCTCAATCGGTTAAGTGTCCAACTTCAGCTCAGGTCACGATCTTGTGGTTTCAGGTTCGAGCCCCACATCAGGCTCTATGCAGCTCGGACCCTGGAGCTGCTTTGGATTCTGTGTCTCCCTCTCTCTCTGCCCCTCCCCTGCTCACGCTCTGTCTTTCTCTGTCTCAAAAATAAATAAACATTAAAAAAATTATAAAAAAAAAGAAATTCAACACCACCTTCTCCCACTACATGTCACTATGCTTCACAGCCCACCCTTAGAGATTCCAACTCCAAGAAGTTTTTATAAAAATGTAAATACTCTTGAAGGCATCCCCATTTTAGGGCTACCAAGAAAAACTCCATGATTTGTTGACAATTAGCTAACAGGTCCTGCAAAGATGAGACATAAGATGGTGTCTCAGGCTGGTGCCAAAATGGGGGAAATATGAGGTTGAAAAGGAAGGCGTGATGGCAAAAGATAAATTGTGCCTTCTCCCCAGCTTTGTTTAGTCTGTCAGACTCAGCTGCTCATTGAAGCTTTGGACCTTACAAGTTTCCATTTGCCGTGACCATGTCTAGCTCTTAGTTGTTTCTTTTAGCAAATTTCAATCATAGGTCCCTGTGTCAAATCCCAGAAAATAGGGATGACTCAGAGAAGCCTGCTGGCTTGCTGAGTCACAGGACTGCTTCAGACCCCGAGGAGAGCAAATAAAACATTATGGGGCAGTATAAAATTTCAAACAAAACAAAGCAAAAACCAATAAACAAACAGACAAAAAAAAAAAAAAAAAAAAAAAAACAACCCTAAAGAAGAGGAGTTTCTCAGTCTCAGTCCCCAAAACACGACATTACAATTCCAGGGTGTGAGTGGGATGGGAAACACTTCCAAACCCTAAAGGTACAACCTCTTGTGGGTTTTGATACTTATTATGAACAGCACTTAGGTAGAAATGGCAGACAATAAGGCACTCTCAAAATTAGCCTTGGAGTGGGGCTTCTGAAAATGTTAGGCATACAAAACTCTTAGGTACTGGTCCCTCACCCATTTCTTAATATTCTCTCTTTTGCCATCCTGAAACCTCACTCCTTATTTTGCTAAAGATTACACATCCGTACTTTTGGAAGCCCTCCCCGCCCCCAACACAGGGTCCCATGGAAACCAAATGGAAAGGAAAAACATCGGAAGTGGAGAGTTTATGCTACTGCCTTTGGGCCTGCTGTCTGATTTCCTTTAGTCTGGAGCACATGGGCCAGAGCTCATTTTCCTGGCTGCCCCAAACAACCTACTGCTGCTTAAGCTATTGCTTAAAAATGGACAAAAGTAAAATGATGGAGAGTTGTGTTATTCATGCTGAAAAATGATTTCCTGGTCAGAGCCAAAAATATATTTTCCTTTGGAAAGACACCTATTCCTGGGGTGCCTCAGTTCCCTCTGACTGAAGAAGGAAGGGGAGAAAAGAAGAACCACCAGGGAATGAGGAAAAGTGAGCAATGGGGTGGATTCTGAGGGGAAGGGGGCTTAGATCACAGTGTTTGGGACTGAAAGCAAAAGAAGGCTCAGAGCTGGGTGGGGGACATTCAAGGCTGAGACAAGGTGGAAGCTGGATGTGGGGGATAATTACACAATCTGTGGCTTGAGAGAGGAAGCTTTCAAAACAGAAGGTGAGGGACCTGGCTTTGAGATAGTGATATGATGAATGCCTACAATATGTAGAACATGGAAATGCATCTAGTAATGAGAAGCAACAGGCAGGGATACGGTGTGGTTTTGTAGAATATCTGATCTAAGGTTCTATATGCATTGAAATTTCTCAGTAAATGTTGATAGAGATGAAATACACAAAAATATCCCCATATAAATAGAAGAGAATTCCATCCTTTGGTGTGTAGAGAAGTTAGAATGAATGGACCAGTATGAGGGAGAGAGATGAAGAATTTTGATGATAAAAAGGGATAATCTATCAAGGCAGCATGAAACATAAAGGTCAGGAGGGAAATGAAGGAAAGGTCAGTGGTCCAGCACTCTTGGGAATGGTGCCTGGAACAAGGATGTCCCAAGGGCCATTGAAAGGAAATGGTGGCTACAGCCAGAAACTCTGGGGTGAAGGGACAAGTCAGCAGCTTCTAGAATGAAAAGCAAAGGGCCCACTGATACTGGACTGAATACATTCATGAGATGGGGAGGTGCTAGAAGATCTTTATAAAGAGAAATGGACCATGATCTCCCAGAAAGATTAGAAGGGGCATTTGAGATATTGCCTTTACCTTCCTCCCTGCCATTGTGGGGAAGACACTGTCATTTAGGAAGGAGGATGTGGAAGATGGCGCATAGGTAGCCCCTGCGTGGGGGAAGTGGGAACCACCTTCCTTCCTCACCCTCACCGAAGACATTGTCAGACAGCCGAAGTCACTCATCTCCTATAACAGGTGGCTCTCGGATGATTACCCAATCAAATGACAACTGCTGTTACTTTCATCCTTCCTATGCTTCCAGGTAAAAGTAACAGCCCAGTTCTACCACCTTAGGAGTGGACATGCAGGTGACTTTCCCCAGGGAGCCGTGTCATGCCCTCGAGTGCCAGAATCACTGAGAGTGGCTGTCTGGGAACAGATGCCAAGAAGCCTGCTGTCCATGTTTCCCCACTGCCTGGGTGATGGAGGTCACCACAGCAAGCAGTTCCATGTGCCATGGCTCTGTTTACATTAAGGGCCAGGAGAAGCTCAGCTACAATTTGAGGGGTTTCTGGGCGGGTACAGCAGGGTATGGAATCTGAGGATGAGGGGAAGACAAAACCACTTAGCCACGGCCAAAGTGACTGCAGATGTGAAGACCAAGAGTAGATCTTTTGGGGTGACCAAGGACACTTGCCCAACCTACTTCCCGCTTTTGACTGACACTTCTGAAATGAGTTGGTGCCCAAGGCCTTGGGGTTAAAGGCCTATGTTCAAACCAGAAGATACCACCTGGGCTAAAGTCCTCAGATGAGGACTTGCCTTGGAGTTTCCTAAATTGCCACATGAAAGCTGTCAAAGGAGAACCTTTAATTAGTAGATTCTTAGGGCTAGCTTGGACCAGGCTGAAGCATGGTAGGCTTGGCAGGGGCTCTAGGGAGTGGAGTAAAGGGAAAATCTGAAGTGGAAAGCCACGGAAACCTTAGGAGACCCACCCAATAGTGGCACCACATCTAAATAAATCAAATGGGTTCCTGACTCCTGGTGCCAGAAATCACACATCCCACCAGCAATCCTCACTGGCCCAGAAGTGCAGACCATGTGGGCTGGGTGGAATTAAGGGGCAGTGTTCGAGGCCGGTTGTGTTTCTCTTTCGTCTTGGTAACCATGTCTGATTCACCCCCCTGCTTCAGCTGCATCCTGGACATTAGCCTGAGGGGGTGCAGAAAGGCCCAGTGTGCCAACCAAGTGGACAGGCTTGGAGGCTCTGAAAGAATGGCAGCTGCTTGAGGGCAGTGGCCCATTTCCAGCAGGAACATAAAGCCTTTAAACAACGGTCCTGAAGATCATCTGCAGAAGACCTTCATTTTCCTAACCCAGCCTCTCTGGGGTTTTTGTTTTGTGAGTGTTCTCATTCAGGACAAAGTGCCCATGTGGGTTGCTTAGAAAAACTCGTGGACAGACACAGGCATGGAGCTTGGAGAACAGCCTGGGTCATGTTGGCATTTCTGTGTTTTGGAGTTAACTCAGGAATCTGGAGGCCAGCAACGTTTCCATTAAATAAGACAGCATGCTGTGGCTCCTGCTGCCAGGCGAAACTGGATCTATGGAGTCTTTTCCATCCATTTCAGTCCATAGATGTGGCAGCCTTGGTGTCCAATTCCATGCCCAATATTTGGGCCAACACTGGAAATCTGGGTGGAAGGACATGTGTGTTCTAGCCCTTTGAGTTAAAGGGCAGTTGACTGAGAGGACCACTGAACAGAAAGGTAGCATTCCTCTTCAGCTTAATAAGAGGCTCCAAATTCTGCAGAATTTGAAAAACGCAGGATTCCCTGAGTTTGAGGTGTCCTGACCATTTCCAAAGGCCACGGTTAACAGGGTCCTATTGACTGGCTTCCACCCTGATGAGTTCAGTTCTCATGTCAGTCTGTGATTTGGGGTCAATGGCTAGAGCACTGCTCACATGCCCTATGTCTGAAAAATGAGGCAGGTTTTCTATCTGTGCCTAAATTAAAAATGGATTCTACTGTCGTCTCAAATTTATTTTGATATATTCTTAAAAGAGGATTAAAAAAGAATCCATTCTAGCCTAGTAGCACCTTCCATGAAATGCACGCATATTTAAATAAGATTCTGTTTCTCTGGCTTGGAAATAAGCAAAAAGTGAAATGGAGTTTGGATATGCTCATATTCATTCCTTGGGGGCAAAAAAAGAAGGGAAAAATTATTTTTTGTGTGTCTTCTATGTGATAGGCACTTTTAATGCTTCATAAATATGAACTCACAGATATTAACTAATCTTCACAACACTGCCATTGGTGGTGATGGTGGAGGAAGGAAGCTAATGCTTATTGAGAACTTTGTATGTGCTGGAGGGATTACATCGGTTGCCTCTCTTGATTCTCACAGTGACCCTGTCAACTAGGTAGTATTGGGCCCATTCTATGGGTAAGGTAATTGAAAGTGGTTAAAAGTGACCCCCAAGACAACAGGTAGCAAAATGGCAAAGCCATAAACTTGATCCCAGGTTTGTCCCACTCCAGAAACCTCCTTCTGCATGCTGTGTTGCTAAGTGAAAATCATTTGCCAAGTGGAAATGATCTCATGAATACCAGCAAACCACTGATGTCAGACCTATGGGCTCAGGAGGTCAAGAGAAAAAGGCAGTTGGGGAGACTCATAACTTGGGATGTGCACTGAAAACCATGAATGCACATGGCAGCTCAGAAGAGCTGGAGATGTTCATGAATGGGAAGCTGGGGCAGGCACCAGATGGCCGGGAGGAGCTGCTTTACCCAGAATCCCAGGGGCTGGGTAAGGATCAGAGGTAAAGGGAGGGTTGCAGGGGAGCCTCGTTTCTCTGTCAGGAGGACTTTATTAGTTAGCCAACTAGGTCAGGTCCAGTTAAGCACTTATTTTTACCTAATCTACATGGAGCTTGTACCCTGAAGAGACTCCACAATCCAAGAGTTTATGCACTTAAAATGGCGGTGTTGGACTGAAGCAGGGGGATACTCTAGAGATAAGGGGCAGGGTCCAGGTTCTAAGAGTGTATACTTTGGCAGAGAATAATTTCCCATCCCTAAATGAGCAATAGCCAGGAGAAAGAGGTGAAAAGGATCCAAGAGACCATTATTTTCCCTTTGACCCCTCTATATCCTGACTGCTTTTTCTCTGGAAAGAATTTCATTGTTTAAATGTAACATTTGTTTATCCACTTAGGCAGTGAGTCAACTGGAGAAGTAGACCATCTGTCAACAAGTACTGAGTATCTGCTCTATTGACAACCCTCTTCTATGGTGACTGTTACAGATAAATGAAAAAATTATTATTCTTGACCTTATGATAGAAAGCACTGGGGGGGGGTATGGGAAGGTCAAAGCTTACTTTATAAAGCAGGTGAATACTCATAGACAGTGTGTTGGTGGTAATATGGTACAGATGGTGTAGATGGTTGCAAGAAAGCGAAAGAAGGGGTGTGGTCAGATTGCTGAGAGCTTTTCAAGAAACATTCCTCCTAAGGCGGTTTTAAAGAAACTGAGGAGCAGGGGCTGGAGAAATGGAGGCTGGTGTTGCTCCCTGCATAGGGAACAGAGAGGAAAGCCATGGTGTGGGGAGGGGCCCACGGTGTTCAGGGACTAGAATGGAGATTGGGAGGATCTTAGGGCTTCCTTTGACTGCAGTGGGAATTGGGGCCCAAGTGACCTCTGGGTCTGGACGTCACACCCTTAACTCATCCCCTGCATCCCTGGGCAGAGGTGCCTTGAGTTTTTCACAGGCTTGTCAGGCAATTCCCCCTCCCTCAAATGATTGGAGAATATCTGCTTTAGAGGGGAACACTGGGCTATTCTTCTACTACTCTTGTGCTGTGGTTGGGGAAAGGCTATAGAATTTAAAGTAGGAAGATGTGGTCTTTTTTTTTAAGTTTATTTATTTTTGACAGAGGGAGAGAGTGAGCATGAGTGAGGGAGTGGCAGAGAGAGGGAGAGAGAGAGACAGAGACAGAGAGAGACAGAGAGAGAGAGAGAGACAGAGAGAATCCCAAGCAGGCTCCCCACTGTGAGTGCAGAGCCCGATGCAGAGCTCAAACTCACAAACTGGGGGGATCATGACCTGAGTTGAAGTCAAGAGCTTAGCCGACTGAGCCACCCAGGCACCCAGGAACATGTGGGTTTGAGTGCTGGTTTCACTTACTAGCTGTACGACCTATGCTTTGAGTCTCACGCTTTTCATCTATCAAATGAAGCTAGTAAACTCCTGTCTCTTAATGTTACTGTGAAGGGTTACTAAGAGATGGTGGCACTTATGTGTGTCTCCATTTTGGAACTGCTGAATGCCTTTGCAGGGAGCTATTTGCATGACTACTTCATCCACACGCCTCCTCCATCCCTCAGGCCATGAGTTCCAAAAGGCATGTGACTCTGCCTTATGCATTTGCAGCCCCAGCTTCAAGCTCAGTGCCAAATGTAGTATATACTCCAAACAAGCTTTGTCAACTGAATGAATGAGCAAGGATGAGGTATCTCTAGTTAACTTGTTTTTTTCTTAAAAGCATTATTCGTTAAACTGTACATGCATCTCTAATTCAGTTTTATGTATATATTTTACAATAAAGCTGAATATGGCAGCTATGAATCATTTATTTAAAAGTTTCTGATGGAATGAATGAATAAATATGGCATATGCTACAAAAAGTAAAAGTGTAAAACTGAGTTATTATTGTCATCATAAGTAATAATGAGTCATCTAACAACCTTCCCACCACAAGCTGTCTAGAGCGCAAGAACTACTTGAATACAGGAGGAGAATTCTGAACGTAGTTGCAAGGTATGGGCTGGCAATGGAGGGAGACAACTGTGGTTTAAACTGTCAGGCAGGTTCCACTGTCCCTGTGCTCTGCTTCTGGACCACCTCAGCCAGGCTCATTCCACAGTGACAACCTCATCTCAGTGGGGAAATAAACACAACAGGACAAGGGCTTCCTTGTCTTCCCAACACCAAGTCTACCAGTGGACTCACTGCAATCCAGGCGACAGTGGGACCAAGCATCCACCATCTTATCAAAGGCCAACCCCTCTGCCAGGCTGTGGTTCCCAAACTCTCCTGGCCTTCTTCCCTTAACCCTTCTCTCTTACTTGAGCAATCTCCCCCTCGTCCTTGGATTATTTCCATCAGCACAAAACCATATTTTATTTTATTTTTTTTTACCATATGATTTCACTCATATGTGGAATTTATTTTTTTTTAAACTTGAAAAAAATTTATTTTTATTTTTTTTATTTTTTATTTTTTTTAATATATGAAATTTATTGTCAAATTGGTTTCCATACAACACCCAGTGCTTATCCCAAAAGGTGCCCTCCTCAATACCCATCACCCACCCTCCCCTCCCTCCCACCCCCCATCAACCCTCAGTTTGTTCTCAGTTTTTAACAGTCTCTTATGTTTTGGCTCTCTCCCACTCTAACCTCTTTTTTTTTTTTTTTCCTTCCCTTCCCCCATGGGTTTCTGTTAACTTTCTTAGGATCCACATAAGAGTGAAACCATATGGTATCTGTCTTTCTCTGTATGGCTTATTTCACTTAGTATCACACTCTCCAGTTCCATCCACGTTGCTACAAAAGGCCATATTTCATTCTTTCTCATTGCCACGTAGTATTCCATTGTGTATATAAACCACAATTTCTTTATCCATTCATCAGTTGATGGACATTTAGGCTCTTTCCATAATTTGGCTATTGTTGAGAGTGCTGCTATAAACATTGGGGTACATGTGCCCCTATGCATCAGTACTCCTGTATCCCTTGGATAAATTCCTAGCAGTGCTATTGCTGGGTCATAGGGTAGATCTATTTTTAATTTTCTCAGGAACCTCCACACTGCTTTCCAGAGCGGCTGCACCAATTTGCATTCCCACCAACAGTGCAAGAGGGTTCCCGTTTCTCCACATCCTCTCCAGCATCTATAGTCTCCTGATTTGTTCATTTTGGCCACTCTGACTGGCGTGAGGTGATATCTGAGTGTGGTTTTGATTTGTATTTCCCTGATAAGGAGCGACGTTGAACATCTTTTCATGTGCCTATTGGCCATCCGGATGTCTTCTTTAGAGAAGTGTCTTTTCATGCAAAACCATATTTTAAAATCCATGTTGACTTGGTTATAGTTAGATGTAGATATATCTGAATTTGTAGACACAAAGTGGAAGGCTAAAACATTCAATGTTCACTGGCCTTGATTTCATTAGTGAAATAAAGGACAAGGTCATCTGTTTATAGGGGGATGGCAGAGTAAGAGACACAGGGACATTTAGATACCTAGAGGAAGGAAAAAATACTGTCTTACCAGAATTTTCCTTCTACCCATTAACCTTCAGGTAATCTATTTCTCTGGTCCCTTTTCCTAAAAAATGCCTCATCGGGACTGTCTATCTTTACCGTCTCTATTCCCTCACCTCCCATTGTCTCCTCAATCCAGTCCAATGGAGTTTCATTCTGTCTCCTCCACTGAAACTGCCTTTTAAGCATCATTAGTGACCTAAGCATTGCTGAAACCAGATATCAGTTTTCTGCTCTTATTTCAGCTGACCTCTCAGCAAACGGTAGGGCAGTCAAGTCACCAACTATTCCACATGCCAGCACCCAGTTCCTAGAACCCCTGCAGGTGGGGAGGTGCCCATGGGTGGTTCTGGCCAGTGTGCTGTGAGCCACCATGATATGTGTTACCCCTGGCTGAAGCACTGCAGACTCGCTGTGCAGTTTTCCATGCTCTCCCTCCTCTCACTCTGGGGATCTGTGTCAGCCTGGGTCCCTGGTGATTGTGGAGCAGAGCTTCTGCTCTTCTGACTCACAGTATTCACACAGGTGAATGAGAAATGCATCTTGTTATGAAAAGCTACTGAGAAGGAGTGTTCATTTATTACCAGAGCATAGCCTAGGATATCCTGACCAACTCACACCTCCCTTAGACAGAGGTGACTCCTCCCTTTTGCCTGAAGCACCTCCTTCCTTGGCCTTCTGTGACATCACTCCCTCCTGATTTTTCTCCCACCTTTCTGGCTTCTTCCAACCTCCAGATGTTGTAGTGTAGTAGGGCTCAGTCGTGGGCACTCTTCTCTTTCACCAGGTGATTTCAGTTAGTTTCATGGCTTTAAAATGCATTATCCACCAATGGCTCCAAATTTTATATATTTAGCTCTGATCTCTCCATTGAGGGCCAGATTGAGACACTTAACAGCCCACTTGAAATCTCTACTTAAATGTCTAATTGGCATCTCAAACTTAACATGTTCCAAACAGAACCCTTAATTTCATGCTCCGTGCCAAAGTCTACCCCAAGATGTTTCACCTAATTGTTTCCATATCAATAAATGGTACCACTTGCTCAAGCAAAAAATCGTAGGGCTTGTTCATGGTTCCTCAGATCTCACAACAGCTCCACCCGCAGATTCTGTCTGAAATCTTTTAAAAGAAAGCCTCAGACCTCTTTGCTTCTTCTTGTCTCCTTTTTTATCCCGACCAAAGTCACTACCATTTTTCACCTGGACTGTCCCCGAACTGCTTTGTCAGCGTCCATCTTGCCCTCCTAGGACACATTCTCCACATAGCGACCTGAGTGATTTTTTTTTTTAATTTTTATTTTTTTAATGTTTATTTATTTTTGAGACAGAGAGAGACAGAGCATGAATGGGGGAGGGGCAGAGAGAGAGGGAGACACAGAATCGGAAGCAGGCTCCAGGCTCTGAGCCATCAGCCCAGAGCCTGACGCGGGGCTCGAACTCACGAACCGTGAGATCGTGACCTGAGCTGATCGTGACGCTCAACCGACTGAGCCACCCAGGCGCCCCCTGAGTGATTTTTTAACAGCATGATGTCACTCCTCTGCTTTCAACTCTCTAGTGGCTTCCCATGGCTCCTGAACAAACACCAAACTCCTCAGCGTGGCAAGCCTCACATCATATGGCTACATCTGCCTACATGTCTCCCTCCTCATGCCCCTCCCAGATATCCTTTGCTTACTCCATCTGAGCCCCCTGGCCTTCCTTCAGTTCCTCATAGATGTCAATCATATTCCTACCTCTGGGCCTTTATACTTGCTGTTTACTTCTTCTGTCTGGAATGTTCTTTCCCTGAATCTTTATGACTATCAATTTATTATTCAGTTCTCAGTTCACATATCACCTCCTTTGGTCTCCAACCCACCCCAACTGTTTCTCACTTATTATTTTATTTTATATCCTTCATAGCTTTTGTCATCATCAGAAACTACATAAATATGTATTGTATAGATTGAAAACTCCACAAAGGTGTATCTGTCTTGTTTATTTCTCCTTCTCCAATGCTAGGAGGGAAGGAAGAGGGAAAGAAGCAAGGAGGGGAGGAAGGAAGGAAGGAAGGAAGGAAGGAAGGAAGGAAGGAAAGAAGGAAGGAAAGAAGGAAAGGAAGGAGGGGAGGGAGGGAGGAAGAGAGGAATAAAGAGAAGGAGGGAGGTCAACAGTCCTATTGGAAATAGGTGCCCCTAGGGGTGCCTGTGTGGGTCAGTTAAGCAGCTGACTCTTGGTTTCGGCACAGTTCATGAGTTCTCGGCTTCATGGGTTCGAGCCCTGCATTGGGCACTACACTGGCAGCATGGAGCCTGCTTGGGATTCTCTCTCTCTCTCTCTCTCTCTCTCTCTCTCTCTCTCTGCCCCTCTCCCACTTGTGCTGTCTCTGTCTCTCAAAATAAATAAATAAATAAACTTTAAAAAAAAGGAAATAGGTGTCCCTAATATGTACCAGATTTGTACCCCTCTACATCAAGCCCCAACTACTCTCCTATGAGAATCCTGATGCCTGAGTTTGAGCTCTCTCTCCCTTCTGCACCCACAGTTAGAATTTTCAAAGTGCTCTTCTTTCTCAGTAACTAGCCTGGGTTGACTTCCACAGCTCCTTGTGAACCCATCCTCTGATTAACCTCACCACCTCACTCTTCCTCTCTCTCTCTTCCTTTGTCTTTCACTTTTTTGGTTGTTTTGTGTCTGTCTTATGCATATTAAACCTATAAATAATTATTTCTAAAGGGAGCCAAACTAAACTCCACACCTAAATGGTGACTGGGCTTGTGAGAACAGCTCCCCTTCCATTTCCTGGCAAGAGCGTCCATTTCTGAGACACAGAAATGAGAATCGTTGGAGACATCTATCATTATTTCAGAACACTATAGGGTCGGCCAGTATATATCTGCACCTAGCTTTTGTACATCCTCAACAGAGAGAAGTAATTTTCCATTATGAACAATTTATATTAAGCCATTCAGGAGGGTTTCTGAGGAACTTTTCTTTCACAGATGCATTATCTTACAGGAATTCAGAGAGGAATACAGTTCATGCAGAGAGCAAGTCCTAAAGATGTAAGCCACATAGCTTTGCCTGATGAGGTAAGAACATCTAAAAGGTATTATTTTACTTTTCGTAATTATCAAGGTATAGCTCATCACTTGCAAAAAAAAAATTGGGAAAGAAAGAATGGCATAAAGGAGAAGGAAAAAAAATAACTCACAATCCCTCTACCTTCCTTCCTTCCAATTTTTTCTATGCTTTGTTTTATTACATAGTTAAGATGATAATGTATATACAATTTTATAGCTTGCTTATTTCACTTAACATTATCTCATAATCCTTTTTTTCTAACTCATTAAATTTTTCATAAATATTACTTTTTGTGGCTATGTAATATTTTCTCATTATAATCTGTTCTCTAGAATTGGAATTTTACATTACATACATATATATATATATATATATATATATATATATTTACATTCTATATATATATGCTATGTAAATAATGCTGCAGTGAGCATTTTGGTGTGTAAATGTTACTCAACATTTAAGTACTTAATTAGTTAGCTAATTAACATAACAAATATTTACTGAGTGCCCACTATATCCCAGTTACTGTTCTGGGAGCTGGTCAACAAAATCTTATTTCCTTGGAGTGATGACATTTTACTGACGGTGATAGACAAGGAAAACAGATAAATACATACTATCAGTTAGCTCTGTGAAGAGAGGTAATGCCAAGTAGGGGGTTGGAGACATCCAGCTGATGTGGGACACTGTTTTCCTTAGGGGGTTAGAGGAAGGTCTCTCTGAGGAAGTGGTATTTGCAAAAAGGCACTTTGGATTATTTCTGTAGGCTAGATTCCTAGAGGGTATTTCTGAATTAAAGTTCTTGCTTTCTAGGAATGACAGCAGTTGTCAGCAGTGCCTGGAAGAAACAACTGTTATAAAAATGTACCCTACTCGGGTATGATCTTGAACAAGTTAATTCCTGTATTCCTCAGTTTTCCTGTGTGAGGTGGAAATGATTATACCTGTATGTGTACATGTGTGCACATGCGTGTGTACGTGGTGGAGGGAGGAGGGCTGGGGGTAGCCGTGGGATGCTAAGGTTCTTGTATCTCCAGAAGAACTACGTTAGGGAGCTAACACATGTCTGTGGAAAGGGAATTATCAGGCTGTGAAATGTATGCAGGGCATTCCAGTAGATGGAAACTTCATTGAAAGAGGGCTCTGGAAGGTGTGGCATGAGCACTTACTGTACCTGGCACGTAGTAAGTGGTCAGTAATGCAAATTAAAGAAAGAACCTAACCCCTTGGGAAGAACTTACTGACACTGGGAAGCTGAAAAGGGAAGGTCTTAGATGACTGGTCACCACATAGCAGTGCAGTGTGGCTCGTGATCTGTCAATCAGACAAGTTCCTTTTCATCCATAAGCCCGCAAATAGGTGGTATCCTCAGTTTACTCAATCAGAAAATGGGGCTAGTAACATTGACCTCATAGGGCTATGTTGAGAATTAAAAAGGATTGAAATATGGAAAGAACACAACACTGTGCCTTGGTAATAGTAGACCCTCAATAAATGTGTGTCTCTCTACTTCATCTTGTAGGTGAATTAGGTAGAAAAGGATCTGGGATGGTAAGAGGTAGGACAGTGGGATTTTAAGTAAATTGCATCTCTGCAACCCTGGAACTGGATAGAGTGTTTGATTACGTACCTGCAATTGGGTTGTATTCTTTTGAGTTCTCAGATCTATGCTAATAAAAACATTTTGTTGCATATAAGATAATTAATGTGTGCTGCTACTGACAACAAACTCCAAGGAAGGCGGTTCACGGCCCTGGTTTATGGCTGATTGTAAGCAAAGTTATCAAAGGCATGTATTTGAGCATCAGACTTAAATGCTCTCCTCATTTAAAATGATCCACTTGATTTGGAAAACAGCCGGAATCACATCCCCTTATTTCCTCCTGGTCCTTCCAGCAGAGTTTCTCCCTCATTTTAAGGTCCTTCCACCTCCACCCTTCAGCCCTCTTCTTTGGCTCACTCCCTCCATCCTATCTTTCTGATCCTGGCAGAGGTTCTCTGTAAGGTGTGCCAGACTGGGCACCAGACACACCCTGTTAGGGTAATCCTTATATGTACAGGGTAGGACATATTAAACATGCCCTCAAGTATCATCCTTCCTTTTCAAAATTCAGTGATGTCCAGGGTTCCTGAGTCTTTTTTTTTTTTTAATTTTTTAATGTTTACTCATTTTTGAGAGAGAGAGAGACAGAGCACAAGTGGGGGAGGGGCAGAGAAAGAAGAATCTGAAGCAGGCTCCAGGCTCTGAACTGTCAACACAGAGCTCCACATGGGGCTCGAACTCACGAAGCTTGAGATTATGACCTAAGCCAAGGTCGAACGCTTAACTGACTGAGCCACCCAGGTGCCCCCAGGGTTCCTGAGTCTTAAGGAAGCCAGTTGAGGCCACAGATCTGCTCCATCTATTGCTGGGCTCCTAGCTCCTACTGTGCCTGTCTTCCACTCTCATTGCCCTGTCTTCACGTGGTAGCAGCACATGAGCAGCTCTTCGCTCAGTATTTGTAGTAATAGCTTTGTCTGACTTCTTTCCCCACTGTTTAGTTTAGTTTTGTTTTTGTTTTTATTTTTGTTTTTTTTAATCCTGTCTTTTCTTTAAGCCAGAAGCTGAACTGGATTGTGGAAAACAATGCCAAGGGCATGGGGCCCTGACTACCACCATCTGCGATAATGGCAGGAAGAGGAGGAAGAAGGAGAGGGCACTAAAAGTTAAGCAGATGAAGTAGTTAGTCCATGAAGAGGAATCTAAATTTAATTTGCTTAAAAACTTCTCAGATTGGCATTCATCTGTGGTAGAAAATGCTCACTGGCAGATGCTTTAGGAGCTGGTTAACTGTTTATGGTTCACGTGGCTGGGGAAAGACTCCTCTCTGTCCAAGCCTAAGAAGGTGTCTGTCTTCACTGGGTTCATTAATGAGCTTTGGGTTGCCTTGGGCAGTAATTTGCTCTCTGGATAAAAAGAATGCAAAGAGTGAGCAGACTGAAAGCCCCTCTGGCTGGGCTTCCTCTTACAAACAGCCAGTCTTTGAACTTGTAATTATGAGTCATGGGGCTCCCAGTCTGGCGCAAAAGTGACTCATTTTAAGCAAATTATCAGTTTTTGCCCTGTTACCAAATCCTGTGATCAGCCATCCTGTGTGTGTGTGTGTGTGTGTGTGTGTGTGTGTGTGTGTATATATATATATATATATATATATATATATATATATATATAAAGGAACAGTTTTATTAAAAGAGCAGGATGTGTGGATGGAGAATGAACTGTACTATGCTTTCCAGACGTATGGACCAAAGTCAAACTCAGGCCCAGCGTAAGCCAAGCAACAAAATAAATAGTAAAAATGGCACAGAAAGCAAACGATCAGGAAAATTCATTTCGGAACAGATGCAAAACCAACTTTTGCAGCCAACAGCATACGATTCCTATAATGCTATGATTCCTGGACATCCTCCCCTGCCTGGCTTCCAATTCACTTGGACCTACTGGAATTGAGGTCAAGGAAGAAATATCTTTCTTTGGATTGATTTAACCCACAATTTTGTTAAAGAGTCAGTGATGATAGATGCTTCTGAGCTGCCCAAAGCTAGTTACTTAGACAGATGGACTGACAGAGCAATCATAGTAAATACATGTGATCTAGCAATGAGTCTGTGGTAGAAGGAGAATTCCAAGGTCTTCTGTTATAGAGCCCTCTCCTGAGGATATCTGCTACATTAATGGACTTTTGTTGAGGAAACATTTGAGATGATCATTACTTCTTTGTCAGTTGCAAGAACAGTAACTGATCTGAAAATATAATTTTTCTTCTCTGATACCTTGGGTATGATTAACACTTACCTAAAACAACACTGAGAAAAGGATTGAGAGTGAACTGGATGGCCATGTAGTCCAAGTGTGTATTTTTATGAAGAATGGTTTGAAATTTCTAATTACTCCTTTTAAATAGCTGCCCATTCATTTATACCACTGTAGAAGATACCACAACCTACATGGGGAACTTGGTTCTAGGTTAAATTGTCTGACCTACTAAGATAAAAACTCTCAACAAAGTGGGTATAGATGGAACATACACTAGCATAATATAGGCTATATATGTCAAGCCCACAGCTAACATCATCCTCAATGGTGAAAAGCTAAAAGCTTTTTCCTTAAGATCAGGAATAAGACAGGGATGTCCACTTTCACCACTTTGATTCAACATAGTATTAGAAATCTTAGCCAGAGCAATTAGGCAGGAAAAAGAAATAAAAAGCATCCAAATTAGAAAGGAAGAAGTAAAACTGCCATTATTTATGGAATACATGCTATTATATATAGAAAATCCTAAAGACTTCACCAAAAACCTGTTAGAACTAATAAATTCAGCAAAATTGCAGAATATAAAATCAATTTACAAAAATCTGTTGTGTTTTTATACACTAAAACTATCAAAAAGAGAAATTTTAAAAATCCCCTTTAAAATTGAATCAAAAAGAATAAAATACCTAGAAATAAATTTAACTAATGAGGTGAAAGACCTGTACACTGAAAACTATAAGACACTGATGAAAGAAATTAAAGAAGACACAAATAAATGGAAAGATATTCTATGTTCATGGGTTTAAAGAATAATATTGTTAAAATTTCCATACTACCCAAAGCAATCTAAGATTCAATGTAATTCTTATCAAAATTCCAACAGCATTTTTCACAGAAATATAACAAACAATCCTAAAACTTGTGTGGTGCCAGAAAAGATCCTGAAAGGCCAAAGCCATCCTGAGAATGGATAAAACTGAAGGCATCATGCTCCCTGATTTCAAACTATACTACAAAGCTATCATAATCAATAGTATGATATTGGCATAAAAAGAGATACATAGATCAGTAGAACAGAACAGACAGCCCAGAAACAAACCCACACATATATGGTCAATTAATTTATGACACAGGAGGCAAGAAAAGACAATGGGGGAAAGGACAGTCCCTTCAATAAATGGTGTTGGGAAAACCAGACAGCCATATGCAACAGAATGAAACTGGACTACTATCTTAAACCATACACAAGAATGGACTCAAAGTGGATTAACGATTTAAATGTGAGAACAGAAACCATAAAACTTCTAGAAGAAAACGCAGATAGTAAGCTCCCTGACATTGGTCTTAACAACATGTTTTTCGACCTGACTACAGAAACAATGAAGAGCAGCATTTTTTTGGACTTGACTGAAGAAATAATGCAACCAAAGCAAAAATAAACAAATGAGACTATACAAAACTAAAAATGTTCTGCACAGCAAAGGAAACCATCAACAAAATTTAAAAAGCAACCTACTAAGTGAAATAAGATATATGCAAAATCATATATGCAATAAGGGGTTAACATCCAAAATAAAAAGCTCATACAAGTACGTAACAAAAAAAATCTGATCAGATAATGGGCAGAGGATCTAAACTGACTTTTTTCCAAAGAAGACATACAGATAGCCAACAGGCACATGAAAAGATGTAGAACACATCACTAATCATCAGGGAAATGCAAATCAAAACCACAATGAGATATCAATTCACACTAGTCAGAATGGCTAAAATAAAAAAAAAATAACAAGTATTGGCAAAGATGTGAAGAAAAGGGAAACCTCATGGGGTGGGAATGGAAATTGGTGCAGGCACTATGGAAAACAGCATGGGGGTTTCTCAAAATATTAAAAATAGAACTAGCATATGATCCAGCAATTCTACTTCTGGGTATTTATCTGAAGAAGATGAAAACATTAATTCAAAAAGTTATATGCATCCCTAGATTCACTGAAGCATTATTTAAAATAGGCAAAATATGGAAACAACCTAAATGTCCATTTATGGATGAATGGATAAAGACGTGGTGTGTGTGTGTGTGTGTGTGTGTGTGTGTGTGTGTGTGTGTATTATGGAATACTTAGTTATAAAAAATAAAATCTTGTTATTTGCAACATGGATAGGCCTTGAGAATATTATGCTAAGTGAAATAAGTTAAAGAAAGACAAATCCCAAATGATTCCACTTGTATCTGGAATCTAAAAAACAAAACAAATGAACAAACAAAGTGAAATTGCAGATACAGAGAACAGTTTGTTGGTTGTCAGAGAGGAGGGGAATTGTGGTAGGGGTGGGTCAAAGTGTTAAGGAGTTCAAGAAGTAGTAACTTCCAGTTATAAAATCAGTCATGGGGATATGATGTACAACATGAGATCTGTAGTCATTAACATTGTAGGGCAAAGTTGAAATTTGCTGAGAAAGTAAATATTAAAAGTCCTCATCACAAGAAAAAAAATGAACTACACCTCATTGACTCAGCCTATATAGGCACTTACTACCACCACTCCCTCCCAAACCTGGAGCGACCCCACTATGAAGAAAGACTCTAAGACATGATGGGAAATAAATATAATTTTTTTTATTATAAAATGCAAAAAAATTGACTTACAAATTTTACATCCTTTCCAAATGACTTTCAATTTAAAACCGCCTTTCTTGGTTTTTGAGTCTGTCATCTCTTGTCCCTTACACAGAAACCATGGTTATCAAATGGCTGTTTTTGTATGGTCCCAAACCCCCAGACAAAATCCATTAATCAATAACTTAATGTGTTTTCAATATCCACCTTCTATGCTTTCTGCTAATCACTGTGATTAATAAAAATTCCATGAAAGCCAAAACAAGTAAAGGCAGAATATAAGAGTCAGCTATCATCTCTTCATTGGCGGCAATTCCAGGGCTAATTTTTCAGTTCTCATACTCCTTGGCCACTCTGCAGTATCTGAATATTCCTTAACTACTAAAATTTCATTCTCTGGCACCTTGGCCCAGGTCCTTCATTATTGTCCTTCTATGATTCTGTTTGTTCTGAGCCTCCTTTACTGTCTAACTATCTAAGAAGTATAGCTGACAACAAGGAGGCCAGTAGGGATAGAAAGGAAGTGTTGAATTCAGTACATGCTTCTTATGGAAAACAATGACTGTGTGAGTACACATTAGAACTCCTGTGTTGCAAATAATGGAAACCTAAACTTTAAGCTGGCTGAAAAATCCATTTTTGAAAAAATGGATTGTATCATGTAATTGAGAAATGCAAAGGCAATGCCAGTTTCAGGCCTTCTATGAGACAAAGATTCAAAAAGAAAAAGGAAAAGATTGATCTAAGGAAATCAATCAAAAAACAGCACAGGCATCTAAAGAGATAGAAAATATGAAAGGATGAGATGTGGGAGATAGAATAATAAAGTCCAACACATGTCTAATAGGAGTTTTCTAACGATGAGAATAGAGAAAATGGAGTAGACTCAATATTTAAAAAGATAATGGCTTTGTATTTTCCAGAAATAGTAAATACGTAAATCCTGGTACTTGGGAAGTAAAATAAATTTTGGGCAAGAAATATAAAAACAAAACTCATTCTCTAGGAATAACATTGATACCAAGAGCACCAAAGACAAGATCTTAAAAGTAGCCAGCGGTTTAAAGGGCATATTATTTATCAAGAAATGATGGTTAGGTTGACGGCATACTTCTCAATAATAACAATGAAAGCAAAAAGACAATAGGAATAGTATCTTTAAAACATTAAGAGAAAATATATATCAACTTAGAATTCTATACTCAGCTAAATATACCGTCTCAATAATTGAAAGATCAACTAGAAAAAAAAATGAGTACAAATTTTGAGAATTTGAAATATGGTTAATCAGTTTAATCCAAAGAACAAAAAAAAAATCCTATACCCACAAATAAGAAAGAAAATATACATTCCTTTAAAGCATATGTGGAAAACTGACAAAACCAAACACGTACTAGATCCCAAATCAGGTCTCAACAAGTATAAAAGATGTAGTCATATAAACCATGTTCTTTGACCATAGTGCAATAAAATTAGAAAATAACATAAAGACACCTTTAAAAAGTCCATATGTTTGAACAGTTATAGAACATCTCAAAATTACTTGTGGGTCAAAGAAAAACCAAAAAGGAAAGTAGACACTATTTATAACAATGTTTTCTTATCAAATCTTGTGGAATGCAGTGAAATAAGTAATTAGTGGCAATTATATAGCTTAAGCGTTATATTATGAAATAAAGAAGACTATAAGTTAATGAAATAAGCATCTACTTTGAGAAGGTAGAGAAACAAAATTAGAATAAATCCCTTACAAGGAGAAAGGATATAATCTATTTGCGTCATTCACCTGTGTAGAGAAATATGCTGCTTATTCTTCACTTTACCCTTATAGAAAGTCCAAATTCCAGCCTTAATTCCCAGCAATCTTTACTCCAGCTACACAAAATTTTCAACAGTATCCAATTGCACTATGTGTTTTCATACTTTTGCAATACTACCTCCTCATTTTGGGAGACCCATTCTCATATGGCAGGCTCCAGCTCGTTCTTTTGATTTCAGTTAAAGTGCTACTTTTCTTCTGGGAAACCTTTCATGACTCTTCCTGGCAGAATTAACTTTATTATTGCATTCTTTACCATTTGTTTCAATATACAAAAAATTTCTGTTATACGAAAGTGAGCATGCACACAGAGTAAGAGTGTTAAACTGGGTGATCAAAGATGAATTTTTGGAAGAGGTCAGCCTGAAGCTAGAATTTACTTAAAGCCCAGCTAGATATTGTTTAAGGCCCAATTTAATAGAAATATGAGTAACAGTAAATCATAGTTAAGATTTACTGAGCACTTCTCTGTACCAGTAAACAGGTGAAATAAGAGGTATATTCTTCATGTACAGATAACACAGGCAGTATGAGTGAGGCCAGTCCTACTGCTGGCTAACCTAAAAACTATCCCCAATCCTCCTAACTTTTGTCTTCCTCTTGCTGTAGAAAAGCACTGCTCAATAAAAATATAATGCAAGTCATATACATAATTTTAAGTTTTCTAGTAGAAAACATGAAAATAAACAGGTGAAATTAATTTTGATAATAAATTTTTTAACCCAGTAGACTTAAAATATTATCACTTTAATATGTAATCAATATTTACAAAATTATCAAGATATTTTCCATTTGCTTTTTACATTAAATCTTTGGACTCCTTTGCATATTTTATACTTATAGCACAGACACTGAGTTCATATTGGAAACACCATCTATATTTATGTTTCATGAAGTTTCCAATTGTTCCAAACAACCTTAAAGATTTTCCAATAACTAAAGTGAGAGTGAAAGTATTGTCCTTTAATATTTGCATCCATATTGACAAAACTGGTCAAGGAAATGTTTATGTGTAATACTAGAAACAATTTATGTGCCTGTTGACATGTGTACTATAATACAATAATATCTTGTGCGATGCAATGATTAAAGTGAAATATAATCCTACCAAAACAATAAATAGAAGTCTCTAATAGAAGTGTTTTTTACCACATCCATTGGATAGTTACATTAAATTAAAATAAATAAAACTAGAAATTCAGAGTCTCAGCTGCACTAACCACATTTCAAGTACTCGTACTCACATGAGGTTAATGGCTGTATTGGATAGTGCAGTGATAGAGGCTGGAAAAGCCATTTACCCATGTTTACAGCCTTCCTTGCACAGTAGGATGGCTGTGTGATGTATTTTTGACCAAAGAAAATGTGTGAGAAAGTTTGGAATGACCTTATAGATCCTTGTTTTCTGAAAAAGGGAAAAACTCAAGAAGAGAATTTGCTAGCACTATTCCTTCCTTCTTGTTTTTAACGTGAACATTATGTGATTACTAGGCTATAGAAGCCATCTTGTCACCATGAGGCAACCCAGAAGGATAAAAAATCAATACACTAAGAACGATGAGGCAATAACTTGAGACCCTGACGATAATCACTGAACTGCTGGACCTACTCTGAGATTCCCTACCATTTAATTTCTTCATAAGGAAAGCATGTCAGCGCGCCTGGGTGGTTCAGTCGGTTGACTATCTGACTTTGGCTCAGGTCATGATCTCGTGGTTTGTGAGTTCGAGCCCCGCGTTGGGCTCCGTGCTGACAGCTCAGAGCTTGGAGCCTGCTTCGGATTCTGTGTCTCCCTCTCTCTCTGTCCCTCCCCCATTGTGCTCTGTCTTTCTTGGCTTCTTAAAAATAAATAAAAATGTAAAAAAAGAATTAGAAAAACATGTCTGTCCTTATAACTTAAGCCATTAATAATCAGATATGTCCACTGACTGATGAATGGATAAAGAAGATGTGGAATATATATACAATGGAATACTACTAAGTGATGACAAAGAATGAAATCTTGCTATTTGCAACAACGTGGATGGAACTAGAGGGTATTATGCTAAGTGAAACAAGGCAGTCAGAGAAAGACAGAGATCATATTGATTTCACTCGTATGTGGAAGTTGAGAAACTCAACAGATGAACCTAAGGGAAGGAAAAACAAGATAAAAATAGAGAGGGAGGCAAACCATTAAGAGATTCTTAAATACAGAGAACAAACTGAGCGTTGCTAGAGGGGAGGTGGGTGGGGGGATGGGTTAAATGGGTGATGGGCATTAAGGAGGGCACTTGTTGGGATGAGCACTGGGTGATGTACGTAAGTGATGAATCACTGGGTTCTACTCCTGAAACCAAGACTACACTGTATGTTAACTAACTTGAACCTAAATTTAAAAAAATAATCAGATAATACTTGTGGCTGAAAGCATTCATACAATGTATATGGTACACTGAGAAAAGAGACAATAGGCAGCATGACTAGGATAGAGGTGTATGTTGAAGAATAATAATAATAAGTTGGCAGAGACTGGGCAGAGCCAGATCATGGAGGGCCCAAAAGGTATCTCAACTGAGAAGTCCAGAGTGACATCCCTGTCATTTGGACCTTATCATATTCTGTCTTTTCTATAGTAGTTCGCACGTATGTCATTTTTATTTTGGTTACTAAATTATAAGGGCTGGGAACTTTTACAGAGAAAGTTCAGTAAATATTCATTAGCTGAATGATTAGCTACAGAGCTAGAGGTATTGAGACTGGGTTTTCAGCATAGATCAAATGTTTAACATTAAAGAAAACCCAACAAAGAAAGCCCTCAGTGAGGAAACCTATTAAGGGTTCCTGTATTAATATGTCAAATAGAAAGTCTTTGGTCTAACTTTTATGTCCCATAAACACCTAAAACAAAAAGGACCACATTAAATTGGATTTTGCCTAACCCTTTCTACTTTCAACTTAATTACTAGGCAGCACCTTTATCCTTCCTCTGACATTTGGCTTCTATTTTCATCTCTTTGAACAGGTAATGCTTAACCTCATGACATCCTTTCTGTTAGTACTCCTAACTGAGCTCCCCTATTTTCTCACCTTTATCTCACTCCCATGGTGTGAAACCAGGCCTCCAACTCACTGTTTGAATCATGTGAAAACCTCGATGGGCTAATCTGCCACCAGCCTCATCAACCGCAACCTACAATCCAATCAAATTTTTCTGATACTATTTTTCAAAACACATGTCATTTTTTTCAGATTTTGTAGAATATCTGGAATGAACTTTTACAAAGAAAAGAAAAAATAAGAGTAAAATAAGATAACAATAAGGTAGAAATGGTAATTATATTTTAGTGTGTTTTCCTGAATTTTTTCTATGCAGGTTTACATCTATGTAACATAATTGAAATATTATAAACAAAACTTTGCATTCATCCTTTTTACTTCTCATTATATCATAAAACATTTCTTGCGTACTTTAAAATTCTTCAAAAGCATTTAAAAAAATAATTGTATGATACCATTAGATGGCTATTCTGGAACTTATTTAACCATATTTTTATATCATTATTTCTCTTTTCTGAGTCCCCACAGGGACTGACAACTGTCTTTTGTATTAAATAAAAACTCCCGCTCTTGGATCCTGTCAGGTGCCATCATTCTACATCTGCCTCTACCCTCCAGCTGGTGTTTCATGTTCTGGCCAAATAAATCAGCTCACTCCTTCCCATATACAACTTCCTTCTCTCCTTCTGAGCCACCATTCATTTTCTTCCTCTTACATCTCCAGCAAATCATTGCTCTTCTTAAAATTTATTGTGGGTGTCGTTCCAAAATCTCCCACTATCTCCATTATATCTCACATATCCTGGTTTATCTAGTGCACATGGTTATTGCTTGTATTTATGTTTCTACCACATGTGCATGGGCTGATAGGGTGGCAGGGACCTGCACAGTGGGCCAAGCACAGGAGGATCAGGGCTAGCAGGTCAGGGGCTACTTCTCCTTGACTCCCAGATGCACTTTATGAGGTCTGGTCGCTTTGGAAGGGAAGTATGAGGTAGGACTATACTCATGTTCAGAGCTGAGCAGCAGGGAGTGGTTAATGTTGGCCCGGCTTTGATTAACAAGATAGACTATCAGGCATTTGGATACCATCTGCATTTCCAGTCTAAATGAAAACATATTTATTTTGGCTGCTGAGTATCTGGAGGATGAGGGAACCTCTGAGCATATGGGAGGCTTACCCTCCTTTTGGAAAAAATGATCTCAATTAAATTCAATATCTGCTTTAGATTAGTCAGTGTGTTAAGCATCAACTTGTGCACTAACTTAAGGGCCCCAGTGAAGTTTCCCTACTTTTGCATCTAATGTTTCTTTATCTTACACAGCTATTCTTTTATAATTGAAAATTGTGAGCATCTGGTTACAAGTTGAATCTGAAATGCAAAACAGCCACTAGCCTCCTCCACCTCAGTCTCATCAGGCCATCATTTGGCAGCTTGCCTCAACAGCCTGGATGCCAGCAGGCTGAGGTAGCCAGGCCAGGCCAGGCCAGGTGGAATGTTTACGAGCACCACTCAGTGGAGCAGAACTTGTGCTAACAAGACCCCAAAGGAGCCCACTGGTCTCCTGATTGTGGGCAATCATTACGGCTTGTTGAATTCAGTGCCATGATACACCTCCAATGGATTAAAGGACTTTCACAAACTGTCCTGTAAAATTGGTCATTTTTTTATCCTTGTTAATGTACAACAAACTTTGGGTTACTAAAAGCATGACTATCCTAGTTTATGGCAAAAGAAAGCTACACTTAAACCAGGTTTTATGCTTGTTAGCCACTTGAGCAAAAGGTTGGAAGGGAGTTAGCAGCTTTAAGATATATCTGTAAATTTTAATTGGTCAGGACTCATTCCTAGTAACCGATTACTCTAAATACGTCTGGCATCACCAGATGGCAGTGTATTTCTCATTTCCAGAATAGGCTATAGACTAATTCTGCTGTTTTCGTAGGTGGGCAGGAATGTTATACCCTAGGTATGCATAAGCCTTGAAGGAGGCACCCCTATTATCTGGTTGCCGGCACCACTGGCCATGACGTTATGAAGGGAGGGCAGGGAAGAAGGTCAGATGTTACCATATAGCATGACATAGACACTTCTTTGGCAAATGAAGAATTTTGGATTAGTAATTCTCATCTCTCCAAAAACTGAAGCAATGATTTTGTCATCAAGAGGCAATAAATAGCAGGTGACAGAAACAGTCACCATATGTGAAACTCCTGAATCATCCTTGACTCCTTCTTCCCTTGGCATTGGCATTTAATTGGTTACAAAAACCTTTTGATTTCCTCTCATAGGGATCTCTCCTACCCATCTCTTTTTCATCCCCAATACCACTGTCTGGGTTTAAACCTTCATCCTCTCATGCCTGAGTGACTGCATCTCAGACCTTCCACATTTTCTCTCTAACTTCGTTCTTACTCTCTCCTCGTGCTTGTCAGGAGCAGCCTTCTAAAATAAATCTGATAGTTTCCCTATGATGCTTCAGCACTTTCAGAGGTTCCATGGTGTTTATGTTTATATCACCATTTCCAAGTTTTATGGATTTAGCAACTGGGCCCCAACCTAAGCTTCTTCTTCGGCCACTCCCCCCATATGGTACATCTCGTATTCTGACTTGGGTTCCACCAAGTGCTTCAAGTCCTCTCACTGTTTCACGTATCATGTTCTCTTATGCCTCTGTTCTTTTTGCCCACACTATTCCCTATTCCTCAAATGTTCTTCTCCACCACTTCTATGGGATTTATTTCAAGAGGCAGCAAAGATGTTGCTGTCCCCGAAGTCTGCCCTAATACCTCCAGGCAGAACGTCCCTCCCTCCTCTCCGTGGCACAGCACTCTCCGTATGTCTCCCTCATCCCTGACACATTACGTGGTAAGGGGTCCTTTACTTTTATCTACCTCTTTGGCTTCTCTGTGAGCTCCTTGACTTCAGGACATTGTGCTCCAGGAACTGGCACATATGTATAGTTCTCATTCATGTTTGTTGAATACATAAATATGGTAGTGGGGTAAGTTAGTAAGACAAACAGTTTTGTGTGACAATAAGACCAGCTTGTTTGTTTCCTTCATTCCTACCAAACACTGGTACCAGAACTCTTTTGGACTTTCTGGAAGAACACAGAGTAATGGTTCCTCAGTTAAAAATCAAAGACAAGAGAGTTGGTATATCCAAAATGGTCATGTGAGGAACTCAGAGGGTCCTCTCACCAGCAAAACAACCATAGCTAGTGAAAATTATTTAACACACACACACACACACACACACACACAACTATTTTAAATCTCTGGAAATTATCCTAAGGGCACAGAGCAAATGGAGAAGTATTTATTTGAAAATATCCACTAAATCTTCCTAAGAACAGCAAGAGTTTATGACATTTGAGCCATGACTCTTTTCCTCCCCATCCTCTTTCACAGGGTGATGGAAGTTATTCCGGGTGAGAACAGATAGATGTCTAGGGCTCCCTTTCTCTACTCACCCCCAACTTGTAAGGCAGAAGCTCTACCCCAAGAGTAGTGGATCAAGAATACTGGGCCCTGATTGTCTCTGCCCCAGTTTGCTCATAAAATGATGGTGTTCCATGCTGGAAAAGACAAGGTGATGAGGCAAGAGGCAAGCTACTGCTCCTGGCCAGCAGCTTTCTCATAAAGCAAGAATATTGCTTCAAGAGAAACCAGACCACTGTCCCCATCCCTAGCTCCAGAGAAGTGGCTCAGAGGCTTGGCTCAGGGGAAGAGGCAGGTATAACAACAGAGAACTTCTCCCGAGGTAAATGCCTTATTAAGAACAGAAAGTATGGAGAAGGTCAAGTCTAAGGATGCTATTGAAACAATGGAGATTTTGTTGGTAGGTAATGAAAAGGAGACTGGTAGCTCCATGAAGGCAACAAACTAAACAAGCTTAAGTTTACCAGAGATGAGACAGAAGTTTACAGAGAACCAAGGAAAGAGACTGCTCATAAGAACCCTCCTGGGGTTAGAACAAGCCTTGAAGACTGGCTTCAAAGATGACTACAGAGGGGCTGGATTTAATTGCATAAAAATCTGGAGCAATTTATTCCAAGGTATCACTGAAAACAATAGAGAAATCAGCTATTAATTAGTGGAGGCTAACGGCTAGGTGTGATATCAAGAGAGGCAGACAACTTAACAGAGAAATCAGAGAAAGAGGCCACTAAAGAGAGGCCTGCTAAAAGCACTGTCACCCCAGATGACTATGCATATGCCTAGGACTGTCCCCTCTGAGGAGCATCACTAGAGCTTGCACGCGGCAGAGACAGTCCAGACAAATCACTAAGCAAATAACCAAATAACAACATGCCCTGGGGGAGGGACAGGGATCACTGTCTAGAGTTGCTACAATATATGTATTATCTAAAATGTCCAATTTTCAACAAAGAATTATGAGAAATGCAAAGAAACAGGAAAGTGTGAACCATACACAGGAAAAAAAGTAAGCAACAGAAATTGCCTATTAGAGGGTACATATGTCACCTTAGTAAATGAAGACTTCAAACCTGCTATTATAAAAAACCAAAGGAAACCATACTTCAAGAATTAAAGGAAGATATAATGTAATGCCCTATGAAATAGAGATAACAATGAAGAGATAGGTATTATTAAAAGAAAAAAAAAAAGAACCAAGATGGAAAGTCTGAGGTTGAAAAGCACAAAAACCCAAAATAAAAAATTTACTAGAGGATCTCAACAGTAGATCTGAACTGGCAGAAAAAAATAATTAACAGATTTGAAGAAAGATCATTAGAGATCATGCAATCTGAAGAACAGAGAGAAAAAAGAATAAAAAATAATAGAACCTCCGAGAAATATGGACACTGTTAGCACATCAACATACAATAAGAGAAATACTAGGAGAGGAGAGAGAGAAGAGCAGAAAAAAAATATTTAAAGAAATAATAATGCTGACAACTCCCCAAATTTGATTTAAAAATATTAACCTACACATCAAAGAAGCTCAGTGAATTCTAAGTGGGATAAATACAAAAGAGATCCACACCCAGCAACCTCATAGTTAAAATGCTAAAAGCTGAAGACAGAGAAAATTTTTAAAGCAGTAGGAGAAAAATAACTTGTCATGGACAAGGGAACCCCAGCAAGATTAAGAACTGACTTCTCAGAAATGATGGAGGCCAGAAGGCAATGGGATGATATATTCAAAGTCCTGTAAGGGGAAAAAAAACAACAAAAAAACTCACAACTCAACCACCTGTTAACAAGAACTTAAAGCCAGCAAAACTATTTTTCAAAAATTAAGATGAAATAAAGACATTCTTAGATAAAAACAGAAAGAATTCATTGCTAGCAGATCTGCCTTACAAGAAATACTAAAGGAATTTCTTCAGGCTAAACACAAGTGGCTCCAGACATTAATTTAAATCCACAAGAGAAAACAAAGAGCACCAGGAAAGGTAATTATGTAGATGTTTACAAAAGACAGTATACTGCGTATTTCTTCTTTTAACTGGTTTCAAAAGTAATTGCATGAAACAATATGAATGTAATTGTATTATATGGCTTATAACATATAGAAATTTAATATGATTGACAATAACAGCACAAAAGAGGTGGGTGGGAGTAAAACTGTATGGGAGTAAGGAAATTACCAGGTTATACGAGATTGTAACTTGAATCCACAGGAATGAATTAAGAGAACCAGAAATGGTAAATCAGAAATATAAAACAAAAGTCTATAAATATATAATTGCTCTCTTTTCTTCTCTCAGTTTCTTTAAAACACACAAATTTATAAGGGAATAATTATAACAATGTATCACTGGTTTGTAATACATAAAGATGTAGTATGTGTATTAATAGTAGCATAAAAAAGGAAGGATGGAACAGAGCTATATAGGATTAACATTTTTTATATCTCATGGAATTAAATAGTATTAATCTGAATTAGATTCTGATAAAGTTAAAATGTGTGTGTGTGTGTGTGTGTGTGCGCGCGTGCGTGTGTATCTTGTTGAAGTATAGTTGACACACAATGTTACATTAGTATCAGGTGCACAACATAGCAGTTCAACAACTGCTTATCCTATACTCACCAGAAGTATAGCTACCATCTGTCACCATACAACACTATTACAATATCATTGACTATACTGCCTATGCTGTATCTTTCATCCTGGTGAATCATTCATTCCATCACCAGAAATGATGATGGTCCTCTTCACCCATTTTGCCCATCCCCCATTTGCCCATTTCCTATGTATTTATGGGTCCATTTCTGCTTTTGTTTTGTTTTGTTGTTTTTTAGATTCCACATACAAATGAAATCATATGGTATTTGTCTTTCTCTGTCTTATTTCACTTAGCACAATACCTTCTAAGTTCATCCATGCTGTTGCAAACGGCAAGATCTCATTCTTTTTTTAAAAATGGCTAATATTCCATTATGTATATTTTTATCCATTAATCTATAAATAGACATTTAGATTGCTTCCATAACTTGGCTATTGTAAATAATGCTGCAATAAACATAGGGGTGCAACATACCTATTTGAATTACTATTTTTGTTTTCTCTGAGTAAATACCTAGTAGTGGAATTATTGGATTATATGGTATTTTTATTTTTAAATTTTAGAAGTACTCCACACTATTTTCCACAGTGGCTAAACCAAAATACATTCCACCAGCAGTGCACAAGTGTTCCTTTTTCTTCACATCCTCGCCAACATGTGTTATTTTTTTGTCTTCTTTATTCTAGCCACTCTGACAGGTGTTAAGTGATACCTCATTGTGGTTTTGGTTTGGATTTCCCTGACGATCAGCGATGTTGAGCATCTTTTCATATATCTGTTTGCCATCTGTATATCTTCTTTAGAAAGATGTCTGTTCAGTTCCTCTATTTTTAATCAGGTTATTTTTGTTACTTTGGTGTTGAGCTATATAAGTTCTTTATATATTTTGGATATTAACCCCTTATTAGACATGCCATTTGCAAATATTTTCTCTCATTCAGCAGGTTGCTTTTTCATTTTGTTGATAATTTCCTTCACTGTGCAAAACCTTTTTAGTTTGGCATAGTCTCAAATAGTTTATTTTTGCTTTTTCTTCCCTTGCCTGAGGAAACATATCTAGAAAAATGTTGCCAAGGCTGATGTCAAAGAGTTTACTGCCCATGTTGTCTTCTAGGAATTTTTATGGTTTCAGGTCTCAAGTTTAGGTCTTTCATCCATTTTGAGATTATTTATGTAATATGTCTGTCTATCTATCTTATCTATCTATCCATCTATCTTTTTTTTAGTAAGCTCTAGGCTTAACGTGAGGCTCAAACTCATGACCTCAAGATCAAGAGTTGCAGGAAGACCTAGGTAGAAGCCCCTGTAAAATATATGTTTTAAACTCAAGCAACCACTGAGAAAATAAATCAAAAATAAATGATAATAAAATGATTAAAGGAATTAAGCTGCAAAACTAGAAAATATTCACTTAATGCAAAATAAAGCAGTTAAGGAGGAGGAGAGGAACGATGAAGATAGAAAATAAAGAGTAAAATGGCAGATATATATTTAACTATAATGAGAACAGCATTAAATGTGAATGAGTAAAATAATCCAATGAAAAACTGAAGGTGATCAGATGGATAAAAAACATGATCCAACTATATTCTATAGGAGACACACTTCTAGGGGCACTTGGGTGGCTCAGTCGGTTAAGCATCTGATTCTTGATTTCAGCTCAGGTCATGATCTCATGGTTGTGAGATTGAGCCCCGCATTGGGCTCCATGCTGAGCAGTGGAGCCTGCTTAAGATTCTCTTCCTCCCTGTCCATCTGCCCCTCCCCCCCAAAAAAGAAGACACATTTCATATGCAAAGATACAAATATGTTGAAAGTAAAAGGACAAAAAGGATATATCACACAAACAGCAACCATAAGAAAGCTAAAGGAGCTATACTAATGTGAGGTAAAATAGACTTTAAACAAAAAAAAAAATTACTAGAGATAAAGAGGAGCACTCTATAACTATAATAGGGTTAATTAAGCAAGAAGACATAATAATTACATGTAAACGCTAACACAGAGCCCCAAGAAAGATGAAGCAAACTGACATAATTGAGGAGAGAAATAGAAAATTTAACAATACTATTTGAAGATTTCAGTACCCCACACTCAATAATGGACGGAACAAGTACGGAAAAGATCAACAAAGATGTAGAAGACTTGAATTACACTATAAACCAACTAGACCTAACAGACATCTGCAGAATACTCTACCTGACAACAGCAAAATACACATTCTTCTCAAGTGTACACGCAGTATTCTCCATGATAGACCCTAAAACAAGCCTCAATAGCTTTAAAAGGATTGAAATCACACCAAGTGTGTTCTCCAACCACAAACCAATAGCAGAGAAGGACAAAGGGGATCACAGAACAAAGCGTAGGGAAGGACCAGGAGTTGGCATAGCAGGGCCAATAGAGGAGCAGGTAAGGAGGTAGAGGAGGGAACTTCAGGGTTTGAGGTTCACAGTTCAGAGGTCTATGAGCAATTTTATATGGATGAAATATCAATGCAGTAACAGCAGCTTATAGTCTGACAAGTAGCTGAGCTATACAATGGTAAGTAAAACACAAACACCTGTCTGGTAGCTCCTGCCAATTACACAGGAGGTCACATACTTCTCTGTAGGAGCATTTGGATTGGTCACAGCAGAATATCCAATGATATTCCCTAATGGACTTGTCTTTAAGTACTGCAAACTGGAATCTACCAGATGACTGCTCTGGAGATTACCTAAGGATGATACCTGTGACACCAGGAGAATGGTTAGGAGAAATCTCTTTTCATGATCCCCAGGTGATGTGGAAGATTTTGCATATTCACAGGGTTAGGTTTAGAAAACAACATATTTGGGGGAAGGAGAGAGGAGGAGTATGTCACCTTTTTCACCTACATGGGTAACCATCTACTGACAGATGTTTCCACTATTCCTGTAAGTGAAACGTTTGGAGAGAAGCATTAACTCTGTCCATAAGTACCCTTCCCAGCACACAAAAGGGAGCAACAGGCAGTCACTGTCCATGTTCTTTTATACACTGCCCTATTTAATGTGGGCTCCTTTAAGATCATGTTGCTTTAAGATGATCAAATTTTTCCTCTAATGGAACACCACAGAGCTCTTTTTCCCCTTGACCTTTTAATTCATGTTGAATAATAAAACCTAACATTGAGCTGTGATTTGATATTACAACGCCAGGGATGCCAAGCGAAGGCCTTGGGTTTGCCAGAACATTGCAATTCTTGGTCCAGCAAGATCTCAGGATGCAATCTGGAAGTGTTTTAAATGCCAAGAGAAACGTGACACCCCTCTCTTCTGTTTTCATTTCCTTTTCTCCTATCCTTCTTTTCCCTTGGTATCTTTTATAGTCTCCATGTTTCCTCCTTGCAGCAGTCTCTCCAGCACGTGGACCAACCTCTTCCCCAGGAAGGCTCTTCTGTGTGCAGAGCAGCTGCGTTTGCTGCTCATCTATTTTTGCTTCCTCCTCTAACTGCCAGAACTTTCTTTCCATTATGTCTTTGTGGGCCACACCCAGCCATCGTATTGCCTTCTTGCCTAGTGATGAGATTGGGCACTCCATGTCTTAGGTTTTACTTATCTGGGGTCATTTTTAGGTCCTCCATTCACGAAGCCACATGTGTTCAGCAAAGTGTACCTGTGATGGCTATCCAGAGGCCCTCAGGTGTCCTGAGTCTGAATGTCTTCAGGAGAGGGTGAAAGTAGTAAACATCCTCTCCCAGCACATCTGGAGACGAGCGCAAGGCAGAAAAGGTTTCAGTGATTCAGGTCATTGTATTTCTCCCAATGGAACTACTTTATCTCTAGGAAAGGTAGGTTCTTCCTATATATGTACCTTGATCTTGATAGAGCTATTTGCTGAGCATCTAAACTGAGGGGATGCACATATGGCCTTTCCAAGCAATGAACAAACCTGAAGAAATTCATAGAAAGTGGAGTAAATTGTGAATACATTGCCCTGTACTTATTCCACTATTTAATACAGCCATTGACACTGCTGACACACCAAGGACTTCCAACTGTATCACAAAACCAAAGAATCCTAGCACATATGACACTTAGAACTTATGTCTGACAGCACTGTATCCTAACACAAGCAGCAGTAAGCCCCTCCCTGGACCCTTCTTCTCCAATCCTCTACTAACTTGTCTTCTTCCCCTTCACAAGCAAACTCCTGGAAGAGCTGTCAGTGTTCCCTGGCTCCATTTCTTCAACTATTCACACCTCATTTCACTGGTTGGTTTCTGGTTTCTGTATTCAGCACCTCATTTAAACTGCTATTTCAAGGTCACCTACCACCTCCTCACTGCCACACCCAACAGACTTTTTTTTTTAAATAGATTTTATTTTTTAGAGCACTTTTAGCTTCACAGCAAAACTGAGCAGAAGGTATAGTAATAGATATTTTCCAAATACCCCCTGCCCCGTACATGCACAGCTTCCCCTACCAGATGGTACATTTGTTACAACTGATGAACCTATCATCATATGGACATATGATCACCCAAAGTCCATTAATTTACTTTGGGGTTTGCTCTTGGTGTTGTACATTCTATGGGTTTGGACAAATGCATAATGACACATATAGACCATTATGGTATCATACATAGTAGTTTCATTATCCCCAATATCATCCGTGTTCTCCTTATTTATACCTCTCTCCATCCAACCTCTGGTAACCACTGATGTTTCACTGCTTCCATAGTTTTGCCTTTTCCAGAATGTACATAATTATACATGTATAATTATACATTTCCAGAACGTATAGAATTATACATGTAACCTTTCAGACTGGCTTTTTTCACTTAGCAATCTGCACTTAAGTTTTCTCCATGCATTTTCATAGCTTGATAGTTCACGTCATTTTAGCCCTGCATAATATTCCATTATCTGGATTATCTTCTTATTTATCCATTCACCTTCTGAAGGATATCTTGGTTGCTTCCAAGTTTTGGCAAATTATAAACAAAGCTGCTATAAACATCCATGTGTAGGTTTTTTGTGTGGACATAAGTTTTCAACTCTTTTGGGTAAATACCAAGGAGCACAATTGGTGGGTTGTATAAGACAGTATTTAGTTTTGTAAGAAACTGCTAAACTGTCTTCCAAAGTGGCTGTACCATCTTGCATTCCCACCAGCAATGAATAAGAGTTCCTGTTGCTTCACATCATCCCAGCATTTAGTGTTGTCAGTATTCTGGATTTTGGTTATTCTAATAGGTATATAGTGTTATCTCATTGTTTTAATTTGCATTTCTCTGAATACATATGATGTGGAGCATCTTCTCATGTTTATTTGCCATCTGTATATCTTCTTTGGTGAGGTGTTTATTAAAGACTTAGGCTCATTTTGTTAATTGGGTTGTTTGTTTTCTTATTAAGTTTTAAGTGTTCTTTGTATATTTTGGATAATAGTCCCATACCAAATGTACCTTTTACAAATATCTTCTCCCAGTTGGGGGCTTTTAAAAATTCTCTTGACAGTGTGTTTCTGAGAGCAGAAGTTTTTAACTTAAAAGTACAGTTCATTAATTCTACCTTCCATAGTTTATTCCTTTGATGTTGTATCTAAAAATCATTGCCAAAATCTAGTCATCCAGATTTCCTCTATGTTATCTTCTAGGAGTTTATAGGTTTTGTTTGTTTGTTTGTTTGTTTTACATTTAAATCTGTGATCCACCTTGAGTTATTTTCATGACAGGTGTAAGGTTTATGTCTAGATTCACTTTTTCACATGCGTATGTCCAATTGTTCTAGCACCATGGCAGAAGCATGTTGAACAGACTATCTTTTCCCCAATGTATTGCCTGTGCTCCTTTGTCAAACATCAGTTGACTGTATTTAAGTGGGTTGATTTATGGGTTCTCTGTTCTTTTCCAATTATCTATCTGTTATTTTGCTAATACTACACTGTCTTGATTACTGTAGATTTATACTAAGTCTTGATGTTGGGTAGTGTCAGTCTTCCAACTTTGTTCTTCCCCTTTAATATTTTGTTGGCTATTTTGAGTCTTTTGCCTATCCAATAAACTTTACTTATCTTATTTTTTTAAATATGGAATTTATTGTCAAGTTGGTTTCCATACTCCAATAAACTTTAGAATTAGCTTTGCCTCTCCATATAAACTTTAGAATTAAAATATAATTTGGGGATTTTTATTGGGATTGCATTCAATGTATAGCTCAGGTTTGGATAACTGACATCTGGACAATATTGAGTATTCCCACCCATGAACTAAATGCCTTTCCATTTATTTAGTTCATTGATTTCTTTCATTGCAATTTTACAGTTTTCTTCATATAGATCTTGTACATATTTTATTAGATTTATAACTAAGTATATCTCTTTTATGGATGCTAATGTAAGTGGTATTGTGTTTTTAATGTCAAATTTCACTTGTTCATTGATGATATATAGGAAAGTGATTGGCTTTTCTATGTTAATTTTGTATCCTGCAACAGCGTTATAATCTATTATTAGTTTCAGGAGTTATTTTGTTGATTCTTTTAAAATTTTCTATGTAGACAATCATGTCATCTGTGAACAAAGGGAGGTTTTTGTTTTAAAGTTTTATTTATCCATTTTTTGAGAGAGAGAGAGAGTGGGAGAGAGAGAGTGCACACATGCATGAGCTGGGGAGGGGTAGAGAGAGGGAGAGAATCCTAAGCAGGCTCCACACTGTCAGCACAGAGTTTGACATGGGGCTTGATCTCATGACTGCAAGATCATGACATGAGCCGAAACCAAAAGTCAGTTGCTTAACTGACTGAGCCACCCCGGTGCCCCCAAAGAGAGCTTTATGTCTTCGTTCCCAATTTGTATACTTTTTACTTCCTTATCTTATTGTATTAGCTAGGAATTTCTGTACAATAGAGAAATAGATATCCTTGCCTTGTACCTGACCTTAGTGGGAAAGCAGTGATTTTCTCACAATTAAATGTGATGTTGATTAAAGGTGTTTTATTTTATTTTGTTTGTAGATATTCTTTACTAAGTTGAGGAAGTTTCCCTCTATTCCTAGTTTGCTGAGGGTTTTTATCATGAATGGGTATTATATTTTGTCAAATGCTTTTTGACATCTATTAATATGATAATATAAAGATTTTTTGGCCTGCTGATGGATTGCATTAGTTGGTTTTTGAATGTTGAACTAGCCTTGCATATTTGGAAAAAATCTTACTTGGTTGTGGTGTATTATTCACTTTATACATTGTTGGATTAAATTTGCTAACATTTTGTTGAGGATTTTTTGAAAAATTTTTTAGCTTACTAAAGTATACTTAATATACAAAATATTGCACATATCTAATGTGTTTATTTTGATGAGTTTGGACATACACACACACCTGTGATATCATTACAACAATCGAGGTAATAAACATAACCAACACTTCCAAAAGATTTCTTATGTCCCTTTGCTTTTTTTTATTTTTGTGGGAAGAACACTTAGCATGAAATCTACTCTCTAAAGTTTTCAATCGTACAACACTATGTTGTCAGCTATAGGCACTATGTTGTACAGATCTCTAGAACTTATTCATCTTATACAAATGTAACTTAAACCCATTGAATAACAATTCCCCACTTCTCCCTCCCCACATGCCCTGGAAACCACCATTCTAGTCTCTGCTTCCATGAGTTTGACTATTTATTACTTCATATAAATGAAATCATGGAGCGTTTGTCCTCCTGTGACTGACTTATTTCACTTAGTATAATGTTTTCCAAATCTATCTATATTGTTGAAAATAGCATTTACTTCTTTTATAGGCTAAATAATATTCCATTGTATTTATATGCCACATTTCCTTTATCCATTTTCTGTTAGGAGACATTTGGGTTATTTCCATATCTAGGCTATTATGGATAATAAGCATGGGAGTACAGATACCTTTTTGAGATACTGATCTCAATTCTTTTGGATATATACTCAGAAGTGAATTGATGAATGACACAATTCTACTTTTAGTTTTTTGAGAAACCTCCATACTGTTTTCCATAGTGGCTGCATCATCTCACATTCCTGCCAATAGTACACAAAGTTTACATCCTTGCTAACATTTATCATCCTTTTTCTTTCTGATAATAGTCATTTTAACAGATGGGAAGTGATATATCATTGTGGTTTTGATTTGCATTTCTATGATTATTAGTGATATTGAGCACATCTTCATATACCTGCTGGCCATTTGTATGTCTCCCTTGGAGAAATGCCTATCCAAGTCTTCTGCCCATTTTAAAATCAGGTTATTTATTTATTGCTACTGACCTGCAGAAACTCCTATATATTGTGGAAGCTACCCCCAATCCCCAATGAAATAGTTTGCAAATATTTTCCCTCATTCCACAGGTTGCTTTTCTAGTCAGTTGATTGTTTTGTTTACTGGACAGATGTGTGATAAAAGGGAACACTTCCAAACTCATTTTATGAGGCCAACAGCACTCTGATACCAAAGCCACTCAAAGACAGTACAAGAAAAGAAAATTATAGGCCAATATTCATGGTGAACACACATGCAAAATTCCTGAACAAAATTCTAGCAAATCAAATTCAACAGTACATTAAAATGATCATACATCATGAACAAGGGATATTTATTCCTGAGATGCAAGGATGGTTCAACATATGCAAATAAATGTAATACACCACATTAACAGAATAAAGGATAAAAGTCATATGATCACTTCAATAAATAGAGAAAAAGCATTTGACAAAATTCAACATCTTTATATGGTAAAAATGCTGAACAAATTCCATATATAAGGAATGTACTTCAGCATACTAAAGGTCATATATGACAAGCCCAGAGCTAACAACATATTTAATGGTGAAAAACTGAAATCTTTTCCTCTATAATCAGGAACAAAACAAGGATGCCCACTCTCATCACTTCTATTCAACACAGACTGGAAATCCTAGCGAGAGCAATTAGGCAATAAAGAGAAATAAAAAGAATCCAAATTAGAAAAAAAAGGTCAAATTTTCTGTTTGCAAGTCATATGATGTAGAAAACTTTAAAGACTCCACAAAAAAAATCCATTAAAACTAATAAATTCAGTAAAGTTGTAGGGTAGAAAATCAAACTAGAGCAACTAATAAATTAAACAAAAAGGAAATTAAGAAAAAACCCCATTTTTAACAGTATTTAAAATAATAAAATACTTAGAAATAAATTTCACCAAGGAGTTGAAATGTTTTTACACTGCAAACTATAATACATTGATAAAATAAAATAGAATAAAAAAAAAAAACCAGAAAGACATACTCTCTTCATGGATTGGAAGTCTTAATATCATTCAAATGTCCATGCTATCCAAAGCAATCTACAGAATCATTGAAATCCCTATCAAAAACAATGGAAGTTTTTATAGAAATAGAAAAAAAAAGTCCTAAAATTCATATAGAACCACAAAAGACCCAAAATATCTAAAGCAATCCTTAGAAAGAGGAGCAAAGCTGGAGGCATTACACTTTCTGATTTCAAAATATATTGCAAAGCTATAATAACAAAAACAATATGGTACGGGTATAAAAACAAACATATAGACCAATGGAACAAAATAGAAACCAGATATAAACTCATGTATATACAGGCAACTGATCTTTGGGCATCAAGAACACACAATAGGGAAAGAATGAATAATTTCTTCAATAAACAGTGTTAGGAAAATTGAGTAACAACATACAAAAGAAAGAATCTAGGCCCTTGTCTTATGCCATATGTAAAAATTAACTCAAAAGGTATTAAAGACTTAAACATAAAATCTAAAACTATAAAACTCTTGGAAGAAAACAGGAAAAAGCTTCATGACATTGATCTTGGCAATGATTTTATAGATATGACACCAAAAGCACAGACAAAACAAAAACAAAAATAGACAAGTATTGAGGATTTTTGCATTGATGTTAATGAGAGATACCATTCTGTATTTTCTTGCAATACTTTTATCTGTTTTGGTATTAAGGTAATCTTGGCCTGAATGAGTTAATAAGCATTCCCAGGGTGCCTGGGTGGCTCAGTCGGTTGAGTGTCTGACTTCGGCTCAGGTCATGATCTCATGGCTCATGAGTTCTAGCCCTACATCAGGCTCTGTGCTGACAGCTCAGAGCCTGGAGCCTGCTTCAGATTCTGTGTCTCCCTCTTTCTCTCTGCCCCTCTCCTGCTCACACTCTGTCTCTCTCTCTCTCTGTCTCTCTCTCTCTGTCTCTCTGTCTCTCTCTCTCAAAAATAAACATAAAACGGGGCGCCTGGGTGGCGCAGTCGGTTAAGCGTCCGACTTCAGCCAGGTCACGATCTCGCGGTCCGTGAGTTCGAGCCCCGCATCGGGCTCTGGGCTGATGGCTCAGAGCCTGGAGCCTGTTTCTGATTCTGTGTCTCCCTCTCTCTCTGCCCCTCCCCCGTTCATGCTCTGTCTCTCTCTGTCCCAAAAATAAATAAACGTTGAAAAAAAAAATAAACATAAAAAAATAATTTAAAAAAAAAGCATCCCCTCTGTTTCTACCTTCTTAAAAAGATTGTGGAAAACTGGTATAATTCCTTCCTTACATGTTTGATGAAATTCCAGTGAACCCACCTGGGCCCATTGTTTTAGAAGGTTATTAATTATTCTTATTTAATATATATAGGCTTATTCAGATTGTCTATTGTTTCTTCTGTGAGTTTTGGCATATTGTGTCTTTCAAGGAATTCATCCATTTATTTCATCTAGGTTATCAAATTCATGAGCATAGAGTTGTTCATAGTATTCCTATATTAGCTTTTAATATTCATGGGGTCTATAGTGAGGTCTCCTCTTTCATTACTGATATTAATAATTTGTCCTCTCTCTTTTTTTCTTAGCTGGGCTACAGACTTACTGTTTTTTTGTTTGTTTGTTTGTTTGTTTGTTTTTAGTTTAAATTCAAGTTAGTTAAATATATATAGGCTTGGTTTCAGGAGTAGAAGCCAGTGATTCGTCTCTTACATATGATACCCAGTGCTCATCCCAAAAAGTATCTTCCTTAATGCCTATCACCCATTTAACCCATTACCCCACCCATCTCCCTTCCAGCAACCCTCAGTTTGTTCTCTGTATTTAAGAGTCTCTAATGGTTTGCCTCCCTGTTTTTATCTTATTTTTCCTTCCCTTCCCCTATGTTCATCTGTTGTGTTTCTCAAATTCCACATGAGTGAAATCATAAGATATATATTTGTCTTTCTCTGAATGACTTATTTCACTTAGCAAAATAGCCTCTAGTTCCAGCCATGTTGTTGCAAATGCAACTATAGACACAGAGATAGAGATAAAGATAGAGATAGAGACAGAGACAGAGATAGAGATAGAGATGGAGATAGAGATAGGTAGATATATAGATATAGTACATACCACATCTTCTTTATCCATTCATCAGTTGATAGACCTTTGGGCTCTCTTCATAATACACCCCATAAACATTGGGGTGTATGTGCCCCTTCGAATAAAAGACACATTTTTGTGTCTTTTGGACGAATGTCCTAGTAGTGCAATTGCTGGGTCATAGGGAAGTTCTATTTTTAATTTTTTGAGGAACCTCCACAGTGTTTTCTAGAGTGGCTAACCACTTTGCATTCCCAATCACAGTACAAGAGGGTTCCTCTTTCCCTGCATCCTCGCCAACATCTGTTGTTTCCTGAGTTGTTAATTTTAGTCATTCTGACAGGTGTGAAGTGGTATCTTATTGTGGTTTTGATTTGTATTTCCCTGATAATGAGTGATGTTGAGTATCTTTTCCTATGTCTATTAGCCATCTGGATGTCCTCATTGGAAAAGTGTGTACTTGTGCCTTCTGCCCATTTTTTTCCCACTGGATTGTTTTTGGGTGCTGAGTTTGGTAAGTTCTTTACAGACTTTGGATACTAATCCTTTATCTGATATGTCATTTGCAAGTATTTTCTCCCATTCCACTGATTGCCATTTAGTTTTGTTGATTGTTTCCTTTGCTGTGCAGAAGCTTTTTAGCATAATGAGGTCCCAATAGTTAATTTTTGCCTTTATTTCCCTTGCCTCCAGAGACATATCAAGGAAGAAGTTGCTGTGGTCTAGGTCAAAGTGGTTGCTGCCTGTTTTCTCCTCTATGATTTTGATGGTTTCCTGTCTCACATTCAGGTCTTTCATCCAGTTTGAATGTATTTTTGTGTATGGTGTTAAGAAAGTGATCCAGTTTCAAACAGGCTTATTGATTCTATTGATCTTTTCACAGAACCAGCTTTTGGTTTCATTAACTCTCGCTATTGATTTCCTGTTTTCAATGTCATTGATTACTGTTTTAATTTTTATTATTTCTTTTCTTCTGCTTACTTTGGATAAAATTGCTCTTCCTTTTCTAGTTTACTAATATAGAAGCTTAGATGACTGATTTTAGATCTCTTCTCTTGTCTAATACTGCATTCAATGCTATACATTTTCTTCCAAGCTCTGCTTTTGCTGCATCACACACAATTTGATGTCATATTTTCATTTCATTTAGTTCAAAGTATTGTTAAATTTCTCTTGAGATTTCTTCTTTGACCCACGTATTATTTAGAAGTGTGTTGTTCAATCTCCAAGTGTTGGGGGGATTTTCCAGTTATCTTTTTGTTACTGATTTCTAGTTTAATTCAATTGTGGTCTGAGAGCAGACACTGTGTGATTTCTATTCTTTTAAATTTGTTAAGGTGTGCTTTATAACCCAGAATGTGTCTATCTTGGTAAATGTTCCATGTGGGCTCAAGAAGAATATGTATTCTGCTGTTCTTGGATGAAGTGGTCTATGGATGTCCAATATGTCCAGTTGAATGAATGTATCGTCAAGTTCAACTGTGTCCTTACTGATTTTCTGCCTGCTGGATTTTCTATTTCTGACACAGAGATGTTAGAATTCCCCAACTACAATAGTGGATTCATCTATTTTTCCTTGTAGTTCTATCCAGTTTTGCCTCATGTACTTTGATCCTCTGTTGTTATATGCAAACACATTAAGGATTGTTACGTCTTTTTGGAGAACTGACCCCTTTATCATTATGTGATGCTCTTTTTTATCCTTGGTAACTACCCTTGCTGTGAAGTCTGCTGTGTCTGAAATTAATACAGCTATTCCCACTTTCCTTTGATTAGTGTTAGAATGGCATATCTTTCTCCATTCTTTTACTTTTAAAACCATATGTGTCTTTGTACTTAATGTGATCCTGCTGACAATATCTTTCTTTAATTGGTGCATTTAAACAACATTCAATTTGATTACTGGTATAGTTGGATTAATATCTCCCATATTTGTTACTGTTTTTTATTTGTTGCCTTTCTTCTTTGTTCCTATTTCTGTTTTCTACTCTCTGCCTTTTGTTGTTTTAATTGAGCATTTTACATGATTCCATTTTCTCTCCTTTCTTAGTATATCAACTGTATTTCTTTTTACACATTTTTCAGTAGTTGGCCTAGGTTTCCAATATACATTTACAACTAACCCAAATCCACTTGCAAATAACAATATACCATTTCATCAGTAGTGTAATTTACAATAACAAAATAATCATAATTCCTCCCTCCCCTCCCTTATATCATTGCTGTCATTCTTTTCACTTATACATAAGCATATATATATGTTTATACGTACACATGCACTGACATGTATAAGCACATATATACATACACATATATGAATATATATACATAAACATACATAATCAAATACATTGTTGCTATTATTATTTTGAACAAACTGTTATCTGTTAGATCAATTAAGAATAAGACAGGGGCGGGGCGCCTGGGTGGCGCAGTCGGTTAAGCGTCCGACTTCAGCCAGGTCACGATCTCGCGGTCCGTGAGTTCGAGCCCCGCGTCAGGCTCTGGGCTGATGGCTCAGAGCCTGGAGCCTGTTTCTGATTCTGTGTCTCCCTCTCTCTCTGCCCCTCCCCCCGTTCATGCTCTGTCTCTCTCTGTCCCAAAAAAATAAATAAAAGTTGAAAAAAAAATTTTTTTAAAAATAAAAAAAAAAAAGAATAAGACAGGGGCGCCTGGGTGGCTCAGTCAGTTGAGTGTCCAACTTTGGCTCGGGTCATGATCTCACAGTTTGTGAGTTGGAGCCCCACATCAGGCTCTGTGCTGACTGCTCGAAGCCTGGAGCCTGCTTCAGATTCTGTGTCTCCCTCTCTCAAAAATAAACACTAAAAAAAAATTAAAGAATAAGAGAAATGAAAGTTTTTCTTTTACATTTATTAATTCCTTCTTCAATGCTCTTTCTTTACGTACATCCAAATTTCTGACCTATATTACTTTCCTTCTTTCTAAAGAACTTCTTTTAATATTTCTTGCAGGCAATCTATAACAAATTCCCTCAATTTTTGTTTGTCTAAGCAAGTCTTTATTTCTCTTTCAGTTTTGAAGAGTAATTTTGCAAGGCGCAGAATTCTAGGTTGGTGGCTTTTTCTCTTTCAAAACTTTAAATGTGTCACTCCACTCTCTTCTTGCTTGCATGTTTTCTGAAGAGAAGTTGGATATAATTTTTCTCTTTGCTCCTTTTTAGGTAAGGTATTTTCCCCCCTCTGGATTCTTTCAGGATTTTCTTCTCTATCTTTGATTATAGTTTGAAAATGATATGCCTAGGTGTAGTTTTTCAGGCATTTTCCTACTTGGTATTCTCTAGGCTTCCTGGATTTGTGGTTTGGGGTTTGAAAGTAATTTTGGAGAAATTCTCAGTCATTATTGTTTCAAACATTTCTTCTGTTCCTTTTTTTCTGCTTTTGTATACCCATTACACATATGTGACACCCTTTGTAGCTGTCCTACAGTTCTTGAATATTTTGTTCTATTTTTTCACTTTTTTTCTTTTCAGCCTTAGAGGTTTCTGTTGAGATATCCTCAAACTCAGAGATTCTTCAGTCATATACAGTCTTCTAATAAGCCCATGAAGGGCATTGTTCATTTCTGTTGTACCATTTTTGATCTCTAGCATTTTTTAAATTCTTAGAATTTCCATCAATCTGCTTACATTGCCCACCTTCTCTTGTATGCTGTCTGCTTTATCCATTAAGATAAAGCCCTTAGGGTATTCATCATTGTTGTTTTAAAGTCCTGGTTTAATAATTCCAACACCCTTGCCATATCATGTCTAGTTTTAATGCTTGCTCTATGTCTCTGAATTGTTTTATGGTGTGGGTTTTTTTGTTTGATTTTTGGTTTGGGGGATTCTGTGTTTTTTTCATTGCTGTTGTTTTGTTTTGCCTTTTAGTATGTCTTGTAACTTTTTCTTGATAGCCAGACATGATGTGTGGAGTAAAATAAATAGCCTTTAATAATGTGGTGGTAAGGTGCAACAAGAGGGGAAGCATTCTATACGACAATGTTTAGGTCTCAGTCTTTTAATGAGTCTATGCTCCTGGACCATGAGCTTCACACATGTTTCACACATGCTTCTCAGTCTCTCCCCCCAACCTCACCCCCACTTAGGTGGAATAGGATTGCATGGGTGGGCTAGAGTTGGGTATTTCCTTTTTCCCACATAGAAAGCTAGAGGGGGCTGCAGTTCAGCATTTACCTTCCCCCAGGTCAGTTAGGGTCTGATAAAACCCCAGCAGGTTAGGCTTACATTAAAGAGTTACTTCCTGGGATGCCTGGGTGGCTCAGTCGGTTGAGCACCTGACTCTTGATTTCGGCTCAGGTCATGATCTCAGAGTGGTGGGATCCAGCCCTGTGTAGGGCACCATGCTCAGCATGGGGTCTGGTTTAGATTCTCTCTCTCTTCCTCTCCTTGTGTCCCTCCCTTGCTCTCTTTCAAAAGAGAGAGAGAGAGAGAGAGAGAGAGAGTGAGTTTCTCCTAATGGCAGACCTTGTAAAGAAGAACAGAGAGTGCTCTGGCATATTTTTCAATATGTTTCTTTCCTCTTGCCCCTGCCAAAAGCATTACGAGATTTTTCTCCAATATTCACAGTAAGGATACAGTGGAGCTCTTGAAGGTAACACCCACAAAAGTGTGGGGGCCTCCAACAATATGGTAATTATAGTTCAGGTTTCCTACCTCACCACTGGTTCCTATAAAGATTTGTGCATATGGATCTCTGTTCCAGTAAATCATGCTCTCTGCATTCACCTGTCTCTCCAATTTTGAAGAGTCAGGGTCCTGTGACCTCATTTATTTTATGGATCTAAAGAAAACTGTTGATTTTTTAGTTTGCTCAGTTTTTACTTGCCATTAGGAGACAGTGATGACCTGTAAGCTTCTTACGTGCTGGACTGGAACCCCCAATGGTCTCTTTGTGGTCCTCATGTCATCTGATTCCATCAACTCAGCCCAATTCTGTTCTCTTGGTTCCCACGACTGCACAGTGGTGGCCTGTCCTCCCCTCTCCCTGTCTAGGGCTGCTTAGTTTGCACAACAGACTCCCGCTCTCCTTAAACACTGGTGTTTATTTCTTTCTTCACCTCTAGCTAGAAACTCTCACGTCCCTGGGTGAAAATGTAATTCAGAAACTGTTACTCTTAAAATGACAAATAATGAATGACCCCAAAAGATTAACTGTTGATGTTTTTGCCTGTGCATTATTGGGAAACTAAACATAGCCCCATATTAAAAACAAATGGTTGGTCTCCGTTGTAGAAAGAAATCAAACAGATTTCTAAGACTTTTCCATAATGCAAAGTAAAAAATAAAACAGCTAATAACAATATTACACACACATACACACACACATACACACACACACATTCTAATGTAACACTCTAGTTTTTAAAAATGTAGCTGCCTGGGCTTTCTTGGTCTTGCTGAAAAATCAAACACTCTGGAGTTTCTCTCCTACAGATGAGCCCTGGCCTGTGCGATTCACACTGCCTCTGATAAATTCATCACTCTCTTTTTGTCTTACTGTAATACCAATACCACAAGATTCTCCAATAATAAAAAAGTTGCACATTTTCTAATCACTTACTGAGCATAAAAATTTCTACTTTCTAGGCATTTACCTAAAAAGAAAAAGGAAATAAAATTGATTTGTGTAGAAAAGATGTTAACATTTCCAGAAGTATGTGTGACAAAAATCTCTTAAGAGTGTCGAAGTTCACACAGTCTCCAGTTTAATAAATGTACAGGAAGACTTGCTTTGTATTTATTTAGGTGCTTTGAGTTCTCCAGACCCACTGCCGCTTACCTATGGATATGGAGTTTAAGAAGCCAGGTCCTTATGTATGAGGAAGAGACTAAATGTTGTATAACATACTTTCCTCACACTGGCAGAACAATGCAATTGATTTTTAGGATATTTATCAAAACATAAATTGGTTAAAATGAAAAAGAAAGAGATAAGCTTCAGTTTTTTGCAAATTTACCTTTTCTGAAAAACTCTGTTTACCACCGGTACAAAATAAATGACTCGACTTGATATAAGGTCGAAAACTGAACAGAAATCAGGGTTAAAACACTGGGTGTATTTATCTCTAACTTTGACTTTCAGCTTTATTTTCCCTTCTGCTGAAGAGCTTCACTGATTAATTTGGTAACTTGAGTATTGTAGAAAACTCAGGATACATCCTTTTCAATGAATAATTTTCTTTGTGGAAAATTCATTTGAGTTTTGATGCAGGGCTGTGATTCTGACCATGACAATATCACCCACTTCTGTTCTCTGTTCTTTATTTGGCCTTTGGAAAAACCAATCCTTGGAAATAATAGATGTGTACTTTCAAAGAGGTTTCGTATTATTTCTGTGTGACTCTGTAGAAAAGCTTTTATTTGAAAACAGGTAATGACTGAGTGATATCTTTGATAAGGGAATGTTTAAAGGGGCAGTTATTTTTAAGAGTTTGGGATATTTATAAATCTTTGATTACATGTAAGCTGTGATGTGTGACTAAATAGTAAGTAAAATAATTAATAAATATATTACCTATTTTGCAGTTAACCTATTTATTCTCAAAGCAAATTTCTTTCTTTCTTTAAGAGGTCTCTTTAATCGTAGGCATCTCGTAACTAAGGTAACTGGCACATAATAAGTGCTTAATAAGTTGTTCTTTACTTCATGAATGAAGTACATCTTACAAATGTTACACTTCATCTCACAAAGCTAGACTCTTCATTATCTTCATATTTCCATGGGGATAATCACTGATCACAAAAACATGCTAATAAATGGGCTGGCACTGATAAGTTGCTCCTCTGAAGATTCTGTGGTCACGTGATAGAACAAAATAAATCCTTGATGAGAACTGTGTGTTTTCATGTTGTGGATTATGCACTATGACCTAGCAAGTTTATCTTTTAGATAAGCGGCATCTCTTAAAGAGTAGTTCCAATTCTAACCTGTAGCTGGACTGCCTTGTGGTAGACCTGTTGCCTTGTGGCATAATCACCAGAGAAATCATCCAGGACATCGACCATTCACTTATCCCTGTTTGGATACAGCACAGCTGCTATAGCTTCAGATCATCACAAAATAACTTTAGGATGGTTCTGTTGCTGAAAGTGAAGATAATGCTTCTTTTCTGGCACTTCCCAGTGCCAGGATTTCTTCCCTGAGACTAATTTTGCAACAAGCTAAGAAACAAATCCTGGAAAGAGCTCCAGTTTGGGGTTCATAAGACCCAAGTTGAGGTCTGGGCTTCTCTTTATGAAGTATGTGACCTTGTGCAAGTAAGTCAACCTCTTCTTGCTCCTCTTTGTCTACAAAACAGGTGAGTAGTAGAGATGGAAACAATACACACGGTGTTTAGAGGAGGAAGTGACACAACAGACACAGATGTATTAAAGATTACTAAATGCTGAACATATGTTAAAGTTGTTTCTTCTTGACCTGCCATTTTAACACACACACACACACACACACACACACACACACACACCCCAAAAGTAACAACAGAAAGGAAAAGAACCAATAATAGAAAGGTTGCAAGTATCTTAATTTTCCAAGTATCATTATTTTAAACAGCTCATCTCTATCAACAGATCTATTTAAAATATGGAGTCCCCACTCACATTATTTTCCTAGGCTCCTGACAATATTCCTTAGTTATTTTTGGTTACACAGGGTCTGGAATCAGGATTCTAACCTGAATTTCAGAACTACCTTCTCTTTCTTCTTTTCCTGTCCCCTTTCCACCTCCCTGCTCTTTAGGTGGCTGTCACAGCTGACCAAGCCACTGGCTTTATGTGATCTTATATTCTGGACCATGATTGTGAAGGCAGCTCTCGTTCTCTAAGGAGGAAGGGGGAGCCTTACAATCAGGTGGAGGGCTTCATGCTTCTTTGGGGGTAGGCTTTCCTTTAGGGGCCACGATTCAGTTCAGGCACAGCTGTTAGATAAATCACTTCAGGTAAGAGTGCACCATGGGAGTTCTGCCCCGTTCTTGCTGACAACTGCTCTCAGCTCTCACCCTCCACCTGTCTAGCAGGGGTTTCTCTTCGGAGATAGAATAAAACCAACAGTTGGCAAATGTGCTGCCAGAGAATGGAATTCTGTACAGTTCGAAACTAGCAAACAAACAACCAAATATACTGTGCTTGCGGCTCACAGTATTTTGATGTGAGAACATATAGGAACAACAGAGGAACAAAGACACTCAGGCTTCAAATTCCAGCCGATGACAGTTTACACTGCCACAGGATCTGAGTTGCGGGTGGATTCTGAGGAGAAATGAAGGTGGAAGGATCCTAAGGAACCCACATGCTGGGGCCTTATTTTGTCTATCCTTCTGATTTGCTACTAGTTCTATGGAAACCACTTAATCATACCAGCTCCAAACCACTCTTTAAATGAACAAGAAATCATGGAAAAGAGCTATGAGACTCCTGCTTTCCTTTCTGGGGATGAACAAGGTATTTAATTTCTCCATTTTTTAGCCTAAGGCAAATAATTATTCACTTAGAATACAGCATGCAATCTTCAAACACATATACATGTTGCTTTCATATCTTCCCTGTAAGCTTATCCTATCTTATGCTGCTTGAGGGAAGAATCATATCTAATTGAAGATTTATAGCTCTGACAGCATGACCATGTATTCAATGGCTTATCTACTCATTCATGCAAACATTTCTTGGCTTTACAAATCTTGACTGAAAACCTGCTCTGTGGTAAGGCATTTGGGGAGGCTTTGGGAGGGGTACAGAAATGATGAAGTCAGCCCCCTAAGAAGGAGCTTTTTAAAATCCACTGGGCCCATAAACATATGAGAAAATGCTCAACTTCACTCATAATAAGAGAAAAGCAAATTAGAGCTGCATGAAGATTTCACCTAACAGAGCGGAAAAGTCCCCAAAGTGATAACCCACTGTGTTGGCAAGGCTGCGGGAAAGCAGGCAATCCCAGATATTACTGGCGAGAATGCAAATTAGTACAACTCCCTCAAGAGGGCAATTTGCAAATCTCTATTAAAATTATAAATATATGTAGACTTTGATGCAATGAGCCCGCTTGGGGATATTTATTCTGTGGATATATACATACATGCATACAAAATGGTATCAGGGCAAGTTATTTTTTGCAGCACCATATATAATAGCAAAAGATTATTAGAGAACACATCCATCAGTAAGGGTCTGGTTCTTCATATAATGTAATACTATGAAGCTGACAAGAAAAATGATGTGGAAAAATCTTCAAGATCTATTTTTAAGCGAGAAGAGCAAAATCCAAAGAAGTATATATAGCCTATTATCTTTTGTGTAAAAAAGAAGAAAGATGACAACATACATTAATATTTGCTCTAGTTTGCATAAAGAAACTCTGGAAGCATACATAAGGAAGCCATGAAAGTGGTTCGGAGTGGTGGTGTTGTGGGGGGTGGGGCAGGTCCCAGGCAGGAATGAGACCAATTGGGACAGAGGTGGGAGCAAAACTCTTCACCGTATACGTCCTTATATTGTTTGGATTTCAGAACCATATGGACGTACGGCCTCTTCAAAAAATAAAATAAATATGTTTTTACAATTTTTAAAGGAAGACACACACATGTTCCAAGAACATGTACAATACACACTGCTGCCTTATTCTCTAATTAAATTTAAAACTCCTTGAGGGATGAATCACATAAGAGTCTTTTAAGCTAATCTCTCAGACAGTTTCTCCCTCTCCGATTTCTGTTATAAAACCTCGCCAGATTAATCTTCCCAAATACCCCTTTAGATAGATTGCCAGAAACGTTTCCTTATGGTCTCTGTGTCAAATTCAAATGTCTCCGTTTGACTTCTGAGGCTCTCCATAAACCCACTCACCCAACTGATGCAGTCTAATGACCACTGTTAAGACCACCAACAATAACTGTGCCACCATTAGGCTGAGTTTGCCAACAGCTAACATTAATGTTCTTGAACGTTTCCATCCCTGTACCTTTGCTTGAGCTGTTTCTGTCTGGGCATGCCTTCCACTCTGTCCTCGGTTTATCCTGAGCCTCAGTGTCTTCCAAGGCCCCTCCCTTCCCTAAAGGCTGTGCTTTGAACCCATACTTATCTATCCCTATGTAACCTACATGATACTTACCATCAGTAAGTAACTCTAATTCTGTGGTGAGATTGTTAGGTCCTTAAAGCCAATGGGACCCACACACACGTATGCATACACACTCCCTGGGACCCTTGGCAGGCAGCAATGTCAACCACACACATCTCCAGTTTTCTAGGTCCTACCAAGAAGACGTTGTCCAGGTCACGGCTGGAAGAACTGGCTAGACCTCAACCCAACCTCTACTTGCTGCTTCAGATGGGGGTTTAGTGACCCTAAGCCAAATTCTCTAGGTTCCTATTAACTGTTACTTGCATAACAGGCACCCTGCCTTGGGGCCAAACTGAAATCCAAACATTACTGGTTGTGTCTACTGAACTGGAGGGTGATCCCATGTGGAGATTGTTTGCTTTGGGGCCCCTCAGCACTACCACCATCACCAGCAGATGAGAGAAAGGGGAGGAGGCATATGAGGTAAGAGAGAAGAGGGTAGAGCTTCTGTTCCCAATCCCTTTGAGCCCATGTCTGAACGCCACTGAGTGAGAAACAGAAGCTGTGACCCAAAGGGTCCATTTCCATGAGGAATGCCAGGAACCACAATGTACAACTGGGAGCCTGCAAGGGAGCCATCTATTCATGCCAGTGTGGTTCTGGGACAGTGAGAAATGGGGAGAATGAAAGCAGCTGTCTCTTCTTTTTTCTTTCTTTTTTTTTTTTTTTTAAGTTTTTACAGCTTTGAGGAGCACTAGAAGTGAGAGTCTGAGCAAGGTAACCTGGTGAGGGCTGGACAAGTGACTTCTCAAGCCATGGATGTCAGGGGGGTACCACTATGAGAGAAAATACCAGTTCTTGAGCAATGTAAGATAACCACAGAGGCTGTCAGAAGTCTCCGGGTGGTGAGGGGATTCTGGATGGAAGTGGGTAGTGACAAGAGCCAGAAACATCTGAATTAGTTCTGCTGGTGTTAGCTCAACCACACCCCAAGTAGATGACACCTTGAGAACTTCAGCTTATACTTGATATTCGTCAAATAGCTCCTCCCACAGGGTGGAGACCATCATCTCACTGCCATTGAGCACATCCTCTGTGTGACAGAATTTTAGAGCTAGTGTTAGGAACGGCCAGCAGGTTTCATCCTGAGTGCTGAGTGCTGACTGCCTCCCATCAACTGGTAGTGGCAGCTTGGAGTCCTGCTGAGAAGGATTTTGAAGCCCAGTCTGGCTCTTTGGGAGAGAGTACCATAGTCCATTAGATACCTGCCTTGGGCTCAGAGTGGGAAGGCACTTTTTTTTGTGGATTTGTCATCCTCGATCCTATATTACAGACAGGGAAACCGAGCCCTAGAGAAGGGAAGTGGCTTGTTCAAGGTCTCCTTACCAAGTTAGAACAAGAACCCAGGTCCCTTCTTTCCCTATCTTGGCTTCTCCATTACCTTGTAAGGTTTTCTTTTTGTTGTTTTGGGAGGTCCTTCCTCCCTCCCTCCCTCCCTCTCTCCCTTCCTTCCTAGAAAAGGAAAAGTAAGGATAACCCAAATAACAAGTTATCAAAAACCTTGATTTTAGTTAACAGCTTTATCCTTCCACCCCTTCCCTCTGCCCCTCTACCTAAGAAATTATGAGTGCTTCATAAAATAGTCCACAGATTTGAGATATTTTTCTCCTTTCTATCTGGCTCTCTGCTAACGCTTTGGGGGGAAAAACTAAATGGAAGTGAATAGGCAAAATATAGGCAGTCTGAAGGAGAGGCAAGTAGGAAAATATTTGGCTAGTACACAGGCTGAGTGAATAATCTAGAGTCAATGGCATCCACAAGCCTTTCTTGTGTGTACCAACGTCCTTTCCCTGCACAACTGTTTTCCTGAAGCTCCTTCCTCCATCTCCACCACGTACAACCCCCACCCAGCTCCACATCTGATTTCTGCAGCTGAGTTTATGAGGAAACAGTGATTTTTTTTTTTTTTAAGATTTCCCACCTGCCACATCACATTATGAGTCATCACACTGGGGTGTACCTTTGGCTGATGTGCCAAGTTTTCTCTGCTAGCATTCATTCTAAAAGGCAGTCTTTCACTCACGATAACAATTCGAAATCCACTGATACAGAGCAGGTTTTAAACTTGTGCATTTCAAGCATCTGAAAGAGATCTAAGGTTTGACCCTAACATTAGGGGCACAGGCACTTAAATGTTTCACTGCTCTTCCGGGCCTTTATCCAGGATTCAAAGGAAAAACTTGAGCACTGTTACTGTAATATCCAGGATATTAGCCCTAAGAGAAAAAGGAAGTGGAAAAAAAGCCTACCGGCATTTCAGGATCAATAAATGCAATGAGACAGGCTCTGATGGAAGACAAGGTATTTAAAAGTGACATTTCTTGGTGACTAGCTGCCCTATTCATTCCAAAAACATTTACTGAGTTCTGACCAAGAGCCAGGAACCAGGGATAAAAAAATGAATCAGTCATATCCCATGCTCTTCAATTCACTGTGTGGGGGAGGCCCACACGCATGTAAACAGGTGATTTCAGCACAGTGTGACAAACGGTAATGAGGATGAGGGCATGGAGCTGTGGGAATGCTTTCAGAAATGACTTAAAAGGACTTACTGCCGCTACCGTTTGTTTTGTGCTCATTATACACCCCTCTACGTGAGCACCTGCGCGTTTCTACTTCATCTCCCTAGTATGTTGTAGGGCCCGCACTTTCAACTTGCTCATTTTGTTTGCAGGGTCTGCTCTACAGCAGATGCTTAATAATTATTTAATTAGATCCGTAATTATTTATTGAGCAGCTGGTACCTGGTGTAAGACAAGAAGTAGGGGAGGCTTACTATGATGAACACATTCATTCCCACAGGCAGTGAAAATGCGAAACATGGCATAATGAAGGGTCATAAAAGCAACACAAACAGAAGTGCTGTGGGAATGCAGGGCGGGGGGGGAGATCCGTCCGCTCGGATGAACAGGAAGGTATGAGGTGCAGGAATGGACAGGAACCACCGGAAAGAAAGTGGCGGGAGACAGAGCGGCAGAAGAAGCGGCAAACACAGAGAGGCTGATGCCACGTGGAGGACCTTGAACTTTATTTTCCCGGCAACACAGAGTCTATGGTTGATTGACTGATGGAAGTGATTAATTTCAGGAGTCCCAGATGTGTGCCAACCTGGCAGGATTACTGGAGTTACTGTGAACCGTGGTGGGACTGTTCCATGCATTAAGTAACATCCCCTCTGCTCCTGGACTGGGCCTTTATATATAAAGGTAATGCTATTCCCTCATTCGCAGACCAGGCCACAGGTGGTCAGCCTGCTGCTGTGGCTGCCATCATTTCTCCCCCTCCTCAATCTGGTGTCTGCCTCTCCCAGGGCCTCTCTTACCAAGACCACACAACATGGACCCCTTTCCCTGGCCTCTTCTCTCCACTCTGACCACATCCTTTACCAGCTGCCCTCTTCCCTAGCAATTCACTGTCACCCCTCACTCCCAGGGCTCTGCCCTTGGCCTGAAGATTTCTCCACTTTGCAGAGAAGGAAATTAATTAATTAATTAATTATTAATAAAAAAATATTATTTAATTAAATTAATTAAACCTTTGTGAGGTTAAGCGACTTGCCCACTGTTGCAAGGAAGGAACTTCCGCTAGAAGTACAGTTGGTGCAAAAGGACCTGCAGTGGTGCCCCCAGGGCTGGACACTCAGTCATTTTCTAGCAGTGACCCTAACACAGTCTCCACATAGTGGGTGGGATTAACCACCTACAGAGCCACTTCAAAGATAGGATGTCTCAAAAAATTGAGGAGGAAAGAAAAGCTCTAGAAACTTAATCAAGGTATGATAAAATGTGGAAATGCTTACTTGTCTCCTTATCAAAGAGATCACCCCTGACACTTTATCTAAAATCATCGCCCCCATCCTCCTCAACTCTCAGTGCTCTTACTATGTTTGATTTTCTTCAGAGCACCTATGACATCTCGGCTTACCTGATTGCTAACTGTTGCACTCAATTGAATAGGAGTCCCTTGAAGACTGGAACCTTGTGTCTTAACCAGACTCAAATCCCCAGCACTCTGAACAGGGCTTGGCACACAGTACATGATGGGTTAATACATCCTATAATTTCCCGATTCTCAAGGGAAGAACTTGAAAAGGCACCACCCACACTGCTGCCTCCCAGTAGGAGATTCTGATCTCATCTGTCGCATTGATAATCATTTCCCAAAGAACTGTCACAAAAGGAGTGGGCTGGCCCCTCAGGTGTGTCGGAGCATAACAGAGGGACAAGCCACTGCTATCTAGCCTGAACAAGGGAAGGGTATGGACACATTTTTAGAAAGAATGTGCCAACACAAGAAAGAATGGTAAAAGGAAGAGCGGACACTTATATATAGCTCCTTTCGCCCTGCTCCCCCATTGCCTGGTGAACACCTGCCGCTCATGCTCATACTTCAGGACTCAACAGAGACGCCCCTTTTCTCAGATGCCTCCCTTGACTCTCTAGGGCTGGGTTAGGTCTTCTTTCTGTGTATCTGAAGCTGACGACTACCCTTGCCTGTTATCTAAGGGGTGGACTCTAAGAGCTTAGGGACTATAGCCAGTCCCTACATCTTATCTTAATATCTTACTTAGCTATGACTCCCTAAAACCTGACATAGTGCTTGGCACTGAGTAGGCATTTTGTAAATATCTGTTGAATAAGCAAATATCTGTTTAACCATGTACATGTTCTTACTAGAGAGACTGTCCTGACTGGCTATTCCTTAACCAGACACTAGAATTCTGTCTTGCTTGGCAAACCTAAACAATATTGTAAATTCTTGTCAACTGACAGCTCTATCTCTGTGGGTTTAGTTTTATATAAGAGTCAGTCCTCATTAATTTCATAAACTCCAGGAGGAATCATAGATTAAGTTTCTAGAATTGTAGAGCTAACTACCAGACTTTTATGATTTCGCCAAGTTAATATCATGTTCTAAAGTCTTGACGGCAGTCATCTGATGTCTGATTCTGATAGTTTTACCTTGCTCCCTGACATCTATTTTAAGTTCATGGCCAATATCTGAAATATGAGGTTCTTGGCCTTTAATTATCTGAATTTCTCTTGTAGGATTTATTTTTCCTTTCTGAGGCTCAGTTGCTGTTGTTGTTGTTGTTGTTGTTGTTGTTTCCTAAGGAAGGCTACTGACAACTTTCCAAATTGTTTTTGCCCCAAATCACATAAACTGGTGCCTATTGATTACATCTGTTAGTTTAAAAATCTGGGGTGGTCACGGCAGTAGACTTGAGAGAAATCTTATCTGGAACTGAGGTCTGCATAGACTTATGTAATTAATAGTATCATTAAAAATAACCCTAGATTGTTTCTTGTTGCCAGGATAGAAAATGAACAATACTAACAACCTGAGCAAAATTCTCCAAAAGGAAATGTGAAGAACATAAAGGGATAGGGGGTGCCTGGGTGGCTCAGTGGGTTAGGTGTCCGACTTTGGCTCGTGGGTTCCAGCCCCGCATCAGGCTCTGTGCTGACAGCTCGGAGCCTGGAGCCTGCTTCCGATTCTATGTCTCCCTCTCTCTGTCCCTCCTCTGCTCATGCTCTTCTCTCTCTCTCTCTCTCTCTCTCTCTCTCTCTCAAAAATAAATAAACATTAAAAACATTTAAAAAAAAGAAAAGAAATGATAAGTGTGACAAGGGCAGTAGTATTTCAGTGCCTTCAAGTAGTGACACTGTTCCGGGATGGAGAATTTCTCCCAGTGACTGGCTTAATAGAACCAAGAAAATAGCTGCCAAGGAGAACCATATGAGAATAGGATGGAAGGATAAAGTCTTACAAATGAGCAAACCAAACCTTACAAAACTACTTAATATAAACCTAGAGCACTGCGACTTTATATTGTTATCAGTCATTTCCAAAGGAAAAATTAAGGTCTTCTTTAGTGCAGGATACAGGGTCCAGGGAACGATGAAGAAAGCAGAAGGCGGAAAAGACATTCAGAAATGAACTACTGGTGGTGTCACACTGGTGGTGACCCGTGACATTTTTGTTCTTTTTATCCTCTGGCCAAATTTCACTCTTGGATATATGTAAAAGTTCTTCCTAAATTAAATGGAAGTTAAATGTGCATGCTCGAAGGACAAATTTGGCCTGAAGTATCTTTCCAAAGATATTAGTAAAGCAGGAGAAGCGAACATGAGTGTTGGGCCACCAGAGTTCTTGTTTCAGATGAGGAAATGCCAGCACAGGGAGGAAGCATTACATTATGTTCTCCTCTGCAGAGACTCCGTCTCTGTTCTCCCTGACGTCAGTGCATTCTCACTAACGCTTAACTGTGTCCACAGAAGCATTGTGGGTTCCAAGTAAACCTTCTGATCCTCTGCAGCAGGAGGCTTCTAGACAATGTGAAAGCAGAAAGGCTCGTGAAGACATTCAGTTAGGGAAAACAGAAGCTTATTTTCAAAGGAGGAGAAGTGAGTCATCATATCTTTCTTGATGAGAGAAGTAGGAATGTTAAATGGGGGGAAAAAGTACGCATTCGAGGACGTAAACAAGTGGTTTTTGAGTCTGGTGTCTGTTCCCAATACCTTGCCTGACTTTGCGTGCACAGCAAGTGACTTTGCTTTTGTTAGGCTTTGGGTTTGTCATCTGTAACATAAAATGGTTGCTTGAGAGGGTACATAAGATATCTGTAGCTCTAATATTCTGTGATTTTATGAGACATAAAATTACCTATAAAAGTGCTCTACTGGCAGTTAAAGGCAATGATAAAAGTTATAAAGGGGGAGGAAAGGAAGTTAAAACAATACTTTATCTGAGAAGATTCTCACAACATTCAGGAAAAAAAAACATACTGAATAATAAGAGTAATAGTAAGAATAATTTAAGAATGAAGATGATGTGAGTAATAGTAACAATAACTTATTTAGCAGCTACCAGGCTGTGTGGCTGTGCTGTGCTGCATTTGCCATCCCTAACCCTCACCACAGTCTGCACGCTATGTGTGGTAGATTGTATTTTCCAAAGATGGCCACAGTGCTATCTTCCATCTCACATGGAATTCTGTCCCTTTGCCATCAAGAGATAGAGTCTAGTTTGCTTGTCCTTGAATCTGGATGGACTTGTGACTCATTTGTAACCAACGGAATGAGGAGAATTGATTCTGGATGGCTCCTGGGGCCAAATCACATAAGGCATTGCAGCTGCTGACTTGTTAGCTGGAATTCTCATGCTTGGAGACGTTAATTGCCAAATAAGCAATCTGGCTGCTTATATGCTGGGGGCTGCCATGTCCTGAGAAATCCCACCCAGAGACCACATGGAGAGGTCCTGAGACAATGTGAAGAGAGGCCTGGACAGCTCTCAGCTTCTCCAGCATCCCTTCTCTCCACTGTTCTAGTTCCTCCTACCATCTGAGTGCAAACCACATATGAAGCCCTAAACCAGGACTACCCAGTCAAGCCCTTACCAAAGTCCTGATCCAGAGAAACCATGAGCGCTAATAAAATAATTGTTGCATTAAGCCACTAAGCTTGGAGTGGCAGCCATTGCCAGCAATAGCTAACCAGTAGGTTTTAGTAATGTTGACCTGAAATTGTGGTATTGCTGTAAACAAAAACCTATAACACATGGCATTGGTTTGGGGTCTAGACAGCAGTAGGAAGCGAGAGGACTTGAAGACTCTGCTAGTGAAAGCCTAAAGAGTTTTTTTTTTTTTAATTTTTTAAAATGAAATTTATTGTCACATTGGTTTCCATACAACACCCAGTGCTCATCCCAACAAGTGCCCTCCTCAATGCCCATCAAGAGTTTTAAAGACAGGGTTAGCAGAAGGCTTGAGGAAGTTACTGGTAAGGGGTATCCTGGAAAGTGAGAGAGATACTATTTGAGCAGGAGGAAAAGCGACTCACGTAGTGGGGGAAGTTTTGCAAAATTGTCAACAGCCATAATGTGGTAAATAAAGATTATACCTAATGAATTCAATGATTTAGCTAGGGAGATTTCCAGGAAGAGTGATAAGGGTGCTGCCTCGTTTCTTCTAGCTGCCTATATTAAAGTGAGAAAGTAGAAAAACTAAATAAGGAACAAGCTATTCAGGTTTTGAGTAAAATTTGGAAGAATTTGAAAGAATCCAGAAGAGTGTTTTCAGACAGTAAAGGGTTCTTAGGGAATGGTTTCCTGGAAAAGATGACATCCAGGGTGGGATGGTAAGATCCTTTGTTAAAGCCTCACAAAGATCTAGTGCAGTATCTCTTTGACCCTCTTAGACAGACAAAAGTTCTCTTAAGGATTTTTTTTTAATGTTTATTTATTTTTGAAAAAGAGAGAGAGAGACAGAGTGTGAGAGGTGGAGGGGCAGGGAAAGAGGGAGACATAGAACTTGAAGCAGGCTCCAGGCTCTGCATGGTCAGCACAGAGACTGACGCAGGGCTTGAACTCACGAACCATGAGATCATAAGTCTAACACTTAACCGACTGAGCCACCCAGATGTCCCTCTCCTAAGGATTTTAAGAGCATGTCTTACACATTCTTATAGTTAAATAACAGGGCTTCTAATGATTTTAAGGGCATTGTCCCATAATAGCCTCACAGGAGCCCAAAGTAGAGAGGGGCTCATCTTGAAAAGATTCATAGTTTGGGTTTTGTCTAACAGAGTAGATTATAAATTGAAACGCAAGCAGGCCATAAAGGTTTTGAGGAAATTGTATCCGTTTGGGCTAAAGGGCACAGAGATAGTACAAAATATAAAGAAGCCTTTGGATTCCCAACCTTTTGTGTATAGGAAGAAAGCTGAGCAGTTGCTCAATTGCAAATACTGTCTTCTTCTTTGGGGGAAAAAGGATGATCCCGAGATTAGAACCAAGGGCAGAGCCAAAAGCTATGGAACACAACTCCCAGGCAGTCAAATTTAGATTCTAATGAGGGACCTGAAACTAGGTGCCTGGATAGATTTTATGAAGGGGAGGGGAATACTTTTTTTTTTTTTTTTTAAGGCATATCTATTTCACTTATCTGAGTTTGGCACTAAGCTTAGCATATCCATTATATATTATATGTGGGGAACAGGCAACTTGTCTCTACTGGTCCTCAGCTGGATAAGTATGGCACTCACAGAGAACTACTCAAGGAAGCACACTCTAGATTTAGAGCCCAGACCTTGAGCCTAATGCTTTCTTCAGGCTCTTGATTTTTATAGGAAATATTATAGCTCAAAGCATAGAAACTGTCACACTTAATGTCTAGATTTCCTTTTCTCCTTGACATATAAACTATTAACTTATCTAAACTATTACCTATGACTGCTTCCTAACTGAAAATAAGCTCCTTTGGAACAGGAGTGAAGCTTAAATTCACCTAGCATGCAGCTCAGGTACTTACATTTATTAGGCATTTATTAAATGCTTGATGATAAAGAAAATAGTGAGGAAAGTCTTGTGCCCTTCCTTCTCCTTCTACAGAACCTAAGGGGATATACTTTGACTTGCTGCAGAATTCTTAGTTCAATCCTGGATGACTCAGAAACTATTTTTGCAAGACAATTCTTGTATATTCTGGAATTTTGGAACTGGAAGGGAACTGGGAGATCCAAGAGTTCAACCCCCTCATTTTACAGATGAGGACATTGAGGTTTTATTGGTCAGTGGGATGTGGTTAAGTGACCTGCTGAAGGTCACGTAATTAATGACAGAGCCTAGACTAGAAATTTCTCCTGTCATTCCATTCCTGTATTCAACAAACTTTTCTGAGAACTAGCTATTTGTAGGGCATGTGTTAAGATTCTTTCCTTCTGTTTCCCTTTGATATGCACTAGATGATGTTAAACAGAATCAGGAAGTAGAGAGGCATTCAAGCCAGTCTACTGAATCCCCTTTTAATTCTTCTAGAAAAACTTTGATGGGTGGGGATGTTAAAATATGCCTTTTACATGGTATTGCCTGTGATTTTGTATTATCTAAGCCAGAGCGTTTGTGTACCACCTTACCACAGATCACCAAAATCTAAGTAAATTGACTATTTTCCAAATAGAATATTTTTCTTGTTCAGGTGGCCACCTTCAAATTGTGCTTAATTCAAAGTTTTAAAGCAACACTTCTTACCAGTGCTTTGGCCTATTCCCTGGCCTTTCCCCAAACCCATCACTGCCTCTCAGCAAGATGAAGTTCAACTTAGAGCTCCTCCTGGCTTGCAGAACCTTCTTTTGATCTTTTTCTACATACAGCTTGGTGAGGTCTTGGCATATTTCATCAACATTTTCTCCACCCTTGGCACCAAACATCTTATTGCACAACTTCCTACATGAGGAATAATCTCTGTTTCCAAGAACAGTAAGAACTTTCTTGATTTCTTAGGAAAATTTCACTAAAGAACCCACTATCTTTTTAATCCTTTAGGATTTTTAAGTGTGGAATGTGGATTCTCCCATCCTTACCACGTTCGTTCTTGTCCAGAGTTTATTACTGACTTGATACATAGCTCAGAAGGTAAGAGGGATTATCTGTTGAGTGACTCTGGGTAATCCTGCTTTATCATCATGCACTCAAGAGAATTTAATATTACTTTTAGTATGAGAGTGCACACTCATTCAATTGACTAAGTTCTGGAAACATTGTGTGGTTTTATCACTTGGATATTTATATATTAAGAAGCAGATACAGCCTCTTCCTTAAGAAGTTTCTAAAAGAAAAGTTTATAGTGAAGTGACAAACTAACAAATTAATACTCAATACCAAATAAGAAAATATTGTGGGTTTTTTTAAGGTTAAATAATAATAGGCATTTAGGGAGTACTAGAGAAGGGGCAGACACTTGAAATAGTATTTTTGTAAAAGAAATATGGAGAACGATATTATTCAAACAACAGCATATGGTAAACTTGGTAACAAATTGATGTTTTTATGATTCTGAAGTTTGAAAGAAAGTCTAATATTCCGATGTAAAATAATGGGGTATTTTATTCATGAGCAGAAAAACTATGGTGATATTTTCTTGTTCTCAATCCTTGTCCATTTTGTATGGAAAAAAAAAAATTAAGGTCAATGGTGAGTTACCCAAAAGCAAACAGTTAAAATCTGTAAGAAATGCCTCTAATGACTTTGTAGACAAAAAAGGATAAGAAAAACTACATGAATATTAGTTTCCAGGATCATTTTTAACCAGCTTCCAAAAATAGTTTTTGCATCAGGGGAGTTTCTCAGGGGAAGTGGAGATTGGGACACCACAGGCCTCAGAACGGCCAAATATATAGACGGAAAGGAAATAGAAGTGGAAACAATGTGTATCTATAGCTCCTACACCCCATGTTGGTGGTCACTTCCAACTAACTAGTCACCAATGACACTCTCAGTAGATAAGACAGCTGCATTCTGAAGCAGCCACAAAATGGACACATTTCCAGAGTCTTGGTTCTTTTAAGACACTAGTGAAGTGATAACTGCAAGACTCTGTCTGGGCTCTGCTCCCCGTGTCTCTACCCTTAAGTGAAGCCAGAACAGGGAAGACACACAAGATTTAGCAATTTGCAGCAGCAAGACAGAGCGACAACCTCTAGGTCAAGTGGACAAGAAAGCGCTTAGTACAAACAGGGAAGCAGGAATGGGCTCAGTGGGTGGTAAGCAGCATCCTGTACCCCCCAGCCCTAACTCAGACCAAGATGTAAGCTTCCTGACAGCAGGCAAAGTGAACATAATCTCCATACTTTGTATCTCTCCCTTCAGTGGCCACCTTGGTGCCTTCTACCAGCATTCACTGCAGCATACTGCAAGCAACAGTGAATCTCTGCTGTGTTAAAGGTTTTATGCATATAAAAGGGGTGGGACAGTGTAGTGATCAAATCTAAAAAATGATGGATTAAACAAAACAGTTGATAGGTAGATTTCCCAGAGAGACCTTGAGAAAACTGATGTATACCATGACTCTTTAAAGGTGTGGGTAGACTATTTAGCATCTCTCAAGCTTTCTGACCAGAGAACTCCTTGTTCATAGCCCCAGGACTATGCTTTGTAGAAGGCTGCCTTCTATGTGGTACATGCTCCACATTTTTAAAAATTTTATTTATTTTTTTAAAGTTTCTTCATTTATTTATTCATTTTAATATTAAATATAATTTATTGTCAAATTGGTTTCCATACAACACCCAGTGCTCATCCCAACAGGTGCCCTCCTCAATGCCCATCACCCTCTTTCCCCTCCCTCCCACCCCCCATCAACCCTCAGTTTATTCTCAGTATTTAAGAGTCTCTTATGGTTTGCCTCCATCACTCTCTGTAACTTTTTTCCCCCCTTCCCCTACCCCATGGTCTTCTGTTAAGTTTCTCAAGATCCACATATGAGTGAAAACATATGGTATCTGTCTTTCTCTGCCTGACTTATTTCACTTAGCATAATACCCTCCAGTTCCATCCACATTGCTACAAATGGCCAGATTTCATTCTTTCTCATTGCTAAGTAGTATTCCATTGTATATATAAACCACATCTTCTTTATCCATTTGTCAGTTGATGGACATTTAGGCTCTTTCCATAATTTGGCTATTGTTGAAAGTGCTGCTATAAACATTGGGGTACAAGTGCCCCCATGCATCAGCACTCCTGTATCCCTTAGATAAATTCCTTGCAGTCCTATTGCTGGGTCATAGGGTAGATCTATTTTTAATTTTTTGAGGAACCTCTGCAATTTTGAACTGAATTGACATAGGGTAAGTTTTTCCCATTTCATTTGTTATTCTTCCACATATCTGAAGACACCGTATTTCACCTTGATTTTTCATTTCCATATTAGCCACTCTCTTTAGACTTTCTTCCCCTGTAATTGTCACCATCCTTTCTTATCATTATTTTATTGAGTCTTTCTGCCTTCTACACTGTAAGACCTAGGAATGCAGGTTTTTGCTACTTATCCCCATGAACTCCCTCTTCTGGGCATGTTCATTAACAACCGTCAAGAATGGGGTGTCTAAGCCAAGAGACAGACTCTTAATTATTGAGAACAAACTGATGGTTACTAGAGGGGATGTGGGTGGGGGATGGGTGAAATAGGTGATGGGGATTAAGGGGGGCACCTGTTGTGCTGAGCACCAACCAGGTGATGTATGGAAGTGTTGAATCACTATATTGTGTACCTGAACCTAATATAACACTATATATATGTTAACTATACTGGAATTAAAAAAATAAAATGGGGTGTCCAGAATAAACCTGCCATGTCAGAGGCAACCCAACCAAGGCAATCCAGTGGGTGAAAATGCCACTAGCTGTGGTTTAGACACTGGCTCTCTCCATCTGCCCAGGATCACACTGGCTTTGCTGGCAGCCATCACATGATGCTGCTGACGTACATAAAGCTAGCAGCCAATTGAGACCCCTGGCCCTTCCACATAAGGAGCTGCTTCTCCTGATACACTACTTTTGCCATTTTCTTTTTATTTGCTTGTGTGTTTGTTTAAAACAGCTTTATTGAGATATAATTCATATAGTATAAAATTCACCCACTTAAAGTGTATAATCCAGTGGGTTTTGATACATTCACAGTGTGCAACTATTGCCACAATTAATTTCAGAACATTTCCATCCTGCCAAAAAAGAAACATACACTGTACCCTTTAGTTATTACCTTCTGGTCCCCCCCAACTCCTCTGGACCTAGGCAATCACTAATCTACTTTCTGTCTTTATAGATTTGCCTATTTTGGATATGTCGTATAAATAGAATCATATGTGGTCTTTTGTGACTGGCATCTTTCACTGATGTGGAAGTTTTCTAGGCTCATCCATGTTGTAGCATGCATCACTAATTCATGCCTTTTTGAAGCTGAATAATATTACATTATATAGATAGAGCACAATTTGTGTATGTATTCACCAATTGATGGACATTTGGGTTGTTTCCACCTTTCAACTATTATGAAGAATGGTGCTGTGAACGTTTGTGTACAAGTTTTGTGTGAACATATCTTTTTAATTCTCTTGGGTATATACCTGGGAATGAAATTTTTGGGTCATGTGGTCACTCTATGTTTAATTTTTGAAGAATTGCTAGACTGTTTTCCAAATTGTCCCGTATTGCATTCCTTCCAGCAGTGTACCAGAGTTCCAATTCCTCTACATCCTCTTCAACACTTGACTTTTTGGAGAAAAGCTGTTGTAGGAGGTGTGATATGGTAACTTATTATAGTTTTGATTTGCTTTTCCCTGATGACTAATGATGTTGAGTATCTTTTCACCTACCTATTGGTCCTTTGTATATTTTCTTCGGAGGAATGTCTGTTTAAATTCAGTTCTTAGTTGGGTTATTTGACTTTTTACTGTCCAGTTAAAGTATTCTTTATATATTCTGGATACCAGAGCCTTATCAGATATAGTATTTGCAAATATTTTCTCCTATGTTGTACATTGTCTTTTCACTTTCTTGATGATATCCTTTAAAGCACAAAAGTTTTGAATGCTGGTGAAGTCTGATATACCTATTTTCTCTTTTGTTGCTTACATTTTTGGTGTTGTATCCAGAAAGCCACTGCCAAATCCAAGGTCACAGAGATTTACACTGTTTTCTTCTAAGCATTTTATCATTTTAGCTCTTTGATTCATTTTGAGCTAATTTTTGCATGTTGTGTGAGACAGGGGTTCAAATTCATTCTGTTGAATGTGGATATCCATTTGTCCCAGTGTCAATTATTGAAGAGACTTTTCTTTTCCCCATTGAGTGAAAAATCCTTGCTGAAAAATCAACTGACCCCAGATATTTGGGTTTATTTCTAGACTTTTAATTCTATTCCATTGGTGTATATGTCTATCTTTATACCAATACCATTCTGTCCTGATAACTATTGCTTTGTAGTAATTTTTGAAATTGGGAAGTGGTGACTCCTCCAACTTTGTTTTTTTGTTTTTGTTTTTGTTTTTTCCAGAACATTTTGGCTATTCTGGGTTCTTGAATTTCCATATGAATTTGAGGATGAGCTTTTCATTTCTACAGATAGCTAGCTGAGATTATGATAGAAATTGCATGACCTCTGTAGATCAGTTCAGGGAGCATTACCATCTTAACAATATTAAGTCTTCTGATCCATGAACATGGGGTACCTTTCCATTTATTTAAATCTTCTTTAATTTCTTTCAACAATGTTTTATAATCTTCAAAACATAAGTTTTGTATTCCCCTTATTAAATTTATTCCTAAATATTTTATTGTCCTTGACACTATTATAAATGGAATTGTTTTCTTAATTCTATTCTCAGACTGTTCATTGCAAAATGTGTAAAAATACAATAGTTTTTCACATGTTAATCTTGCACTTTTCAATCTTGATTAACTCTTTTATTAGTTCTAATAGTTTTTTTAGTGTATTCTTTATTTATTTATTTATTTTTTAAACAATCAGATAAACACAAGTTTGTTTTTTTTTTTCAACGTTTATTTATTATTTTTTGGGGACAGAGAGAGACAGAGCATGAACGGGGGAGGGGCAGAGAGAGAGAGGGAGACACAGAATCGGAAACAGGCTCCAGGCTCTGAGCCATCAGCCCAGAGTCTGACGCGGGGCTCGAACTCACGGACCGGGAGATCGTGACCTGGCTGAAGTCGGACGCTTAACCGACTGCGCCACCCAGGCGCTCCTAGTGTATTCTTTAGAATTATCTATATACACAATCATGTCATGTCTGAATGGAAGCGGTTTTACTTCTTGCTTTCCAAACTAATTGCCTTTTCTAATGTTGACATTTTAATACTAAGAGCAGAACTTTACATTTATTTCTATCCCCTTTAATTTTGCTTGCTTTAACCCATCGTTCAGTTCTTGTAATTTGGATGGTCTTCTAGAGGGTTCTGTTTGAAATTCATCTTTTAATCCCCAGAATTTGGCACAGTGTCTGGTGTTTTGCATTCAATAAATGTTTAAATAAATTATGATTATGGTATGAATCTGTAATTTTGGCAATCTAGTTATGTTACATGTCTTTCATTAATAAAAATGTTAAGCAACCTGGGTGCCAATAAAATTTCTAGAGCCCAAAGATATCAATGTAGTGGCAGTGACACCCAACACCTGCCCTTTCATGGTACCCAGAGGTTACACCAGAGGCAAGAGATGCAGCCTGAAAAAGCAATGGAAGTACAGCCATTATGTAAAAAAATGATGAAGGTTCTCAAAAAATTAAAAACAGAACCATATAAAATCCAGCAATCCGAGTGAGAAGATGGAGGAGGAGTAGGGGGACCCTACGCTTGCCTTGTCCCTCAAACACAACCAGATAAATATCAAATCATTCTGAACACCCGCGAAATTGATCTAAGGACTGAGAGAACAAACTGCACATCTAGAGGGAGAAAAACGGCCACATCATGGAAGCTAGGAGATGTGGAGAGTTGATTTGGGGGAGAAAAGAACTGAAGGTGCCGTGGAGGGGAGGGAGACCTGATCATGAAGAGAGGAGAGAGAAAGAGAGAAAGCAAGTTCAGGGGTTTGCACAAGAAAAATTCGTTCTCAAAACTATTGACTGGGAAAAGGAGAGGGGCTGATGACTACAAGCTTTTATAAGTAGCAGACAGAGCTCAAAGTCTGAAGTTTTAGAAGTCCATGCCATAACTGGAGCCATGTCTGGCGGGCTTAGCAGTATTCCTGTGGGGAAGGAGAGCGGAGGCCTGGGGGCAGTGAGGTCATACAGGGAGAAACAGTTCCCCTTCCTGAAGTGTATGTGGGAAGAGGTGCAGGTACCAACCTGCTGCCCTGTTCATTAGCATAGGAACAGACACCTGCTGAGGGCAGCAAACCCTGGTGCCAGCTTTTTGTTGTACATTAATAACAGAAAGGATAAGAACCATATGATACTATCAACAGATGCATAAAAAACATTTGCCAAAAAATAGCATCCATTCTTGATAAAAACCCTCAACAAAGAAGGGATAGATGGAACATATTTCAACATCATAAAGGCCATATGTGAAAGACCCACAGCTAGTATCATCCTCAATGGGGAAAAACTGAAAGCTTTTCCTCTATGGTCAGGAACAAAGCAGGGATTGTTATTTAACACAGTCCTGGAAGTCTTAGGCTCCACAATAAGACAGCAAAAAGAAATAAAAGGCATCCAAATTGGCAAGGAATAAGTCAAATTTACACTATTCGCAGATGACAGGATACTCTATGTAGACAACATGAAAGACTCCACCAAAAAATTGCTAGAACTAATACATGAATTCAGCGAAGTCACAGGATATAAAATCAACATACAGAAATCTGTTACATTTCTGTACACCAATAAAGAAGCAGCAGAAGAAATCAAGGCATCGATCCCAATTATAATTGCACCAAAACCATAAGATACTTAGGAATAAACCTAACCAAAGAGATAAAAGATCTGTACTCTGAAAACTATAGAACACTTGATAAAAGAAATTGAAGAGGACCCAAAGAAATGGAAAAACATTCCATGCTCATGGACTGGAAGAACAAACATTGTTAAAATGTTTATACTACCCAAAGCATTCTAAACATATAATGTAATCTCTATGAATATACCACCAGCATTTTTCACAGAGCTAGAACAAGCAGTCCTAAAATTTGTATGGAACCACAAAAGACTCTGAATAGCCAAAACAATCCTGAAAAAGAAAACCAAATCTGGAGGCATCACAATCCCAGACTTCAAGCTAGATTATAAAGCTGTAGTCATCAAGACAGTATGGTAATGGCAGAAAAACAGACACGTCAATCAGTGGAACAGAAAAGAAAACCCAGAAATTGACCCACAGGTGTATGGTCAACTAATCTTTGACAAAGCAGGAAAGAATATCCAATGGAGAGGTGCCTGGGTGGTTCAATCGGTTAAGCATCCAAACTTGAATACGGCTCAGGTCATGATCTCACAGTTCATGAGACTGAGCCCTGCACTGGGCTCTGTGCTGAGAGTGCAAAGCCTGCTTGGGATTTTCTCCCTCTCTCTCTGTCCCTCCCCCACTTGTGCACAGGTGTATGTGCTCTCTCTTTCTCTTTCTCTCAAAATAAATAAATAAACTTAAAAAAAAAAGAATATCCAATGTTGAAAAGACACAACAAATGATGTTGTGAAAACTGGACAGCAACATAAAGAAGAATGAAACTGGACCACTTTCTTATGCCATACTCAAAAATAAATTCAAAATGGATGAAAGACCTAAATATGAGACAGGAAATCATTAAAACCCTAGAGGAGAACACGGGCAGTAACCTCTTTGACCTTGGCTGGAGCAAATTCTTACTAGACATGTTGCTTAAGGCAAGAGAAACCAAAGCAAACATGAACTACTGGGACTCCATCAAGACAGAAAGCTTCTGCAAAGGAGCTTTCCAGCAAAGGAAACAAACAACGAAACTAAAAGGCAGCCTGTGGAATGAGAGAGGATATCTGACAAATGACATATCTGATAAAGGTTAGTATCTAAAATCTATAAGGCACTTATCAAACTCAACACTCAAAAAACATAATCCCAATTAAGAAATGGGTAGAAGACATGAATAGACATTTTTCCAAAGAAGACATCCAGATGGCTAACAGACACATGAAAAGATACGAACGTCACTCATCATCAGGGAAATGCAAATCAAACCACATTGAGATACCACCTCACACCTGTCAGAATGGCCAAAATTAACAGCATGGGAAACAACAGATGTTGGCGAGGTGGAGAAAGGGGAACCCTTTTACATTGTTGGTGGGAATGTAAACTGGTGCAGCCATTCTAGAGAACTGTATGGAGGTTCCTCGAAAAGTTAAAAATAGTACTACCCTATGACCCAGAAATTGCACTACGAGGTACTGACCCAAAGGATACAAAAATACAGATTCGAAGGGGCACATGCACCCTGATATTTATAGCAACATTATCCACAATAGCCAAACTATGGAAAGAGCCCACAAATGTCCATCAGGTGATGAATGGATAAAGATTGTGGTATACATATTCAATGGAATATTACTCAGCCATCAAAAAGAATGAAATCTCACCATTTGCAATGACATGAATGGAGGTAGATTGTATTATGCAAAGCGAAATAAGTCAGTCAGAGAAATACCAATACCATATGACTTCACTCTTATGTGGAATTTAAGAAAGAAAACAGAGCAACATAGGGGAAGGGGGAAAAAAAGAGAGAGAGGGAAGCAAATCATAAGAGATTCTTAATTATAGAGAATAAACTGAGGGTGGACAGAGGGAGGTGGGTGGGGGAATGGGTAGATGGGTGATGGATATTAAGGAGGGCACTTGTTATAATGAGCACTGGGTAGTTACATGTAAGTGATGACTCACTAAATTTTCTACTTCTGAAACCAATATTACACTATATATTAACTAACTAGAATTTAAATAAAAAATAAAATAAAATTTAGGAATCCTACTCTTGGGTATATATCCAAAGAAAATGAAATCAGTATTTCAAAAAAATATCTGCACTCCTACACTCAGTGCAACATTATTCACAATGGCTAAGATATGGAAACAACCCAAGTGTCCACCCCTAGATGAATGGATAAAGAAAACGAACACACACAGAGATACACATAGACACACTGAAATATTATTTAGTCTTAACAAAGAAGGAAATCCATCATTTACCAGAACATTGATGAATCTGGAGGACATTATGCTAATAATGCAAAAAAATTCAGGAACAGAAAGAGAAATATATCATCATCTCACTTACATGAGGAATCTAAAAGAGTCAAACTCATAGAAGCAGAAAGGAGAATAGCAGTTGCTAGGGGTTAGGGAGCTGGCAGGATGTTAGTCAAAGGGTTAAAGATTTCAACTATGCAGAATGAATAAGTTCTGGAGATCTAATGTACAGCATGGCGACTGCAGTTAATAATACTCTCTTGCATTCTTGACGTTCGCTACAAGAGCAGATCTTAAATGTTTCACCACACACAATAAAAAGGTAGCTATGTGAAGTGATGGATGTGTTAATTTGTTTTATACATTTCACAATGTATGCAAACAGGAAAACATCATGTTGTATATCTTAAATATACAGATTTTGTTTTGTCAATTATACGTCAATAAAGCTGAAAAAATTTTAAAAATGAAAAAAGGGAAGCAATGACATCACCACTGGAGCAGACATTGGCCCTGGCCTTGAGGACTCTAACACCAGAGGATAAAAGTGAGGAATCCTCACATGGCCTGGGTAGCAGATGGCACCAAAGATGCTAGAGCGGGAGAGGAGGAAAACAGCTGTCATAATATGGGCAGGGTTTGGGAGGAGAGACCTTGGTCATGTGCAAATGTGAAATGCTCTCCATGGACTCTTACAAGTAATGGAGAATACTCTCAGTGGGCTGCGGACCCCAGAATAAGAAGGAATGAGAGCCAAATGTGAATCATTTTATCTCAGGGTGCTGTGGTGTGGGAAAACTTGAGCTCCATATGCAAAGGTCTCTATCACAAATTATTTCTTTGGTTCTACCTTCCCTTTGAAATGCCAATTCATTTTTCTTCTTTCCTTTAATTGTAAACCCATAAGCTGCCTGCTTTGCTTCTTCAAATCCCATATAACCTATAGCCCATTAAATTTTGGCTTCAATATCCACCATGTACTGAAAGAAATCTACCTAAAGTCCCTCAGATCTCACTGTCACATCACACTTCATTTGCCACATGACCAAAGATAGACAGAAGTCATAAGGGGAGTTGGAGCCTTCCATATCTGGATTGTGTACTCAAATGGCATAATTGCCTCCCATAATAACAGTGATAGTATTGCTTAATTTCTTAACTGCTTACTCTGCTCAGTCATGATTTTAAACATTATGTATACATACATATATGTATATGTGTGTGTGTGTGTGTATATATATATATATATATATATATATATACTTATATGTATATATCTTTAAGATTCACAGTAACCCACTGAAGGTTAAGAAACTTCCTCTTTCCTTGTAAATGGCAGAGCCCACACTCCTAACCCATTCCCTCTGCTCACACTCACTTGAGAGAATGAAGTTTAGATAAAAGTGCCCCCCTCCATTTTCAACCCTGACATGCTAATAGGGTAGCCATCTATTTCTATGTGAAAATCTTGTTTATGGAGAAACTACGCTCAATGCCTAATATCAACAGAAGCCACTTAACAGTGGTAAATTATTAACATTTCACATTGAGCCCAGAGTGATGAGTATACATTTAGTTACTACATGACTAAAATGAGCCAGAGCTTGGGTTAATATAGGTCTATGTTTTAGGAACTCAGCTTTTTCAGAAAGTTAGCACATTTAGGAATTCTACTTTGACTTACAGTACTAATCAAATTGCTTTAAAAGTCTAACTCCTGTACCAAATTTGTAAAACCATCATCATGCTAAAGTAATTGCCAAGGTCACAAAACGAAGATTGCAAACTGGAGTTCTAAGTGCCTCCTCCGCAGGGCAGCAGCTGGACTACACTACACATGAAAACTCATTCTACATCAACTCCCTTTTGCAATCTCAGTAAGTTCCTCAGTGACAGGAGCCAGGCTGCCAAAAGTCAGCATCAGGATCTGGTCCAACACAAACACCCGGCATTGTGTGGCTAATGCACTGAATTAGAGTTATGCTGCTACCCTACCACTCCTTACTCAGAGACGACTTTCCAGATCCAAGAAAAACAGATCTGTCAGCATGAAAACTGGTATAGGAGTCAAACAGAGAAGTCAATGCCATTCAAATTCATTGTCATCAGCCAAGTCTGAGGAAGACCTGAAGAACCGCAAGCCCCTTGCTTGGGCTCACCCAACCTTATTTTTCACCTTACCATATCTCAGGCAGATGAGTCTGTGTGGAGAGGAAGGGATTATTTGATCTGTTTACCAGTCAGTCAATTTTAGCACAAAGCACAGTGCTCAGGGAGCTTGTCCACCAGCCTAAGGCAGGCTAGAACCAAACTTTGTTCCATACATTAAAAAGTAAGAAATTACAACCATAGTGACAGTTCTGCATGGCCCGATGGGACCAGAGCTCCAGACAGAGCCATGCTGAAGTCACTTTTGAAAATTGTTCACTCTCCTGTCATTCCCCTCCTTGCCCCAAACGCATGTTTCCTAACTTTTCCTTAATATTCATACAGATTCCTTCTCCCTGCTCTCTTTACCAGGCGGCCCCCTCATTGTTCTGTTCCTCTCCACATTTCTGTAAGTGAACATCTAGCAGACTGTAAATGACTGTGGTCTACAGAGTCGACTTAATTATTTTGGAAACTCATTCTTGGTTGTTCATCTTTAAAGGAAGCTTCCATCCTATAACTAGGAATCTAGCATGTCTTACAGAGGAGAATTCTGTGATTCTCAAACTTCAGGCTGCACCAGAATTATACAAGGAACTCGTAAAAAATGCAGTTTGCCCATGGTGGGGCCCACATTCACCAAATGCCTGCACGGAGCTCAGGATTTAGATTTGGCACTTTAACAAACCCTGGCATAGACAGAGTTTAAGATCTTCCCTCCCTCTCAATTCCTGGGCCCTTCAGAGTCTACATTTTCAAAAGTTCCTCAAATGATTCTGATGCAGCTGAGCCACAGACCTCACTTAAAAAACACTGGCCCACACATCTTCCTTCATCTTCCTCCAAGATATCTTGACAATTCCAAAGCCCATCAGGGCACATATTCCTTTCTTCCTCAGTGGATGCAAAGTTGAGGGTGGGGAGAGCTGGCTGTTTAGAAAGTGAAAAAAGAGACAGAATGATGAGTGTTGGAGCAATTGAGGCTATAACAGAAAAGAGAAGGTTGGATGACCACAGACAAACTTTGACTTCTTAACAAATTCTTTTAGAGCAAGGGTCAGCAAATCTCTTCTGGAAAAGGCCAGATTTTCCTTTGTGGACCATATGGTCTCTGTTACATATTCAATCTGTTGTTGTACCATGAAAGGGGATACAGACAACATGTAAACATATAAACATGATATCCTCCAGTAAAACTTTATTTACAAAAATGGTGTGCTGGCCATGGGGTGTAGAACCATAGTTTATTTATGCCTGTTTTAGAGTCAATATTATAATAAATAACTTCAAGCAAAATTTTAGGAGAAGACCTAAATGTAAGACAGGAAACCATCAAAATCTCTTCAACCTCGGCCAGAGCAACTTCTTATTAGACATGTTTCTGGAGCCAAGGGAAACATAAGCAAAAATGAACTATTGGGACTTCATCAAGATAGTTTCTGCCCAGCAAAGGAAACAATGAACAGAACTAAAAAGCAGCCTATAGAATGGGAGAAGATATTTGCAAATGACGTATTTGATGAAGGGTTAGTATCCAAAATCTATAAGGAACTTATCAAGCTCAATACCCCCAAAACAAATAGTCCAGTTAAGAAATGGGCAGAAGACACAAATAGACATTTTTCCAAAGAAGACATCCAGATGGCTAATAGACACATGAAAAGATACTAAACATCACTCATCATAAGAGAAATACAAATCAAAACCACATTGAGATACCACCTCACACCTGTCAAAATAGCTAAAATTAACAACATGATAAACAACAAGCATTGGTGAGGATGCAGAAAAAGAGGAACCCTCTCACATTGTTGGTGAGAATGCAAACTGGTGTGGTCATTCTGGAAAACATTATGGAGCATCCTCAAAAAGTTAAAACTGGTACTACCCTATGACCTAACAATTGCACTACTAGGCATTTGCCCAAAGGACACACAAAAAAATACAGATTCAAAGGGGCACATGCACCTGATATTTATAGCAGTATTATCAACAATAGCCAAACTATGGAAAGAGCCCAACTGTCCATCAAGTGATAAATGGGTAAAGAATTGTGGGGTATATATATATAAATACACACACACACATATATATATTCAATGGAATATTACTCAGCTATCAAAAAGAATGAAATCTTGCCATTTGCAATAATGTGGATGGAACTACAACGTATTATGCTAAGTGAAATAAGTCAGTCAGAGAAAGACAAATACCATATGATTACACTCCTATGTGAAATTTAAGAAACAAAACAGAGGAACATAGGGAAAGGGGGAAAAGAGAGAGAGAGAGAGAAGCAAACCATAAGAGACTCTTAACTATAGAGAACAAACTAAGGGTTGATGGATGGGAGGTAGGCAGGAAATGGGTTACATGGATGATGGGAATTAAGGAGGGCACTTGTTGTGGGCCGCCTGGGTGGCTCAGTCGGTTGGGTGTCCGACTTTGGCTCAGGTCATGATCTCACAGTTCATGAGTTCGAGCCCCGCATCGGGTTCTGTGCTGACAGCTTAGAGCCTAGAGCCTGCTTCAGATTCTGCACCTCCCTCTCTCTCTGCTCCTCGCCCACTCATGCTCTGTCTCTCTCTTGCTTTCAAAAATAAATAAAAACGTTAAAAAAAATTTTTTTTTAAATATATAAAAAAAGGAGGGCACTTGTTGGGACAAGCACTGGGTGTTATATGTAAGTGATGAATCACTAAATTCTACTCCTGAAACCAATATTACACTATATGTTAACCATACTAGAATTTAAGTAAAAATTTGAAGAAAAAAAAAAGAAAAAGAAAAAGAAAAAAAATTCCAGGAGAAGAGACGTTAGGGTGTTGAGTTCTAACTGCATTTTTGGAAATTGTTTAAAAAACAACAGGAAAGAGAAAAGCTGACTGGCACACTCGCTGAAAGCAGACTTCTCTACAGATAAGCGTTACTGGAATGTTCAAGCCCTCTGGCTTCTCCTGTGAGCATAAAGGAGAAGAAATAAAGAGAAAGGGAGGGAAAAAAAAGAAATGCGCATTAAAAAATAAATAGTTGATAAATGCTCTGGAAATAATGAGCAATCACTTACCACCACAAAGACTGATATAGAGAAGCTATAGAAAGAACAAAGAATTTGGGGCCAAAAGAACTTTATTTAATTCATCCAAGTGTGCTGGGCACTGAGTGTGGCTGAGATTCTGCCCTTGGAAATACTGAATCTCATGGGGCACAGGTTCCTAACCAGACGGTTGGAACTGCATGTGTAAAAGTAGTGGAGACCCAGGAGAGGATGATCTATCTCAGCCTGGAGGTGCGGGAGGGCTTACTGGAGGGGGTGACACAAACAGAATCTTGAAAATTAGAGAGAAGTTGGCTCGATTTTTTAAAATAAAGGGGAAAAAGAAAGGGCATTACAAGAAGAGGCAAAAACATGAGCAAAAGTATGCAGGTGAGAAATGGCAAAATGGTGACCTCAAGCCTGGGAAGAGAGCAGGCTCAGGAAAAGGGGGTTGTGTCCCACTTCAGGAGCTTGGCATATCTGGTTTATTGCCAACTGGGTCACAGTTCCCCAACAGCCCAACAGCCCCCGTTGGTCTGTCCCCTGTACACACCTCTATAAATAGTCCCTACCCTTAACAACCTCTGCAAATATCCCAGCTGAGGGTGTCATCTCTCATTCTTGCTGGGACTGAAAAGTTTGGATGGAGATGGGTAAGCACCCCCCCCTCTCCTTGGGCCAGCATTAGGAAAATCAGTTTTTCTCAAAGGAAATCCTCACTGCTAGCCTCTTCAGCATCCTTAAATACTGCAAAGTGGGTGGGAATAAGCTCCAGGTAGCAAAATTGGTTTCAGCTTGGGGCGCCTGGGTGGCTCAGTCTGTTAAGTGTCTGACTTTGGCTCAGGTCATGATCTCATGGTCCGTGAGTGTGAGCCCCATGTCGGGCTCTGTGATGACAGCTCAGAGCCTGGAGCCTGCTTTGGATTCTGTGTCTTCCTCTCTCTCTGCCTCTCCCCTGCTCAAACTCTTGTCTCTCTCTCTCTCTCTCTCTCTCTCTCAAAAATGAACAAACAAAAAAAATTGGTTTCAGCTTTTCTGGAAAGTGCTCATGATTTAGTTTGGGAACTAGACATGTGAAATAATTCTCACAAGAAAGGATGAGAAACTGCTCGACAGAGGTACAGGAAGCATACCATGGATTCATGAGGGAGACGGTGGTGAACACTGGCTGGCGATGTCCCGCCCCCCACCTAGGGAGAGGTGGCTGATGTGTGGATGCATGTTTGGGATGGGGCATAACATCTAGGGTGACTTCAGTCATGGAAAGGCAGAGTGTGGCACACATGGAAGATGAGGCTAGAAAGTGAGTTTGGGGCTGTGCTGCGCTTAAAGTATGGACTCTAATGCATCAGGGACAGGAAGACAGTTGAAGGTAGCTGAGCAGGTGAGGGACATCCAGGCAGTCCTATGGGAGGTTCACCCAGTAGTGGCATGAAAGTGACTGGAAACCATATGAATGGAGACAAAGAAGCCAGATGCGACAATACAGGTGAGAGATGAGGAAATGGGAAAGAAGGGGCAGTTTCCAGAGTTCTGAGGGAGAACTAGTCAGAATAACCAACTCGGTTGTGGGGAAAAAGGGGATGAAAGAATATGAAATTGGATGAAGCTTTCCCACCATGACAACTGCTGGTGTCATTAACTGAGGTAGTAGAAAAATACAGGAGGGGGAGTTAAGGAATTATAATTAGTTAAACTGGGGCACATTTCCCTACGGGTGTGCACTGAGGTATCGTGGGGGTTTTGGCTTGGTACTCACCAGCATTATGATTTGAGGCAAGTTTCTTAACCTTTCCCCTCAGTTCTCTCATCTATGAAATGGACAACATTTACTTACCTCATGGGGTTCTGTGAGGATTAAATGATAAGGCAAGCAAAGCTAGCAAAGAGTCTGGTACATAAAAGTAATCGACAAATGTCACTGTTATTGTGACAGGGTCATCGCAGCAGAGATGGGAGTGTGGAGTTGAAGAGAAGGGCAGAGCCAGAGCTACATAGAGACCTGGAAGTTGTCTCTGTAGAGAAAGTAGTAGGGCTCTGAGAGGGGCTGAAATCCATTTGGGAGAAGAGTGGAAGGAAATAGACAAAGGTCTGGGAGCCAAGAATTTGTGAATTTGTTATAAGCAGATCCAGAAGTGTTTTTTTTCCCCCCAGTGAGGCCACATCCTACCATTGGACTCTTCAATTTCTTTATAAAAGTCGTTCTGCTCTTTGTGCATCCAGATGCCGTGAAAATCCTCATGTTTTTGACAAATATCTTAGCTACCTTCTCCAGGTATGACATACCTTTTGTATAATAACTTAGTTCTAGCAGCCTGGGCTTGGAGACAATAAGAAACAAAACTCTGGAACAAAGTCAAGGATTGGGGTCAGGAGAGTTCTAGTATAGGCTGGAGCAGTCTTGCACAGTGCGGGCCATGGGTTAGCAAGGCAGGTTCCCAGGCCCCAGCCACAAAGATCCAACAGGTGGTTCCTACGTGCAAGGAAGTTTAACCAGTGAACTGAAGGGATGGGTTCCAGATGCTACAAGCACTAACAGAGAAGCCTGTATAAAGAATCAGAAAGAAAAGAACCCTTCTTCTCCACAGAGAGATGGAAGGGGTGGTGGTGTTTAGAAATATTATTTTTTAAACTATATTCTTTTCTTTCATCCTAGGATTCTTTTTTGTTGTGTAATACAAGATTTTGTGGACGTTTTAATTGCCGCCCTTTGTTCACGTCCTTGTGATGCTGGTGGGCCATGAAGAAGCGAGGTTTTCTCAAAGTTGCCCATTCACTCCTTTCTAGCCCTCTGGGGTCTGGGGCCTCCGTGACCTCGCACCTGCAGCCCACATCTGTCTTGGCTTTGGTAGTTTGCACACTGGAAGCCTTAGTTGCGGAGCTCTGGCGTGAGTCTCACTACCCACTGTCAGTGTTCTGACGTTCCTGGTGGTGAGCCTGGGCACTCTTTCCTTTCCTGCCTCCATGTGGACACAGGTTATGTGAAAGCATTTTGCCTCAGCTTCTTTGTTGCTACTTCAGTTCCCTGCCAGAATGCAGTTCCATCCCGAGCTTCATTCACCTTGGCTGGGACCCTGATGTCCATTTCCCTCCCCCCCCCCCCCCCGCAGATCCTTTCAACCTAAAGGACTAGCTTCTATTTCTTCTATCTCCAGCTGCAGGCTAAGATCTGATTACAAATTGACTGCTGATGATGGTTGACAGGAATGTTTCTGACCTGACTCTGAGTTTTGCCTGCCTCTAAGAAAGAAGTCTGGTTGGTATACGAACCATATCTATACGGCATATCTATATGTTTTTGTTTACATTTCCTAATTAGTTCTTTGACAACCCAAAAAAGTAGGTTATCACCCTCCTATATCATCATGTATATATATTATATATAAATTATATTATACATATTATAAATAATAAAATATATAAATTATATTATACATATTATAATAAAATATATAAATGATATTATATATAATATAATACATATTATATTATATATATAATTTATTTAAAATCTTAAATTTATTTTAATAGAAAGAAAGCAAGAGTGAGAGCATGTGAACAAGCAGGGGAGGGAGGGAGCATGAATCCCAAGCAGGCTCCATGCTGTCAGTGCAGAGCCCAACTTGGGGCTTGATCTCACCAAACTGTGAGTTTGTGACCTGAGCTGAAACCAAGAGTCGGATGCTTAACGACGAAGCCACTGAGGCGCTCCAGTATCATCCTCGGTTTTATACAGATAAGGAAAGTAGGGCTCAGGGAGGTTAAGGAACTTGTCCACAGTGACACAGCTACTAAGAGTGTATACATGAAGATTCTAGTCCTGATCTTCATGACTCCAGAATTCGTGTCCTTTCTTCTACACTGCAAGGGGAGGCCTCCTCCTGGTGTTCCCACCTGAGATTACCATGACACTTGAGCTCCCACAGCAAGTGATCTGGCTGCCTTTTATTGGGTCAGCCAACCTGCAGTTAGGTTTGCTTCCCCAAGTGCCTGTAGCATCTGCATTGGGTTTGCTCCTCTTCCTCCCTCCCTACCAGACTCGTGGCTGCCTAAGCCTGTCCAAGTCCTGCAAGCAGCAAGCACTCACAAGCTGACTGTTTTACCCTCCCAGTCCCTCCTCACCATGATCCAAAATATGCTGCAGCATCATTGTCATAAAGCTGAGGAAGCTCAAGCTTTAGGACCCTCACTTGCACGAGCCCCTGAGAGAATCTTGGTAGTATGGGCACATGGTCATGGGGTGTTAGTACTTTTCAAAACTAGATATTTTAATTGCAGTCAGTCCAGACCACTGGATTTTCCCACTTGGACTTCCCCTCCATTGCACCTCCCATCTAGTCTGGGAGTGTGGAACAGTGGAGTGACCATTGGTACTTTAGGGTCTGACAAAGAAGAACATTTGATCTGGTTTTAGAGCAATATAGCTGCATGGTTGTTAGTTGCTTCTGTTTATGCTGAAGTTATTGTTAGTGGCCCTGGGGTAGGAACGGTTTCCAGCAATATGCTGTCCACTCATTATACCAACACACTCGGCACTTTGGCAGGAAGATATGGCTCTGGAGGTTATTCTATGATTTGCACATGCTCTGTGGCACCCAGCACTGTCAGATTTTGGCACTGGAATAGAAACAAGGTTGAAATGTAGGAACACAGAGATGGCTCTGCACAGGTGGACACTTCCTCCAAATCTGACAGCTCTCATATGAAAGAAACATGATGGAGTCTTCCCATATTTGAAAATTCTAACAATTTACATGACATTAAGAATGACAAATTGCAACGATGGAAGAATCTTTTCTAAACTGCCAAAAATAGAAATAAGTTTCAGCCAACCATGTTTAGAAGAGAAATTGAGTAATCTTTGTATCCTCTCTATAGAAAATGATATAACAAAATGGTTATGTGAAGTAGCAATCAAAGATTATGGAGCAAAAAATGTAGAGAAGAAGTATCATAGAAGTGTGTCAAGCAGTTAATTAAATTATTGGTTTTATGGATTTGGTTATTTGTTAGCTTTTTAAGTTTGTAATGTGCCATGATGCAGTTATTTTCTCATTACTTCGCAAATATTCAATTTCATATCTATTTTTGAGTAATTAATTTTGAATTTTTTTAATTACCCCACTCCCTCCCAATGCATAAGCTTCAGGTCCCATGAAGGATCCCAGAGATCCTTCTCTGATAGTGGCATTTAAAAAAGGGCTATCTAGGGGCGCCTGGGTGGCGCAGTCGGTTAAGCGTCCGACTTCAGCCAGGTCACGATCTCGCGGTCCGTGAGTTCGAGCCCCGCGTCGGGCTCTGGGCTGATGGCTCAGAGCCTGGAGCCTGTTTCCGATTCTGTGTCTCCCTCTCTCTGCCCCTCCCCTGTTCATGCTCTGTCTCTCTCTGTCCCAAAAATAAATAAACGTTGAAAAAAAAAAAATTAAAAATAAATAAATAAATAAATAAATAAGGGCTATCTAGATCTAGGGATACAACATGAAAGAGTCAGCAGGCTTTTTAAAAATGTTGTCTTTGTGTTTCCTTTGGGAAGTTAAATGGCTCAACTGAGGAGCAAATCTCTGTCCTTTGCCTTCCTGGTACCAACTGTGAACTAGCATCTTCACCCAGACATTAGCATGTAGGCAGAGAATGGCAAGAGCGATTGAAGGGTCAGAAAACCCTCTTTCATGGAGGGCACAGAGTTGGAAAAGAACCCAAATTTGTTTACTAAAAGTCTATTCATTAGATGTATACATAAATATAAAATGTGTGAGGTATTATTTTTGCATTCCTTATGATAACCCTGGAATACAAAGAAGTGAAATCGTTCAAACTTCAATTAAGTCCACTAATATTTGCCTTACTAATAAAAACACAGAGAAGCCACATATCATGTTCACACAGAAAAAGATGTCATGAAACGCATTTGATTATTTCAACCACTTGGATGAAGTTTCCAAAAATAACCATCCATACTCAAGACCTTATCTGGAGATAATTTCCCCTACCACTTGGCTTAACTATTTTCAGGTTAAATGAATGGATGGACAAATGAAAAGTAATAACCCTAATTTGAAGATTAAAACTTGACTACTGATAGAAAAATCAGCATTATTTTCACTGATGATTAAACTGAACAAACCAAAGAAAAGCTTAAATCATGTTTTTATGTTACATTGTGATGAAGCAGATCTATCATAAAATAAATGCTGTGAAGCTGCAACTGTAAAGAAGGAAACTATGAAATCTACTAATTTTTTTTTTTTTTTTTTTTTTTTTTTACTGTATGAAAAAAGTTTTCCCATATTATGCACATTAAACTCATGTGGCTCAGAATGAGGTAAGGAAAATATTTCACATAGGAGGACTGGATTTCATTCTATACTTGGGGCTCTTCTTATAAGCCTCATTCTGTTTGTTCCAGACACAAGGGCTTTTTCACATCTTTATCAAACCCGAATGTCTAGAAGCAGGAATGCAGGCTTTCATAGTTCAGGGGATTTAAGAAGAGAACCTACATGATGTCATGAATAAGAACCACATTGGAAGATGAAAAATAGGAGCTGAACACCAACACAGGCCTTCCCCATGTTTGATGTGGACTCAGATAAAGCTGACCCACTCCCCTTGCCTCTGGGGATCACGGTCACCTGCTGCTGCAGTCCAGGCCCATCCCCCAGGGTCCTCCCTTGGCCATCCTGCACCAGTGGCTTCCTGCCCTCAGCTCTTCCATTTCCACTCCCCTGGTCACAATCCGCCCCCCCACCCCCCGCCGCCACCTCCACTTTGATTCCTGTCATTAAAGCTTTGATGCATTATCCCAAGGAGAAAAAGAAATTTTCCCTCACCAACTCTCTCAAATATTTCCCTTGCACTGTACCTCTGGTCTGACAGCCCAGGATCCAACTGACAAAATCATCATCACAAAGTGATGTAGGAGATGCAGTTTCCTTATCTCTTCCACCAGAGACAGGGAAGGAAAAGCTGAAAGGGGGCCTTTACCACTGACAGACGACTATAAAGAAATCTCTAGAAGAGCAGATTGCTAGGTCAAAATTTCATGACAATGATTCCATCAATATGGGGAATGTCAAAGTCACCTGTGATATGACCACGTTTTATGCATTAGTTAAAACAGCTGAGGTGGATATACATGTATGAAGATGGATAAACCGCCGAGACATATTATTGAGTGAAAAAAGAAGCTTCAGAATGATGGCATTTACTACAATGTTAGTTTGATGAGGGCAAGGATCTTTGTTTTATTTTGGATTTAATTGCCAGTGTCCAGAACAGCTCCAGTACAGGGCAGCCACTTAACATTTGCTGAATATTGAATGACTATTTATGGAGCAAAATACAAATATATTCACATGAAATAACATTATAGATTCTGTGTGAATTTACTATGTATATGCATAAAAATATGCATTTATATATAGTAACCAGAAATATATTATATAAGTAAAATTTTGTATTATTTATGTATTTCTAGTAATATATAAATAATAACATATATAAATAAAAACTTATGTATCTATTTTAAGATATGTATTATTCTATACAAATATAAATATATACATATATATAAGTATACAAGCACATATACATATATAGAAAAAGGGAAATTATATATATATATATAATTATATGAAATTATATATATATATATAATTATATGTAATTATATATATATGCACATACATATAAAGAAAAAGTTAAAAACATCTCATACACACAATTTTAACTGGGGTAGTAGGGATTGAGAGATTGGAGTGGGTTGTCAAAGGGAAGTTAGTGCTACTTGTAAGGTTTTAATTATATTAAAGGAAAATACATACAAGTATTGTAAAAATTAAAAATTAAAATTAAAAGTGCTGTGGCATAATTCTGGCTATGTGGATCTTATAGCCACATGCAACATAGAATAAACTTAGAAAATCCCTCTACAGGCTGCACACAGCAAATTTTGGGTCTGTCTTGGTAATACACTTCCCAGATTTCTGCACCTGTTACCAGGAAGCCAGCTGTGGTTGGTTCCCCAACCCCTTTCCTCCTCTTTCCTGATAAGGAGTGAACCCTGGGAGGAGGAAAGGTAGGAGCGGCCACATTTCAGAGTGGTACACTTCATTCTCCTTTCTCTCTTACTGTGCCCCTGTCCTTCGCCCACTGGCCAAAAATGCTGCTCTCCAGGCTTCTGGAAAACGGTCCTTCACTGCTGTAGTACCGGGCCGAACTGTGCCATGTCCTCAGATTACCTGCGTTTACCTTACCTAAGAAAGGAGTTGACCAAATGAGACACACTAGGGTTGAATGATAGATATTTCTAGCTTAACCTTCTTAAGGTTGTTATCCCATTTATCCAAATGAAACAAACTGAGGGGATTTCAAGCTTAGGAGAGAAGGAGGATATTTGGGGTGGAGCATCCCTAGCCCCACCAGAGGTCTCTACTGTTAGGGACCTGGAAGGGGGGGGGGGAAGGAGAGAGTTATATGGAGAATCCAGGCTGCAGCAGGGACAGGCTGACCATCTTGCATCTCAACCTCTGGCAGATTTAGTGTGCGACGGTGAATGACAGAGACTGATGGGTGTTCCTTTCTGTGGATACCTTAGATACCATCTACGGCACTGTCACCTACCGCACTTGGTGAAAAATGGGGTTTTAAACCCTGGAGTCAATCTTCTGTCAAACAAAACTATTCCAGAAAAATGGTTAACTGAACACAGAAGCAATGAGTCTGGGGATAATAAGGCCCTGTGGGCTCTGTTTGCTAATGGCAAAAACCAATTATTTCACACAGCATATGTAATTAAAATGGAAGGGGTAATGAGCAATAAAGTTATGAAATGAATATGCTAACCAATTAGGTTTTCACTTCCGCTTAAAAATTTTTTTAAAGAGCCTATCTATTGTATATCCGAGCCAACATAATCAGCTTAACAAAACTTAATGAGTTCGGAGAGAGCAACAGACCACTAAATCCTGTCTATCTCCCTGCAGGGCATTATCAAAAAACATCTTGGGCCTCGGTGAGAAAAATCACACACACACACACACATATACACATATACACACACACACGCGTGCACGCGCACGCACACACACCCCACATTAGGCAGAGCATCACTTTTCCATGATCTCATACATATCAAATGCTGATCCTGCTTGTGTTCACAGAATAAAGTGGGTCACAGATATTCATTGAGATCACAAGGGCCAGATAAATGCTAGAGGACAGCAACCCAGGAACTGCCAGACTTAATGGAGTGGCACAAAATTGGAATTTAACCTACGAGTCAGTAAATCAACCATTTAGATAGTTCTGGACCAGTAAGTATGGTGGGACTTTTGTTTAATTTAGTGCAGACTAAGAAGACTAGAAAAGGACGGGATATACTAGAAAAGCACAAAAGACGAAAGGGTTGGCGTGCACACATGTGTCTTGTGTGTGAGTGTGGAGTGTGCATGTGCAAGGTGTTGTGTGATTATGTCGTGTGTGTGTGTACGGAAGTACATGTGTGCACACTTATATTGGCACAGCTGTGACTGATGGAAATGATTTAGTCACCCAGCGTTATCTGAGTTAAGTGATGAGCACTGCAGACTAATGGTTTAAAAGCCTCAATTGCTCTCTCTCATATCAGTGGACTGTAAAATTCTAAGGTGACATATCTCACTGTTTCACTGCAATATGGGAGAATGAGCAACATAGGACTTGAAATATGAGGCACTATACTACAGTCTTGTAAAAGGAATATGCCAGGCATTTGCTTGTGATCACTAGTATAAATTTCTAGTGAAAGAAAAAGATAACCGTGCATACATTCAAAATCCAGATGGTGCTCAATTCGATCGAATCGAATACTCAATTTGATCACGTTTAGTAATGAGACCTAAAGGGCCAGCCCACTGCTACATGGCACTTCTTGGAATAGCCATTGTCTGATTCCCATTAAACTCTTGTGGGTGAAGTCATCCATATGTTTCAAAGTTTCACTCAAGCCATCCAAAGGTAAATGTTGAGCTTCTAGAGAAATAAAACTCCTAAGAAGAGATTTGTAAACACGTCTCAACAGCACAGCTGGAGAGGGGAACCCACCATCTAAAAACTCAGGGTAACGTGGAGCTGATTTTCATCATGCAGTAAAGATGGGAAAAGTATAGAGTTGAATGTTAATATCTCTTATTGTATCTGCCAACTTTACGAAGGCATATGACATCATACGCAGAACTGAGCTCCGGAAGCGTCTAAGTCTAGCTGCCTTGGGAGGTTCATAAATATCCATAGGCTATCCTGAATGTATAATTGGTCAAATTAGAGTGGGGAGTACTTCAACGGAAGAAAGTACTATATATAATAGTTCTACTTTGGTCTGTCAGCTTGAGGAAACCAGGTTCAGAGTATGTCTGGACATCTGAAAAACCTCCAATAGAATGATCTACATTATTAATGAAAGTATTGGTTACAAAACTTATTTCCAAAAATAACCGTATACAAGTGACTGGGCTCTAGGAACACACAACAAGATGCAGTTTATCAAGCCATGGTTTGAGCCAGTACTGATCACTGACGATAAACTGAGATATAAATAGCTGGACACAGTAGCACTGGCTGAACTCTACACGCAGCAGAACATGTTCATGGGGACACCGCACAGCAGGCTTTCCCATAAACAGTGTTCTATCGAGCACAAGCATCCTGTGAGATACTGATGGGCACTCTGAGGTGGAAGTTTGAGGAATGCTGTGCACTGTAACCCTCCTGTCCCCCTCCTAGGATCAGAAACTTGGCATTACACCAGTCTAGAAAGAGACAGGTGTAGGACAAAGGACAAAACAACTGCAGCGTTTGGTGCTAGCGTGAGGATCAACCCCACCTCCTCCCCTCCCCGCCCCCATGCCCCACCAATACAAGAGCCCTGCGGCAGCCCTGCCTGCTAATGAACCCACACAGTCCCCACTATTCCTCCTCTGGAGCAGTTCCTTAAAGGCTGTCTGGGAACCCTCATACTAGGGAACCATCGCAACAAAGAAAAGGGCCAGGGGTAGTGTTGTCAGGTAAAATATAAGATTTCCCAGTGAAATCTGAATGTAAGATAAACAACAAACTTTATTTTCTAGTATAAGTGGCTTCTGTTCAATATTTGGGACCCAGTTATACTAAAGAGTTGTGCGTGATTTATCTTCTGTTTTTATTTTCTACATCTGGTAATCCCAGCCACGAGGCACACCTCTTCTATCAGTTTTGGAACAGTGCTCAACTCAGCACAAGTTTATGAGGCTCAAGACATTCAGAGAACAGATTGCTGTAGGATTCCCAAGAAATCTCTGTTCATCAAAATGAAGTAGAATAACCAAAAGCAAAGAACTGAACAGATTCACGGAAGCATAACAGAAATTAAGGGAACCAGAAGATGAGAAGAGAGATCAGCCTGAAATGCAGCTAGAGGGAGTGAACTAGTATTTCTGAGCAAAGCTTTCCGACTGAGGGAGCTTGAGAGGTAGAGTGACAGGTGGCACAAAGCTTTTCAAACAATGATGGAGGGTCTAATCGAAAGACAAACTTGACGTGTGTTTGACATGTGTACGGTGGAGAAAGGCGTATTGTTTCCCAGGTGGCCTTTTTCAGTCCCGCCCAATCCACCCCCCAACATATATACTGGTTATGGTAATTTCAATGACATAACCAGCTGAACTTAACTGCAGTAGAAGCAGAATGGTAAATTCTGGCTTGGATTGTCACAGCAACTGATAGACGTTGTGCAAAGATCATGTCTTATGCTACAAATAAAGTCAGAGTTCATCTATCATCCTTCCAAAATACAGTCCCAATTGAACGCAGTGACGGAAACTATTTTCGTCTTTGTTGGTATAAATCCCAGAATATCATATTTGAAAAAGGAAGTGCTGATGGATTCCCAAACTCCAGGGTGAAGGCAAATGCTATAACTCAGTGCAATTATTGTCTCTCATCGCAGGGTGAAATCTGATTATATGATGGCCAGGGGGAAATGACAGAGTTAAACTTGTCATATAGGAGGTTTAAAGAATCTCAGCTCTGTTCTTGACCCAAATCAAAAAGACCAGAAAAAAAAAATCTCCTTGATTCAATTCTATTTCTCTTGCTTTAGTGTCTCTATGTTACCTCCAGAGGGGGCTCTGAGGAGGCCTCTGAACACTGAAGACTTATATAGGAGCTTACAATTTAGGAAACGCAATACCCAAATTCTAAGTATCTGACTTAGGAATGACCCATATCTACAAAGCCACAAAACTACTACCACTGATGCAAGTGTCCCCATCACTAGGAGAGCGGCTGCTACTGTTAGAATCAACTAGGACCCTGTCAAAAGAAGAGCATGTGGGAGACATACAAACTGCTCCCCACAATGTGAGGAAAACTCTACCCAAGAATTTCCAGCACCCTTTTTGAGCTTTTCCATGCTGTACCTTTGTCCCAAGCTCACAGGGTCCTGTGATTTCACTGCAAGTGGAACATTCCAGAAGCCGGTTGACCTTTCCCCCCACTCTCATTCCAAAACATCATCTAGGGAGAGTTCATGTCAAAGGAAATCATCAGAAGCATATCATTTAAAAGCCAGTAAGAGACTGAATGTGCCACACTTACCAGGCCTGTAGCCTCAGGGATAATCAATCCTACCATGACTTCTATCCCTATCATCTTTGGCCACCCACAAAATGCAAGCCCCTGCAGGCAACTGTCATCTCACATATTATTCTTTACTTCCTTGCCCTATTGCCATGTCATTCTATCCACTCCTCCTTCCACTGCTGGCCTCCCTGAGAACCTGTCCTACGCTGCTCTCTGGACCCCACATTCGCTGTTAATTAAGCTCTCCCACATGCTCAACATTTTTATTGGAACACCCCCTTCAGCTCTTTCTCTTCACTGAAATCTGACTTTTCCTTCAAGGAGACTGACTTATCTGGAGCCCTCTCAAGTGGAGGATGTTCACTCTCCTATGTGCAAATACTAGAAGGGCCAGGGTCATTGTGGTTTTCTTCAGAGTCACCAGTACCATTTCAATATCACCGTTTTTAACATCAAGGTCCAAACCTTTCCTCCTTTGAGATTTGTGCCCTTTGGTCCTGCTACCCACTCTCTCTGATGCTGTAACTTAAAGTATATATTGGTTCAAGGAGTGAACAAACCACCCAGCTACCTAAGCAGATTTGGGCTCCTGGCTCACAGTTTTCCTTTCTGCCCCATTTCCTGCCAATATCCTAATGACTTCAACACCCACAAAGAAACTCCATTTAACAACACTAGCCTCGAAATTCTTTAACCTCCCATGATCTCTGTGACTATTTCTGCCTCACTTCCTCTCCTCCCACTCTTCAATCTGGTACAGTGAGCTTTCTGCTCCCTCGCTCTTTAAAATTGCTTTGGCAAAAGTCACTGTTCACTTCCCATCCAAATCTGATAGACTCCGCAATTCTCACCTAAGCTGACCACTCGGCAACTTCCAATACTGTTAATCACATCCATCTCCTCAAAACACAACTTCTAGCAGGGCTTCTGAGATCTTACTCTTGACTCTCTCTTGCCTTTCACAGCTCTGTTTTGCTGGCCCTTCTGCCCCAGATCACCCCACTAATATTGGGGAGCCTAAGCATTCCGCCTCTGGTCCTTTTTCCCTCTTTTTCCTTGCTACCCATTTCATTGGACCACCTAATCCACTCTCAAGGCTATAAGTCAGTGATTGTTGTCCCTAATTAACCCCTTGCCTTGAGCCCTAAAGCTATATATTTACTAGCTTAGACACCAATATCATATTCATTCTCAGTGTATCCATAATTAAACCAATACACTCTCCTTTCAGACCTGCTTCTCTTCATGGATTCAGTCTTGCTAACCTGGGAGTCATCCCAGATTGTCAACTCACCCCCCACCCATCCTAACCAGTTGCAATCAGTTCTCCTTCCTAGTTACCCCTAACATATTTCTAATGTTTTCAATCCTGACTGTGGCTCATTTATCCAAGCTCTCATAATTTCTGACCTTGACTAGTACTACAGCATCCATTCTACCTCCCTCCCCCAGGTCCCTGGTTACTCGGCACATTGCTTATCAGTGATCTTTCTTTACCAGAAATCCGACCATGTTACTCTCCTATTAAAAAGTTATAATGGCTCCTAATTGCTAGGAAAATTAAGTTCGAAATTAGGAAGCATGGCTTTTAGGCTTCTCATGAGTCTGGCCCTCTTTAGCTTTATTTCTTGGGAAATACTATCCAATCCACACAAATGCTATAGTCCAGCCAAACCGAAGACTTGAAACATCACAAAAATTCCACGTTCCACATCTCCATGCTATTGCTTGAGAAGTTTCCTAGGTGCTCTGTCTTTTGCTTCCTTCATCTATTTATTTGGTCAGACGTAAATTTGATTACTCTTTGAAGATTCTGTTCAAGTACCACTTCTTGCATGCAGGTTTTCCTAAACCTACCCAGAAGGAGTTGACCATTCCCCATCCATGTCCCATGGCACTCTCTGTGCATGTCCACTATAGGTCCTCTTCTAGATCATAACTGCTTTAATAAGTACTGGGTCTCAGTCACCTAGCATAACAGTCAGTACATAGATTCAATTCAGTGCTTTTTAAATGAATTAATAAGAGTCACTGCTCCTGCAGCTAAGAATAGTCTTTCATGCTTCCCAGAGTCTCTCTAGTAGAATATCCTATATTTTCCACATCATCTAGAATAGCACAGTACTTCATGTGTTCTATAAAGCGAATAAACAATTGGTGAAAAAGTAATGTTTTATTGCCAAAGCCTGGGCAAGACTCTGCATGGATATGCATGTGTGTGTGTGTGTGTGTGTGTGTGTGTGTGTGTGTGAGAGACAGAGAGAGAGAGAGTGAGAGAGAGAGAGAGAGAGAGAGAGAGAGAGAATGCTTCTGTTCTTCCGTTGCCAGAGTGCAAGGGCATGTGTTCTTGACATCCCGAGTTGGAATGCAGAATATATTTCTTCAAGAAAACAATGCTAAAAATAGTGATTCGATCACATAATTCCTATATTTATTCAGCTTTATGGGTCATATTACCATAGAGTGACATTATGAGCTGTAAGTTACATAATTCAGCTAAGGTAAGCACTGCACTGGTATTTTGGACATCCTGGAAAACTTATCACCTGTGGTGGATACTATGATGTGCCATCCAGATAACCCTTCAAGAATAAAGGACTCCAAGAATAAAATATCTAGAAACAAATTTAACCAAGGAGGTGAAAGATTTATATGTAGAAAACTGAAGATATTCTGTGTTCATGGACTGAAAGAATCAGTATTGTTAAAATGTCCATACTACTCAAAGCAATCTACAGATTCAATGCAATTCCCATCAAAATTCCAATGGGTATGTTCAAAGCAATACACAGATAGTCATAAGATTTGTATGGAACTGCATGTGTGCACACACGTGCGCACGCACACACACATACACAGCCTGCAAATAGCCAAAGCAATCTTAAGGAAGGAAAACAAAACTGGAGGCACTGTGCTCCCCAATTTCACACTATATTACAAAGCTATAATAATTAAAACAATTGGCATTGGCATAAAAACAGACACATAGATCAATGGAACAGAATAAAGATCCCAAAACTAAACTTACACATACATTGACAATTAATTTATGACAAAGGAGGGAAGAATATGCAATGGAGAAAGGGCAGTTTCTTCAGCAAATGGCGCTGGGAAAACTGGACAGTCACATGCAATAGAATGAACTGGATCACTATCTTACAATGTCCACAAAAACTAACTCAAAATGGATTAAAGATTTTAACATAAGACCTGAAATCATAAAACTCTTAGAAGAAAACAAAGGTGGTAAGAGTTTTTGAATCTGACACCAAAAGCAAAAATAAACATGTGGGACTACATCATACTGAAAGGTGTGATATAGTTTTTTATGCACAGTAAAAGAAACCATCGACAAAATGAAAAGGCAAACTACTGAATGGGAGAAGATATCTGCAAATCAAATATCTGACAAGGGGCTAATATCCAAAATATAAAGAACCCACACAACTTAAAAGCAAAGCAAATCAAAGCAAAGCAAAAAACAAAAAACAACAAAAAACCCCCAACAATCTGATTTATAATGGGTAGAAGTAGGGCTCCTGGGTGGCTCAGTCGGTTAAGCATCTGACTTTGGCTCAGGTCATGATCTCGCGGTTTGTGGGTTCTAGCCCCACGTCGGGCTCTGTGCTGACAGCTCAGGGCCTGCAGCCTGCTTTGGATTCTGTGTTTCCTTCTCTCTGCCCCTCCCCCACTCTCACTTTGTCTCTCTCTGTCTCTCAAAACATAGATACATGTTAAAAAAAATTTTTTTTAAATAATGGGCAGAAGATCTGAATAGACATTTTTCTTTTTTTTTTCAATATATGAAATTTATTTTCAAATTGGTTTCCATACAACACCCAGTGCTCATCCCAAAAGGTGCCCTCCTCACTACCCATCACCCACCCTCCCCTCCCTCCCACCCCCATCAACCCTCAGTTTGTTCTCAGGTTTTAAGAGTCTCTTATGCTTTGGCTCTCTCCCACTCTAACTTTTTTTTTCCTTCCCCTCCCCCATTGGCTTCTGTTAAGTTTCTCAGGATCCACATAAGAGTGAAAACATATGGTATCTGTCTTTCTCTGTATGGCTTATTTCACTTAGCATAACACTCTCCAGTTCCATCCACGGTGCTACAAAGGGCCATATTTCATTCTTTCTCATTTCCACGTAGTACTCCATTGTGTATATAAACCACAATTTCTTTATCCATTCATCAGTTGATGGACATTTAGGCTCTTTCCATAATTTGGCTATTGTTGAGAGTGCTGCTATAAACATTGGGGTACAAGTGCCCCTATGCATCAGTACTCCTGTATCTCTTGGGTAAATTCCTAGCAGTGCTATTGCTGGGTCATAGGGTAGGTCTATTTTTAATTTTTTGAGGAACCTCCACACTGTTTTCCAGAGTGGCTGCACGAATTTGCATTCCCACCAACAGTGCAAGAGGGTTCCCGTTTCTCCACATCCTCTCCAGCATCTAGAGTCTCCTGATTTGTTCATTTTGGCCACTCTGACTGGCGTGAGGTGATATCTGAGTGTGGTTTTGATTTGTATTTCCCTGATGAGGAGTGACGTTGAGCATCTTTTCATGTGCCTGTTGGCCATCCGGATGTCTTATTTAGAGAACTGTCTATTCATGCTTTCTGCCCATTTCTTCACTGGGTTATTTGTTTTTCGGATGTGGAGTTTGGTGAGCTCTTTATAGATTTTGGATACTAGTCCTTTGTCCGATATGTCATTTGCAAATATCTTTTCCCATTCCATTGGTTGCCTTTTAGTTTTGTTGGTTGTTTCCTTTGCTGTACAGAAGCTTTTTATCTTCATAAGGTCCCAGTAGTTCATTTTTGCTTTTAATTCCCTTGCCTTTGGGGATGTGTGAATAGACATTTTTCCAAGGAAGACACACAGAGGGCCAACAGGCACATGAAAAGACGCTTGACATCTTTAATCATTAGGGAAATGCAAATCAAAAGCACAATGAGATAACCCCTTACATTTGTGAGAATAGCTATTAAAAAAAAAAAAGACAAGAAGTACCAAGCGTTGGAAAGAATGTGGAGAAAGGGGACCCCTTGTGCACTGTTGGTGTCAATGTAAATTGGTGTAGCCACTGTGGAAAATAGTATAGAGGTTCCTCAAAAAACTAAAAATAGAACTACCATAGGGCCCAGCAATTCTACTTCCAGGTATTGATCGAAAGAAAAGGAAAACACTAACTTGAAAAGCATCCCCATGTTCATTGCAGCATCATTTACAATGCCAACATATGGAAATTACCTTGTGTCCATTGATTATGAATGGATAAAGAAAATGTGATACTTTTATAGATATAGATGTAGACACAGATACATATAGATATAGATATAGATATAGATATAGATATAGATATAGATATAGATACAGATAATATTATTCAGTCATGAAAAAGAATTAAATCTTGCTACTTGTGATAATATGGATGGGCTTCAAGGGCATTATGCTAAATGACATAATTCAGACAGAGAAAGACAAATACTGTAGGATTGCTCTTATATGTGGGATCTAAAAAAAAAAAACAAAACCCATAGATACAGAGAATAGATTGATGGTTACCAGAGGTGGGGGATTGGGGGTGACAAAAATAAAATTTAGGGTTAAAAAGAAGAATGAAGGACTTATTCCTCCAGCTGCTAAGAGTACGTTAGCAGCAAGTCCTCAGTTATCAACCCTCTTTGGAATTTTCTCAGCTCAAGAAAACTGCCTCATTTAAAGCCACCCCTCTTTCAGGGGCAGGCCTGTATCCAATAATCGTCATGAAAGTAGAAAGGCCCTGTTCTGTTGCCTCAACTTGGGACAACTCTGACAGGCCTGCTCAGCTTCAGAGCCCCTGAGGCCTCTGTCAGGACTGCGTCACAGCTCAGTCTCTTCCTCTGCCAAGTCCTGCACCCTTCCTCTCACTTCCACAACTGTTGGTTCCAAGGGCCCTCCCGAATAAATACCTGGCTGAGACTTTGCTTTCCAGGAAACCTAACCTACCCATATACGAGAGAATGAAACCTGAGCTCCAAATAATCAACTGAAAAATTAATTTTGAATGCAAAGTTTAATAAAATGAAAATTAATTACCTGTGTTCTGACACAATCTTCATATTTGGGATCCTTTATCCTCAAGCCAAAAGAAAGGGTTCCCACGCCCAGAACTATCGCTAACTTTCTATCACATGTAAGTATATCACTTTGGGCAACTGGTTTTCCGTGATTGTTTGGTTAGTGTCCTCTATCAGACCTGAGTGCTGTGCCTTCTCCCAGCAAGTTTTGAAGGAGATTTGAGGATATCCCTATTAGAAGAATCAATTTTCTTGAGAAGACAATATCCCATCTACTTTATGAACACAACAGAATAAAAATATAGACTTTCACCCTGAACTTCAGGTGAAAAAAATAGCATTATTTCAGAATAAGATTCTTCCTACAATGAGGTAGGGAAATGAGGTTGTTGGCCATAATTTTACCTGTCTTGTCTCCGTGATTCTGGAACAATACCCATTCATGCTGCCGAAAATAAAGACACAAGCAAACAATACAACATAGGCAAACCTTTTATCCATTCAGGTTCATTCCACCTGGCTGTATCTTCTACCCTGTCCTCCTCACTGTCATCAGCAGTCTTCCGCTTTTGTCATTTTTCACTGAGTACTTGGGTACCAGGGTCATGGTCCTCCTTTATACATCTAACTCAGCAATTTTTAATGTCCATAGGCAATAGGACACTGCCTCTTTGATACCTCTAGTTCTTTGAATCCACCCCATATTCAGAATCTGTGTTCCCCTTCCTGACCATACTGCTTCCCCAAAGAATATGGAATTGGTGATTGACTAGGCTACAGTTTTGGTGGAATCCTCAAGTATCCAGGCCCCTTTGTTCAGCATTCTCATTATGCTAAAAGACAGCTCTAGCTACCTACTTAGCTCCCTGACTAGATTAAAAATTCCTGAGATGCTCATAGATGATAACTTCTAAGATGGATGGATGGATGGATGGATGGATGGATGGATAGGTAGATAGATAGAGGCACATGGGAGCTCATGGGTGTCTGCTGAATCCAACAAATGTCAGAAGTTGAGTCCCATCCAGCGCCACAATGCCTTCCTTTAGAAAACACATTGGCTTCTACTGTGTTTGTTCACTTCTTGGGTTTGAAGACCTTAGTGGTGGAATCATAAAGATTATCAGATAAAACAAATGGAAATGGGGGTAAGGCTTGATTTTAAACCTAAAGCAGAGTCTGTTCTCAACCTCTCTCTCTCCCCTTTCTCTTTTTTGAGCATCATTTATTCATTTCATCTAATCTATGGACCCTTCGAATAGGAGGGTTACAAAGATGCATTTCTCAGAGGTAGTGTTCGGAGTAGCCTCAATACTCTGCCCTGCAGAAGTGAGAATGGCCATGGAGCTACAGAGAAGGCAACGATCCATTTACTCACTGTCTCTTTAACTGAATTTATAGGGAAATGCAAGGATGAAAGCATGGTCAGTTCCAAAAGAGAGGCTAAGATGGATCATGAGAGGTTTGAAAAGCAAGAGGTGAACATTTGTGCCTGAGGCTTACTACAAAGCAAGGTGGAAAGAATCTTAGAAAACCTAATCCCTATACTTTTTCTCTGGTTTTATGGTCGAGTTTTGCTCTACGGATTTCTCTTTGAGCTCTTCAACTTAATGGATGATTTGGGTATATTAAACCTTTGTAACAGTAGCTTTTGGTCCAGAGAGCAATCCTTTGAGCATGAGGAGAGCAAACTCAAGGAACAGACTCCAGGTTTGAAGCAGCATGCCAGAGAAGCACCGGCTTCCCTGTCCTCCTGTCGATGCCTGTACCTGCATTCTCGGTGCCAGAAGAACTGGGAAAACCAATAAGAGGGAGAAGAACCAGAGTTGTTTATGCCTTGGAGAACTGCTGTAGGCTCCCTCTGTTATATCTCTTCATGCTCTTTGCCTCTTTGTTTCCATCACTCCGAACTCAGACTATTCTATTTCCTCAACCATTTACCATGTCTCCAGGCATCTCGTCTTCAAAACACTAAAGATTTTTTCCACAAATGCCTTCCCAGAGCACAACTATCACCATTCCCCCTCTGTTTTGTTGGTTCCCTGCAACCAGATGAAGAAAATTCCCCAGATTGGTATTCAAGGGTTTTCGTAACATGGGTAAGAAATTAAATGTGAGAAATTAAAACAACATGAAAGCATATAAAGTTAAAAGGGGACGTTCCCATCTATTCCTCTACCCCCTCCCTCTGAAGCAGCCATCCCAACAACTTCCCACTCATTTTTCTAGCCTTGTTTCTTCGGACTTCCTGTACCTCTCCAGGGCCCTAGCTAAACAAGTACCCCTGCCAACTCTACATATTTTTACTTGCTTTCCTGTTCCCAAGCCTTTACTCATAATATTCTTTAAACCTGGAATGTAATAGAATGTTCTTCCCTCCATCTTTATCCAAATTCTACTGATCCTTTGAGACCTAACTTCTGTGTCACTTGTTTTGTAATGCTTTTCCCAATCTATTTGTAAAGGTCCTTGCCTTCTCCTTTGACTTCCCATAGTGTTTCTTCTAGCTCCTGCTATAGCACCTGTTATTTTTGGGTACCAAGCCAGACTCTGCTATTTAAACGTGAGCTCCCAGAGGTAGAGACTATTTCTCAGTTTCCGCTGGTGCCCCCTATAACCTTGGACCTTCTGTGCACATAGTGGGGATTCAACAAATTCTCAGGAGTATGAGAAAAGAGCCTGGAGCCTCCAGGCTGTGGCTTTGGCTTTCAGTTCACCTTTTAAAATGCTGGTGACATCACCTGTGATGAGTGGGTTCTGTTAGCATCTCAGTTAAAGGATGTGGTGAGTCATCAGGGGCTTTTGGAACACTGGTTCCAGGTGACCCTCTGGAACACACAGTCAGAGCACGAAAAAAATAAACAACAACAAAAACAACAAACCCCCAAAGCCAAACAAGAAAACCAAAGTATCAAACTCCTGCTATTTTAAAGAGAACCATATGACTCTTTTCAAAATGTGGGGCTGAACAATCCCTCTCATTACTTCAATGAAACCAAAACAGACATTTAACTTCCAAAAAAACAAGAAGCCCCAAAGCCCCTAACCTTCCTTCCTCTGCCTTGGCAGGCTGCTTGCACAATGACTGTGTAGGGCTCTCTAGTGAATCATGAGTTTGGTTTCATTTTCTTTTAGCACAAGAAATTTGAAAGAAGTCATTTTCGGCATCAAGTGGGGGTGAAAGGAACAAGGGGGAGGGTCATCAGAGGGGAGACAATGGTCTCCGAGTGGAGGATGTCAAATCTACTTGCTTTCTGCATTAAAAGCAGTCCAAAGGATGGTTAATAGAAATTGACCATACCTACATAGGGCAGAAATCCTTCCGAAACCACATGCTTATTAATTTTTTGTATTTGACTTAGTTTACACAAGTTCTTGTATAAAATAATGCAATAATAAAAGCCTAATCAGCTCCTAGGATCTTAAATATTATAACAAACTATCCCATTACCTGTTGCTGTGCAGCATGGATTCATCCACAGCAATTTTCATCCTATCTGTAGTTTTGCCAAAAAAATAAAACCAATCTCCCATCAGTCCCTCTTCCAAATGGTTAGATCATTATCAATCCATTTGTGAACCTACTCCTATTTAAAGTTATTGCTAGAGCTATATCCAATGACAGTTAAAACAACTCAAAAACTCTTTAAACTATAAGGCTTTTCTCCAAAACTCTTTTACCTCATTTGTACTTGGACTTTACAAACAATTTCCATTATTTTTCAGTGATTTTCTATTCAAGTAAACTTAATTCATTCTCCAAACAAAACTAGTCTGTCTTGATAGTAGTATCAAGGGAGGAGAAGGGTTACTGAAAAAGTTGACTATAATTATGAGTTAGGAGAGAGATTATGAGATGCTGTGGGGAAGAAGAATTATGAGAAGGGAGATGGTGTGGGCAAGAGAAAATAGAAACAGAAAAGGTCTGGCACACTGTGAGGGTGGGGCAGTGATATCTGAGGCCATTTCTGCACAGGCATAATGGTGTGTGTCTTTGGAGAAGGCCAGTGAACAGTCCACAAGCATGGAGTTCTAACATTCGTACTGACCATGACTTTCCACGTCAGCAGAGATGCCAAGCTCTGTTCTCTATAACCAACGATGCCAACTGTGGCACGGCCAGGGGGAGCACTGTTCCTTACCTCCATGAAGAGCCTCACAAGCCACCCACAGACCTGGGGGTCATCCTCACCATTACCTGCTACCTCCATTAGTCACCAAGCCCGGCCTACTCTCCCTCCTAAATGCTTCTGATTCCCTCATCTCTCTCTCATTATTTCCATCCTGTGGCCTAGACTACTATACCATAATGGCCTTCTAATTAGTCATGCAATCTGTTCTGCACAGGATACTCAATCTGTCTTCCTAGCTTTTCAACTCCCCACATCCCAACCATCCTGACCTTTTCACTTTCCAAAATGCTCCTTTCCACCACAAAGGCCCTGAAAGCTATTTAAATAATTCCTTTTGCCTGCGATATTCCTTCCAGCCACACTCCCACCCAATGCCCCCTGTTGGATCTTTCTGATCTTAACTTGAGGCAGGGTTCCCTGGTATGTGCACCATCAGTAATACAGAGGTGCACTTTTGTAATTGTTCAAAGCTCTCCCCTCTGTCAGTTTCTAAGTGCTCTGAGATCAGAGGTTGGGTTTGTCCTTGTATGTTCTTGTATACTATGGGGCTAAAACAAGAACCTATAGAATAAGGATTAGATGAGTTAATTCAAGCAGACAACTGTGAAGAGTACCTGACATATATATAGGGCTGTGTAAGCTATAGTCATAATAGTAATTGTCACAGTACCTAGAACAAAGTGTGTAGTCAATAAATATACGTTGAATGCATAAAGGAATGAATAAATTGATGGATGAACTAATGAAGTCACCAATGCAGAGGTCCTCCTTTTTTTCAACCAGCTGTTACCAATAGCAGAGTATAGGAATGCTGTATGGAAAACATTCACAGAGAGGAATAACTGCTTTCTTTGCCTCCTGCCATTTACCATGATAAATGGTAAAAATAGCATTTTTGATTTCCTTTGATTTTTAATTTATTCTACTATGTTGTTAAATAAATACTCAAAGCAAGGAGATTTAGAATTAAGAGACAAAGGGATATAATGTCACAAAGTATATTTCCAGGCTTCTTGATCTTGTCTTTATTAAATAAAATGTGTCCTTCTTAATGAGTGCCATACTCTCATTATTAACAAGCTAAATCCTTTAGAAAACCATGCATATCAGGTTGCCCATCCCAACAAACATTTATACAGAGATTTTCTTGTTTGTTTTTTTTCCTAATTTTTTTTAATGTTTATTTTTTGAGAGAGAGACAGACAGACAGCACAAGCAGGGTATGGGCAGAGAGAGAGGGGGACACAGAATCCGAAATACACTCCAGGCTCTGAGCTGTCAGCACAGAGCCCAACGGGGGGCTCGAACTCACAAACTGTGAGATCATGACCTGAGCCGAAGTCATATGCTTGACTGACTGAGCCACCCAGGCACTCCTATAGAGAGATTTTCAAACTATATTGCCAAAAGGGGAAGCTTTTCACCCCTTTGTTCTGGTATGTTCCATGTTTCAGATTTCTCAATATTTTCAAGAGAAAGACATCAATCACATAACGGTACATTGCACTCTACTGGTCTAATAGAAAGAGAAAATAGCACAAATCAGCCTGGGCCTCTAGCATGGTTCTGTAGTTGTAGAATTGACATACCAATCATGGGCACCTGGGTGGCTCAGTCGGTTAAGTGTCTGACTTCGGTTGAGGTCATGATCTCATGGTTTGTGGGTTTAAGCCTCGCATCGGGCTCTGTGCTGACAGTTTGGACCTGGAGCCTACTTCGGAATCTGTGTCTCCCTCTGCTCGTGCCCCACCATCCACCCCCACCACTTGTGCTCTGTCTCTCTCTCTCTCAAAAATAAACAAACATTAAAAAATATTTTTAAAGAAAGCCTGACATACCAATCAAAAACTACAAGTTGGGAGAAGTGCCTCCTTGTCAATCCAACTGTGCGAAATCCTATCTGACAAAGTTTTGTTTGTTTATTGTCCGTTAAGGCAGACTGTAATAATATTGTTAAATTATTTTGCTACAAAGAGCTTATTCAGATTTAGAAACAAATACTGTGTCATCACATTGGCGATGAAACATCTGTCCTTATTCTTTCCCTCCTGTGGAGGAAAGGTTGTGCTCCTTTCTCTAATGTTAACTTTTCTCCTGTTGCCTTGGACCCATCTATTTCTGCCTCTGAACTCTGTGATAATTCATACTTCGTATTTTAAGTTCAGTCATCAAGTTTGGAAACTAGTATTTAATTTAAGAGTTGTGATAGTTATAAAAAATAATTCTAACAAATAAGTTGTCATTTCTTCACCTTTGCATATTTAAAACTAAAAAATGGTATGCTGAATTCCATTATGGAGAATGAGGAATGCCAGGATTGTTTTTTGTTTTTTGTTTTCCTTTTGAGGATAAACTTAATCTGGGAATTTTTGTTATTGCTGCTGAAGCTGCTGCTGGTACAACTTTAAAACCTCTAGAAATATTAGTGATAATAACAGCAATTGAATTACAATGATGAAGAACAGCATGATAAAATTATAACTGTTTCCATGTTTATTTATTTTTTCTATAGACATATAATTTATGATAGCCTATGTTTTCTCATTTAAGCCTAGGTTCTCTGTATTTAACATAATATAATTTATATTTATAAATAAATATAACTGACCTGTTTTTCTGTGGAGCAAACTGGATCTGTACCCAAAAGTGTTGACGTCCTGGACCTGTGTGGGAGCTGAGGATGGCAAAGTCCTCAGACCTTCTGGGTTCCCAGGTGGAAAAGGTGAACTCTGTGAGTGTCCACATTCACTTCTATCCATGCCAGATGAGTGGAGAGCATCCTGAGCTTTCTTCTTTTCCTTCTTTAGCATATTGACCAGAATATCTGAAACTTGATTAAGGATTTAGTGACTCATGCTAAGTTGCAATGATCAAAACACTGTTTCTGGGACACCTGGGTGGCTCAGTCGGTTAAGCATCCGACTTTGGCTCAGGTCGTGATCTCACCACTTGTGGGTCTGAACCCTATGTAGGGGTTCTGTGCTGACAACTCAGAGCCTGGAAACTGCTTCGGATTTTGTGTCTCCCTCTCTCTCTGCCCCTCCCCCTCTCACCCTCTGTCTCTTTCTCTCTCTCTCTCTCAAATATAAATAAACACTAAAAGAAACCACTAATGTCTCAATTGAGGTTAATATTCCAAATAATATTTGCTATTTTTCACACGGTAAAGAGACCACTAAAGGAAGACTTCAACTTCCTGAAGTCATTTATCCAGTTACAGACAGTTTAGGAAGCTAGTCAATATGGCATCATTATATGAAAAATTAGCAATCCCAAGGTGTTTAAAATATAAAGACTTAAAATTTTTATGAAAGGGTTTATAAGAAATGAACACTTAGTAGGAGCAGGCAGTGGAGCTATGCATGTATCTGTGAGTAAGTAAGACCTGAATCCAGGAAACTGCTCAGGAGGCAGCAGGAGCAGAGAGGGAGAACACCAGAGTCCGCCCAGCTGGCAGACCAGCCAAATCGGTTCTGGTGGCCAGAGCACCCCCACATTGAACACATGTTTGCATAGCATAGATTCAAATGGGACTTGAAGTCACTTAAAAAAATCCCTAAATCTTGGTCCCAAATGCAACTGAAAAGAGATGAATTCTTATTACAGATACATTACTTTAAAATGCCCCTCTTGGGGCGCCTGGGTGGCGCAGTCGGTTAAGCGTCCGACTTCAGCCAGGTCACGATCTCGCGGTCCGTGAGTTCGAGCTCCGCGTCAGGCTCTGGGCTGATGGCTCGGAGCCTGGAGCCTGTTTCCGATTCTGTGTCTCCCGCTCTCTCTGCCCCTCCCCCTTTCATGCTCTGTCTCTCTCTGTCCCAAAAATAAATAAAAAACGTTGAAAAAAAAAATAAATAAAATGCCCCTCTTGCAGGCCATTTCAATATACTAGGTGCACTGATGATAACATCACTGCATTCCACCCCACTTTGCTGTTCTTTTGGGCTCAAGATGCTGAGAACTCTGAAGAATCTCGGCCACCACTTGAGAACCTCAGAACTCCGCCATCCCCAGAGATGGCTTCACTAAAATAGGAGTGAGGAAATATGGACGTGGTGGGGAGAGAAGACTGCTGCTCAGACGCCTGCTCAGACTCCATTTTCCTCCTCAGCTTTGACTCCCAACTTCTTGGGAGATTTCTGGAAGTGCAATCACTTTTTCTCTCACAGTCCTTGATATGGCTTCTTCTTTGCCTCAAAAAACCATGTCCTTACCAGAGGTGGTATCTGGGCCTTGTCCTAGCAGAGAAGAACAGGGATCTGCCCACATCTTCCACTCCTTCTCATACGGAATTGATTACCAAGAGCATCAGGGGCTTCCACTGGTTCACACGCTGCAGTGGCAACATCCAGTCACTCACTCATTCAATGGTATTCAGTGGAGTTGTACTATGTGCCAAGCACTGTTCTAGGCACAGGGATGGAACAATGAAAGGGTATATTGGCTTCTTGCTCTCACAAAGCAGATGTCCTACTGGGGAAAGACAGATTTCATGCACATGAACCAAACATTAGAGAATGAAAGGGCTGGATAACTAATTTTAAAAAGGTCAAGAGGGCTGCCAGGTGGCTCAGTTGGTTAAGCGACCAACTGTTGATTTCAGCTCAGGTCACGACCTCATGGTTTGTGGGATGGAGCCCCTGCATTGGGCTCTGGGCTGACAGTGTGCAGCCTGCTTGGGATTCTCTCTCCCTCTCTCTCTGCCCCTCCTCCACTCGTGCTTGCTCTCTCTCTCTCTCCCTCAAAATAAATAAACATTAAAAAAATAACAGGTCAAGAATGACTGAGTGGCTACTCTACATTGGGTGCTCACAAAGGACTTCTCTAATGACATTTAGGCTGAGATCTGAATGACAGGAAGCAGTGGCTGCAGGAAGAGTATCTCAGCAGAGTTACTGGCTAGTGCTAAACCCTAAGGAGAAGGGCCTTGGCAGTTTTACCACCCAATGGACATTTGGCCGTGTCTGGAAGCAATGTTGGTTGTCATACTGCAGTGGGGGCAGGTGCTGTTTCCGAAGTCTAGTGGGTAGAGGCCAGAGAGGCTTCTAAACATCCTACGATGCACAGAGCAGCCCCCACAACAGAGAATTTATACAGCCCAAAGTGTCCATAGTGCCAAGGACGAGAAACATGGTGTTAGAACAACAAGAAGGACACTATGACCAAAGCCTAGGGATAGAGACATAGTACGTGAAATCAGGGGCTTGGCAGACACACAATCACGTAGGGCCCTGTGATCCGGAGTAAGGAGTTGAGGTTCATTCTAAGTATAGCAGGCCCTGGCAGAATTTAAGCAGAGACAGACAGTGTTCTGAGGTACATTTCATAAAGATCAGAGTACGGATTTATCTTCTTGGCTGCCTTCCTTCTTCCCCACCTTTCCTTTGTCTTCTTCCCCTGCCCATTCCGTTGAACTTGGGCCTTCGTTGTGCGAGGTACTAAATGACATGCTGTTTGTTACATGTTTCGTGAAGGGCAGTCTGAACTTTATTCATACTGATAATGTCACTGAAATGACACCATTTTCTCTCCCTTTCCAAGAAGAATGTTCAGTGTCATTCACTGTCATTTTGGTTGCATTACTGTCTTTTGCTGAGCTCAAGTATTACCACCTGTTTTTCCTACAGACCAGGTCTTTCTCATTCCTCCTGTCAGTCTTCACCTTGGTGGTTGTACAGACAGGATATGAAAATATCCTCCAACCTGGCTATGAGAAGCTTTGAAATTTCAGCAGCCTTTCTTGGTCATTAGCCGTTTGATAAGTATAAGCTTTGTGATGAGTAAATCTGAGCTGCTGTTTTTCCTTCTGAGTTTGCCCATCATGTACAGAGTCCCACCTCCCACCATGTAACACCACAGTGCTCAAAGCACCTGCTAGTCACTCACCTTGCCGGCTTTGGCCACCACTGTGAGGTTGGCAGGGCAGGCTTCACGTTCCTACTACTGAGGGGTAGGAAAGAGTTTTGCTGAATAGCTGTAGAGCGAATGCATGAAGAGCGAGGATGTCAATCCGGGTGTGAACTTCAGGTTCAGCGATCTTTTCACCATGGCTCCTACACGCCAGCACTTTGAATATGAGTCTCACAAGGAGGAGACCCTGCTCAGGTTGTTCTTGGTCAACAAAGACCAAGGGCAGCCCCACACAAGCAGTGGTTCCTGGATTTGGCAGTCAGTCAGGGAGATGAGGTAAGTCTCTCTGTCACTCTCTTATTTAAGTAAACATACATGTGTAAGCCCAGACTGTTCCCTGGCTGTCCTATCTCACCTCACCCCTCCTATGGGCACACAAATTCAGAAGCCCAGAGGGGGATTAAGAATTGGTCGGAGTGTTTAGCGGGAGCAGGTCCTAGAGACAACCAAAGCTAGGAAAAGAAGCAGAGCTCAGACTGGGACTGGGGCTGAGGCTGAGTCCTGGGCTGGGAGCATCCCTGGAGATGGACAGGGTAAGAGGGAAGAAAAGGAATGCAGGGTGAGACTGTGGGCAGCGCTCACAGACAAGGCCTCGTGTAGCAGAGTAATACATGGCTGACCCTACTGCTGCTGGCTGGCTGATAAAGGAGCTAAAACTCACTTGGATCAGGCATACGGGGTCTGCTAATACTCGGCTCAAAGTAGAGACTGAGGTCAATCAGGCAGTGTGCCTACCTTGTATGTGGTCTGTTTTTACCTCTTTATTAGTGGATGTCCTTCGTGTATGTTCTTTTCACGCATTTTTCACATTGAAGCTAAAAGACCCGTTGGTGCTTTTTAAAAACGAACAAACAAAAACACCTGTCTGTAAGCACTGACCTAAATAACCTCTTATGCATGTTTCAAGTCTGCAAATGTATCGACAATGTCAAATCTTGTACCAGAAGCTTGAAAGACAAGACAAGAAACAATACCAAAGAAATGCTGCGGAGACCTGAGGTCTAACCCACCCAACAGGGGCTCTTCAGAGGTAACCACCCACCCAGTCCCACTGGAGGCAGCTCCCTGCTCTCAGACCCCAAACACACTGCCTCCTAGAGCCAAAAAGGTTTCTATCTTGAACACTCTTCACTCACTTCCAAATTTGGGAACATCTGTAAGTAGAACCCGAAGCAGTAGATCTGGCTTTTAAATAAAAAGTTACATTTAAATCAATCTCTGCTCTTCATAAGCTAAATACCATTTGTCAGTTTTCAGCCACCATTTGAGTTTCGCCCACACACCAGCCACAAATTCTGGGCCATGGTGAGGCTGTGGTCAGCCCAGCGTCCGGTCAGTCAGCTAAAGATAACCCGCTAACTTTTTGGCTCAGAACTGTAACAGAAAGAACACAGCAGAATAGTCCAAAAATATATATTTTCTACAAAATTTAATGTTAAGAGATGGTGTGAAAAAGACCACACTTTTCAATAAACTGAAATATTCCCCCATAATGTAAATGTATCTGGCTAAAAACAAAGTAATTTTTTTTTCTTTTACAACGACTGTGTTTTTCACTAGCCACTACATTTTGTTTGTGGAAGGGACCTCTTCTAAATGAAAAGAAGCAGTGTGAACCGGAAGCAGGGCGGGGACCTAGGTGATGTGGCCAGGGGAAGACATGGAATTGTGCTCACTTCCTCTTTTAAGCCAGTAGAGGGTAAGTTCCTAATCACTTCAGAAAGGATACTGATTTCATTATCCCTCTGCTGTAGAAGGTCTCGTAGCTTTTTATATTCTTCCTCTTTTAATGGTTCTTGGCAGTCTTGATCTTTGATTTCCGAAGAGACTGTGCTTTTTCCATGGATCTTCTTGTCATTCAACAGTTTCTGTAAGACGAAATAAGAGCTTAGAGTCCGTATCTCTTTTCTTTTTTTTTTTTTTTTGTTAAACTTTTATTCGGTTTTGAGACACAGAGAGAGACAGAGCGTGAGTGGGAAGGGGGCAGAAAGAGAGGGAGACACAGAATCCGAAGCTGGCTCCAGGCTCTGAGCTGCCAGCACAGAGCCTGACATGGGGACCGAACCCATACAGTGAGGTCATGACCTGAGCCAAAGCCGGCCACTCAAATGACTGAGCCCCCCAGGCATCCTGTCTTTTCCAAATTTCTCAGTTTCTTGGACTCTTTTCCCCTTTGACAGTTCTTTGCACAAATTGGGCATGAATGTCCCTTCTTGCCTCCTTGTCTCTGCCAATGCAGCTGCCTTAGCTTCATGTGTCTTCTCCTTCTCCCTGCCTCTCTCCCCTCCCCTTCATCTTCTCTGCTATCATCTCTCTCCTTCCCTCAACGTGGCAATTCTTGCTCAAACATTATCTCCTCTTGAGCTTCTTTCTCCTTCTCCTTAACCCCACACCATTTGATTTACACTTTCAACAATAGCACTTATGATGTGTTACAATTATTCTTTCCACAGATGTCCTCTTCGTGACCTTTCTTATTCAATTTTGCTTTCCCGGGGCTTGGCCCATAGAAGACTCACAACAAATGCTTATCATCATAGTGAAGAATGCCAAATCACAAGGGAGGTAAAAATAAAGGTTAATGACATTCCCACTGTGTCATCATGAAAGGGTAAAACATAAGGCAGAGAAAAACTGAGGGTTTATATGGATAAATCTAATCTGCTGGGGAAAATGCAGGACACAACTTTCTTGATGTATCTTGAAAAGCAATGGTTCTTGAACATGGAATTATTCTGTGTACAAGGTAGAGATTCCTGGAAAAATAACTACAAGTTAGTCACTGGCAGGCAAGATATGACCTCTGAAGAAGTTCAATAAGCCCAGCTTTGTTTGAAGATCATGCCATTCAGGACATGAGAAGCTGGATCGTAACCTTTTCAGGGTTGTAAGAGTTGGTCAACTAGCAAACTGTATTGCAGTTTCAACATGGCAGACAATGGCTTCTACTAGAGGAAATGCTTAAATTTACCTTTAAATAATGGAAACAGTGATGAATTTTACGCATATCAGTGCCAACCTCTAGTCTACTCTCCGGATCTTGGTCTTCCAAAAAGGAGGTTATTAGTTTTTCCAGCCTAAAAATACATAATGTATGAGAAGCAACTATGAGCTAGAAACTTTAGAAATTTTAATGGTATTAGTTGGTTGGTTAACATTTGAAGTACAGGATACTGTTCCCATTTCTTTATGAAAATATAGTTATCTGATTTAACTATAAAATTTAAGGGGAAAGAAACATATTGACAAAGTGAAATCTGAAATGATGCAACTATTTGACTAATTTCCAATAAGTTTTCATACACGGCTTTCAATTTGAGTCATTTGATTTCTACAAAACATGCCCTCTGGCCAAGCTGAATTTCCATGCCTCTATGCCTAGCTACCACATTGCCAGAGAAAGTAATACAAAAGTTTTCTTTTTATTAGTTTCATTAAAGATTAAAGCACTCCACCTCAGCTGGGACCTCAGTGATGCTCCACAACCCTGTTAACCCTCCCTGGTTGACTTATTTTTTTAAAAAGCTTTTATTTAAATTCAAGTTAATTAACCTACAGTGTAATACTAGCGACAGGTGTACAATGTAGTGATTCCTTACTTCCATATACCACCCGGTGCTTAAAAAAATGGGCAGAAGACATGAATACACTTTTTTCCAAAGAAGACATACAGATGGCCAACAGACACACGAAAACATGCTCAACATCCCTGATCATCAGGAAAATACAAATCAAAACTACAGTGAGATATTATCTCACAACCGTCAGAATGGCTAAAATCCACAACACAAGAAACAACAGATGTTGGCAAGGATGCAGTGAAAGAGGAACCCTCTTGCACTGTTGGTGAGAACGCAAACTGGCGCAGCCACTCTGGAAAACAATATGGAGGTGCCTCAAAAAGTTAAAAATAGAACTACCCTACAATCCAGCAGTTGCCCTACAAGGTATTTACCTAAAAGTTCTAATCCCTGGTTGACATATACTCTTCACAGAGGCTGTTCCAAGACTTACCACAGCCCTCAAGCCTACCAAGACTCTCATTCTGTCAATACTGTAACTTCCCGCTCAACAGAGAAAGTCAGAGCTGTTCTGAGGACTCCTCCGATTTGCTCTTCCGTCACCTCAGAGCTTCTCTTCCTCACTACTCAGGCCCTCTTCTTTCTTTTACATATTCTGTGTAATATCTTTCCTTCTCCTGGCAGTTCTTGCCCCCTGGGCTCCCTTTAGGCTTCTCCCTGGGTTACCTCCTATTAATCACCTCCTTTCTCTTACCTCATTGTCACCTCTCCATACTCTTTCCCCTCTGCTTATAATGATGGTCAGAGTTTTTCCTATTCTAAGATGAAACAAAATAGAAAACAAAACACCTGTCCTTGGTGGGACCATCCAACCACTCTATTCTGAAGTCCTAGTTCAGTTTATGCATTTGTGTGCTTACTACAGTCTCCATTGTACTCCAGAGCCAGTGTAGCGCCTTAGCTCCCCAGTAGTTTATAAGCTCCACGAAGCAGTGCTTGGCTCTCATTCATCCTTGTGCTCCCCTCCCCGACCCGTATCTAGAGCGTGCACACTTGAAGTTCTCAGTACAAATGTGTTCATTAGTTAACGGATTCATTTCCAGGGAAATTATTCTCCTCTGTGTTGGGATAGAATGCTTTATAAGGAAGGTATAAGGACGGCAATCAGTATCTAAGATGCTAAGTATCATAATAGAGCAGCAGCATATCTTTCTCACATTATTATGAAAACATTTGCATACTATTGGCATCTTTTTTTTTTTTTTTTTTACCTGTATACATTTCCCTTCTGCTGTTAGTATCAGCCCACTCAAACTAGATGTAATGATTTCCATCTACAGCAGCTTTGGATTTCATTTTTATTTCTTCCTATAATCTGTGACATGTGACAGCTGATATTTACAGGTGTGAGACAATTTATATTATAATTTTTTTATGGAGTTTCCTCAGGTGGAGGAATACTTGTCATTTGCACTATTTGCTGATTGACATGTTTCTTTGTAGAACAGAGCTTCAAACCACCAGACACACAAAGAGATTCATTTCTGATACAAAGATTTTTTATGGCTTTTTATATAAAATATTATAAAAACACATGTTTATGAGAACAATTTCAAACAATGCAGATATGAATAAAGCAAATGTGTCTCTCCGGTTTCCTCTCCCCAACACCCTGCCATCATTTTCACCTTCTTTATTCACTCTCAATACCTTGGGAAATCTACTGCTAATAGTTGAAATATGTTCATCTAGCTCTTAACCAAGGCGTCTACCTATACCCATGTGTTTACGGATTTTGTGTTGCTTTTTACAACACAGAGATCACATTCTGAATAGTATTATGCACCATGATTTTTCTAAACAATTTATCACAGATAATCTTCCATTTCACTTCATTTTTGTCCTCATTTCATAACATTTTTAATGCATTAATATATTTCATTATTATATACTTCATTTTAATAGTTACATAGTATTCCATAGCATGGGTGTGCTGATCCTCTCATGATGAACACTCATTTGACATATTCATAGTTGCTACTTTCCTCTGTAACTATGAGGAGGACTGATCTACAATTCCCACCCAACCAGATTTCAAATGTTTCCGTACTTGTATTTTCCCTGAACACGTTTCTCAGAAATTCTGGAGCTCTTAAAAATCCCTATTAGTTCTAGGATATACCCACTCTTTAGAGTAAAAAAAAAAAAGCATTTGTGATTTTCAGTATATATACAATTTTCAACAGATACTCTCAGGTTAGAAGCAATGATTAATCTATTCTTCCTTTTGGCTTTTTCTTTAGAAGACAATTTCTTCTCTATAGTTTGTTCAGAAAGCATATATTCTAGGAAACATCCCATGAAGGAGGGCCAAAGTGGAATCCTAGTCCACAAGAAAGCACTGTAAGAAATAAGCCTGCTGATTAGCGGAGTGACCACACACAGATCATTCAATCCCGCTAGGCTTTGGCTACTCCATCAAGACTCTTGTCCTGAACAGTAATAGTATAGGCTTACAAGGAGGACTAGGAACTTCTGCCTAAATGAAAGAACTGGGTTGCTCTACCTTTTCTAGTACAAAACTAAATCTGGTACAAAACTAAGAATGAAGATCAGGCCTTTTGATATGCAAGTTTTTTTTCCTCAGTGCTTCAGACCACAGAGCCTCTTTAGATAAGAAAAATGCCTGGGCTTTCCTTCATACCTTTGATTTGTTGTAGAATTTATTTCCTTAACAACCAAGGACTTGGTCTAACAATTAAAATGCAGAAAAATGCCTAATTCAAATGTTCTTAATGTACTCCTCTAGTAGTTAAGAGTGAACGATTGACCCCAAATTCCCTGCATTTTCCTATCTCCCAAAATAGTTCCCAAGTTCATACCTAGTCACTGCCCCTGCTGAGGGCTCTCCCAGATGCCAGAACACTGCTGGATAGTGAAGAACTGTTTGCAGAAAAGGCTCTTTAGGGAGGTCAAATGATTATAATAAAGTCCGTTCTTTAGGAAAAGCCCAAGTAAACCAAAAACTACTTTTTCTCTGCTTTCACTAGGAGAAAGAATCCTAGGGGAGAAGTAAAAGTAAACGTATGCCATTCAGTTCTCATCCATATGGACAGGAAAGATCATAGATAATCTACCTGTGTTGGAACACATAACCTGGCTGATGGCAGGTGACTGACAGGTGTCTGGTGACTATGCGAGATGCCTCTGACACCTGTAGCCTAGTCCAGCGACTTGACTGTACTAAACATTCAGTATCTGAACACATAACAAGAACTGACCATATTTCCTATGTGCTTTACCTCCTTGAGACCACTTCATTCCTCTCTTTCTGTTGCCAGTTTTTCTTGCCAAAAAATGAAGTTTGTCTGCAGCCACATTTTGGTGGGAATTTAGGTTTAATAGTGTGAATAAAAAGGCAGAGCAAGGTAATTATCATTAAAAGTAGCTAATATTACTTGAGCAAGTACTAAATGCTAGATACTATTCTGTACCTTTTAAATACATCATTTCCTTAATCTTCACAACAACTAGGTGAGAAAAGTACTATTATCATCCCCTTACCTTAGGTGAGGAAACTAAGGTACAAAGGGGTTGAATATCTTGTCCAAGGTCACACAGCTAGCAAATGGCAGAGCTGGCATTCAAACTCAGGCAGGCTGACGTCAGAATCCGAGGTTTTATAGTTACCATACTATCGCAAAATTACTAACTTCATTTAAATACCATGCTGGGTAATGTATATCTAAAGGGAAATAACATACTTATGAGAATTCTTTGAGGAGGTAAATAGTTGAATAGATAAGCAAGAAATAACTGAGCAGCAGTTGCTTAGATCTTAACAAAGCCACTGACCAGCTTGGTTAATAAAAACAAGAGAAGTTGAGAAAGAATCAGAATGCCCCACACTAGCATATTAATTAAATTATTGCACCATTATGTACATGGTTAAGCAACTATTTAAAAAATGGTGAAAATGTGTATTTATTGACATTAAAAATATTTATGCTATATTATGGTAGGTAAACAATGAATCCCTTTACAGTACCCTATAACACACCCAAAAAGACAGAAGATAAGAAATAAAAAAAGGGAAGGAAGGAAGGAGGGTAGGAAGGAAAGAAGGGAGGGAGAGAGAGAAAGAAAGAGAAAAAGGAAAGAAGGAAGGAAGGAAGGAAGACAGAAAGAACAAAAGAACAAAAGAAAGAAAGAAAAAGAAAAGGAAACAAAGAGCAGCAATCCTGAGACTTCTGTCCAGTTGCCTTTGGCTCAAGAACATCTATTATCTCACTGTGAAAAGAGACCAGTGATCCAAACTAAACTTGCTCTTCTGCAACATTCTTATGATTATGTTACATTTATATATTGAGGGTGTTTATGATGTTTTCATTATTCTGAATTAATCTTTGTTAAAAAAAATTCTATGAACATGTTCCCATCAGTATTAACTTCTAAACATGGGTTAGAAACCCTATGTCTATGGTACTGGTTGTGAGAAACCTGGGAGAAAAGAGGAATGGGCATTCCTAAGAGCATAGCTAACCTGGGATCCTCAACCACAGGAACGACTAAAGGAGTTATGTCCCGGGGTGGGGGGCGGGGCAAGGGAGCATGCCTTCATAATTGAGGGACAAAGATAACAGAATTGTCCTACGGCACAATTTTATTCCAGGGAATTTACAAAAACAAGGCTAGGGATTCCAAAGCAATGGGACCTTGTCCTCTGATATTGAGGTGGAAAGAACAAGGCAATAAAAAATATCCCTATTGTTGGGTCAGGGCTATTTTGCGGTAGAACCATGGAAATGCCTAGTATCGCTGAGCTGATGGCTCTTAGGTCATCTGGCTTCTCACAGGTTCTGAGGCAGGAGTAGGCAGCTTATTCCAAACCACTAGGGAGGCGTTCTGATATAAAAACCTAACTGATATTAATTATACCCCAAAGCATCAAAACCTGCCTGACCTCTACCAATCATTTTGCCACTAAAGATGGCTCCATCAAGGATGGGTTGTTTCTTGGGTGCCTGGGTGGCTCAGTCGGTTAAATGTCTGACATTGGCTCAGGTCATAATCTCACGGCTCATGGGTTTGAGCCCTGTGTCAGGCTCTGTGCACACAGCTCAGAGCCTGGAGCCTGATTCAGATTCTGTGTCTCCATCTCTCTCTGCCCCTCTCCTGTTCACACTCCCTCTCTCTCTCTCTCTCTCTCTCTCTCTCGTGCGCGCGTGCGCGCTTGCTCTAAAAAATAAACATTAAATAATTTTTTTTTAAAAGATGGGCTGTTTCTTGATGGGCCTAAGTAGTGTGGATGCTGACAAACTATGGTTACATACTAACATGAGCAACGATCTCAGAAAGAACTGGAAAATAGTGATAAAGATCTAAGAAGAAACTTGATTACTCTTAACTTCTAGGAACACGAAAACCAAATAGGAGGGATGGGAGAATAGTTACACAATTTAAAAAACTGACCATGGTAGATAAGAAATGCAGCTGAACTGTTAGCTTGAAGGATCTCAAATTTTAATTAATTCATCAACCTCTGTTGGTCACAAATTTCTCATTTGGAAAACGTGTGAAATAATATCATCTCTAAACTCTTTATGCTCTATGAAATAAGATATTGCAAGGAAAAAACAGAGGATATTTATTGTCTTATTTATTGACCATCAATGCCTTGAGATTCAAAGTGTGAACAGTAAGTCAACTTAAAGGCATCACCTGGGAACCTCTTGGAAATGCAGAGTCACAGGCCCCATCCGAGACCTACTGAACAAGAACTCAGGCCCCATACCAGACCTGCTGAATCTGCACTTCAGCAACATTCCTGGGTCATCTAAATGCACATTAATATTTAAGAGGCATTACAATGAGGCAATCTATTGTTGAACGTTTTTTTAAAAATTTTTTAAATTTTTTTCTTTAATTTTATATTCAAGACAGAGAGAGAAAGAGAGAGAGAGCATGCAAGCAGGGGAGGGGCAGAGAGATGGAGACAGAATCTGAAGCAGTCTCCCGGCTCTGAGCTGTCAGTACAGAGCTCGATGCGGGGTTTGAACTCACGAGCAGTGAGATCATGACCTGAGCTGAAGTCGGGTGCTTAACCGACTGAGCCACCCAGGCATCCCATCTATTGTTGAATGTTGAGTCAAGAATATATACGTTGTCTTTTCAGCCCTGGAAACCAAACAATGACTTGCAATGTTAAAGAGTAACATCCCTTGATGGTCAACTATGTCCTGGCCACTGTGTGTGTGTGTGTGTGTGTGTGTGTTTTTAATTTAATTGGAAAAAGAATTAGAGAGAATCTCATAGTCTGGTTCTCTTTATAACTGCCTTTCTCCAATTATTTTATTACTACTTTTATTGAAAATCCATTACACGTCAGAAACTCACATATGCCTTTTGTTATTGATCTGTACCATAAGCCTATAAATTATTTTCCCTCCTCCATAGATGAGGACAGGAGAGCTCAGAAGTCAAGTAACTCGCATCCTGTTACAAATTTAGAAAACGGGATTTAAAAACAGGTCTTTTGAATCAGAAATATCCACTCTTTCTGCACATATCACAAAGCTTCTCAATCAATTCAGCAAAATACCTTGCACTTGCCATAATCCGTTATACTAAGTTTGTACTGGCCATTCAAACTTTTTCGTAGATTTTTTTTATTTTTTAATAAATAAAGATGCAAACCACAAGCTCAACTTTGTGTCTGGCAACTCAAAGAAAAGAATTTTTAACAGGATGTGACAGTGAGGTTCTTGAGACCTAATGGTGGGGGGCAAAGGAAGCCTTTATTTTGACTTTGCTAACATGACAGGCCTCTTTTCTGCAGTGTGACCTCTAAAACATACAGTGTTGGGATAGCATGTAATTTACAAAAAGAAAGTTCTGACAAGAACAAAACTTTCACAATTTATGATTAACTACAATCCACAGGACACGAAAAACTGAAGGCTGAAAGTGTGCCAACAGGACCATGACCAAAGGAAACTACACAAATATTTTTCAGGGTCATTAGTTTCATGTTTATTTTTTGTTAGATTCTGCTGAAAACAGCATTCCCAATTGGCTTAAAGGTGGTTACTTCAAGAGTTTTTTCTTTTGGTCCGTGACAAGTATTATATACATTACACACTCCCCCAGCTCTAATCAGTAAGTGAAAGACACGGACCCTCATGTGCAAGGAATTGAGTTCAATGTCAGCCACTTTGTTGGAATGAGCCCTTTTTAATAACAGTAGGCGGCCAGAAAACTCATGGTTTCTGTGTTGCAGAGGAAATTCCTATGCAGAGTTTACCTTCAAGATTTGTCTCAGGAATGAGTATTTCCTTGACCTCTATAAAAGCTCAGTTCTATGGCACCTCAAGAGTATAGTTGCACAACTGCTTGAGACTCCAGTGTTTTAAAATGGCAACTGTGAAAAATCCACATCAAAACCCACACTCGTTTGCCTCTTTAATGGTGAATGTATGGCCTATTTATAGGAAAATGCATTTGCGGCCATGTACTTCAGTTTATGGAATTTTCAAACACTAATTTGAAATAATTTTTAAATAAACTAAACAACTTTGAAGATACTGAAGACTTTTGATTTTTGTTTTTGTTGTTGCTTTTTTGTTTTTTTCCCCCCCAGCACTTTAGTATTTTTAAAGGCATATTTTAAAAGCTCTTTTATAATGCAATGATGAAGGCTTTTGAGAAGTTATAAAAATTGATTCTGATTTTGTCAATCCAGATATTCACATACCCAATTTAAAGGCACATATTTCTTGAAATGATCAAACATTTTACCTTAAGTAGACATAGAAAGGTTCAGTGGTTTAGCACAAATGTAAATAAGAAATGAAAATAACATAAACTCATCAATCTACAGATACTAATAACCACCTCTTTAAATTCTGTATGGATCTTTTGAACTCTTTGTTTGCTATAGGCAAACACTATGTGATTTGTGTTTCCTACAAACATGAATCTCATCTACATAAATCCATAATAAATGAGAAACTGACTTGCAGGAAAGAGAATGGTGGCATGGTAGGATGGGGGTAGAGAGGCTAGTTAGCGAGCAGCACTGCTCGAGGTAGGAATATATTATAAAAGACAAGTCACATTTGGGAAGGCAGCAATAACAGTCAACAGAAACACGGTAGAAAATGTTTCCTGCCATTGCAGCAGAGGCTGAAGGAGCTGAGAGAGAAGTTAAAACAAGTAGGAAGAGACAGATGCCTAAGGCAAGGGGAAAAAGGCCAATTGGATTACAGTGTGCAGAAGCTACCAAGAAAGCCCCTCTGAGGACTTTGGATGGTGAGGACATCAAGTGTGGGGAATGAGGAAAGACAGGAGAGAGTGGGGAGAGTGGCAGGAAGGGAGCAAGTGGGGGGGGGGGGTTTGGGGGGACAGGGATAGGAAGGTGGGGCAAGGAGAGGAATGGGGTGAAGAGGAATGGGGACCTCAGTGGATAAAACCTATGGAACAGAAGTTGACTGGGAAATTTGGAGGAATAGGGCCTTTGGAAATGGATTGGGCTTTCCCACTGTTACATGTCTCCATGGTTAGTTTTCCATTGACAGATTCTCCTGCCAGTCCATTAATTTGAAGGCATAGTGAGAGCTTTATCCGCCCCCTGCTCCAACTCTCTGAATTCCTTTTCTATAATTCTGTCTTGCATGAAATTATATTTTTAGATAACACTGAACTTTAGAGATAAACATTTCTCAGCTGGTTCCTTTAGCAAAAATTTTAAACAACAGCCTTGGTTTATTTATATACAAAAATGCAGAACATATATATTATTTTAATGAAAAAGTTGTAAAAATTTCTAAAGATTTTAAAAGATTTTGTTATGTGAAAATACAAAGTAAATCCTTGTGGATATGTTTCCATTTCATAATAAATAATTAGTATTATTCTATCATATGGAAAATGGTATACAGCTGTTTATAAAACATGTGTATGAAACATATATGAAACATATGTATATGAAACATGTATATGAAACGTGTTCATGTAATATAAATCTAGAACAAATTTATGTAAATTGAGCCATACTTTATCACTCAGTTCTACATTAAATTAAAGATGGGTTTACAAAGTTAACAAGAGACCCTAAGATGCAATAAAAATCAAAGGAATATTGAAAACTTAATAATATTAAATGTCTTCTTAAAAATGACCATTAAACAATTAACAACAATGATGTAAGACCTACATAAAGAAAAGTGAAGGGGCACCTGGGTGGCTCAGTCAGTTAAGTGTCTGACTCTTGATTTCAGCTCAGGTTATGATCTCACAGGCATGAGATTGAGTCCCATGTCAGGCTCTGTGCAGGGCATGAAGCCTACTTAAGATTCTCTCTCTCCTGTACACTCTTGCTCTTTCTCAAAAAAAAAAAAAAAAAAAAAAAAAAAAGAAAGAAAGAAAAGAAAAGGAAAAATACAGAGAAAGAATGAAGAAGACAAGAACACACTGAGAGTCTTAATATGCTCTTGAGTTGGAAGATGTACGACTGTAAACTCTCCCTAAGGTTATACATATACACATACAACCCACAAAATTTTGTATACATTTTTGTGGGTGAAGAGTCCACAAATCCCCCCAAATCTGTACATAGTCCCCACATGCTAAAGATGTACATACATATTGATACGAGGTGTCACAATTGAATGAAAATACAGGTTTAAAAACAGTAAATAAAGCATGAGTTCATTTTTATTAAAATACATATTTATATGTATTCATTGAAAATGTTGAAGGATTACAACCAAATAATAACAGTTGTTATCTTTAAAAAAATTTTTTTAATGTTTATTTATTTTTGAGAGAGGGAGAGACAGAGCACAAGCAGGGGAGGAGCAGAGAGACAGGGAGACACAGAATCTGAAACAGGCTCCAGGCTCTGAGCCATCAGCACAGAGCCTGATGCGGCCCGAATTCAGGAGCCATGAGATCATGACCTGAGCTGAAGTAGGACACTTAGCCACTGAACCACCCATGCGCCCCAACAATTGTTATCTTTGAGTGGCAGAATTACCAGTAGTTTCTATTTTCTTTTTGTTTTTTTGTCCATTAGCACTTTTCCACAATGAACATGAAGAGTTGGTAAAATAAAAAATTATAAAACCCCTACATTCTCAAAGCAAAATTAAAAAAAAAAAACAGATGAAATTCAAAAAGTTAATTTACAGTATTTCGTGTTGCTTTCCTTGAAATTGATGCTATAGGAGAGAGATACACTTTATTTGCTATTATTGGGTCCTTGGAACGAATTAGGTCCTTTGGTTAAAACCCAAAGCCATTCCTCTGTTGCTTCCAGATGGGTTTGATTTGTTAATATGATCTAATTACTTATTTTATGGCCTCGATTACAGTGGTTGGTGGCTATTTCTGCATTTGTTTATCCATCCTTTGAGCAAGCTACCAGGTGTTAGACGTTGCTATAATTTATTATTTCCATAAGTGCACATTTTCACACTGTGGGTTTTCTTCAAGTGGCATAAACTATATAAAACTGTAATTAGAACAAACATTTGTTTCAGGAAGTCTTTAAAAATACCCAGTTCCATGTATATGCAAACTTTTCCTGTGAAAAGGTTATTGGGGAAAGCAAGAGAGAAATACAAGTATTGCTGGTTGTGATGAAGGGCTCATTCCTTCTTTGACAAGAATTCCCTGGAGCTCACAAAACCCAACGAGCAAAAAGCATTAGCAGTGGAGAAAGCATTAAATAACTGGAAGAATGAAACAGTATGTTCATGCTTTCCCACTCAAGACTTTCTAATTTAGAATCAAGTACTTGGGCTTCTGATGAAAGAGCTGTCCAGGCCAAAAGAATCCAGTGTGTCAACCACAGTCCAACAAATAAAATCACCATTCACACCTTGTTCCCCTTTTCATTATCTGCCTTCAATATTCATTCGCTTGGCCTATTAGAACCCAAAGCACTTAAACTATAGGAGAATAAAATAAGCATTAAAGTACAGAAACAGCCCTAACATGGAGACAGGCCTTTTTAATCATATTAGATAACTATGTCTTAAGAACTCAAATGCTTCCATAAACTACCCAAGGATAATTAACACAAGCTGTAGGCCATGCTTTTAGTTTTTGCTTTAATATCTTCAAAATGGAGTGTCAGGACCAAAAACACTTTGTACGAAAGTGGAGAGACCTCATCTGTAGTGAATTATATCTCATGAATGACTTCAGAGATCTGATCTCTTATAAAATGAGCATTAGCCGTTAATGACGTCTGGGATATTTAATCCGCAAAGCTAAGATTATTGCTTTATAGCCAGCCATATTAGAAGACAGAGTAAGGATGCCTAGGATCCAAGAGATGTGAACCCAGGGCCACTTAGCAGATAATCCCTCACTTTTTTTTTTTTTTTTTTGGTAAACAATACTTGATTACTTGGGTCACTCCTATTCAGGAGGTGTGAATTAATCTTTCGGGAAACACTAACCATGATAGGAGATGTTTCTCATTCTCTCCCCACTGAACACAGGTAGGAAAGAACTGCATTTAGGGCTTAAATTTGTCACTGCATAAAGGGAGACTCTAAAATGATAGGGAATAAAAATCAGGAATGTGCTAACTTCTTCATTCTTACGTTTATTCAGAAAACATTTACTGCCTGCTGGCCATGAAGCAGGTGTTGGATATATAAAGACAGTAAGACATATTGAAGTCTATTCACCTTAACTTCCCCTGGATCTTGATCTTTAAAAATCTCTGAGGCCATGTTCAATGGTACTTTTTTTTTTTTTTTTTAAGGGCCAAACAAAAATGCCAATTAGTTGTTTTTAAGGCAAAACGACTCATGGAAATTATGCAAATAAAAACTCCGATCATATAAAAAAAACCTGAAATCAGGTTACAAATATTGCACTGGACACACGCACTAAAAATCTGTTGTTTATATGAAATTCAAATTTAACTGGATGTCCTGCATTTTTATTTGCTAGACCTGGCCACCCTAAGCAGAAAGCCAGAAAGTCCGCAGGCCATCCAGCGCCAAGCTGGCCTGTGGGTGCGCATGGCTGTGGTGCCTGGCCCCGGGCATGCAGAAGGGCACACACGACTGCTGCCGGGTTCCCAACCCACCCACCAGTAATAAAGACAGGCGAGGCCTGATGCTGCTTTCTTTCCTCAGGGCACCAAAGGAACTGCGAGTCCTGTCCACAGCACCTGAACATTTCCACGCCACTACTAATACACTATGCTTTCAATTGATTTTAAAGCTAAAAATTCAGAGAGTGATAAAACCGTTTAGAACTCTCGGGGAGCCAGCATTGGTGAAGGCTGATCTCAGGAAAAAACCCAACTCGGTAGAAATCTTCTGGAAGTCACGTCATTTCTCTGGATCTGTTTATGAATCCATAAAATAAGGAAACCAGACCATACACAGCCCTGATCGTATTGAGCCTCCTCTATCTGAAATGTTCTCCCTGTCCAACTTTCTTTTCTAAATTTTGTCTCAACTCACGAGTCTGCCAAAAGTCATCCCTGATCTTCCCACTCAAAAATAATTTCCGCTCTGGGGCATCTGGGTGGCTCAGTTGGTTGAACGTCTGACTTGGGCTCAGGTCATGATCTCACAGTTCATGAGTTTGAGCCCCGCATCAGGCTCACTGCTGTCAGTGCAGTGCTATCTCTCTGCCCCTCCCCTACTTAGGCGCTCTCTCTCTCTCTCTTAAAAATGAATGGACATTAAAAAAAAAAGTAATTTCTGCCTTTCCAACTATCCCACACTTTGTATCAGGTGTGGTATACCACCTTTTACCTCACATCGCCGATATTTATGTATTTGTCTTGTCTCTTACAAGGCTGAAGCTCCCTAAAGCCAGAGTCTGTCACTAATTTCATCTTGGTTGTCCCCACCCTGCCATTCCAGCACAAAGTACCATCTTTTGTTTAATGCCCCTGCTGTGGGCTGAGGACACAGCCTTTTCTTTGTGCCTCTGAGGAAACAGCCTTTTTAGAGGCAGAAGTTGTTGGCCAGGCATTTTTCTGATTCAAGTCAGCCTCTCTAAAATGTCCTGCCTTTGTAAAGAGCTGAGCTGTGGCAAGCAGAAATAAAAATAGCTAAAGCAAGGAACTTACTATTGCACACACTGCTGAGGTTGTGTGATTGCGGTAGAAAAGTCTGCGTTTTAAAAGGCTGACTGGGGGCACTTATGGACTGAGCAGAGAAGTTGCTTTAACAACAAAAGTATGGATCAACATTCGAACCAGAAAGCGTGGCCAGTGTGGGAGCAGACGGACAGCTCCCCTGAGTCAGAAGCCAAGGCAGAACCAGAACCATGAGAGAAGGGTACCTAAGCTAGAATCAGAAGCAACCCTACCCTAGGAGAGGGCAGACAGCTGGACTAGACCCACATAATAAGTTATTACAAACTTACATACTATCTGCAAAGAATATTTGTGAAAGTCGTAAAGTGCTTTTCAAGAAAAGAACACCGAGAATGCTAAAACATGAATATCAAACTCAAATCTTTTAGAAACAAATATGTGTAAACTGTACTTTCCTAACTGAGTGAGGAAACACAATGGTTCCAAGCCCAGCTAAGCCAAGGAAGAAGATTCTGTGCACTACCTGGAAGGATGCCCAGGGAAGCCATGGGCAGGACAGGGTCACCCAGGGAGTCCCCAAAGAGTAAGTAATATCCTGTGTTTATGAGGTTGGGCAAGAGGTGATCCCAGGGTTTCTTTCCAGTCATCTGAGCCATCATCTCCACATGTCTAGTTGTGTGACATATTCAACATAAGCCATCTGAGAACATGTTTCTGTGAAATCAGTGATACTGACTGAAACAAACAAACAAAAATCCCATACATTTCTATTACCCTTTGACTGATAATAATGAAGAATGAAGGCATGAACTTTGGAAAAGTTAGTCATTTGACCCAAATGGTGGCTAATAAGAATAATTAGGATCTGTCCCTGTGTTTCTTAGCAACTACCTCATAGGTTAGTGGCCCCATGATTACTTGAACTATGAGGAATTTCATTATTGGCATGAAATCTTGAGTTTTATCAGCTGTGGTTACTTGTACATAAACTGTCTAGTATTAAAACAAGCACTGGTGAATCTGTTTCTAACATACCAAAAATGAGCCAATTGCAGTGGGTGGATATTTACTTTATGGCCCTGTTTTCCATCTTAGTTCAGAAGCCAATCCCTTAGGGTACAAAGGGGGATACATTTCCACACCTTGTCTCTTATCAGACATTCTGGATAAGATCATTTCTATACAACAGAGTGAATGAACAACAGTGAAGACAATCCAGAATTCCAGGTAGACTTTAGTTTCTGACAGTGAAGAATGTGGAAAGAGCAAGCCTATTCTAGAATACAGCTTGCAGTTTGCCCTGTAAATGCCTCAGAAACAGGATCCGGGTGAGGGTCATTATTACACCTCACTTCTTTGTGGCTCAAGGGCCACAAAAGAACAGCTCGGGAGACAAGACAAAACAGGATTCACATTCTGACTCTGTATTTCATCTTGCTAGCTGCATGTTATCTGCCTCATGAAATTATTGTGGAGTTTTTATTAGATGATGCATGTAAAAAATTAATGCAATGCCTATCAGCAAACACTCAATACATGGCACTTACTTTTGCCATAATTATTATTGCATGTTTGCCGAGTGATTTGGTTATAACTTAAGGAAAATGTTATGAGTTAGAGAGTATTTCACTTTTGTATCTTGAACATGACTTAAATGCCTTTATTTCATCTGATCTTAAAGTGATGCATGCCCAATGCAAAAAGTTTAGAAAATATAGAATGAAAAAGATAATTCCAATCTTAAAACCCAGAGATAACACTGTGAAACTTTGGTGTTTACCTTTCCAGACTTGTTTGTAAGTGTGCGTGTGTGTGTGTGTGTGTGTGTGTGTGTGTGTGTAAGTGTATACATATAAATGCATTTTTGTCACAAAAGCAACAGAACACATATTTTGGAAGTGTACCCAGGTCAATATATAAATAGGTCTTCATTGACATTGATAATTGCTGCATTATAGTCAATTAAATGAATGTATCACAACTCAATTCCCTATTGTAAATGATGTAAAAAATAACTTTTCACGGGGCGCCTGGGTGGCGCAGTCGGTTAAGCGTCCAACTTCAGCCAGGTCACGATCTCGTGGTCCGTGAGTTCGAGCCCCGCGTCGGGCTCTGGGCTGATGGCTTAGAGCCTGGAGCCTGTTTCCGATTCTGTGTCTCCCTCTCTCTCTGCCCCTCCCCCGTTCATGCTCTGTCTCTCTCTGTCCCAAAAATAGATAAACGTTGAAAAAAAAATTAAAAAAAAATAACTTTTTACATACATTTTTGTACGTTCATCTTTAAAAACAAATTTCTAGAAATTAAATTGCTAAGCCAAAAAGCATACCCATTGAAAAATCTGTACAAATGCTCTTCATGGCTGTCCAGCAAGGGGGAACAAGCTGAAAATTACACATGGGATTAACCCCTGGCTTCAGGACCAGGCTCCTCTGTGTGGCAGCCCCCATTGGCCCCATCCACTCTACCTGCAGAGTAAGAGCTCACCTGTGCCCTTGCCGACACGGGGTATCATCTTTTTATTCTTACCAGTAAGACTGGCAAAAAACTGCATCTCATTTTCATCTGCATTTCTTTGATAATTAGCAACTTCTTGGTCTCCTGATGGTTGCTTTCTTCTTCCAAACTTAAAGGAAGAGTTATGATTATCAAACAAGGGAACACAAGACAAAGTGAGATGCGGAAATAAAGAGGAAACAAGTGCCTGCAAATTTCAACTAGGGTTTCCGATTAAATAGAAAAGTAAATGTACAGTACAGAACTCTGCCCCACACATGCTAGGTGACTGATCTGGAAAGCATACTGATGAGGAAAGCAGTTGAAAAGCAGTGACAGTAAAAGGTGGGTTTGTGAACAAGAAGGGGAAATCTGACTTCTCCAGTAAACTGAAAAAATTATACACCAGGCAATAGCTACCTTGACATTAACTGTGCCAAGTTCTTGAGGCTGTGGCAATGGTCACCAGTATGATCAGTTCATGATAAACACAGAGGGAACCACTCAGGAAATTAGGCCAAGAGGATGGGGGTAAGAATGGGGAATACAGGCATACCATGGAGATAGTGTGGGTTTGGTTCCAGAACACTGAATAAAGTGGATACCACCATAAAGTGAGTCAAACGAATTTTTTGGTTTCCCAGTGTATGTAAGTTATGTTTACACTGTATTATAGTCCTTTAAGTGTTAAACAGCATTAGGTCTAAAAAAGCAATGTATATACCTGAATTAAAAAATACTTACTGCTTACAAATGCTAGCCATCTGAGCTTTCAGTGAGTCGCAATCCGGTGCGTCTTCCCTCGATGTTGATGGTCCTGACTGATCAGCGTGGTGGTTGCTGAAGGTTGGGGTGGCTGTGCCAAGTTCTTTAAACAATAATTAAGCTTGCCACATCGAATGACTCTTCCTTTCAAGACCAATTTCTGTGTATCACAAAATACTTGATGGGATGAGCACTGGGTGTTGTATAGAAACCAATTTGACAATAAATCATATTATAAAAAAACAGAATTAGAAAACAAAAAACAAAAAACAAAATGCTGTTTGATGGCATTTTACCCACAGTAGAATGTCTTTCAAAACTGCAGTCAATCCTCTCAAACCCTGTTTCTGCTTTACCAATTATGTTTATGGAATATTCTAAATCCTTTGTTGTCATTTCAACATTCTGCACAGCATCTTCACCAGCGGTAGACTCCATCTCAAGAAACCACTTTCTCTGCTCATCTGTCAGAAGTAAGTCCTCAACCATTCAAGTCTGATCATGAGATTGCAGCCATGAGTCCCATCTTCAGACTCCACTTCTAATTCTCTTTCCTGTTAACACCACATCTGCAGTTACTTCCTCCACTGAAGTCTGGAACCCTCCAAAGTCCTCCAAGAATCAACTTCTTCCAACTTCCTGTTCATGTTGATATTCTGATCTCTTGCCATGAATCACGAATGTTTCTTAATGACATCTAGAAATGGTGAGTCCTTTTCAGGAGGTTTTCAATTGACTTTGCCAAGATCCATCAGAGGAATCACTATCCACAGCAGCTAGAGCTTTGTGAAATGTATTTCTTAAATAATAAGACTTGAAAGTTGAAATGACTCCTTGATCCATGGGGTGCAGAATGGATGGTATATTAGCTGGCATGAAAACATTAATCTTATTGTGAATCTCCATCAGAGACCCTGCATGACCAGGGGCATTGTCCATGAGCAGTAACATTTTGAAAGGAATCTTTTCTTCTGAGCAGAAGGTCTCAAAAGTGGGCTTAAAATATTCAGGAAAGGGGCGCCTGGGTGGCGCAGTCGGTTAAGCGTCCGACTTCAGCCAGGTCACGATCTCACGGTCCGTGAGTTCGAGCCCCGCGTCGGGCTCTGGGCTGATGGCTCAGAGCCTGGAGCCTGTTTCCCATTCTGTGTCTCCCTCTCTCTCTGCCCCTCCCCCGTTCATGCTCTGTCTCTCTCTGTCCCAAAAATAAATAAAAACGTTGAAAAAAAAATTAAAAAAAAATATTCAGGAAACCATGTTGTAAACAGATGTGCTGTCAAGCAGGCTTTTCCATTTATACAGCACAGGCAGAGTACAGTCAGCATAATTCTGAAGGGCCCTAGGATTTTCAGAATGGTAAATGTGCACTGGCTTCAACTTAAAGTCACCAGCTGCATTAGGCCCTAATGAGAGAGTCGGTCTGGTCTGTCCTTGGAAGCTTTGCAGCCAGGCACTGACTTCTCCTCTCTACCTATGAAAGTCCTAGGTGGCATCCCCTTCCAATCTGTTGTTTAGTGTAGCTGCCTTCAATCATTATCTTAGTTAGACCTTCTGGAGAACTCGCTGCAGCTTCTACACCAGCACTCGCTGCTTCCCCTCACACTGTTGTGTTGTGGGTACAGCTTCTTTCCTTAGCCCTCAGGAACCAACCTCACTCCTTCAAACTTTTCTTCTGCAGCTTTCTTGCCTCTGTCAGCCTTCGCAGAAATGGAGAGTTAGCCTTACTCTGGATTAGGCTTTGTCTCAAAGAAATGTTGTGACTAGTTTAGTCTTCTAAAATCTTCTCCGTATCAGCAATAAAGTGGTTTCACTTATCATTTGTGTGTTCACTGAAGTAGCAATTTTAATTTCTTTCAAGAATGTTGCCTTTGGATTCACAACTTGGTTAACGGGTGCAAGAGGCCTAGCTTTTGGCCTGTCTTGGCTTTTGGCATGCCTTCCTCATTAAGATTAATCATTTCTAGCTTTTGATTTAAAGTGACAGACATGCGGGGCGCCTAGGTGGTTCAGTCGGTTAAGCCTCCAGCTTTGGCTCAGGTCATGATCTTGCGGTTTGTGGCTTCAAACCCCGCATTGGGCTCTGTGCTGACAGCTCAGAGCCTGGAGCCTGCTTTGGATTCTGTGTCTCCCTCTCTCTCTGTTCCTCCCCTGCGTGCTCACTCTCTCTCTCAAAAATAAATAAAGATTTTTAAAAAATTAAGTGAGAGATGTGCGACTTTTCCTTTCACTTGAACATTCAGAGGACACTGTAGGGTTATTCACTGGCCTAATTTCAATATTGTTGTGTCTCAGGGAACAGTGAGGCCCAAGGAGAGGAAGAGAGACAGTTGCTCAGAACGCCTACAACATTTGTCGATCAAGTTTGCCATCTTACATGGGTGTGATTCATGGTGCCCTAAAACAGTTACAATAGTAATATCCAACAGCACTAATCGCACATTCCCATCACAAATAACATAATAAGGAAAACATTTGAAATAGTTCAAGAATTACCAAAATGTGACACAGGGATAGCAAGTGAGCAAATGCTGTTGGAAAAATGGTGCCTATAGACTTGCTCAATGAAGGGTCATCCAGAACCTTCAGTTTGTAAAAAATGCAACATCTGCAAAGTGCAATAAAGTGAAGTGCAGTGAAACAAGGTATGTTTTTACTCTGTGGAACAGAGTACAACAATACCCAGTCTTGAGGCGTCACTGAGCTTAGCTCCTTACAGTTAGGTCACTAGAACTAGGGCTGGTTGTTTGCAAGGCCAATCAGGGCAGGCTAACAGCCTGTCCTTGGGTTGTCTTGGGGGATGTCTGTCTTTTGCCTATAAGGATTTAAAGGCAGGCAATAAAGAGGCACTTCTATAAGAGGGCCTGTGAATGCCAGATTAGAAAGGCTCTGAATGCTTGAGCTAGGGTCAGCTGGAGGAGGAAATGGGGTACTTGCATGAGGCATCTTACCTTTTTTAATTTTTTCCTATTTTATTTTTGAGAGAGAAAGAGAGAGAGAGAGAGAGAGAGTGCGCGCGCGCGCGCGCGAGCACGAGTGGGGGAGGGGCAGAGAGAGAGGGAGACAGAATCCAAAGCAGGCTCCAGGCTCTGAGCTGTCAGCACAGAGCCCAGCACAAGGCTCAAACTCACAAGCCGCGAGATCATGACCTAAGCCAAAGTCGGAGGCTTAACCAACTGAGCCACCCAGGCGCCCCAAGGCATCTTACCTTTTACTTTGGTGTGCCTCTGCTGGGAATTGGATGTATACTGTGAACTCAGATTTACATGTTATTTGGAGATAACTCTCCATTATGCTGTGCCAGACTAAAAGGGTCTGCCAAAGTACCATTTCTGCTAGGTGCAAAAGTAAAAAGAAGTAGGATTTATACCAATGTTTAGCTGAATACAAAGATAATCATCATCTCATAGCCCAGTGAATGACACAAACTACCCCTGTTCCATTTGGGGGCATTCTTAGCTTTATTGGCATTAGGATGTCCTACACTGGGGTTCTTTAATATTAAAAATCTTTGTATTTTCTCATAAGTTCTCAGATCTTTACCAGGATGTCAGGGGGATGGCTATCCATCCAGTACACAGAGAAGCATGGGTATCCATGCTGTACAGAGAACCTGAAAAACAAAAGCCAGTTGTCTAATTCTAGATTCCACGCACGTTGGTAGTAGTTCTGAGAGCCCTTAAATGCTTCCTTTCTTATTGAGTATAGATAATTCTTGAAGCAGGCCACTTTTGCATTTTATTAAGAATGCTTGATCTATACAGACAGTTATTTGGGTCATTAATTAATCTTTCTTTCATTAAGTCCTTTATACTTCTGGTCTTTATTGCTTATTCTGTACATGATCATTTACTTGTCTTAATCTTTAATTTTTTTTTTCAAAAGCAGATGACATATGTCCTCGTGTAGTTCCTTCTGGCCAGGCACCATGCTTTATACTTCTGTGTCTTAGCAGCTTCTAGCACAGTGCTGTGATGTGCTTAATAACATCTGGGGCTGAAATGAAGGCCCCGGGATAGAACTGAATCTCCAATTTTCAGCTGCAGCAGGGCCAAGGATTGGAATAGAAAGAGAAATCTCAATATGCCCTCTCCCAAGCCTCAGGGGACGAAGCCAAGACAAACTGTTTTCTTGGAACTCTCTGTAGCCCACAGATTTGTAAGCAAATGAGCTACAGTACAAGATATACCCAAAGGTTAGGTTCCTAAGGTCATACAAAACGTTACCCTCTCCTTTCCCCCTAAAAAACAAGTAATCAAATAAAATCCTTCTCAGTAATGACAAGGAAATCTCAACTCAACCCATCTTGCCCATTTATATGGCAATGTTAACTAACAATTGTATGTTTGTATATTTTTAGCCCAACTATCACACACATGTTGAAATGCTAAATTTGGAAAACGGAAACAGAAGGTTTTGTTGACCCACCCAGCATTTGAAAGGAAAAATGGAGAATTCAAAATGAAAACTGGGAAGTACCTGGAAGAAGTATTAAGGTATTAAAATAATTAAAAGTATTCACGTTGAACTTCCACAGGGAGATGCAGAGAATTCCAGCTGGCGGGGATCCTGAAGAACAGGGGGAAGAGAGGGCAGGGGCTGGCAGGATATACCTTAAGATTGGATAAAACACCTACAGGTCCCTGGCGAAGTCACCTGGGGGCAAAGGCTTCACCAACCTCATCCAAGCAAAAAGCATCTGCCTTTTCCCACAGGCACGTTTCTCACTCAGGCAGAACTGGGCATGTCCCTATACGTATCATTTCCTTTTTTATGTCTGTCTCTATTTTTTAGAATCTCTGTAAGTATGTGTTCCTTATACACTTATACATACCACATCAGGTAAACAAACATATACATAGTTACAGGATTTTATTTAAATTTATAATTGTATTTTCAACACAAATATCGACTTTACGCATCAGCTCTTTTTAGGACTCGGGCTGTTCCTTTATCTTTAAATTTCCAAATTCTCTTAAAAGTTTCCACAGACTTTTCACTCTTCGGGGGTATGTGGAGCACTGTTATGGTTAAGGAAGTGGATAGTAAGATGCAAAGCAAACAACTCCAATTTGGGAGCATTTTATGAACATTCCATTCTGGCCATTTATAGATTGTGTTTTATTTAGCCATTTAGATATACAGTCTTATATCAACTGTATAAGGAAAGCACCACTCTGAAGTGACTGATTAATAATACACAATATTATAGCCCAAATATACAAAAAATAATACAAATATTAACTATAAAAATAAAGTTAAAATTCCAGAAGCAGATGTAATTTAGATCTCAGAATCAACTATGTGTGTTGTGCAATAATCTGCTATATGCCAAGAGAGGACATTTGCTTTTAACTCAGCTGTGAAATTTAGTGTAAGAGGAGAGTTAACAAAGAAGGGCATTTTTTTCCTGCTGTTCATTAATTAAGTGAAATGACTGTTTTCCTGCTTGGAGTTGTAAAACAGAACAGTTAACATTCCTTCTTTTAAAAATAAACCTGCATTTCGGTCAGAGTGGCTAAAATGAACAAATGAGGAGACTATAGATGCTGGAGAGGATGTGGAGAAACGGGAACCCTCTTGCACTGTTGGTGGGAATGTAAACTGGTGCAGCCGCTCTGGAAAACAGTGTGGAGGTTCCTCAAAAAATTAAAAATAGAACTACCTTATGACCCAGCAATAGCACTGCTAGGAATTTACCCAAGGGATACAGGAGTGCTGATGCATAGGGGCACATGTACCCCAATGTTTACAGCAGTACTTTCAACAATAACCAAATTATGGAAGGAGCCCAAATGTCTATCAAGTGATGAATGGATAAAGAAGACGTGGTTTATATGTACAATGGAATACTACTTGGCAATGAGAAAGAATGAAATCATGCCATTTGCAGCAATGTGGATGGAACTGGAGGGTGTTATGTGAAGTGAAATAAGTCAGTCAGAGAAAGACAGATACCATATGTTTTCACTCATATGTGGATCTTGAGAAACTTATCAGAAGACCATGGGGGAGAGGAAGGGGGAAAAAAGTTACAAACAGAGAGGGAGGGAGGCAAACCATAAGAGACTCTTGAATACAGAGAACAAACTGAGGGTTGGGGGGTGGTGGGGGAGAGGGGAAAGTGGGTGATGGGTATTGAGGAGGGCACTGCTGGGATGAGCACTGGGTGTTGTATGGAAACCAATTTGACAATAAATTATATTAAAAAATAAAATAAACCTGAATTTTCTATAGAAACTTTAGGAAATGCAGCCAAGTAAAAAGAACTAGAACACAAAAGCAAAAACACTGGTAGTTCCAATAACATTTGTGTGGTTCTTCCTTCTGGTACTCTTCCTTTGTGCGTGAATGTGTGAGTGTGTGTATATTCTAAAGAGAGATATTAAAACATGGTTTGTTCCATCATTGCTCAGTAGAGAAGCCTGGCAAATATCTATATAAGTAAATAGATCCTTCAGCACCAAAATAAATTATATCAAAGAATCACAGGAAAATCATAGTATTATCTTTAATAATAATAATAATAATAATAATAATAATTGTGTTTAATGCATCACACGGATTTCTTCATCAAGAAGAACTGTGGTTAGATAACATTATTACTCTCAAACAACAGATGATCTCGGTGACTCTGGACAAAGTTCAGAAAATAGTTGTGGGCAAAATCGTGAATATTGCAAATAATTCCTCATCATTCACTCATAAATCCATAAGGCCTAGACCACAGTGGATCCTGTATCAGTGATGTTGAATCTGAACGTTGGGAAGTGCTTTCTATCAGCAGAGACTAGTTCTGAGGGCCCTTATTCATGCCCAGCACCCTGGGGCAGCTCTGAGTAGAGGTCCTAGAGAGGTAAAACAATGGCTCATGAAAAAAGCCAGAGAGGGAACCAAGGCCCTGACAGAGTGTTCACTAATTCATTCAACACATTATTTATATTCATGTGCAAGGTACTGTTTTAGGTGATAGGGACATAATGGAAAACAACGCGGATGAAGTCCAAGTCTTCATGAAGTAGGGAGAGATAGACAATGGACAGTGAAACATTAAAAATAATGTTCCTGCTACGAACAAAAATAACTCAGCATAAAGGGGATAAAAAGTAACAGGGGAAGGTGTATTTTGGATATGGTGGCCTGGGAAGAAAGTCTTTCTGATAATGTGACACTTGAATAATGAAGTGAGGGAGGAGTGTTTCAGGGGAGGGATGGTGATGGGGAGGGAGAAACGAGGGAGGGGAGTGGGCCCTGGAGGTTGCCAGGGGCCAGACCATGTGTGGCCACTGCAGATCCTAGAAAGAGATTCTGGACAATCGGAGGTAGTCCATATCATTGTCACCGGGACAATTTCATCCATAATGACAAAAAAATTAGGCACAAACTTTCTTGAGGTTTTTCATTCTCTAATGAGCAATCTGGTGTAGGAAAGAGTTCAGTCATATTTCAAACAAGTTTCAAGAGATTGTTCAGACTGCTGCCTGTGCCTCCCCCTCTCCCTCTGTCCCCACAATCTCCTCTCTCCCTCTCTCTCTCTTTCTCTCCCTTCCCACCCTGGAGGAGCATGGTTTCCTGAAATCCACTCCACCCTGCCTCCACAGTGAAGACCTTTCCAGAGAACAATCAGGAGAACTCATCATGCCATAGAACTTATACAGCATAAGTCATAATTTTGAAACATATTTTTAACAGTGGTTTGACAAATAAAACCAGTACGGAGGCCAGTGACAATATACTGAATATAAAAAGGATGAAGTATCCAGAGTTAAGTACTGACGAGAGACTCCCCCTAAAATATTGGTTTGGTATCTAATTCTTCCTAGAACTGTATTAACTCAAATATTGCAGGGGTTTATGTATTTGTTTGTTTGCTTCAGCTCATTTCTGAAACAGTCTGAGGGTACAGAACAGGACTTACAGTCATGGTGATGGTAGATCTCAAATTATATGAGATGGTCTTGATCTTAATCATTCTATCCCATACTTTTAGGAACAAGTTATCAAATTTTAGGTTCAAGAGAGCCACTGTATCTGAAAGTGAAATCTGTTTTATGGTTCTAATCCAGTTCAAACATATTGAGGAACTGAACCCAATTAAACTTTTATTAGACTAGTCTAATAAAAAAAATTTGAACTTCGAGTTAACTATGGTAGAAATGACTTCTCCTGAAGTCACCTTGAAATGCTTACTTCAAGAGGATGAAAGCACTGATGGGTTTTCTGTATGTCACTTCCTCTATAAATTCTTTCCTCCCTCTTCCCCTGCCCTTTACAAAAATCCCTCACCCTGTCTCTGACAGCGGTTCGGCACCACCAATAAGCATGTATGTCTGGACATCTGCCCCTCGCTCCCCACTGCCAGCCCCCCAGGTCCTAACCCAGCACTGATGTGGTATCATCAGCACTCAATCAGTGTTTGTTCACCAGAAGGAATGAATAAAAGTACAAATTACTTCAAAGTGAGATGTCTTTGATGGGAAAATGGGGATTTTACACTCTTCCTTCAGGTGTATTTATTTGCATTTAAGTAGAGCTTAGACATCAATAGAGCTTTTATTAGTACAGATATGTCCCTTTGAAACAAATGCTGTGTTTATGAGTCTGAAAACACAATGTGTTTGATTTTAAACTATATTTAGTCTTAAATGATTTAACTTTACAAAGAATAAAAAAAGCAATCCCATCAGATAAAAATTTCCAAATAAGTCCAAATAGAGTGTAGACAACCCCAAGGATAGGAAGTGAAGACCTAGTCTCTACTGGCACATGGATGAAGGGCCTGAGGGTCAACTCCAGCACAGCCGCCAGCTTTCCCACCTGTTTTCAGTCTGGAATCGTGGGGGTGTTTACCCCAAGAGCAGTACGCACAGTGAGCGAAATCTGGGGACTGCTAAGGAGCAGGGGTAGAGGCTGCCCTGGCCAGTGCCCCAGTCACTGTGGGGACCATTTCCTATTTGGTAAAATGTGGACCAAACTCGGTGTCATTTGCTGAGGTTGACACCTGCCTTCATGGACGGATTTCAGTAGCTCAGTATCTCAAAGTGTGTGATTACATGCTCGTGAACTGGTCACATACCTCTCTCGAGTTTTCCCTGCTGGGTTTCTTCCTGGGTTTGTTTCTTCCTTCCTTCCTTCCTTCTTTCCTTCCTTCCTTCTTTCCTTCCTTCCTTCTTTCCTTCCTTCCTTCCTTCCTTCCTTCCTTCCTTCCTTCCTTCCTTTCTTAATGTTTAATTTATTTTTGAGAGAGAGAGAGAGGGAGAGAGATTGGGAGCAAGCAGAAAGAGAGGGAGACAGAGAATTCCAAACAGGCTCTACACTGTCAGTGCAGAAGTGGGGTTTGATCTCATGAACCATGAGATCATGACCTGAGCTGAAATCAAGAGTCAGACACTTAACCAACTGAGCCCCCCTCCTGCTGGCGTTTTAATGTAGTTCATGCTTACTCTTTGCTGGATTAATATTCCTGCACATTCTTTGATTATGTGCCACAAAATGACACAAATAAAGGTGTTGTGCACATTCACTGAAAGCAGACACAGCTCCTGCCCTCGAAGGCCTTTCAGTGTGGCGGAAGATACGAATAACAACCAAACAATACTGCAAGAACACCATTATAAACAGAGATAAAAGTTCTGAAGGAAGAGTACAAAAAAGATGAAAACCTGTCATGATTTAGTTGGGATTAAAGATCAACTGAAGAGGAATTTAAACTGAGGTTTGAAGGAGTAGAACAGATAAAACAAGGGGTGTGTGTGTGTGTGTGTGTGTGTGTGTGTGTGTGTGTGTTTGTGTCCCCACCCACGCACACACCATCCTAGTCAGAAAGCAGAAGCAACTGCATGTGCGAAGGCCTCACAGTGAGAGACACAATGAAACGTTTAAGGAACTGGAAGACCAGTGTTGTTGAAGCACAGGGGCAAGGGGGGAAAGGAAGGTGAAATGTGGCTGACAACACAGGAAAGGGTCAGAAAAGGGTCAGATCGGGCAGACACCTCCAAGGTTGTAGGAAGGAATCTGGTCTCTTCCCAAGAACAAGGGAAGTCAGAAGTCACCGAAGAGTTTTAAGAAGAGTAAAATGATAACAACAGCACTTTAAAAAAAAAAAAAATTCTGGCTGCACAGAAAAAGAGAGCAAAGTACACTCAGGAAGATCTATTATGACACCATTTGAGTGGTGAAAAGAAGGTGACAGAGGTTTGGTGGTGGTGCCAGGTGGTCTGATCCAGAACATGTTTTGAAGACAGAGTCAACAAGACTTCCAAATGGGTAGGATCTGGGGGTGAGAAGAAACTAGAGCCACAGGTAACTTCCAAATTTCTGGCCAGGGAAACCACGGGGCTCAGAGTGACACTGACGGATGGGGTATGGTGGCAGAGACCAGGTCTGGAGAAAGAGGGACAAGAGCTCATTTGGGGGCATGTTGAGTTCAGAGAGAGCTGGCAGGTAGGCCGTGAGATCAGTAAGCATGGCATTCAGAGTAGAATACATGTGGGCTAGTAACATAAATCTGAGTCATCAGCATGGGTGTGGGTGTTGATGAGATCACCCAGGAGAAGTATAAAGTAAAAAGAGAAAGAGGGGGTCCTGGGACAGCCCCTTGATGGATGTCCCCACAAAAGGAGGATAATCTCTGTCTGGGAAGCTGAGGAGCAATCAGGAGAGGAGAAGGACCCAAGAGGAGGATGATTCAGTGAGAAGACAGTTAATAATGGTGAATGCTGCTGAGAGGTCAAGAAAGGTGAGGACTGAAAGAGACCCATTACATATATCTATACGTAGGTCATCAATAACTTAATGACAGTTCAGAGTGATCTGAGTGTGTCAAGGAGGATGGAAGGGAATGGAGACCACAAGTGAAAGCTACATCTTGGAGTAGTTGAGCTTAAAGAAAAGGAATAGTAGGTAGAGGGGGAGGTTGGGCCAAGAGTACGTGTTGTTGTTGTTGTTGTTGTTTTTAAATATGGGAAAAACTTGAAGATTAAAAAAAAAAAGATAATTGAGGTTCCTGAGATGGCAGAAGGGATTGGGACTGGGAGCACAATTGGTGAGGTCAGCTCTAGACAGGAGGCGGGACACATGACTGCGACAGGAAGGAGGAGGAGGTGGGGACAGATGCAGGTCTGTATGCAGGTTTGGTGCAGAGCAGGAAACAGGAAGTTCTCTTCCACTTGTGCAGGCAGTAATTAATTGTAAAAAAGACACGTCTGGGTGCTCTGGGGGCTTGTAGTCAAAGATAAGTTTCTATTATTAAACAAACTACAGCAAAATTTTACCTACAGGAAAATTCCTCACCGTACAGTTTTGTTTTCCTTTGCTTTGCTGTATTGAATGAGTGGTCCTCAAATTTTATATTATCTTTTTGTCATATAGATTTTTCAAGTTCTTTAAAGGTCAGGTTAGTTGAGGTTAAATTTACAGATAGTAAAATTTTTAATGCACCTTTTCTAGATGTGTAGTACTATGCATTTTTTTTTTAAACAACTATGTACAGTTTTGTAACCACCACTAAAATCAAGGTATGGAATATTTCAATTGCCCTAAACAATTCCCTCTTCCTCCTCTGTAATCAATTCCTCCCCCCACCAGCAACCTTGGCAACCACTAACCTGATTTCTCTTACTATACTTTTGCCTTTTACAGAATGTCACATAAATAGAATCATATAGTATGTAGCCTTCTGTATCTGGCTTCTGTTGTTACTTAGCGTAACATGTTTGAGATTTATCCAAGCCGTTGAATGTATCAATAGTTCACTCCATTTTTATTGCTGGGTAGGATTCAATTGTATGGCTGCACAACCATTTGCTCAGCCCCTCCCTGGTTTAGGTTGTTTCCAGTTCTGGGAGATTTTGAGGAAAGCTGCTATAAATATTCACGCAGAAGCCTTTGTGTGGAGACATGTTTTCATGTCTCATAGATAAATTCCTAGTAATGGCATTCCTGAAGTTTATGGTAAGTATTATGTTCAATGTTATCAGAAATTGTTAAAACTGTTTTTCCAAAGTGGGGGCTCCCTATAACTTCCCCACCAGCAACGTATGAGAGTTTCAGTGTCTCACCTTTACCAGCACGTCTTATTGTTACTTTTCTAAAGCTACTCTAATAACTGTATAGTATCACTACACTAAGGTTTTAATTTGGCTTCTCTAATGACTAATGATGTTGACCTTTCATGTCCTTATTTGGCATCTGTGTATCTTCTGATATAAATCTGATCAAATACTTTGTCCATATTATTGGTTGGAGAGTTTTCACCATGAGTAGATGTCGAATTTTGTCCAATGCTTGCCTGCATCAATTGAGATGATCAAATATTTGTGGTTGGTGTTGTTTTTAGTTTGTTGATATGGTGAATTACATCGATTTTTTAATGTTAAACAGTCTTGCATTCCTGGAATAATCCCTACTTGGTCATGATTTATTATTTTTTTAATGTTTGGTGGACTCAATTTGCAAATATTTTGTTAAATATTTTTATTCATAGGGGATGTTGGTTTCTAGTTTTCTTGTCTTGTAAATATATTTGTCTGTTTTTGATATTAGGGCAACACTGGCCTTGTAAAATGAGTTGGGAATTGCTCCCTCCTCTGTTTTCTGGAAATTTTTGGGTAGAATTGGTATTATTTATTCCTTAAATGTCTGGCAGAATTTGCAGTGATGCTATCTGGGACTTGAGTTTTCTTGGTTGGAAGGTTTTTATTGCAAATTCATTTCCTTATGTAGATACAGGACTATTCAGTTTCTCGATTTCTCTTTAGAAGTCTGAACCCTTTCAAAAATTTGTCAGATTTATCTATGTTAGTAAATACATTGTTATAAGTTGTTCATAATATTTCCTTGTTATCCTTTAATGTCTTTTAATCTTTCTACACTGCTTACTATTAACCCTGTGTGTCATACAGGAAGGGATTTTTTTTTCCTCACTGGAAAATAACCAATGAATGGAATATTTAATTATATATAAACAGACATAAAGGAAGGAATGAGGATGATGTGGCCAAGTAAATAGGTAAATTCAGTTGGCAAGCTGCCTACGGTAACTTTGATTGTAGGGAGGTGTGGTCTTGGTGATCCCAGTTATCACCTATTTCAAATCAGATCAGAGAATTTCTGAGCTGGCTTACAGACTTGACTTCAGTATTAGGTCAACTCAATGCCAATCACTCCAAAATTTAAATCTTCAGCCTCAATCTTCTTTAAAGTTCCAGAATCCAACCTGTACATTGTGTATTCCTTCATCACGTCAAGAACTGAACATTTCCTACCCTCCACCAGCTTCTTTTCCTAACCTCTGATAATCCATCTTAAGTCCTGAACTTTTACCATCCTCCCTTCTTTATCTTTAATATTAGTAGCCATCACTTCTATTGATTCTTCCTCAACTAAGTGTCTCACATCTGTCTCTTCTTCTGCTTTCACTGTCATTCCTGGAGACTTCTTTCTCATCATCACTCCAAACTGGATGGTAATATCATCCTGATCTCTCGCTCCTGCTCATTCTATTCATTGCTATCATGGTAGTAACCATAAAAAAGTCTTTATCATATAAATTCTTCCATGGTCATCCTATTCAAACTGCAACTCCTGTTTTATTTTTTCTCTTTGTACTTTCTGCTCTCTGAAATGCTCTGTATTTTAGTTATTTGTCTTGTGTATTATCTCTCTCCCCACTAGAATGTAAGCTCCATAAGGGCAAGGACTTTGTTTTGTTCATTTCTGTATCTCTAGCCCTCAGAACAGTGCCTAGCACAAAGACGAGCACAATAAACATTATAAATGAATGAACTGCAATACTCTCAAAGCACAATGTTTCCTAGTCACCACTAAATAAAATAAAAGAGTAGCTCCTCTACGTATGGTATTCATAACCCACCATGAGGTCACTGTTTATCTGTCTAATCCTATTCTTCAATTCTTCCAAGACGACGACGCCAGGCTCCTGCCAGGCCAGTTTTAACCTAGATCCTCGCTAGTTGGTGCCTCTTATGTGCAAGCCTCCACACTGGTCTCTTGCCCCTCCCCCCGTCCCCCAGCACATACGCAGTGTGTTCTTCCCTTCTCGGCACCTTCGTTTATGTGGCCTCTCATCTTTATCTTAGGGTGGTACCTTTTTTATTTTAATGTTTATTTATAGTTTTGAGAGGGGGTAGGGGGAGAGAGAGAGGGAGGCAGAGGATCTGAAGCAGGTTCTGTGCTGACAGCAGAGAGCTTGATGAGGGGCTTGAACTCACGAACCATGAGATCATGACCTGAGCTGAAGTTGGAGGCCTAACCAACTGATCCACCCAGGTGCCCCTAGACGCCTTCCTCTTAACATCTTTTATGGCTTATTTAGCTTACTGGATGGTGATATCTGCAGTGACTTCTATTTCTGAATTCCTCCATGATTCAGATTTTCATTATCATAGATAATGAGTAAAAACCATATTAAACCATGTGTAATAAGCTGATATTAGATTTAAAAACAGGGAGCTGAAAGAGTGCCCAGATAGCATTTAGTACAATTCTCTCACTTTATACATGACGAAACCCAAGTCTAGAGAGCCATTAAAAACTGAATATGAGTAGAATTAGAATCATAATTAAGGTTTTACAATTCTCAGTGTTCATTTGTTCCTTCCACTGATATGCTATCTTGTTCCTGGTTTTATATGCACACGTGTGTGTATAAACGTGTACACACTTTTTTTTGGTATACATTTTGTATACATTTTTGTGTACATGTTATGTTCCCAATAAAACTGTCACTCCTTAGAATAATCTTCCATGTCCTATATTTCTGAATACCCAAAAGCACGTATTAAAACGATTAGCATCTAGTAGGTGCTCAATACATTGGGATGAAGGATTAAGTAACTTGCAAAAAATAATTAAGAGAAGTAAACCAAGGGAAGACAAATACTATATGAAGTCACTTGTGTGTGGAAAATAAAAAGTTGGACTCAGAGAAACAGAGCATAGACTGGGCATTTGCCAGGGGCTGGGGGGTGGGAAACGAGGAAGATGTTGGTCAAAGGGCACATACCTCCAATTATAAGATGAATAAGTTCTGAGGATCTAATCTATAGCATGGTGACTATAGTTAACAATACCGTACTGTATACTTGGAAGTTTCTGAGAGCAGATCTTAAAGCTCTCAACACACACACACACACACACACACACACACACACACACACAAGTATGTGAGGTAATAGATGTGTTAACTAACTTTATAGTGGTAATCATTTCACAATATATACATATATTAACTCATCACATTGTACACCTTAAACTCACACAATGTTCTATGTCAATTATGTCTCAGTAAGGCTGAGGGGAAAACAGAAAAAAGAAAGGGATCCAGATGTTTGGAAGTTTACTCTGAGCAAGCTTGAGCCCATGAGATCCAATTCAATTCCATCTCAGAAGTAAAGTGTTGCTATGCAGAAAATATTTTACTCATTTAGACTTGGGCCAGGATAGAATACTTCCATCTTAGCCAGAGATCTACAGGCTTTTTTTCTTTTCTTTTCTTTTTAACCACAGAAAGAAAGAGGTATGTGTTTAGAGAATCAATCAGAATCAAATCTTCACCCAAGAAGTTCTGTATAAACATTAACTTGGCTATACAGCCTTCATCCAGCTGTCTCTTTTCAAATTTACACAGGCAAAAAAAAAGATGTAAACTAAAAATATCACAATAACTGGAGGCTGACATCTGCAACCCTCTTCAGTTGAAGCATCCAAGTCAGTGCAACAAATATTTACATTAAGAAATGACATGTTAGGAAATCGTTCAAAAAAAATTTGATAGGGCCAGATATTAACAGACATCACCAAACTGTCCACTGTACATAACAGTGAATACAGAATACATTATCTATTAAATATCTGCTTTCTGACATCCTTCACAAAATCCCTGATAGGAATGTCCTTATGCCATTCCAGTCAGCATAAAGCCAGGAATCAGCAAGACAGAGAAATAGGCCAAAGCCACTGCATTTCTGCCATTCTGTCCTGCCAAGCTATGGGACTCTTCCTGTCTCCAACACCACTATCTCCCCCCACCCCCCACCCCTTGACCATCCAGGGAGCCCTGGCACAATGAGAGACTGAATCTGACTCACAGTCCTGAATAAATGTCCAGGGGCCCCCGGAGACAAAGCACAGACTCATGATATTACACAGCAGTGCCAGAGTCGAGGCACATTTTAATTTCTCTCTTTTACTTTAAGAGGATAAAGAACTCTTAAATCTGATGAATTTTAAGTTGTGCCAATATTCACTCTAGCTAATTATGGCAAAACATAACCGTAACAACAAAATAACAAAAACCATAACAAAACCCCACATTATCTGTCAGTATGAACAAGCACCCAAGGTACTGGATTTTGGGAAACCCTGTGCTTTGTTTTGGCAGGGTGGGTGTGACATTTTGCATTCGTTCTCCCTCTGTGCTGATCAGAAATCATGAATAAGATGTAGTGCGATATAGTATACTTAACTTGGCAACAGAGAAGTAATTTCACTGGGAGCTGCTGAAGTTTACTTACCAGCACAGGAACTAATTTTACATGATTCCTGAGCTCATAATTAATCATTACTATCTCTGCAATCTCATGTTTTATTTTTATCTTCTCATAACACTTACATTTTGCATTGTGATTACTTGTGCTTATGTCTGTCATTGCCACTACATTGTGAACCCCTGGAGAGCTGAAGGTTTCGTTCATCTTTTGTTCTTCTCTGAAGGCCTAGGGCAGAGTTTTGTAAATACTAGATGAAGACTACATGTTGAATGAATGAATGAATGAATGAATGAACAAGTGCCCAGAAAAACTAATGGCAACCCTACATACTGTCTTATATAGAATCTGTTCCAACTAACATGTATACACTTGTTATCTGTGGCTCAAAGGACACCAACTACGCTCTAAGAGTCCATCGGTATCTTAAATTGGTTGTCACAAATTTATTTCCCTCCAGTAGAACCCCTGAAACTCCTACGAATGACAAATTGGACTTCTGTCAATAACTTTTAACCAGAAACATCTGTGTATGTGGGAAGTGGCAAGTTGGTAAAAGATATAATGTAAATTTAATACAGTAATAAGTTTCAAAAAGAAATAATATCTGTTCGTTATTATTTTTCACACTTTACAGCAGTTTTCTTTTCGTGAAATATAGCCTTGTCGTAGTCTCTTCTAGAGAAGGACTAGGGTGGTTAACAGTCTGTCTCAAAGTTTCTATGTCTGAAAAATGCCGTTTCACGTGTGCATTTGCATGCTAATATGGCCAGATACAGAAATCTCCATTCAAAGTCCTGTTTTCTATTTTGTTTTCTTCTGTTTTGTTTTTCAGTACTATAGGTTCCTGTTTCCAGAGAGGTTGATGAAAAGTCTGCTCTAAATCAGATTCGTGATTGTTAATAATATTTTTCTTCTCTGATAATTTTTGGGATTCTTTTATATTTTGAGGTTCTAAAATTTTTTACATTCTTATACAGCTTAGCACATGGTAACCCTCTCATTCTGAAGTCTGTCTTTTTTTTTTTTTTTTTTTTTTTTTAGTTCTAAGAAATCCTTAGATATTTCTTTAACCATTGGCTCGTCTGCCTTATCTCTATTTCTCCTTTATAAACTTCTATTTGTTAGATATTAGTAAATCTAGAGCTAATCTCTATGATTTCCTTTCTTTTAAATGTCTCTCCCTTTCTCCTTTCATCTTTTATTCTGGAAGAATTCCTTAGCCTTGATCTTCCTAGCTGACTAATTTGCCCCTCTGTTTTTTCATTCTGCACTGAGCCATCCATTAAGCTCTTAATGGCAACAATTACATTTCTTCATTTTTCAGATCTCCTGCAGTCTGTTTTATAAAAATAAAGGTCCTGTTGTTTCGTGGATATAATGCTGTCTTGTACATCTCTAAAGATATTAAATCACTCTTCTTATAACATTTAGTTCTGAAGCCTCCAAGCTGTAAAGGCTCCTTGTCCTGGTCTTTCTCTAAGTCGGCAGTCCTCATGTTTCTGGTTGTTCCCAACTGTGAACTCATCTTTCCTAGACTCTCAGCCCTGGGCAGGTGGTCCTGGAAGAGGGCCGAGCGGCTGTGGGGGCTCATGCTCCATGCTCCTTACTGTTCTCAGTGGGAACAGGGCTTGGGCAGAGCCGAGGACAGCGGCTGGCCTTCAGGGCTTCTCTGGTCCCCAGTTTGTCCTGGATATCATCGGTTACCTGGGGCCTTTCCCTATTTCTCCATCCTAAACGCTGACCTAAACACTGGGTGGAGCAGAGAAGAAGGAGCGCGCAGGGGTTCACAAGACAGACTGCACTCACTACCATGGCTCTGCCAAATCCTCGCAGGCTGCTCCCAGCCCTCTCCCGCTCCAGGGCGCCACCATGTCGAGCCTTGTAGCTTTTACGGTGCAGCGCCCAGTCTTGGTCTACCCTTTCCTCTTACCCATCTAAACCCCACCTTTCAATCTACCCGGAACTCCTTGAAGCCTCTAGTCCCCTGAGACGTTTCCATCTTATCCTTGGGTGTGGCTACAGATTCAGATGTTTCAGCTCTGCAATTCCTCAGACTCGGTGCAGTGGAGGGAGCGGACATCTTAAAACCACCACATGCAAAATCTTATCCTTAAACTGAGCCTCCTGAACAACATTTGGGATGTGCCGGACTTAGCGAAAATTCTGGTACTTATTTCACGTACTGGCCATTTGCCTTCTTGCTCTTGGATCCGATTTCTACTTTTCCCCTCTTTTACCCTGCATCACAGGAAACTACATTCTCTGACTCTCCCAACAGGGAGAGCATGGTTTCTGGGCAAATTCTGGGCACGTTTCTGGTTTCCGGGCAAGTTCAGCCAGTGGGACGTGCAGGTAGAAGACTGGAAGTGGTGTGAGAGAGAAGCCAGGACTCCCTGCCAGAATGCTGTCTCAGATAGCACCTGTGGCTCTTTGGTGGCCCAGTTTACATGGGACAGCACCACTATGGGTTAGCTCTGGCTGGTCAGCTCCGGTCTCACACTTTGGTAACATAAGCTTCTACCATCATCCCTTCAATCCCAGGGTGTCAGGGCTCCTGCTGCTCCTGATGTCTGGGGTGCTGCGTATTTCCTGCAATGCCACCTCCCGTGCAGCAAATTTCCCATGGTAAATTCCTTCTGTTGAGAGGTCTAGAATGTTTTTCTTTTCTTGGCTGAACCCTGACTTGAAGATCAAAATTCTGCAGAGGTATCTTCAAAGATAATAATTGGTAATTCCTCTCTTTGAGGGGAAGGGAGCATCATAGTGAGGGAATTCTCAGCTTGGTTTTCTCAGCATCTAAGATATCATTAGATATCACTGTGGCACTAATTGCATATATGCCACAGAGCAAATTTACAAGGAAAGCCTTAGGAGCCTCTCCTATTATTAAACACAGTGTTCTAGATGCTATCCTAGAAGAGTGAAACTTTGATTATAGCAGAAAGCTTCTTTGGGACACTTGGGTGGCCCAGTCAGTTAAGTGTACAACTCTTGATCTCAGCTCAGGTCATGATCTCATGGTTCCTGAGTGTGAGCCCCACACTGAATTCTGCGCTGATGGCGAGGAGCCTGCTTGGGATCCTGTGTCCCTCTGTCTCTGCTGCTCCCCTACTCGTGCACGCTCTCCCTCTCTCTCAAAAATAAATAAATAAGCTCTAAAAAAAAAAAAAAGCTTGCTTAAGGCTTCTCAATGTTTAGACCTACCTTTAGGCACAGCCAGGAAGTAGTTTAAAGAAAATATTTTCATCAACTCTATTACTTACCATTTTCTCTGTTGAGAGAGGGTTAGATGAAATGATTGTAAGCCCTTAGAAAAATCTTGTGTATCTCTATTTCTCCTTTGGAAATAGAGAATATCACTGCCTTCTAAGTCCAGCCCACTATTATCACTCCACAGATGCTTTATAAGTTGCACAGAAACAATAAGAAAGTCCACCACTGTGGCTCATGATCAGAGAGAGAATGAGAGCCACACTGTGCCACTGACAGATGCCATGCTGTATAAAGCCCTGAATACCTGCTTTCATTCCCATTTCTAGTATTTGAACTATAATATATGGGCCATCTATTTATTAAAGGAGAGAGCCTACCTTGGCATGGGATAAATTGATGCTTGCAACAAGATGCTTTTTAATACAAAGGACATTTCTTGAATTCCTTTCAGATCTGAGATCCACAGCATATGAGGGGTTGGTGTATATGTTTTTAATTGCACGACTATTACACAAGCCCTTCTCTTCAGCTGGCATGAGAAGGATATTCCCATCCTTTCTATGCTCTGTTCTTTACTTCCTCAAAGCTGAGGCGGCAAAAACACTGCCAGCCTTATCCAGCTTTTCATGGAAAGCCGCCACTCTTAACTGGCGCCTAAATGCAATTTCAGACTGTCCCAGGAGATCTTTGTGCTTTGAGGTGAATTCATAACGTTAGGGCCAACAAAGAAGTTAACACAAACTTTCACTGTTAAAGAAAAAGAAAAAGGTCTGCAGGCTTACTCAAGGAGCTCTGCATCTGTGAGCGCCTCTGTCCTCTGTTCCCCAGTGACAATGGCCAGTTCATCCTTCAGCTCCTGAATTTCTTTTTGTAGGCGTATAATCATCTACAAACGGCAAGGCGGGAGAATCAACGTCACCTCCTCATTAAAGGGAACTTGGTGACAGAGAACATACATCTTTGCAAATTACGAATTATTTTAAGGACACAAAAACATACGGAGAATGATCGGAAAGCCACCCCTGGCCCTACCACCCAGCTTTGTTAAATCTCAACATTTTGTCAAAATAGTTCTAGAATTTATTTCAACAAATAAAACATTACTTATGTAACCGGAGCTCCTAATTCCTATTCCTTTTCTGTCCTTCCCGGGGTGATCACTGTACTATATATAGTGGAGAGCATCTCCCTGCATGTTTTCATATGTTTCCTCCATCTATACCTATGGATGGCACTGTGAGTCATATATGGTATCGTTTTCCATGCTTTAAACCTTATGTAAATGTTACCATACTGCATGGAATGGTAACTTCTTTTTTTGAGATTATTTATACTGCTACATGTAGCTCTAGTTCATTAATTTTCATGGGCATATACTGCTTCAGTAAAGGACTATGTCACAATTTATCTCTGTCTCCTGCTGATGGACATTTAGGATTTTTACTTTTGCTTTTATAAACAATGTGGCTATCAACACTATGAACACCTCCTTGGGCACATATGTGAGTGTCTCTGATGTGTGCACTTAGAAACAAAACTGCATGGTTGGAGAGTCTGTGCATCTCCCTCCCCTTCAGTATGCCTTGCTAAGTTGGTCTTCAGAGTAGTTGTATAAACTTAGATTCTTCATCCATGATATACAGTTCCTGTTTGCCCACATTTACTTCACTGCTTATGGAGTACTGACAGACGCTTTAATTTTGCTGGTCTGGAAGATGTAAAATGGCACCTTGTTTAGTTCAAATATGCATTTTCTGATTACTAGGGAGGTTGGTCATCTCTGCATATGTATATCGGCTGTTTGGTTTCCTCTTCTGTAAATCACTTATTTATATTCTTGTTTGTTTCCACTGAGTTGTGTTTTTTTTTTTCTTACGGAAAAAGGAAAGCCTTATGGAAAGCCTTATGCAGGCTGCTTTATATATGAATCCACTATTAGTTTTACGTAAGGTATATGATTTCTCCCAATCTATGCCATTTTGTGGTGTTCTTTGTGTTAAGTGAAAGTTTTAAATTTCAGTATGATTTCATTATCGACTTCTTCCATTATGAGCTGTAGTTTTGTGTCTTCGTAAACAAAATCTATTTTCTACCTTAAACCATAGGAATATTTTCCTATATATTCTTATAAAAGTTTCAAAGCTTTGCTTTTCACATTTGGGCTTTTATTTTGGATAAAGTATGAGATACGGATCTAATTTTATTTTTTATACAGCAGCTAACCATGCAAGATTTGCTATTATAATTTTGTTACATAACATATTTCTACATATAAATGTGTCCTTTTCTGGGCCATTGGTTAAAAACATTTATGTACTTGACTATATGTGCAGCAATACTACGCTATTTTAATGATTATATCTTAGGAAACTTTGGCAGCTAGATAGAACAAGCCACTTTCATTTTATTCCTTTCCAAAACAGACATGGCTATTCTTGGTCATTTGTTCTTTCGTATAAGTTTGAGATGCAGCTTATAAAATTTCCCCAAAGGTCCTCCTCAATTTTTAGCCAGAAATAAATTCGATTCAAGGAGTAATTTGGTAAGACTTATCAAATTAGTCATGTTGAATCCTCTCATCCATGAATATAGTATGGCCTTCCACCGGTTCCTTTTAATAAAGATGTATCACGTTTTCTATAGATATGTTTCATTAGAGCTTTTTTTCCTAGAATTTTCAAGTTTTTGTTGCTGCTGTAAACGAAATTTTTATAATATTACATATTCTAATTGTTGGCTTTGATTTATAGGAAGACAATTTTTATGTATGAATTATGTGCCACATTAATTTTCTGAACATTGTTTTGTTTCTATTAATCATTAAATATTCTTAGATGTTCTATATAAGCAATTAAATTATCTGTAAGCAATGACAGATGTTTTCTTCTTTTCAAATCCTCATAGACTATTATTATTTTTTTTTTTTTCAACGTTTATTTTTTTTATTTTTTTGGGACAGAGAGAGACAGAGCATGAACGGGGGAGAGGCAGAGAGAGAGGGAGACACAGAATCGGAAACAGGCTCCAGGCTCCGAGCCATCAGCCCAGAGCCTGACGCGGGGCTCGAACTCACGGACCGTGAGATCGTGACCTGGCTGAAGTCGGACGCTTAACCGACTGCGCCACCCAGGCGCCCCTATTATTATTTTTTTAATGTCTCTGTCCTAGCTAGGACTTCCAAGTATAATGCTTCTGATATTCTGATCTTATTCCTTCTAACATTTCACCTTTAAAATGTTTGCTCTAGCTTTCGGTTGATACCCTTAATCACTTTAAGGATGTTCACTGACATTCATAGTTTGACGAGCCTTTGCAAACTATGGATGAATGTTTAATGTTATCAAATACTTTTTCTGCATCTAGTAATGTGATAATATAATTTTTCTCTTTTAAACTGTGAATATGATAAGTCACCTTAATTCATGTGACTTTTTTTTCCGTATGAACTACTTCCAATGTACAAAAAGACATAAAGTATACCTTATAAATCCACTAGTTAGCTTAAGTAAATACCTATATACCTACTACTTAGCTTAAGAAATAAAACATTACTCTTTTGAGGCCCAAGTCTCTGTATAGCCTTCCCTAAATGAATTCCCTGTTCCCATTACCTGAAATTTGGTGTTTATTTTTCCCATGGCTCTTATTCTTTTACTATACATTAACATGATTACCTTTAAATTCCCAAAATAAACCCAACTAGCTCATGATACCATATATCATATTAATAATATATGGTCGTAATGCAAATTCCCTAAAACAAAAATTAGCAGGCTGAATTCAATTTATACTCTTCCTTCAATATTCGACCAACTTAAAAAAACATCGAGTCTGGTCCATCCTTCTTTCCTTCCTGTCTTTTTTTCTCCCTTCCTCCATCACTTCTCTCCTTCTTCTTTCTCTTTTTCTGTTTTTCTTTCTCTCCTTTTGGTAGCTTTGTTATTATTGAATCTAGTCATTAGTCATACAGCTATTCATGCTTTTTTAATGCTTCTTGCATTAGTTTCAGTGTGATATTTTTGTAGGACATTGTCTATTTTGTTTGTTTCCAAATTTACAGCCATAAAGTCACCCAAAATACTTTTATTATTCTTTCAAGATATCTACTGTGCCTATAGGTAAGTCCTCTTTTCATTGCAAATATTGTATCGATTTCTGCCTTCTTTATTCTTTTCTTCATTAATCTTTCCAGAGATTTGTTCATTTTATTATTAGATTAAAAATCAACTTCTGGGGTTTGTTGCTCTTCTCCACTGTATCTCCGCTTTGGGTTTTGTTTTCACTCATTTCCACACTTTTATTTCTGTCTTTCTACTGTTTTGGATTTATTTTTCTCACTCATTTATCTGACTTCTTGGCTTGGGGTCTACCAGACCAAGGGAGTTTGTAAATTTGAACTTCAAACCCATGTGTAGCAGAGCATTAGGATTTCAAATTTTCAGAGAAACCATATTTTGCTCCACCTAAAGTTCAGGCTAAGGCAGACAAGCTTCACTAGCATCTCCCTATGCCAGTGGACAGATTTTTTTCCCCCTTTCTGGTTCACCTTTTCACTCATTTTATGTTGGGAAGCAGACAGGGTGTCATGGGTTCATCATCTGTCTTCCAAGGTTCCAGGGCTTCAACTCTGATGCTTTTCTTACAATCCCCTTCACCTCTTCTACTCCAGGACAACTGCAGCCTCAACTTTGTTTCTGGGCCCTGGAGAATCCCCTTATTTACTCCATTCAACTTCAGACATATATGTCAAATGTGCCTGTCGAATTTTATATAGGTGGGTTTCAGATTATCTCTGCCACATCAACTAGACCTGATGTTGCAAAGAACATGGTGACTGAGTATTTTGAACACATCAGTGCTCCTAGAATTTCATTTAAATGCACAGGATTGAGTGGGTTTTGGTTGTTTGCTCCTTTTCAAAAACATGCTTGGAATGATCAAGCTCTGCAGAGTGAAAATCCTTAGACAGGAACTATGTGAGTCATTCATTTGTATTCGAACCTCCCCTCCCCCCACCTCCTGCTCCACTAAATTAATATTGATGCCATATTTTCTACATCTGCTAAGGCTTTCAAAGTCAAATCTAACAACCAAATTATCTTCTGTTACTGAACAGAAATCTCAAAACTAAGCCAACTTTTCATGATTTTAAGATTAGTACAGTCACATCTCGCATCAAATTAGTGTAGAAACTTTGGAATGAGAGCCTTCCTTAGAAGATTTGGGGCCATGCCCAGTCACCACAGACTCTGGCCTGCTGACAATTCTTTTATCATATTGTCTCCCTGAGGTATTAATACTTGTAAAGAAAGCAAGTCAAATCCTTGATGATCCTGCTCTCAGAGGGCTGGCTTCCTGTGTGCCATTGGATTTTGACAGTAAGATATTGGAAATCCCATCCAAGTTGTGTTTTAGGTGGTTTTGAGGACAAATTTGTAATTGTCACTTGTGCTTCAGAAAAGCTCTGTACATAAAGTAATGAACAGTAATGTCAGTTCTAGAAGCCATTAAAGAGGCCAGGAGATAATATTTGTCAATTACCAGATTAACTCTGCATCAGGAAGACCTCAACATTTGTTCAATTATCAGCTATCAGCTTTGATTCGGGTTTCTCTTTTCGTTAAGCTTCTCACAAGCCCTACATCAAACACATGATAATGTTCATCTTTTTTTTCACATTCTTCAAGTTCCTTCAAAGAAAAGTCTCTCTTTGTTTTTTAAAAACTTAAAGAAAAAGACCCTCTAGTGTCTAATGTGTTTATTTTCCTTCAATTATGCACTAATTTTTGTCTTTGGGCTAATAGCTCATTCCTGTCTTTCTCACGCTGCTCAGTGATGCTACCGGGCTGCTTGCTGGAGAAGGAGGGATGGTAGAAGAATTCATCTTACAAGTTCCATTTCACTTGACTCATGCCTTTGAATTCTGACTCCTTCTTTCAGCGGGGGGGGGGGGGGTCTTGTGTTATGCTGTTGTTTCACCAGGGCCTGTGCTAGAAAGAGACCCTACCTCACCCATTTGGTTTCTCCAGAGGAGATTTCCATCAGGGCAGCTTAAGTTCCTGAGGGGAGGAGAGTAAAACAAATAACCTCATTATTCCAGTTACCTCTTTACCTCTACACTTTAATGCAATGACTTCAGGGGAGACAGGGTGCACAATCCAAAGGAAATAATTAATATGGGTAACAGTGAATTTGAGAAGGGTTTTTTTTTTTTTTTTTTTTTTTTTTTAGAATTTGAGAAATTTGTAAATGAGGCGCTGTTGGTAAGATTTCACCATCTTTTTATAACGCATCCTGCTAAGCTTATGCCAGCTTCTGTTCTAGAGAAAATTCTAAGAGCTGAGTGATTTGAAAAGTAATATAATCTTAATTTGGGAATGTACAAAACTGAAATATTCTATTTCAACATCTTCAATGTTGGCATAAGTTGATTCCATGTTGTATTTCGTTCAGAGAAGACTAACAAAATAAAGAGAAAACATCTGCATTTAAAATGAGGATCTGAGTCATGTAACTTGCAAATATTTTTGCTTTAAAAAAGCACTTTGATAAAGCAGGACTCATTGCTATAAAGCTAGAAACTTGGCTATTTTTCCATGGACCAGACCCATGATGAATTTTTTTTTAAATCTCTAAATAACAGGACAGTTATGCAAAATATGGTTCTACTTAATAACCATTAGAACTTCTTCTCTGTTAGCTTTTATAAAAGATGGCCTATTATTATCATCTCTAGGAAGTTAAACTGATGTTTTCTGAAAGGCCACCAGCTGCATGTAAATATAAGTGGATGTGACTGCATCATACACATCCTCGGGACTCACTGCACATCTTGGGAGCAGACTGATGGGACTGCAGGTGGCAGGCCCTTGAGTCAGACCATCTGCACCTGAATCCTGGCTCTGCCGCTTATGGCGCTGTGACTCTACACAAGTTATTTACCATTTCTGTGCCTCAGTTTTGTCATCTGTCAAGTGGGGATGGAGTTAACATCTACTTGTGAGGTTGTCATCAGAATTAAATAAATTAATACAGTTCCAACACTTAGAACACTGCCTGGAACAGAGGACGTGCTCCTCTAGTTTTGCTCACCTACGATATACTTTTTTCTTTTTTTTTTAACATAGTAAGTTAAAAGTGGCTTACCAATCTGGGATCGATTTCTTCATTGAGAACAGCTTCATTCTTTATGAGAGCCACTCGTTGTGCAAATCTGCAGGTAGATATAGACTCCTAAGGAAGCAAAACAACTCCTTAAAATGTTATGACTTTGAGAGATAAAACTTAATTTTTGTTCACAGAAGAAAGACGCACACCTAAAGAGTGATGTGTATAAAACACAATGAGGAATCAGTCTTCCAAATTAGGAAGCTTTGCTTTAGAACATTATTTTAATAAAAACTTTAATAAAAATTTTATTTTGGCTTAATAACATGATCAATGCCCAAACTGTGGGAGATCGTGAGGTCCTGAGTGGCGACTGGTATGTTTTTTTCAACTATTGATCTATTCAACCAGAAAACTACATATACAAATCATAATCATAGCAGGTACTATTATAATTCACAAACATGAAAGACTATAAAATAAACATTTGTAACAGACCAAAAAGAGAGGCTTTTCAAGGCATCTTAGAATGCACTCAGGGCTTGGCCTTGTTTTGAAAGACACCCTGCCACTTCCTGCTTTCCTCTAGCAGAAAAGTCTAGACCCCGGGCATTCAACTGAAATGTGTAAAACGCCAAGCTGACTCTAAAGCAACCCAGGAAAGCCAGTCAGAAGCCAGCCCCTGACAAAACGGCCTGTGCAATGCGCTCAGCGACACGTCCAGGGACACCTCTTGGAGGTGCTTCCAAGGTATCTCAGTATTCAGGGACAAAACGGAACAGAAGCTAATGAGTCTCTTCTCTCGTGTCTTCTAGCCAACATTACTAACCCACCAGCGGGCTTCCCAAAACCCGTGTATGAGCCTTCTTCCCACCATCCTGCGCTGTGTGAAGTCCATTCTCAAAGGGGATGATTAAAATGCCGGCAAACAAACCAAAGCTGTGAACTCTGCAGGGTATTTGTGTCTGAAAGCAGCTGAAAAGATGGAAACCCACCCAGGACCTTTAACTCCATCTCATAAACTAGCAACAGAAACTCAGACTGAGATCCCCAGAAGGAACCAACATACGTCGATATTCCTTTTCTCTAAAGAGAGTGTTGCAATCATGGTCGTCATGCAGTTCCCTCCCAGACTGTCTCTTAGGACACTGGTCATCATGGAGTTCCTGTAGGGAATGTGGGAACGGTGTTTTTCTGAAAGAGCAATGATCACCTATGGCACAGTAGAAAAATAATGGCATTAGATTAGCAGAAAATGCACATTTGACAGTCAACTAAGCTGCAACTACAGTGAAAATACAAACAGAAATCACAACAATGCAGGGTGACATCTAAAACTTGGGCTCAGAATAAATATCTTTACAATATTTGGTATAATAATGGTGGAAGCAGAGGGAAGTAAACTTAGCAAAAACATACCACCGTGAATGCTGTAATTTTTAGACAGATGATATAACTTGGTACAGAACAGGGTATGTTATTATCCTGTTTTCAGCCATTGGAAAATTTATATAAAAACTCAAGAGTAGGGGCACCTGGGTGGCTCAATTGGTTAAGCGTCTGACTCTTGATTCCAGCTCAGGTCAAGATCTCACGGTTCCATGAGATCAAGCCCAGTGTCAGACTCTGCACGCTGATAGTGCAAAGGTTGTTTGGGATTCTCTCTTTCCCTATCTCTCTGCCCCTCTCCTGCTCGTGCTCTCTCACTCTTTCTCAAAAACTAAATAAACATTTTTTTAAAAAAACCTCAAGAGTAGATCATGCCAGATTTTTTAAATACTACCAAAATCGATTGATATGACCCATCTTCAAGGTAGAAGAGGCAGAACAGTATATAAGAACTATGAGACAGCAGGGGTTAGTGGTAGAGACCTGAGAATCGGGTGCCACGTTGTTCAGGTCTGACATCCTAGCCTTACTAGGACAGGTTGCTCAACATCTCTGCCTCAATCTCCTCAACTATAAAACAAAAAATAGTATCTCCCTCATAGGAAGCTGGCATGATTTAGAGTTAAAATGTACAAACTGCTTTAAGAAGTACCCTGCTCATAAGAAGTGCTCTATATGTGTTTGCTACCATTGTAAGTGATGGGGGAAGTTTATGTTGGTTCTGAGTCTCGTTCATCTTACTTTTCGCAAGTGTGTTAGGTACTTAATGAGAAGGAGCTAGCTGGATGAAAGGCTGCTGTGGGCGTTCCCAAAGGAAGCCACCAGGGGTTCGGGGTTTTCCTGGAAAGACGAACCCAGTGCTAGATGCCCATCCCAAGCATCAGGAATAAGTCACTCACAGATGTGACTTGAAGGGCATCACCAGGCCCTGACTCTCGAAAATACTTCTGCCAACACCTGTCACTGTTCTGATCCTCCCCGCTCTCAGGTGTGTAATTCCCACCAACAGAACCTCTTCTACTCCCTTGGTTTACAAAACAAGATTGTTTTTGAGAGCTGTTTGGAGCAAAAACACAAACGACCACTGGATCTCGCTTTATTTTGCTGACCACACATTTTACTGCAAACCAGGTATCCTGTAATATTTCTCTCAATAATTACTTCTCCACTCTCAGAAATGAGGCCTTCACATCTTATCCTTTTGTTTCAAACCTCCACATGGCCTCCTCTCCCTGCCTTTAGTCTGAGCTGATGGCCGCACACCTTCCATTAGAAGTGAGCAGCCTGGGGCGCCTGGGTAACGCACTTGG